>NC_088247.1:92563463-93220963 GCF_036013445.1 Caloenas nicobarica | reverse complement strand
TCAAGCGGAGGTAATGTATCACCTTACCTACATCTCAGTCTAATTGGTGTTCAGGAAAGCTCTGTAATGAAGCAGACACTACATCCATTCACACACACAACTGGGCACAAAGTACCGAGCAGATAAGAGCACAGCACACTCCAAGAGGGACATTTCATGCCTGAAGTAGGGTATTCTTTGTCCCTGGATTTTACATTTGTTAATCAGATAAGTTTTCTCTCTCCAGTTCACTGAGAGAATTGGCACACAAAATAGTCTCAAAACCTAGGAAATCTTAGACTTGCATTTTTGTCATGTTATCATAAATGCATTTATCAGGGTAGAAGAAAAAAACCCACAAAAAAACCCCCAAACCTAATCCATCCCTGTGTTTAGTTTCTGAATTGAAATCTAGTTGCAAGGGAGCCAACGAGTGAGACAAATTCTGTTCAAATATGTGTGTGGGATGAGGCTGGAGGAAAAGCTAGTCCTGGTTTACCACCAGGATCTTCCCTGGAGGTTGGGAAATGTGCTGTGTCTTGGAGCCATTCTGAGCACATTTCATGTCATAAAGTGCCCACCAGCACCATCCTCCTCCTTCCCTTGTGTCCAGCCCCAGGGAGAGGCTGGTGGGCTCAGTGGTCCCATTTGGTAGCTCCCTAAGTACATCCTGCTGTGACAGTTGTCTTGGGTTTGGTTAACATTTTTATGCTTCAAAATAAAAAGTTCCCAAGAGCTGTTTAAATATTAACTTGAATGGCTGCTGAAAAGGAGACTGCAGCACAGGATTGCTGCAAAAGAGAGCTGCAAAATGGAAACAAAGAATAAAAAATAATGCTCTTTTGAGGGGAGCCATCGCCTGCAGGGGTTTCGTCTTCATGGATTATTTCAGGCTTCCGAACCAACAAGATGGTTGCCCGGAAGTGTGAAATGAAAGACAAATAGAGAATAACTGGACTGTGTTTCACTAACACATAACAATTTCACTGGAATAGGATGATTTAGTCCATTCCTTAACTTTGTAGCACCTCTCCATTTTAATTTTTTCTGTACCATTCCAAATAAACCCCAGTCTAGACAAACCTTTTGCTAGATATCTCTACAATTAAAAGGTACAGAAGCTTTCCTTTTTAAAGTCTACATATATTTCTTTTCTGATATTCCTAGGCACAAACATCCACCTGTTTTAGGGATTTACAAAATTTCTATTACTAGTATGTGAACTTCTCACAAACCTTAAGATGAAATTATGTTGCACTGCTGAAGTAGAGAAATCTCATTCCCATTTTACAGATGAAGAAAGAAAGAAGGTAAAATGAGATTCTATGATTTTCCCAGATCTGGAAGTCTATAGAAAAGTCTGAGGCTGCACTGGGCTCCCTGGACTATCTTTTATCTCTGTCAGCTCAAAAGGGATTTGGGACAGGAGTTATCCCAGATTTACAAGAGGAGCAGCCTCTGTTATCCTAAATTTGGATACTCCCTGTGGTACTGTAGTTTCTTAGTTCAATCCTTATTCAAGACACACAACAGAAAACTAAGCCCCTTATTGAGAGTCATTGCAGTAACTCAAAGTACACAGAGTAGGACATGCCTTTTCATCTACTGACATACCCTATCCTACAACTCCACTTGCCTCTGCCCTACAACATTCTTTAATGTTTTTCAAACACAATGTGAGAAGCAATATAGAATGAGAAAACCCAGAGAAGAAAAGTGGCAAGTTTCAGTAACTTAAAGGAAACACTGTATCATAAAGCAATACTGAGCACAAGCAAATATGTAACATGCATTTGCCTACAGAAACAGGACACCTTAGGATCTAGTTCTTCAGTCAGAGAAAGAATAATCTGTTTTCTCTTAGTGCAATAAGGAATAAGACAAACAAGACAATAATAATAATAATAATTGTTAAAGTAGAGCAGAAAAATGGGGAGGTTTACCATGGTAGGAAAACCATCTTCTCTGTCAGCATTCAGAGAAAAAGCTATAGGTAAGATGGAGTATTGAGATGCTGATCCATTGCAGACTCTACCCACAGCTGCCCATGCCTTCACACAAAACCCAGGTGTAATTAAGACCAGCTGCTTAGCCTGGACAAAAAGGGTGAGCCTTGCCACAGCAGGCCATCTTAGGGCACAGACCTCAGCCAGAAGCTGTGGATGCCCTGTGTCCTGGTTTTGTTAAAAACAAGTTTCTCTTTTAGTGAATTTCCCTGTCAGCTAAAGTCTTCTTACTAACTGCAGTTTTCCTGAAAGTCAGATACATGTTTTGGTAGACATAGCAATGGAATGCAAGGTCATTGATAATGATGCATCCCGTGAGATGTCCAAGCAGAAGGTGAACTGAAAATTGACCAGCTGAAGTATTCCATCCCATTTACGTGGTACTTCATATAAAAGTGGGGCATCATGAGGATCTCGTCCCTTTTCCTTATGGCCGACATTGGGAGAGGACCTTGCGAGTTGTCCCTGCGAACTGAGGCCCAGTGACAGACTGAATCCAGCTCCGGTTGGCTGCAGAGTCCAGTCCAGGACTTCAGGTGCCAGCCCTACATCTGCCGGAGCAGTTGCCAGGACTTTCGAGATTGGTTTTGTATATTTTGTATCATTTTCTCTATTTTTATTGGTAGCATTAGTAAAACATTTTTAATTTTTCCAACTTTCTTCTCTCTGTCCTTCTTTCCCTCCCAATCGCCTGTCATTAGTGGGAAGGGGGAAGCGGGGGGAGAGGAGGTTAACAATACATCTGCCATGGTTTTATTGTCACCCCGCAATCAAACCACGATACCTGTCAGCAGGAGATGAGAAAGATGCACCGAATGGCAGTGCAGTAACTGCACCCTCAGCTTCAGCTTGTGTGTGGTTAAAACGACCACTCTGACCTGTCTGAAGAGCAAGACCAGGGACATCAGCTCCACAATGTTTACCACACTAGTGTTTGACAAAATAAACTTAATACCTAAACCCACCCTGTCCCACAAAGTGTTAACCTTGGGGAAGAATCCCTCAGACAAAACAAGAAAGAGCTGACCACTGTGTGGGCACAAACTTCAACATACTACCTTCTGCAATGTGCGCAATGCTGCATCTGTAAAACATTTCATCCAGATGAAAAATAAAAAAAAATTGAGACAGAGTGAGTGTAAACATATTCCCATAACACATGAAGTAGGGACAAGTGGACAAGTACTTGACTACATGAGTTTCACAGCTCACTGGGTGTCATTCCAAAAAGCATCTGTCACCGCCACTGGCAATGAATTTTGAAAACAACTGTATTTTGCATCTTGGAGTTTAACAGGATCACACAGCCGCCAACAAAATATCTAAGCCTAAAGAACCAGGAAATGTGCACCTTACCTCTCCAGATCTTGTCCTTGGTTATATTATCAGTGACAGGAGTGACGATGTTGCTAGAATGGTGTTAGACAGCAAATTCACACACAGATCTGACTTGTCAAATCACCACTCTGTCTGAACTTTGCTATGATTCTCTTAAGAGCAGTTCTCTTCTCTTCTCTTCTCTTCTCTTCTCTTCTCTTCTCTTCTCTTCTCTTCTCTTCTCTTCTCTTCTCTTCTCTTCTCTTCTCTTCTCTTCTCTTCTCTTCTCTTCTCTTCTCTTCTCTTCTCTTCTCTCCTCTCCTCTCCTCTCCTCTCCTCTCCTCTCCTCTCCTCTCCTCTCCTCTCCTCTCCTCTCCTCCTTCTCTTCTCCTTCTCTCCTCTCTTTCTTTTCTTTCCTTTTCTTTTCTTTTCTTTTCTTTTCTTTATTCTTTTCTTTTCTTTTTTCTTTTCTTTTCTTTTCTTTTCTTTTCTTTTCTTTTCTTTTCTTTTCTTTTCTTTTCTTTTCTTTTCTTTTCTTCTCTTCTCCTCTCTTTTCTTTTCTTCTCTTTTCTTCTCTTCTCTTTTCTTTTCTTCTCTTTTCTTCTCTTTTCTTTTCTTTTCTTTTCTTTTCTTTTCTTTTCTTTTCTTTTCTTTTCTTTTCTTTTCTTTTCTTTTCTTTTCTTTTCTTTTCTTTTCTTTTCTTTTCTTTTCTTTTCTTTTCTTTTCTTTTCTTTTCGCCTTGCCTTGCCTTGCCTTGCCTTGCCTTTTCTTGTACTAAGCATGTTCCACTTGAGGTGTAAACTTTTACCCGTTTTGGTAGTTCCAGAAGAGCAAGTACAGGATTAGAAAATACATTGTACCTTGCAAGAAAAAAAGAAACCACTTGCCACCTCCATGCTAAGATGTAGGTACAGGAGAGGTGTTCATAGCAGCTAAAAATCTGGGGTGGCAAAGTCAGTGGCCTGTTTGTGCCACTGGGAATCTGGCTGCAATAGCATCAGGAGTTACTGCTACCTGCCTATTACTATTATATGTGAGAAGCTATTGCACCAGGGGCCATATTAATATGCAGTAAGACAGAATCCAGTATCCTAAAGAACGTAAATTTTGAAAGAAAAAGGATGGGGAAAGAATCAAAGCACCAAGTGGTACATTAATTGACCTGAGTTCAGTGGCAGAGGCAGAAACAATCCTCAGAATTCTCTTCTCCAGCATTCATTCTTCTGAAATCAGCTATTCTCCCATACAGGCCCATTTGAGAGCTATAACTGAACTGTGCAGAGAAGCTGTCCCTTAGACATAAAGAAAAAATCAGAATCTAACCATGAACAAAATTATTGCTCTTGTTTTGATCTGCTTTAAAAAAAAATATTGGTGACTTTTATATTAATTTAAATAGCATCTGAGTTTATCCTTACCCATGTACCTGCAAAATTGTTGCTAGGAAATAATCAAGATCAGAATCACTGTTTTCCATAAGAAAAGACTAATCCAAATTTGTACTTTTTTATCCCGTTCTACCCTATCAGCAGCATTCTATCAGTTCAGACAAGAGAACTAGGGCAAATGCACACTAGAGACTTCTGCTGATAAAAGCATATTAAATGAGTGGAAATGACATGATATCTTGTCATCCTGGCCATTCATGATGCTTCCTGGGAGGGAAACAACAGTACAAGCTAGTGCTGCCCTTATTGGCTCCTACAGAAATGTAGGGAGCATGTTTGTTCCTATCACCTGCCCTGAGTGACAACCCACAAAGCTACTGGACAAGGGCAGGGGCATGTTCGACATCTTCTCAGCATAAGTTAGTCCCACACAGGTGAAACAATCCAGCTAGGACATCCTGTGGTTCTAACAATCTGTGAAGTGATTTCAATGTCCAGATACATGAATCTTTTCCTGCAGTGCTCATCTTTGGGATGTTTTGGCTACAAATGTGCAGACATCCACCTTGATGCCCGTGTGAGGGAGAAGAAAGAGAGAACTGAAGAGTCTGAGGAAGCAGCATGACATTTTGGGTTGATTCTTACTCAATAGCCCATGTCCTTGCTGCAAGCACTGCTGGTAGGTGACACAGTGAAGGATCGTGTTGTGGCCATCCAAGGGCTGTGAAACTGCACACACTTGCACACGTCTCCACCTAAAAGATTCTTTTTGTTGCTAATGTTTCATCTCTTACCCACAGTGTGTTCTGCTTTTATTTTGATTTTGGGCCCAGCTAAGATCTCAAACATACTGTTAGAGCATACTTTCCCAAGCACTGTTGTACTAACATTGGTTTCCACCCTGCAAAAAGGAAAAATATAAAACCTGAATCACCTTTCCACCATATGAGTCAGAAACACATCCCTTTTAAATATAGAACGGAGAATATAGCTGGCTTTGTTCCATGCTCTTCTTATTGTCCATTTAAAATACATGGATTTTAAGAATGAAAAAAGATTAAATCATCTATTGGAAATCACAAATATTTTTTCTTCCTAGCAGCTGTATGGCAAATTAACACTTCAGTATTTTTAAGAGGCTATCTGCATTTATTAGTTGTCTTTGGCTAAATTGTAACTGAAAAACAAAGTTAAAGAACAACCTCTGCAGAAATGAAAATTATGTTTGCAATGATTGCCTAATGATGTTTTTTTCTACTTCTGTACTAGGAACTATAGCTTGGATTATACAAATGTTTTACAGGGGGGTAGTAAATTGTCATTCTCTCTATGGATTTACAAGATCAATCTTGGTAATTTGCTAGTTACACTGTGTGTAATGTGATATTATTGCTCATGTTACACAAGAGGATTACATGGCTTACTAAATAAAGCAGTGGTCTTTATATTAGGGACCTTACTTCCTTCCAGACCAATGCCTAGACAACTGAAATTAGATTGGTGATCTCAGCCTTAGGACCATCTCTGGTGAATACAGACTAAATGACTAAACGCAACAGAGCCGATCACTCATCTCTGCATGTTCGCCTCTAACACCTGGATTCCAGATCTTTACACATTTTTTATTCATCAGCTGTTGAAACACACTGATGCGTGGTTTTCAGTGCAAGATTTACCAAGTCCCAAATTTGTACCTACACTCCTGTTAGTTTATTAGGGGCCTGTGAAATTCTATTCAGGTTGTATAAAGGCACATTCAACTACTCTTTTAAACAGGCTTCATATTTTGCAGTTTGAAAATCCATCCACATTTCACTTTCGATTTACAGGGGGAGGAGATATTGTTATTTCTGTGTTGAACGGTTGATATTAATCAGAGAGTATAGAAAGAAGAAAGAGCTATTAAAACTTGCAGTTTTGTTTCAGTCCAAGTTTGTTCTTTACAACATTTTTGTTCTTGAAAGTCTTGATATTCTGCTGCCCAGCCCAAACCACTTTTAAAAAAAATTTGCTTCTTACAGATTGAATACTTTTCCTCTGTCGAAGAAGTTTGCCTTTTTTATTATTTGCAGACAGTTATCTGTCCATAGATGTCTTACATCTCCTCCCCATGATTAATTCTAACACTGTTTTCTGAGTTAGAAATATTTCAATATAATTCAGGTGAAGTGGGTCTTACAATTTAACACAATATTCCAGATGTAACTGATTAAAAGAGAATGATACCTTAAACACCGAAGATCAGATTGTTAACGTTTATCTTAATTTGATTATTTTTCCCATTCCAAAACTTTGGAATAAATTTTTTATTGATTAAAGGAGCTGCAGTGACAGCTTTAAGCCTGCTACTCTCTATTTATGTGCAGAAGGGTAAATCTCAGCATTGCTCTGTCAGTCTAAATCAGCCCTGACCACGAAAGACTATATCTGTGTCTGAAAAGCTTGTATTTAAGTGAAGTCAGTCTTGCAATAGACCCCTCAACACTTGTAATTTTTGATAATCCTCAAGCATCTACTGGTCCTTTGCATTGCAAACTCAGTGAGAAAATGAATAATGCTCATATTTTCAAAAATACTTAGATACTCAAAGATATGGGGCACATTTAGAACAAGGCCTGACCTTAACGTCATGCTAAATCACATACCCACCAGCCATTTCTACAGCAAGCCTCTTAGACTGACCTGCAGGTTTAAGCCCATGTAAGACTAAGAGCCCAGGGTGGTCCCTATGTCGAGGCCAACCCCACCCCTGCATGGGTATCCTCTCCTCCCTCTGCAGCGTAGGACATCAAAACACTGGAAGTACTGGAAGTATCAGTCCCACAAAACTGCTCTTCTTGATTTAGGACTCATCTTTGCTTTACCTCCTGAACGTTTTTGTGGGCCAAATCTGGCAGAGTAGATAAGCAGTCCACCTGCTAGTGCCAAAGGCTCCCCCATTTAGCAACCATACCTGCCTCAGGCTGCTTGCAGACACTCCTTGGTGAAAACTCTAATAATAAATGGTCCCTAAAGCCAAGCGGTGGAAATTCAGGATGTGATTTGTTACATTCATTTGAAAAATCTCTACTCCATTCCCTGCAGCCTTTTTTAGATTCATATACATTTCTGAGAAGTCCTGCTCCATGGCACAACAGAAATAAAATATAAACAAACAAAGAGTCTCCAGTGTATCTTAAGGCTCTGCTGAGAGAGGCAACAAGGGTACCACTTGCCTGAGTGATTGTGCTTTTCTAATGAGAAAGCTGAATAGAACTGTGACTGCCTATTTGTTTTAGGTGGACAACAACGTCTGTAAATCACTAACTTCTGGTTACCATTGACCACTACTTGAATATAACCTATAAGTCAAAGTATCCACATCCCATTACCAGGCTCCAAAAGCCTGTTAGTCACTTTACCACAAATACCTCAGCTGTCGTGCAAAGTGGCACAGACAGCTCTAACTAGAGGTTTCAGCAGCCTTGGTTTGGCTTTGTGCTTTGCAAGGACACAGGCATGTTAATAGGCCAGGGATGGGTGATTTAAGGGATGCTTTCTACATTTTTTTGTTGCCGCTAAAATAGAATGAAAACTTGCTGCAGTTTAGATCAGTGGAAACAATACCAGCCCATCAAGCAGAGGAGACATGTGGCTGGGTTACTGGGTTACTCAGGAGTTGTGCTGGTTCATGGTGCCAGTTCAGGGTGCCTGCTGTCACCAAAGCATCTCCCAATATGGGCCAGCGCACAAGGGGCAGAGGTCTGAATCTGGAAGGAAGCTGAAGAGCAGCCAGAGATCTGAGGCTACACAACATAACCTCGAGGCAAGAGAGATGATGTGGCCCTAGGGTTTCTCCACTTCCCTCCTGACCCGCAACTGGAGATGCTTTCCAGAAAGCGGCATCCCAGGTACAGAGTTGGTGGCCATGAATAGCTGCTCAGAGGGGCTACTGGAATGGGCACCAGGTATGCCATGCAGAATCCCGGTGTTCTCATCACCCAGCAGTCAGGGCTCAGAGGCAGCAGAGGTGAACCTCTCTTAGACACCACTGAGGCTATCGGTGATCACAGAATGAAATGTTGTGGTGAGACACGGGTGGATAGAAACCTCTCTCCCAAAACAAGATGGCAGCTGAGACGTGACAGAAGCAACTTCCCACTGTTCATTGCAGAGAGAGATCTTGTGTGTGTGTAAGTCAGGTAGCAGGTAGAGGAGGAGCAAGGCCATTCTCCTAAAATCAGTGTTGTAAAAAGATTATTACTTCATGCAGAAGAGACGTGGGAGTGAGAGTGACAGAGACTGGGAGCTCTGCTCTTTGAGATTTTTATAAGGGAGCAACGAGCCTGTGTAATTACTTGACTGAAGCTCATAACAGAACTCGTAAATGCATTGTCAGTATAGCTGCCTCCATTCCCAGATTTTTAACTGTAGTACAGTTTTTCCCCTCTGTTCACAGGTACAAATGCCTCTGGCTTTCTGGAAGTGACTAGAGCAGAACTGACTTGCTAGTTCTTACCCTAAGAAACTGTTGGTAGCCTACAGGTAGAAATCAAAAGCATGTCAGTTGAGATTTGGCTGAAGTAAGACTCGTACAGAATTAAGGCAGTTTAAGTGCTCAGATCTGCAAATTAGCCTGGTCTTTGTACTTTTCTTGCTTTACCAAAAAATCTAGAGTGAAACTTGCCATTCT
This sequence comes from Caloenas nicobarica, assembly GCF_036013445.1. Taxonomy (NCBI): domain Eukaryota; kingdom Metazoa; phylum Chordata; class Aves; order Columbiformes; family Columbidae; genus Caloenas; species Caloenas nicobarica. The sequence goes on along the minus strand of NC_088247.1, from coordinate 93,211,601 downwards.
GGGTTATTTAACCATCAATCACATGGACAAATGAGGCTTTGTGCGCACATTTTTGTGGTTGTTTTTTTTTTTTTTTCCCCCAATGGTTTCAAAGTTCTTTGCAGAGAATGAGGAAGCAGCTACTGATCATTTATGAATCATTAACAACAAGCAGTATTAAGAAAGTCACTTCAAATTAGTTGATAAAGCACAAAAATATGCAAGTTTTCTTCTGTGGAGTATTGGTGATTAAGATTTTAGGAGGGGAAGCATACGTCAGAGCTCAGTCAGTATTACTGAAATATTGTTATGTTATTATCTTGACGATAAATTGTTGAGGGAAACTTACTTACTGTGAAATTATCTACAACTTCGATTTCTCGTGGTTACTCAGCGAAAACTTCTGCATTATCAGGGCTGGCTTAATTTTTCAACAAACTGCAGCTCATAATCAAATTCAGTTTGTAAGATATACGTTGACAGAAGTTATCTTTTGGTTCTACATAGTATATAAAGAAGCTGATATCTCCAAGATGGCAGGAAGACTTCTAATAGTGACAATGAGATGTCTACAAAGGCTTTTTTTTTTTTTTTTCAGCACCACAGAAAAACGGGCTGTGAAGGCTAGGCAGGTGGGATGGGATGATCTTCCCTCCAATGCATTTCTTCCTGAGGGCATCAGGAATCATTTTAGCCCATATGTCTCAGAAGGCTGACACAAAGTCCTGTTAAGCCAATGGGAGGATTTTCATTAACATCAGCAGGCATTTGCTGAGGAGCCAAAAGGCTATATGAATTAAATCAGTGAATCAGAAATGGAAGATGGAGCTGGGCCCAGGCTGGACTTAAGGAAGCAACTATGTATTATTAGTTCAAAGGAATGAAGCCCAGAACTGTAGATTCAGTATCACCCTATCTACAGTCCCTTTATAGGTTGCTGTTATTAGATCTACTCAGGGGCTCAGCTTTTAGTACTGAAAGCAGCTGTTTGCCCATACTGCAAAACAACTACCAGCCACGAGCATCTCCCAAAACAGGAACTAGAGCAATGGTTCTCCAGGGTTTGCCATGCTTAGTCAATTTAGATAAAGACAGGGGTATCCTGAGTCTTGACAGGGGCAATTTTCATGTCACAAGCAGTACCCTCTCCTCCATTTCCATCTAAAACACTTAAAAATACTCTTTTCTTTCTTGTTTCCCAGAGGGAGCACAAGGAAGCATGCCACAGCAACACAAACCTTCATAAAATTAGGCCAACAGTAATATATATTTTTTTTTTGCAAAAGGTGGTTTTTGTTTTTTAATGGTTTGTTCATACTCTCTCACTGGGCAGAAGAAGACAGAGAATTACACGTCCCTCATGTCAAAATCCTCAGTAGCATGAATGCAATAAGACCAGCTTGAAATACAGGGAGTTTTTAAAGGGGTACTTTATCAGTCTTCTTCACTCTGCCCATTTTCCTGAGAGGTCACAAAAAGAGCACAATGAGATAAAACAGATGAGTTGGGGAGGAGGCAGATCCCCGATATGTTGCCTGTCCCAGCCCTGCACTTGGTGATAACTCCTGCCTTGTCAGGCTGATGTGGTGGGTTCCCCATCATACCCCGGCCTGCCTGAAGCACAAGTCAAAACCCATATGTCAGAGGGTGTAACAAGTTCCCATCTCCCGTATTTGCATGGCATGGGCCAGATCAGGAAGTGCACCGTGAGACTGAAGGCTGAACATGACCTTCCTAGAGCATGGTGAGGTCCATCAGCCCTCTCATCCACTAAGGAAGGGTAACCAAGCCCTGGAAGTCTGCAAGCTCCAAAAGGCAAATCCTCTCCAGAGTCAGCAAGACTTTTTTTATCGACACTATCGAGAAACCAGATATAATGATGTCATCATGTATAAATGCTGTAATAGATACATCTCAGAAGGTAAACATAGTTTGTACTTGAACTGGTTGCAAGTGCTCAGCAAGGACTGTGGAGATTTAGCTTGCTCTCAAAAATTACTACTGAGTTTTTGAAGTGGAGCTATTTCCAGAAACATAGCAGTCACATACACTTGAAAAGGTGGAGGCTTGCCATATAAAGAGTACCCTCATTTACATTAAAAAGTAGTTGCTTTCCATAGTGGAAAAATTAAGGAAGTAAAATGTATCATTTAAAACCACACTTGATTAGCTGAGACAGATTATTACATATGCCAATTATTACGTTTTACTCCTAAGATACCTGTCTCTACAAGCAACATATTTTCTGGATTTATTAAGAACATCACATTGTCTTTTCCTATTTAACTGCAAATAATTCAGCCAAAATGTTGGAAGTTTTCCATTACAGGCTTTTAGAAAAAGATATTATCTTTCCAGAAGAGTTATTTTAGAAAAAATCCTAAATATTTCAGAGCTGCTTTCAATGTTCAAGCTTAATAATCCTTAATACATGGAGAGCTTCACGTGACAGGTTCTTGTACAATAGTTTCCCCTTTTGCAGAGGGGCTCTTTGGAAAAGCTCTGGCTAAAGAGCACATTGAATGTGATCTGGCTGAAGAGCCTACCCACAGAGGCAATTCTCATGCCTACAGAGTAGCAGAGGACTTAAATTCCAACCCAAATATTTTCCCTTTCCAACAAGGTATTTCAACTTTTTGACTAACATAAATAAACAAAATACCATAAAAAGCAAATACTTTTGCAAAAGAAATCTCTTCATCATCAGAGCTGTGTAAATGACTGGATTTTTTGGTAGAGAAGTCAAATAAAAACACTAGTAGGAATAAAAATAATAATTCATTTTCAATCTCGTTAGGTTTATTTACTTATTTATTGCACTTATTTTCAGAAGAACAAACCACAAAAACATCAAAATGTCTTGCTCATTGAAAACCTTGGGTATTGACTGGCTCTATGCATGACACAATTTCGACAGCCTGTGCTATTTTTAATACTGCTAGCAGAACTCAGAAGAAGTGATCACAAAACATGGATAATTCAAAATACCACTGTTGAAAACACCTTTCAGTTGAACTCTGAAATTCCTAAGATGTGACCGCTGTGTTTAATTTCAGGTCTGCTGACTGAGAAAGAACTTCTTAAATCATGCCACTCATACGAAATAAAAATTTACTTGAAATGAGTCCAAGACAAATGTTTTTTTATATACAGGCTCAAATCTAGATCTTCAAATCATGCAAGACTGTTAAGTCTAATCAGTTATTACTTACACACAAACGCCGTTTTTAAGCACGAGTCCATTTTATAAGTCTACTAACATTCAGTGATATTTTTCTCAAACTATACATTTAGGTTATATGAACACAAGCACAGAATTTATAGCTTCATTCAAGATTAACTATATGGAATAATTCAGGTACAATGAAAAAATGCAATTCCCAAAGCTAAAGGTCAGACTCCATTAAACATCTTCATACTTACAGGAGGCCTTGTTAAAATGTACAGGGCACCTGAATTTTTCGCTATCTGGTCCTCACAATGGGGTATAGGGGATTTGTTTGTGTTTTAGAAGTAAATCAGTCTTTTGTGGCAGTAACTCTAAAGCGAAGTGTTACCTGGTGTGCCAGGAATGTCCTGTTTTCTTTTGAGAGGAGCCTGCCAAGGTACTGCATTACCATCATATGCCTTTCATAACCGCTCACTATTATCAGCTTCTCAGTTTCATCTCTTGGATCAGCAGAAATTTGTTTAAAAGCATTTATTTTCTTTGCTAGCCCAGCAAAGGGCTGTCACAGCACATTGGATTACAGCAGCAAATGGGCCCACTGGAGCAGCAAGACTGCCAGGCTCCCCTCCCAGCCTCCCACACTCTCGTGGAGGTGTAGTTAGGGGTGCATGGCTGGCTCACCCAGAGAAGGGTAGGGAAGATGTGGCACAACTTTCCATGGCACGTGTAGGACTCATCTCTCCTCTCTGGCAAATGACTGCTGCCAGGGATGGTGCCCATCCTGCAGGGATTGCAAAGACACTGCCTAAGGGCAAATAATTTGCTACTGCACTGTACCAGGCTGCAGCTGACAACAGGTAGCTTAGCAATATTTTTACCAGAGAAGGAGGACTTCTTTGCCTTGTAACAAAAATCAAAACCTTCCTTTATGCTACAAAAAGAACAGGAGCAGACCAAAGAGACGCTGCAAACTCCGTATCAAGTTGGGAAAACCTTTCCTCTCACAGCTGTGGAAAAGTACAGCTGAGGACCCACTTGCAAGTGTCAAACAGAGACAGCTGGACTTGTTTTGGGAATAGCAGGCTGAAAAGTCTGGGTTACATCTACTGAGACCTGGGACAACCTCTACAGTGGACTAGGCTCCCTGGGCAAGCTGCTGTAGCTAAGGCTGATTGCACCGGGAGCATCTGCCCCAACAGCCTTGCTGGCGTGCTTGCCACTTCTGCCTCAGTATCTGTGCCCTTTGCTGCTGCCAGAAGGCATCCTTTTCCTGCTCTTTTCACTGCCCATGCCTGGGACATAGACCACAGCTCCATTTCCACTGGGGATCTTGCCTATCAGCAGCAGACAAGACAAATGATGATTTTGCACTTGTAGCCGATTGTTCCGCTAGACAAATTTCTAAGTGAAATCAAGGCCTCAGGTAGGGGCATTGCAAATCATCACAATGATCTCTCTAAAACTGAGAAAAGTCTTGGGGTTGAGTGGCCTTGCCACCTCCCCTCTGCCTGAGCAGTGAGTTTAGTGCTACACCCAAAGGGTGTCCCCCAAGGTCCCCATCCTTATCCCTCCCAACATGCACGGAACAAATCGCCCTGACACAGCCTGTGGCACAGAAGACCTCAGCAGGCAAAGAACAACTTTTTACATTTCCAAGAGCTCCTGCACACAGCACTTCAAAGAAGGTCAGAAACTCTTTGTCTCACCATTTCAGACTGATGGCTGTCACCACCACATGCTCTCCATGTAGAATCAATTAGTAATAGCTAAAGTCTCTGGTGACTCTGCGGAGACGGATTTTCTTCCTCTTCTGAAATACCATCAAGGTTTTCTCATCAAAGGATTATGCCTATGACAAGAAAGCAATGTAATTTAATATAAGCTGAGAGGGAAATGGAAAACTCCCCCACCTGAGGCTAAAGCTGGGACTCTTGTATCTGGAAACACAGTTGTATAATCTCCAAAACAATTTCTCACCTCTGCCTCAAAAAAAAACCCCCCAACCCCTTTCAAAACAGCCTTTCCAGAGAGTACATGTGTAAGAGGGAGAAAATCAGCTTAGGTCAATCCCATGCCCTCTAGCATAGGTAATTCCCTATTTCAGACACAGTTTTGTTATTTATCCTGTATAGAAAGACGAAAAAAATTGCAGACAGAAGTTTTCAAATCCTGCTTAGACTCCTTCTAGACCCTGGTTTCAGTTGATGAATTAAAAGTCGTTGGATCTGTGCAGTTTACAGCAGATTTTCTGACCCACTGAGTTTAAAACAGGAAACAGCTTTATAAGATAAACGGCCACAAATTCCGTATTACTTGGTAGATTTTTTTAAGAATATGCAGTCTCTTAGCAGCATACCACACTTATTACAGGTGCCCACATTTCTGTCACAAATACTTTAGTGAAGTAGCCTTTTTAAAATACTATATCATTTGTGGATGACCATGGACTCATTGGTGTGTGTCCATTTCTTAAATTAGTCTGCCTGATGCCTATATACCCTTTCCCCGCCCCCCCCCCCATTTGCGGTCACATATTTTATCTACCAAACTAATTTGTGAGAGTTGGAGGAAAGGTACTGTCTGTCGTTTGCTCACACACAACAGATTCCAGAGACATTTTAGTACTATTCAGAAAGTGAGCTTGGCAGGCCTCCCCTGTCACGGTAACTCATATAGCCTTAAGGCTACCACTCAGACAGAAAGAGAAAAACAAATACAAGTGGAGGAACAGTTTTCCTAAGTGTTTACACTTTTCGTGCAAACTTATTCATGAAACTTGTGGCTCTCTATTTTTTTATATGCCCTCTTAGAATAAAGCGTTTTAGTAAAGAAAATAGACTTGGTGGTTGTTTCCATGTGGGTGCTGTGTTCTCACAGTGCCCATGGTTTCAGACAAAGTGGCAATCTTTGCTGATGGTAGGTAAAGCAGCTCATCCTTCAGCGATCTGGCTTCTCAAGAGTTTCAGGATGACAAAAAGAACACTAGAACAAAAAGCAACTAGGAAATGATCAGCATTAAAATCTACCCAGCATCCTCATAGTCCTGCCAGGATAAATAGGGAGAAAAGAGGCAGAGCTTGCAAGAGAAGAACAGGTAACAGGGTGTTTTGTCCCCATCAGGCAGAGCAGCAGAAGGAGCACTCCCGTCCCACATGACACCACCAAAGCCTTCGACCTCCTCAGATGCAATTTCAGCTGGTAAACTGCTGAATCAGGTTCTAAAAGCCTTGCTGCTCTGAGGTACTTTCTGTCAGCCTTTTTGATGAGGAGAAACGATTGCCAATAGTTTGGTTTTCAAAGAGACACTTCAAATTCATGAAAGACTGGGGGTATTCAGCTCTGGAATACAAATTCATCCAAAACTTGTATAAATCCTGAACTGAGTCTAACTGAGCCTTCAAAGTGTTGTATTATTTTTTTCGTTATTACAAGTGACTCCAGGTGAGACCACCAAAATGTCACCAAGGAAACTCTCTTGGCACTATTTCCACCTTAACTATAAGAAGAAAATGGCAGAAAAATCTAATTAGAAAGCCTGAGAAAAGAGGGATTTTTAAAATTTTTGATTCAATTTGTTCTCTTTCTCTTTTCTGCTTCCACACCAAAATAACACTGGAGAGTGGAGAGCGCTTTCCCAGTGTGTTCCCAGAGGAACGATAGAGTTGCCTATGGTAAGGGCAAACTTTCTTGGACAGGAGACACAATTTCCTTTGCAGCCTCTACAGAACTACAAAAAAGCTCTGCTGGATGCAACAGCCACCAGCCTTATTGGGTTTCCACTCTAGGAGTAAGGTGTATTCCTTCAATCACACATCTATGTAAAAAATAATAAAACGGCACAAAAATCACATAATGCAGCAGATATTAAACAGTCCTGGGGAGAAGGATAGAAACTTGAGTACAGCAGACCTGATTTAGCATCTGTGGGATTTGTAGAAGTAATCAGTCATTAGAAAATGTATGAATGAAGAGGATATTAAGGCCTGGTCTAGGGGATGATCCTACGTCAGGAACAGAGCAGAAAGGAGCAAGTGGAAGTGAGAAAAAAAAAAAAAAAGAAACAAAAGGAGTTACAAGACTGGCTCCATTTGAGGGCAATATGTTATTCCCATCAGACTGTTTCCACTCTCGTTTTTCATACTTGAGAGGTTGGATAAGCCTTGGACAAGCCTCTGAACTTTTAAATGCTTAACTGAAGCTGGAATTCTAAGCCTTTTGAAACTGGCCCATCACAAACCGTAACATACAAACAGCTTCCACATAAATATTAAATGCAAAAGACATAATTTATAAAAACATCAGTGTGCCAAAGAATATTACTGAACCTGTCTAAAGACAGCTTTTTACATGTGCCACACACTGAAAAGTAGCTAGACTAGCTCAAGGCTGCTTTTAAAAGTGTTTAACTACAGCTATCATTGCTTTATTGGAGTCACAGAGCTACTTGAAAAGTGGAGTGCAAAACTCAACTGTTTCACCTTACATCAGATTTTATTGGAATTTTCTTCAAACTTCAGACCCTGAGATGGTAGCCTAAACAAATCGGCAGAATTCCCCCCAGGTCCGTTTATTAATATTTATTATTTGTATGCAGAAGCTCAGCTTTGCTGTCATTGTGACAGACACAATATAAGAAAATAATTTCACTCAGATAATGTATGTTGTTGCATTCCAGTTGAGCTAACAGGGCATTCAACAAATTCTACAAATCTATAGCCCTGTTAGCATTCAAGAGTACTTACTATAATAGATCCATGTGTAATATTCAAAAGGATTCTCATTTTTCATGATATCAGCATACTTGTCAATTGCATCTCAGATGTTCTTTAAACCACTCAAAACCCACATTCCATGCAAGCACCAGCGAATACAAGTTTATAGGTACACCTTATTTTAAAACCAGTAACAATAACTATTTTCATTCAAGAGAAAGATGCAAGCCAGACCTTCTACGTGCTTTTATTATAGCAGTCTCCTAGAGAAAGCCAACATAATGGTATTTACCATTGCATTTTTGTGCATATGTTTTTAAGTTCAAGCACTTCACATGGACTTTCTGCCACCGAGGATTAGTCACATTGTTGAAACTCATTCATCAGCTCAGTCACTCTGCATTTCAAGAAATTCTTCAACAGACATCAGTCAGCCACTTGGAAATCAAGTCCAAGAAACTATAGTGATTTGGGCAGCAAAAGTAATGTGGTTACGGGAAGAAAGTTTGGGGAAATGTATTGGCAAGATTAGCAGAAGAGTGTTTCCTATAATTTACTGACCACCAAATTAAAGGATATTATAAAATACCATTAAAGTTGACTTGCAGTCTGTTTGCAACTCTTTGTAGATGTAGTTATGAAAACTGAGCTCGAAAAAACTGGGCACTCACAGCGACAGCACATCTTTTTTCTAGAAAAGAATGGTTGAATGAACAAGATTCATGAAATTCAGATATATGCTTTCCAGAAAAACTATAACTATCCCATCTGTGCCTCTGCAGTACTCGAAAATATTTTTATGTTCTTAAATCTTTTGACCTTATATCTGAACAACAGCTTCAGCCATGTAACATTCAAATGCATTCAGGTTATCTTGCATTTGTTTGAAGGCAAATAACTACAGCCGATTTCACCAAGAAACAAGTTACTAGTGATTTTAGCTTAATAAATGTAAGATGATTTCTAAGCATATCTTTTTCTTAATCTTCCAAAAAATAGGGCTCACATGCTGGAATAATGCATGACACAATGCAAGTTTGGCATCTAGATCTCTGATCTTATAACAAACAAATGTGGCTTCTCATGGGGAACGAATAAATCCCAGAAGACTTGTATTTCTTTTAAGGAAAAGTCAATGTATTAATTTGGCTGACTTGCTTGTCAGAATGCTACCCATATTTTTCTTCAACTTGAGCCCTGCTTCAAGGGGACAAAGGATAACTTGCGTGTTGCTCATATCTCCACCTCCCAAAACCAAGCTTTACCTTTGAGCTCTTTCACCATGTCATTGTGGATGCCAAAAACCAGAGGAAAGTCACAAGAGCACTGGCACTGGCAGGAATAAGTCACCAATGGAGAGGGACCCAAAGAAATGTCTGTGTTAGGGCAACCATTAAGCAAGGCTTCTCTCATGCATGGATGTGTTGCAAATGCATATGAGGCTCCAGACTTCAGTGAATGGTTGAACAAGTTTACTGACATGACTCATTCTATTGCTATGTCTAAACCAAATCAATTTTAGCTATTCAGCTTTGATGAATGTCAAGGTCACAACAACCATAAAAAATAAGAAAGGCACCTGAAAACATTAACAACATGGGAAAAATATGGGCTTTAGCTGAAAATAAACAGAATAAATTTCAAAACAAAGAGCAAGTTTATTTGTTCTTTCCCAGAAAGATTACCTTCTCTCATAAAAGGAGCTTGTTATTAAAGTTTCTTTGCTTCCCCAGCAGTGGTATCGTGGTTCTGTAACACTGTTAGTCTGGTCAAAGCCTATGTGGACCACAGAAACCGAGGCAATGACAGTGTTTATGAAAGCTGGAAGAAGGAAGAGGGTGAGAAAGATGAAGAGAGACAATATTAGTCATCTACAAAATAAAGAACTAGGCAAGAGGGCAAAATTGCTGAAGGGTAGATAGAGCTACTAGTGCAGAAACACAGTCAAATTCTTTTTAATAAAAGGGAAAAGAAAATTGCACATGCTCAAAAAAAAGTCCTTGAAAGTAGCCGACAGCCAACTCTGACTGAAGGGGAAATAGAGATTAATTTGGAGCAACTTAGATCCAGCAAAATCTTATTCCGCTAACCCCTTTTCTTTAATAAGTTCAGTCCAAAGTGCTTTTAGTTACAAGGAATTTTAGGGCCCAGTCACAGAGGATCTTGTAGGACCAGGATTTTTTTTCTTGTGGCCTCTGCCGCCAAGTGGTTTAGCTGACTGATGCCATTGTAGCTGAAGCACATCTATGCCTACACTTTATATTTTCTCCTATTCTTAGTTTTAAGTCATTGCTGGAATCACACACAGGAGGTCACAATTTGGGCATCAAATACGATATTTTCCATTCACCAGCTAGGATCTAACAAACATTTCCTTAAATAAATTTGTGCCCACGCCAAATTCAAAATTAACTTCCCAAGCCAAGAGGGGGTTTGTGGGATTGGGCCAAGGGGCTCACAACTCTGCTGTTGAGCTAATGGAGCAGCCTCAAGCTGCCAATCCAACAAGGGAGACTTTTTTATTTAACATATACATTACACAACGTGTGCAATATTTTCCACATTCAATGAGAAGACTTTATTTATAAGCTGCCTGTGTTGAAATGGTCTCCTATTACATGGAAGCAGTAAGCCAGGTTGAGCCTGGAAATGAATTCTCATTTTCTCCTTCACTGCAACATTTAGTGACATGTTGCTCATGCCCTCCAAAAATATTTTGCAGATGGTTTTGACCGTTTACTGAACATACAGGCCCTAGAATAATGACATATGTTTTCAGATCTTTTCATCTTGTTCAGCCTTCATTACGTATTGGAAGAGTCAGTGAGATACTGAGTTTAAGGAATTTTATCTGCCTCCAGGAAGAGTACCTATGGTGAAGACACACAGTTTCATTTTCAGGCAGAAAAGTGTCTTTTGTTGTCATCAACAGTTTCAAATGGTTTGAAATTTTGCAGGGAGGTTTCATGTATAATTTTTAATCTTTTCTATTAATGCAAAATTGAGTTAGATACTTCAGAATTTGAAAGAATGGGTCAAATCTTCACATCTATGCTAACTGCAATATGAACTGATACTTACACAAATTAAAAATAATGGTGTCCACAGTTCTGTCTTCATTCATGGGTCCAGTATGCTTTGCCTGAAAATTCCACTTCCAGATTCACCTGTGATGTCAGTCAAATTTCTTATCACAGAGGATGCTATTCAATACTAAAAAATTCAGAGCAAGTAAAAAGTTCTTGTTATACTGAGTGATAGTATTTTGTTACGCTGTGTAATAATATTCTATTATGCAAGCCTTTGGGATATCCTGTAAGTGTGTATATACATAATGAAAACTACCATTCCATTTCTACATCCTTGATCTCCTGTCAAGTACTTTTGCTACATCTAAGGCATCCAAAAGATGGTCTTCAGTAACAAACCCCAGAGTAATATTCTGAATTGTGAATCCTCGTTCCACTGAGGCACCATCTACCAGCTTTGAGTTAAATATATAAGTCTTACTGAGCAACATATTTCTCAAAATCGTCATCTTCTCAGTATTTCCTATTGTTTGGTTTAAATTACTTCCTACTTGGAGAGTACTCATAGAACCACTAGTGTCTGTGAATCCCATTTCGGATATCTGCATTTACTCATGTAGTCTATGAGGAATTCATGGTGTGATTACATAAACCAGTGCATTGTCGTGTGGAGATAACAGTGATAACTCTGAACAAGGCAGTTGTGCTGCAAGCAACATGACTAATTCAGGCTGATAGCCCTAACTGAAGCTCTGGTGCAACCCTTTCCACTCCAGGAGACACCAGATTCCACCTTACTAGTTGCAACAGATGTTTGTTTAACAGAAGATGTGAATTAATCTAGGCAACCAGTACATAATTATTCAAATGTCCTATAAATTAGCACTTTGGTTAACTGTTCTCTCTCTCTGATCAGGGAAGAGGGACTAATTAGGAAAGAGCATTAATTAGTAACCAAGGACATTTTGAAATCGGCCTACAGAGGAAAGACAGTCTCTGTCTACATTAGAAAAAAAAAATCACATTTTGCGCACTTAAAGTTAGAAAGGTGTCAGGGGAGTTTTGAAATGAAAGGCTGTGGAAAGAACACAAAGAGTGGACTGACTCATCCTCTCCTGGGAAAGTCATAAAAACTCTCTATCTGTTGAAAAAAACACAAGTTAGGTCAGAAATCAATAAAATTATTATTGCAAACAGTGACATCTCAATAGCAGTCTCAGTAAATAAAGTCCTATTTGTGTAGCGCACACCAAAATAAACAAGAAGACCACAAGTAAATACTTATTTCCATATAAATGCTAGAAGTCTAGCAGTGTGCAAAGACTGACCTAGAATGTCTGGGTTTAGACATTGACAGCATGGGTTTTAGAGTCTCTTAGTACTTGGTAAAAGACAGTATGACAACCATATCAACCTGTCAGTGCTGACATGCTGAGTGAGACCAGAGCCACTGGAGGGACAGAAAACACACAGAACTGAGGCAATTTGATGGTTTCAGGTAGATAGATAATTGTCATTTCCTGTCATCAACTAGTCAGAGAACTTCCAAAAAAAAAAAAGAAAGAAACTGTTAAACTCTTGATTAATTTCTGAACTGAGCAGAGGTTCTGATTCAAAACATTACTTTTGAAAATTTGGACCATAATGTACTCATAATTTACCTCCTTGGAGGACTTTAAAGAGCCAAAACCAAAAATCTCACCCAGGAGTAATTAATTGGTAGGTTAGACAAAAAGAAGTAAAAAGAATCAGCAAAAGTTACGCACAAGTGATACAGAGTTGTTTATAGACATCACTGTAAAAATATGTGGCTGGCTGGAGATTTTGAAGGAAGTAAGACAAAAAATTGTATAGCTAAGCACTAGAGTAAAGAGGAACATTAGAAACAAGGAGGCATGCTTCAAAATGTGGAGATCATATACAATGGAGAAAACCAGTAAACAGTTAAATTTAAACATGTCAAAAGTAAAACCAGAGTAAGAAAGGACAAAGGTGACTTTGAGAAAGAATTTTCTAAAGGAGTGAGAACTAACAATCAAAATCTTTTTCAAAAACATCACAAGCAGGAAGCCTGACAGAGCCTTTAGGGCTGACAGATGATCACAGAAGCACTTGCAAAAGATACAGTTATAGCAAAAGAGTTGCTTCTCTCCGATTCATGACTGAGAAACTTACAGAGGATCCTTTCTTTTTAGGGGAATGAGCTGGAAGAACTGTCTCAAATCGAAAAGTCAGGAGAAAAGGTCTTAGAATAAGTCACTAAACCAGTTAGAAATTGGCCCGAGGAGGTAACATTTGCCCAGGAAACCTAAAGAAACTCAGCTATGAAATTCTCAGACTGTTAGTTGGTACAACTTCATGCCTGAATCTGTGTCAGTACCACAGCAAGGGAAGATGGCAAACATGACATTGCTTTTCAGAGCAGGCAGATGAGCAGCTTGGGAAAGAACAGATCAGGAAGTCTGACTTGTTTACTGGACAACTTGGTAGGAAACAATTTGGGATGCTGGCAACCAGTTGCATATATATATACAGTTTAACTGTCGGGAGGTCATTCTAGGTCCCTCTGGCAGAGGGAAGCAATGCAGGACAGATCTGTTCAGATTCTTCAGAAAAATAAATGAGAATGAAACCTGTGGTATCTGACCTATAACAATGGTTTGGAAAAGGAAGTAAATAATGAAGTTATAAAATTTGGTGATGGTACCAAAATATGCAGTTAGTAAAAACTGCCTGATTGCAAGAGTGCAAAGAATTACAAAAGAAATGGGCAATAAAATGACAGCCAATATTCAAAATTAAGAAGTGCAAATAGACTCATGCAGAGGGAAAAACGTCTACATCTATGGGCTGTTAAGTACTCAGCACAACAGAGGAAAGAGATTCTGGAGCTTTTGTGGACACATCCATCAGAAGGTGGTGCTCAGCAAAGGCAAAAGAAGTGAATGGAATTTTAGGAAGTATTAGGAAAGGAACAGAGAACAAAGCAGTGACACAACATTATGTCATAGTTCAACTCCTTAGCCCTCCCTGTACCTTCTGTGCTGTGCACACCTTTAGATCTCAAAAATCATGTGGGAGAGAAGAAAAAAAGACAAGAGAAAAGCAAGAAGGATGGAATGACTTCCAGAAGTGAAGAGTCAATAGTTTGTGATTCTTCAGCTTGGAACAGAAAGGACTAACAGAAGGTATGCTAGAGTCTTCAAATCATGACTGGAATAGAAAGGTTAATATGGGCCACTTATTTGTTATTTCTCCTGACACAAGACCTAGGAGATGCCAAAGCAAACTCTCAGGCAGCAGCTGTAAAGCAAATAAAAGGAAGCATTTTTCCCCACAAGATCCATAGTAAATTAAATGACATCCAATGGTGTGGAAGGAAAAAGTCCCCAATTATAAATATGTTCAAAAAATAATTTGACAAATTAATAAAGGAAATTAAAAGTTCACCAAGAGTTTTTAAACCTATAGATACTGACTTCAGCTCAGGAAGTCCTTGGGAGTACACTAAGGACAGCTGGGATATAGAAATTTGTAGTAGAAATGCTAAGACTGGATAAATGGAAAATGAAGAGAGATATCTGAGTGTGGAAGCATCAGAAAGAAGAGCAGAAAAAGGTACATAAGAATTGCAGCTACCAGTGGCACCCAGATTAGCAGATGCTCAAGTTTCCAACACATCTAGATGCAACTTTCCACAACATCCAGAATGAGAAATCAGGGAATATTTGAGAACAAGGGTCATTCTCCACACAGATTAGACAAAGGCTCACATCACTGAAAGCAGCAGGGAGATAAAGGGCTGGAGGTTTAAGACACCAGGTAAAGCAGACAGTGGATAAATACTCAGAAATGTGAGATAGGATGGAGACACAAATGATCACAATCATGGTCAGCTCCTGAAGGGTAGAACAAGACATCCAGAGCCAGCACATAGTTGCTAGCCCAAGGATAACAGGAGATGCGATAAGAATTTAATATCCAGAGTTCCTTGTCCTCTTTTACCTCAAGGAACAGAGGTCTTAGTGCCTATGACAAGAGTATCTGGACACGTGTGGGTATGAGACTGAGATTGTGAGTGAGTGACACCAGTTTTGTTTTAAAATAGGCTTGCACAATTGTAGCACTGTTGAGGTGGGAAGGTACCTTGGAAAATCATCCAGTCCAGCCCCCTGTTCAAAACAGGGTCAGCTACAGCAGGTTGCTCAGGGTTATGGCCAGCTGGGTTTTGAATGCCTCCAAGGATGAAGACTCCACAGCCTCACTGTGTGACCTGTTCCAGTGTTTGATCACCATCGCAATAAAGGAGTGTTTTCTTATGTTAAAATGGAATTCCCTGTGTTTCAACCAGTGCCTGTTGCTTCTTGTCCTCACTGGGCCCTACTGAGAGAGTCTGGCTCCATCTTCTTATCTTACCCTCACACACATTTATAAGACCTCCTGAACCTTCTCCAGGCTGAACAATCCCAGCTTCTTCAGCTTCTCCTCATATGTTGGGTACTACAATAATCTTTGTGGCACTAATCACCTCTCTTCTGACAAGGTTTCAGATTAAGCTTTGCTGTATCATCCCTACAATGGTGGCACAGTATATATCAGAGGTGAATTATCTCTGGATTTGCCTTACTCAGAACATCAGTCTTTGGCCAGACCAGTACAGCTCGTTTTAGGTGTTTCCTTCATTCTGTCTGCTTAGGTTCCTTCTCTGCTGCCATGTGGACATTCTCTCTCCCAGTCAAATGGGCATCTCAAGTACAATGGAGTATCAGAGCTTCCCACTCCCCTAAGGGCAAATACAGTTGAATACAATATGAATACAATTAGAGAGAAAAGGTTTACAGACCTTTTTCTGAAATGGTTTTGAAACACTGGTGCTGCCTCTGAAGGCACAATGCTACATTCCAACGGTGGAAGTCAGGGGAGCTCAGCTAACAAAAGCAGAAAGGTCTCGTTGTGTTATATTTATTGCAGCCCACACAAGAGCATCAAATAAAAGACTCAGTAAAGTAATGGAAGCTATAACTGAACTTCGGGCTCCAGTGAGGCAGCTGGGTAATTGGTTCCCTGTTTTTATATGTACCTCTCTTTATACATACTTCATTTGGATACCAAAGGTTTCTCAAAATTGTTTACATTTTTATAAGGACCCATTAAGCTAAGAATACAGAATGAATTCTTTGCAACGTCATGAAATGAACTTTTTTTCACTTGGACAACAGAGGGTTTTAAATTCACACTTCACTTCAAGCATGAGTTATTTACATTGGGAAAATCTTTTCAAACTTCAGGAAAAAAGCGAGATTCATTATATATTGTGCAAAAGCTACCAACTCATATACATGACATCAAGTCATATATTACAGACATGAAGCCTTTCACATTTTACCAAATGTCATAAGGTTTGCAGTTCCCACATTGTGTTTTAGTATTTCTGCCAAAATTGCCAACAAAGAACGTGTCTTTAACTTCTCTGACCCTATTGTGTCAAAAACATCTCTCATGCACCCCATACTGTATCTTTTAGACCCACTCAGTGTTCATTTCTGAAATTTCAGAAATGCTCAATAGGAAAACCCCAGAACATACAAAACAGTTTCCTTACTCACATCTGGAACCATACATCAAAAAACATGCCTATGAACAAATGTTCTGCAATTT
The DNA here is from genome assembly GCF_036013445.1 of Caloenas nicobarica. Taxonomy (NCBI): domain Eukaryota; kingdom Metazoa; phylum Chordata; class Aves; order Columbiformes; family Columbidae; genus Caloenas; species Caloenas nicobarica. The sequence goes on along the minus strand of NC_088247.1, from coordinate 93,195,054 downwards.
TTTTCTTACAAAATTAATGAAAGGACTACTAATATTTCCACCAAAATAAACTGGATCTTGTAAATGGCTAAAAAATAAGTAATTGAGATTACAAAATTAAATTACTTTTTCCATTTAACTCTTTGGCCTTAAATATCTACCAAGAAGAAAAGGCAGAGCTCATTAATTCTAGCAGCAAAATTGTAACTTCATATTGATTAGTGTATCATACACTGCATAAAATTATTTTCTATTTAGATCCTGATTTACAGCTTCCCTTACACATTTTTCTTCTCAGTTACTAGGAATGATTAAAATATATGATTATTCCAAAGTAAGCATGTAAAAGTTCACTAGTTCTTAAGTTGTATCTTGGCTCAACAAATTCAAATATTGAACAGGTGCCTCCCTCACCAGTTAATTAGTACTGTGTATTCCTACTTTCTTTTACGAACTTTATGGCTGCTTGAGGAAGAAGATGACTGATTATGATCCATAAAAGACACTGGTAAGCTTATGAGAAAAAGTTGGTAAACCCTACCACTTTGCATATCAGAAAAAGAAAGAGTGATAAATTCAGCAAAAATCTAATAATAAACCGAGGATTAACCTGGATAAGACAGGGAGGAGCTCAAGAAAAAAACTCATCTCATGCAAATCTAAGACAGAGTTTCAATAAATTCCTCAGGCAATGAGATGGGCTGAAATATGCTGAAAGAACTGAGGGTATTTGGGCTTCTTGGTGGAGACAGCATCAGTATTATGGCAGAGCCTGGATATCTTGGCATAACCCAATATCCCCAATGCCATGTTGGTATTGATGCACAGGTTTGTATAAAGTTAACTGAGCCACAGTGAGCACTGAGTGACAGAGGAATCCCCCCGTGGCTAAACCAAAAAAGAGGATGCTGAAGAAGCATTGCCTGCAAAAGCAGAAGTGTTGGAAATAGCTCTCTTTTATTCTTGAGAACAACCATTGATCAGCAGAGGATGCTGGATGAAGAATAAGGGATTTAACATAGAAGTTGGCACTTCTGCTTGCATCTCCCTAGGCAGGCATATTGAAATGCAAGCACATTAACATAGGAAATTTTAACCAGTGGAGGTAGCAAGTGGCAAGGATACCACTTTACAGTAGACAAAGACTGACAATCCTGAGGGCAAAGCTCAGGAGTGCCACAAATTACTTGCTAGGGTGTGCAGAGACTGTCAGTCAGATGAAGCCCACATAATCTGTGTGCACAAAACTCTCTTTTTCAGAACATCAGTCCACCATGTCACACTTACCACTTTGCCTCTGTGGTACAGTACACTGTTCTGGAGATAGCTCAGCTTAGAGGCAGAGATACTGTGACACGAGGTCACATCCCATCAGTAGTACTCACTGTATTCTACCCCATTGCGAAAAGAATATGTATACAAATATTGAATTTCTGCATTATCAGAATAATATTATACACTTCAACTTTTTATAGCAGGCTGGTTCTGTGCACAGTTGGTGGATATCAAGCAGTGAGGCCATTTAATCACTGACAATGAATGAAATTCACTCAATTTTTCAAATGCAACATATTTATACAACCTATGTTTTAATTCCTGTTTACGTAATAGCAGCAGCACTTAAGCCCATTAACACAAAGAATGCAAACAAGGCACGAGGAGAAATTTCCTACAAAGTTTTGTATGTCCTTTATGGGGTCACAGGTGCACAGTGATACCAATAGTGGAATTTGTTCTAGAGTCTGTTTCCATGATAAATATTTGGGCATCCAGGTTCATAGTCTTGACTGGATCCTAGACACTCCCAGGAATGTCTTTTTTGTAGTTGTTCATCAAAACATTTGAAGACAACATTTTGATAACCCATGGAAAACATCAGCTAAATGAGCTTAAATTCTTAGAAAGATTTTGGCTTCTGCACAAGTAATTCCTTAACTCTTCAGTAACGAATTAATCTCTTGTGATGGATGGCTTTAACTAGTATACAAATTAGCTTACTCTCTTTACCAATGTCCTTCACACTAGCAAAGCTGAACCAAACATTTCTTAGCCCTTAAGCAGTCTGAGATTCTTCCATTATTTTCATGAGTTTGCTCCAAGACCTATCATAAGCATGCAATTACTGTGAATGTACCAATATGCAAGCTCTTGTAAGTTAGATTATGAAATAACTATTATCAATGAGCCTACAACAAAGACTGCAGGAAATGCACAATTCCAGATGTCCATAATACTGTCTATAATAGTGCATAACATTTGCAAATTTAACACAGAAGTCAAGACTGGTTTGCCTTCCCTTAGAAGGCTCTCTGGCCATGTGTTGAGGTCTACTATTACAACAGGTTAATTAAATAGAAAAGAAGAACGAATTCTACCCAGGAGGAAAAAATGACATAAATACAAAGACGATAATCTTGTTCTCATGCATAACTCATGTGGAAAACTGTGCTTCATTTGATGCATCCTGACCCAAAGGATCTTCACTTAATCAGCCCCTGTGTATTCCCCATGCAAATGAAGATGACTATGCAAATAAAACGCAAGGCCTGCTGTATCAGTGAGAAAACTCTTTTACAGCTCTATAGTTGGGAAGTTCCCTTCTGTGCTGGGAGCCTTGCAGAAGACACTGCCTTTGGGGAGTTAGTGATCTTGGGCAAGCCACGCCAAATGCATTAGACGGAGTGACCCTTATGCTGACACAAGTGACTGCTGTGACAATGTGTGCGGCAATGCCAGAGGACATGCTGGACCAACCCGAACAGGTACTGTTCCTGGGTACGATTCCTGGACCCGTGCAGCTGGATATGGTCCCATGGACAGAGAGAAAGAGATAACAGTCTTACTTGCCAAGATAAACAACAGAGTTTTTTGTTTGTTACCCTAAACAAAAGGCGCCATGGTATGAGAGGGAGGCAGAACCTCTCCATGCAGGGGAATTGTGCACAGTGTGCCATGACTTTCTACCCAGGGTCTGTCTGAAGCAGCACAGAAGCAGGGTTCCCAGCATCTGAAGGGATGTAAGATTTACTATCTATATTGCTCTTCCAATTTCTACCTTATTATTAAAGCAATTTCATTACATGCCTTTCTTACTGAGATCCAGAAAGAGCCGTGCATTCCCACCAGTGCAGAACACCCTCCAGGATGATCGTTATGGCTGTGGATAGGTATGGAAACTGCTGATACAGCTGCAACAACTGTGTTGTCAGAAATCATGAGGCAGCTACCAGAGCTGGAATGAATTTGTTTTCATAGTCCACTCTTTTGGTTAAAACATTATGGAACTCAATAATCTTCTCTCTCAGAGCAGGTATGATCTAGATATATGGGGACAACAATATGTAATCCAGGAAATCCAGCCTTCCTATCAATTATATCATAATGTCTGAACAACGTTTTTTGCTAGCTTCCTAAAAATGTATTGTAATTATCAATATGTCAACAGATAATGTATTGTGGATGCATGTTTATCTATGATAACTACAGACTTTGAAAAACTGCAGCTGAGTTTTATTTTGAACTCCACCACAAGAAGCCACAGTAAATAACACCAACAGTCCACCCCACTACCCTCTCATAGCCTTAAATATAGCTGGAAGAGGTGCTTAACGAGAGTTTAAGAAGAGGACAAGGAGATAGTGAAGCTTTGCTCTGTGTCTTACCAAATTCTGATGGAGTTTGGTGATTTCCTGGTCTAATGCTGTATCTTTTTGCTGCAATACAACCCAGTTTCTTAAAGAGCCTTTGCTGAGACACACCTTGGAAAAAGCTTTTTCTGAAACCTGAGTCCAAATTGCTTAACCTCTTTACCTCAGCTACCTAGATGTTGAGATAAGATAAAAATGTCTCTCTCTGTGAAGCATCTTTGAGATATTCCAGGCCAAGTCTCCATACACATGTGCAATATCAGATTATTAGTATAATTTTTGATAGGGCTTCTGTCTTCCATTTTATTATGAAGTCAGTAAGTACAGTACTTCTCATGTTCCACCGTGTGGTTTGCTTTGTTGGCCGAAACCTGATATCTGCTTCCCTATTAATATCATCACACTGTCTGACTGTATTTTAAGAGCTTATGATACTTGGCAATGAGTTGGCTTGATTTTGTTATTATTGGGTCAGAATGCAGTGCATTTAATTTAAACATTAGCGCAAGATGGGTTTTATCTGATCAAGAAACCATGCAATAGTAGGAAGGAGTATATTTCCTTTAAAAAACAGGCACCTCTTGATATATTTTCAATGCCAAAGATTTTCATCTGTTTGAATGACAGCCACCTACTCCCATTACACTAACTGGAAACCAATAACAAGAACAGAGAAGCTGGACAAGGATGCAAAAGCAGATTTTTTGGCAGCTGTATGTAATGCATTTGAACTTGCAAATGAAAGATGGTAACATGCCTTCAGCTCAACCCAAAAGTCCTTTTTAGGCAAAAATCTCCTTAAAATGTATTTGCAGAATAGTGTCAAGAAGACAATCAAAATTTCCAATGCGTTTTTACTGAACATGCAATTTCAGGAATTTAAGCCTTTCCTTGTCGATGATACAAATTAAAGAAGCAGGTCCTATGGGAGTCAGTTGCACGTCAGCCCGTATAAGCATTTCTGACCTGGTTCACGATCACTCAAACACCAGCATGGCTTCCCCCATCCATCGCGTGGCACCGAGCCCTGGCCAGAGCAGATGGTGCTGACGGGAGCTACAGAGCACGTTGCTCCTGCGTAAGCATTGCGTACGTTCTTCTGAAACTGGGGCTCCACCTCTCTTTTTCATCTGATTCATTTTGACATTTCCATTCAGTAAAAGAAAGAACATACGCGAGAACTTCACCAAAAATTTTAACTGCATAACAATTTTATTAGTAGTGACACCAGCATCTGGGGTTTCCAGAACATATACTCCAGTATAGTCACAATTTTCTGTGGAAAATCACCATCCTAGAATTAAAGCTTTTATTTTTAATGCTCACCTTTGCAACTGCACCATGCTTGACACAGTTACCTGGGCATGGCTTGTTTATTTAAAACAGAAATTTTAAGTATGCACTTCTTTCTTTCATTTCTTTCTTCCCCCCACTTTGGGTAGTGGCATATGTTGACTCTTCTTAGCTTTAACAGCAATGTTATATACACTGAGATTCTATCTGGACAAGAAATGAACAGAAATATTATACACAGCTTAATAAGAAAACACAGATTATTGCATAAGCCCCCGAAGGCCTACTTTGTCTGTGCAACAGTTTGTTTTACTTTTCATAAAATTTATTTTGGCTGTAGGCAGATTGATGGTGATTATGTTTGAAATCCCTCCCACAAATCTGTCACATAAACATGCCATTAATTTAAGATTTTAAAACTTATTTGGAAAATGAACCTGTTTTCTAATTCATTAGTAGATACTGGTCATCATTCTAACATCAGCAAACAATAAAACACTCCCTGTGTTAGCAGCTTTTAGTTGCTGGGATTTGCTCCTGCTCTAAATGCATTCACAGTAGTTAGAAACCTACACAGCTTTCACAACAAAACCCCAAACCAAACCAACCAAACAAAAAAAACCATGAAAAAAACCACCTCAAGTAATATCAGATGTCTTATTAGCTCAGAAAGATCAACCTATGCAACCTGAGAGATGGCAAAATTTCCAGTTTCTCCTTTTGCCAGACGAAAAAACCACATAACAACAACAAAAAAGTCCACCCTTAATCAGATTTTTGAAGTTAAATACAAAGTAAATCCTGAACTTCATCAGCATTTCTGTTGATAATACCAGTAGATTTGATATCTTCCAGGAAAAAAAAAAAGTATAAAAAGGTAAAAGAAAAAGCAATCTTGAACTGCTGCAGTGAAGGGGGCAGGAAGTGCCCACTGCAGGGTCTGTGGTCCGCACAGCTTTTATTTCATGGAGACACACAGACAGCCTATTCCCTGGTGACAGCTCTCTGCGTTTTCCAATCCTGCACAGGATTTCCTTCTGTCTGAAAGTGTAAGAGTCGCTCCAGTAAACACTCTGCATATGTGTTCCAGCTGCTGCACTCATTCTTCCAACGCAGCCCAGTGACAAGAAAAGTATTATTTCCTACTAAAAACTCCTAATTACTAAACCATGCCGTTTTTATCTGGCCGTTTCAGGCATCAAGAGCTTGCATTGCTTTCAGTAACTTTATCATTATTAAGAAATTAGTTTTGTATCCCAGCGCGTTCATCTTCAGTACAGAATTCTACAGGACAAAATTGTGGGGGAGCTGTGCTGTGCCAGAGCCCATTTTCCAGGAAAGCTTGCATTGACTATGTAAGCTTCTGAACGTATATTTTTGAAAATACTGATATGTATGCAAATTCATGTAAATACACCCACATGCATATGCACACTGTATATGTATATAATATTACATATAATATTAATACATACACATGCACTCAAAAGAAATGACCATCTGTACCATTTGCTGCAGTCCCTATTTATTTTGGCAGAGTCCTGCCTTTACAGGAAGAGGGTTTTTTTCATTACGAAGCCTTGAACAGCTTTGCCATTCCTTTCCAGAACAACTGCATGGAACATGATGGAGAGAAACTTTCTCAACCTGCAGTAAAGAAAATAAGACTTAAGAACAAGCTTAAGGCATATCCTATTACTAGCATAACAATGACTTTTTTCAAAACTGGACTATCCTGTCCCTAGGGAAACTTTAGTGGTTTTCTTTTTAACCCTTTCTTTAGAGGGAATTTTGCTAAATTTTTTAAAGTCTAATTCTTCAAATATTGTTCAAAGAATACATTTTCTCTAGTACTAAGACATTTTTCCTTTGGAGGGAACCAGTGACAACAGCCATGCTTCACTGCATTTCCATAAATTATTTTGAAAGGCAAAACAAAACACAAGGTCCAGTTCTCACCAGTTTGCATTTACAGCTTTACATTTTTTATCCCTCCTCTTTAACAAAACAGAATCACCATAACCCCCCATGCAACCACAACAGTAAGATTTTCGTTGTTCAGCCCGTGTGTACTGACAGGAGAACTTTCATTGTCCAAATGGAAATTGGGGCATGGTAATTGCAGAGACAAACAGGCTTCAAATAAAAGGCAAAGGTTTTTTATACAGTACAAAACCCACAAACATCACCTAAGTTGAATCAAGGGCCAATTCAGCAAAATACTCCTTTCTATATAGCATAAAGCAATCCTATTTTGAGTCATAGCACCTATTTTCATGTCTCATATTTACATTTTGATCATGATTTTAATGTATTAATATATATCAAGGAGGCCAAGGGAAAGCTAACATTGTCAGACCTGTAAATATGAAGAATGTGTTACCAACATTTATGTGGGCACTGAATTTCTCCACTTAAAGGCACATTAGCACAAAACTTTGTATTTAAAAAATTCACACAATTATATATTTTGAAAATTATATATTTCCATAAACAATTTCAGATGAAGACAACCATGGTTTATGCCCTTCCTTTAAAACCAATCAAAATATTTTACTAGGTCAATGAAGTAGCTCAGCAATTTGGCATCTCTCTCTAGATCACCGTTGAGGGCTATAGCTCAATTTCCAGCTCCACCAGCTGGAACAGGTGCGGATACCGCACCACCGATCTTCACATGCTGTATGAAGGAATTCTCCTTCAGAAGAAATTGAAAACACAGCACCAGGCAAAGCTGCCAAAGTGAGCTAGGATTGTGGGTTGCCAAATAATGGGTTTTATGGTAGGACTGTCCTGCTATGGACTGGCGCTGCATGATTGTCTGCCGTCTGCACTTTTATCCAGCTGTACGGCATAGATGGGTTGATCCACTCTAAGGGCCATATGATGGACGCTTGAAGCATATAAGACAAATATTTAAGGAGGAAAAAGCAAAAATAACAAATAAGTCCTTGCAATATTTTGCTTCTTATTAAAAATCATTCATTTGGACTGTCTTTAATAATGAAAACTTGACACAAGTAGAGCCTTTTGCGTGTTTGTCAGTGATGGTATAACCAGGTTAATATTCACACCTAGTGCATTCACCAGTTTGTCTGTTCCTCTTAATACTGTTCCTAAATTCCTTTTTGATAAGTCTCTCCAGACAGTGTATACCAAGGGGATTATTGCACTTAATGGGTGATTAAAGCCACTCACCCTTCAGCCTCATGCCTGTGGTGCCATCTTAGGCATAAAATAATAACCCTGAAATGACTAGCTGTCATGTCTCATTGCTTAATTATATTGTCATGAAGGACTCCTTCTCAGAAAGCTTTTTAGAAATTCCAAAAGAAGTAGCCCCTGGCAGTAGCTTTATTTTCTTCAAAGGTTTTAAAAATTATAATTATTATTATTATTTTGTTTCTTAAAAACTTAAATCAAACACGAACAGTCTTAAATAAGCAAATCCATAGAGCCACAGGTCCAAAAATATCCTGGGCCACAGGCTGATTTGAAATATCTCCCCAAAGATGGCAATCCCGACCTGGCAGGAGTCAACTGTGGCAAAGAGCAGCTCATTGGTTATTACAGCCTGGAATGCCTGCTGTTTAGCAGTAATTTTGGGGGGAATCCATTTCAGTTCAGGTGAAATGCCCAGACATGAAAGCCAGGGACTTTCCAAACACCTTGTCCAACCCAGTAAGGGACAGTGGTGGCCTCTTGGGGCAGCCTAGAAGTTCCTTGGTGGCCATAGTTTTAAGTAATTGAATGGCCATCTTGTTTCATCTACTTTGGTTCAAGGGCTCCATGAGTTCTGTAACACTGCATCTGCAGCCCGAAGTGTTCCTTGGGAAAGTGGATGACCCATACTTTTTTCCTTCATGTAAAAACACCCGAAGAGAGACTTGGCAATAATGAAATTCTCTCTATCATCCCCAAATTTGGCTATGTACAAATCAGCAACAACTCTTTTTCATTCTGCTTTTCCATGGGAATAGATGGCACTGGAGCTATTTCCGGTGGCACCTTTCACAGGTGTTAACATGGGGAGATGCAGTGCAGGCACTGAATTACATTTGTCTACCTTAACACAGGTTTTTAATACTGCTCTCAGCCCTACTTCTTTGCCATCCAAGGGACATGATGAAAGGCAGGACACATGGGGCGGTCCCCTCCCATGCATGGAGCCAGGCTCAAGGATTATTTCCTTCTCTCTGTGCTTTTTTACACATTTATATACATGCACACACAGAGTCATAGCTCACTTTAAATAAATATGACCAATACCACTTCCAGATTAAAAAAATGCTACAGGCAACAGAATAAGGGAGGAAATCACTCTGTAATATATTAATCATGAAATTGTAAGTTTGACAGCTGCTCATGATAAAACATTGAAGAGTTTAACAGAGCTGTGATTTGATAGCTTCTTATTATGACAAGCTAGTCCTGTCTGTTCATGTTTCAGTGATTAACTCCCATCACTCTCTGTCTAGCTTTGCACAGTAAGAGTAGTTTTAGCCACAGAAACTTTCTTTGCCTTTCTGCCACTTAGTCTGAGCAGCCATAATGTGTCTGAGTCTGTCATGACAGTGTCAGTAAGAGACATCAATCTGGGAAACAGCTTAGGCTAGATAAGCCCGCAGTTTTACTCCTCTAATACATTTTTACTTGCACATTAGGAGCAAAGAAATTAATGTGAGCCCTTGACCAAATATTCATGTGTATTGGGAGATGGAGACCCCAGGTATTCCATACTGTCACGGCTTTTACATGATGCTTCATGGACCTCCCTGAGTGATGTCAAATCAACAACATTCATAGCAACTATTAAGTTGCTAGTGCAAAGTATAGAACAGATACATAAGCGAGCAGTATTATGCTAAAAAGACCCATTAGAGTTTCAAATATTTTCATTCAATCCAGCATTTTGGAGTGTATAGCTGACTTCCAGAATGACTGAAATTTTCATCTGTAAAAAAATGATGCTGTTCTTTGCAATTTCCATATGTGGAGTCAATCCAGTCCATTACAATTCAATTCACTGACTTCAGCAGTAAAGAAAACAGCCATTAGCTAGAAATCTATAAAGATTTCCTTTCTTCACATGGTTCAGAGCCTTTAATCTTTTAGCAAGCACAAGTGGCTGCTCTAGTGCGTTTGGTCAGGGCTTAGTTTAAAATCTGAATTAATGGAGTTCTAATACTGCAGTAAATTAAGAACTTTAGCGTTACTCCTAAATGTTACAGCTAGTCTATATTAGACTAGATCCTTTGAAAACACAGCTACAGAGATTTACATGAACTGGGTGCCCAGTTAGATGTCCTTCTTAGAAAAAGAACCAAAAGACAATTTAGCTGTAATTGCAATTTTGCTGTATGGCAACTACTGTAATTAGAAAACCTCCTACCATATCATAGAGCAGCAACAGTTAATGGAATTATTTTAAAAGGGAAAAATAAAAGCATTACCTCAAGAGGGAATATAGTTCTTCTTTTAGAAAAATGACTTTTAAATAATGTCCTAAAAGGGTAACAGACCATTAGTCATTTTCAATAATGACAACAGGTAATTTATTGTCCTGCACATGCCACACAATTAACAAAGGGGTCAGCTCTAGGTGTGTTAGCAGCAGGAATTCTCAAAATAGATGTGCAAGGAACAGTCACACTAGTCTAACAATTAGGTCAGATTTTCTATACTTTGTTTTGCATTCTTTGCTAGAACTGTAAAAACCTACCTGGTACAGACACCTACAAAATTGTATGTTAGACATACTATCAAATTGTTCCCTGATAGGAATACAGAAACGTACACGGAGAAGTATTAAAAAAAAAAAGTTTACACTCCTAAAAGCTACCAATAATTTTGAGCGTTCAATTGTCTCCACATTAACCTAGCCAGATTATTGGAATCTGAAAAGAAAGCTTTTTAAGGTGTCTCAGACAACCCGCGCAAAGGCAGGAGCCCATAAAAGTGACTACTTCATAAAACATACCTGTTAGTTTGTGTGCAAATGTGTTGTAAGTCCATAAACAGGTATGTAAGTGGTCAGATCCATGTAGTGATCAAGACTCAGCAGGTTACAGCACCCCTACAGATTCTACATTTGAGCACTTGTACAATCAAAGTGTCTGCAGGTTTACTGGTCACTGTGAAAGAAATATCATTTCACTACATTATTACACAGAAAACCTATAACTTAGTCATTTTGGCTTTAAAGAACAAGTATAAAATGAGGCTCTATTTCCACCAACACTGAATCACCTTTTAAGTGAGACTGGTATTTGAAAAACCATCCATTTGAAGAAGAATGCCTTGAGTTTTCATTATTGTCAGGAACACCATCAGCGGAACAAATCTGGATGGTACTTGATGGAAGCTGGTTGCCAGGGTCCCCCCAAGCTTTTGCTCACCCCGTGAACGCCACCTGGGATGCATAAGAAGCTGAGACTTGCTGCCTTCATAACTTCACTGGCTTGGTGACATGTTATGAATAGGAGAAATATTAGGAATGATTTTAAGCATTCCTTCTCTGACGCTCCAGATCCCTTGTTTACTTTATTGCCTGAGAGCTGTCAGATTGCCTCCTGAGTTGACAAGTCTTGAAGTTGAGTGAAGCTGTCAAACAATGATTTGCAGTAGGCAGCCATCTCCGAAGGGTTTCAGTACGCAGGAATTCGAAGAGAAACAGCGATAACCTTTCAAACTCTCCCAGCTTTCTGCTGTTTGACATGCACAGAGTTTGAAGCAATGCCATTTAACACAAAGACATCAAACCTAAAGTAATTACTCAGCTGCATGGGAAGAGGTAGGAAAATACTTGGCTTTTTTTAAACAAGATTCCAGGTGGTGCTGATCTTGAACCTCAGAAAGCTTTATCAAAAATTATCAGCCTGGAAAAATGCAGCCATAAGCAAGCTTCTATTGCAAAAACAGTATGGCTATAGAAATCAGTCCAAATTATTAAATTCAAATCCAAGTATGAACTAATCCAAAAGTTTGAATTTTTTTGGGTCTTGAATTTTGATGAAGTTATATTCTTTCAGTGTATAAACCTAGGGAACAGCTGCACGGTTTTGATGATTGTTATTTACCCAGAAAGAAAGTTTACAACTTGATTTGGAAGTTTTCCATAATTCGTTACCTAGAAAGTGTCTTTTGGGTTCCTCTCTGGACATTGCATGGACTATTTCAGTACTGAACTCTGTTCTTTAAACAGCAATTTTAAGAGGAGCCTGAAGTTCAACTAGTATTTCAGAAAAGTGCATACACTTTTCAATAATAAATCCATCATTAAACTTCTTGGCCTCGTGGCCTGCATCTCTTAACACCTTGCACCATTTGTACGTGTTCTGAAAGGCTACAGAAGGACACTGTTGGTTGACGGGGCCATGCTGGGAACTCCAGATTTAATGGAGAACAGAAAGCTTTTTTTAGTAAGGGAATCGACTTTATACACGGTGCAGAATCAATATGAAAACTAACAGAAAAATACTTAGCAGTGAATTACATAACTTCAGTTTAGAGCCTAAGAAAGTAAAATATTCTTGCCTAAATATATTTAAGTTTACATAAAACTGTGTGCGTAAAAATTTATATAAGTATGGCATTAATAGATAGGACTTTCTCATACTTTGGAAAGATGGAAGTGTCTTCTAGATTTTTGTACGTTGCTGTATCTCTGGTTGCTAACTTAATATTTAATAAAATATATGCATGATTTATGGTCTCTATGGAAATTTCACAAAAACAACTTTGTAGGTAATTCCTCTTTTATTAAATTAATTAAATCATCACACAAACTTTTTCCTGACTTCCTCCCTCAGGCCATAAGGAAGAGAGCAGAATTCCCTGCTTCATTATTCTCTTTAAAATCAGTCCAATAGAAGGAAATGAAGTTTTCAAAGTGATTGCATAGAGGCTACAGAATTGGGATTCATGGGGTCTGTTTGCTCTCCGGCACCGATATCCTCTGTGGCCTTTGGCAAGACAATGAGCCAGTTTCCAGTTCAGTTTCCTTGCAGGGTAAAATGGGATTTATATAGTGTTAGACACGTCAGCTATGTAAGTCCTGTTCTTTTATTTCCTACAGCAGTTATATGAGTCCCACTCACTTTAAAAGAGAAGGTTTCTGGCATCATTTGGTGCTACACAAACGCCAATGCTAAACCCTCAACTCTTTAGAGGAGGAAATCGGTCTTCTGGTTAAACCTGGTCTCAAGAGCATGAACCACCCGAGAGCTGAGCACCATCCTTAGCTGGAAGAAGAGATGCAAGACAAAGTGACAAATACTAGATATCAGTCAGGTCAGCTACAAAACGACTGCAAAGCACTCCAGGATTGCACTGATACAAGAATATAGAGCACACACTACTCTCTTGGCACCATAAAAAGCAAAAAAAATTAGCAAAAGGCAGCCAAACAAAGCGAAGCACCTGCAGTGTGAGTTTCTGTGCTTTGGCATGAGAATTAGATCAAGTTGCTTATAGGACAATAGTTCGGAAGGGAGTTTCTAGGCTCATAATTAAAGAGTTAAGGGCTTACCAAGCCCTAAGTTGCAGATGTATTACGTGCCATAAAAGGTGTCAAGAAAAGTTCAGGATAGTTGTGAAGAAATCCTGCCAAAACTCATGCCTGAACATATTTAATAACAAAATATGTGTACATGACAAGCATGTCTGACAGTTCAGTTTTCTAGACACTACACAATGTTTTGAAGAAACGTAAGATGCTGATAGATTTGCTTTTTACATTTAATGGTGCAGAGTAAAAGGAAAAAAGTCATGAACATTGTATAACCAAAATAATGCACTACTATAGTCTCTTCCTCATAAACCTTGGCAGCAAATCTTCCCCCCCTTCCCCATTTTTTTTTTCAAAATAACTGACAAACAGCTATTTTGATCCTGTTGCAAGGAGTCTTGTTATCTTGTTGAAAAGTGGTAATATTCGTTTCAGTTCTGGATGCTTTCCTGTCTGCTCCTCCAGCTTCATATTTGCTACTTGTCGAAACAAGTGATGCACTTTCAGTCCACCAAGTATAGCTGGATTTGCTAAAAATAGCACGTTGTTTATGTGTTTCATTCCAAATGGTTAGTGGTGCTGATAAGCAGAGGGGACCCACTCCTGCCAAGGCTTTGTACCTACCAGGCACCCCCTGAGATGTGAACTTCTGGGTGTGAGCACTGGGATCGTCCAGTTTTGTAATGGCTGGAGGGAGGATCGGGGTCTAACAAAGCAGGGCAGGGAGACAACATGCTGGTAGAGAAGAAGATGCCTTCTGCTTTGCACCTCCCTAGGGGTGTCTTGCAGCTTCTCCTTGCTATAGGATTTAATACCATAAGTCCCAATTCTGTGAGGCTTCAGGCATGTGCTAGACTTTTTCTTCCTGTCTGCAATCCCAGGGAAGTCAGCAAGACTGCTCGAAATATCTACAGCATGTACATCTTCACAGGATCACGGCCCAACACAAACAAGCCTGTGCCATTTAGTCTTGTCCTATGTGCAAGCCCAGATCTTAATACTACAGGGCACATACCATATACAGAATACAACTTTGCATTCCTAACTGCAGTAACCGATTTGAAGTCAGTAAAACTGTACGTGTGGTTTAGGAATGGTGAATGTGGCCTGGAAAAGGTTAACATCAAGAGCGCACTAAAGAGGCTAACAGGATGGAGTTGCAAGCATATTTTCTCAAGAAAAGCAATTAAAAATGACATGATGTTAGAATAAGTCAGTCCAGAAAGAATAACAGAACATTCACCTGCAAGTAATCTCAGGAGACTGGTCAATGCTTGGAAAAAAAAAAAAAAAAGCTGTCTCACAAATTGCCCAGTGTTTAACTTGAAGTCCATTTGTTAATTTTGTAAACACTGCTGCTTCCATTTTGCACTGACACGCTATTGACAGCAGGACTCTAATCCCGCCGGGAAGGAAGTATCAGGTTTCGGGCAGCTTCAGGACTCTTCTCAAGTCTATCTTCACCTGAAGGGCTTTGGCAATAGTTAGTGACAGAAGGAAACATGGTGCAATTCAGGCTCCACGTGAACAAAAACTGCCTAACATTTCAGGTTAAGTGTTTGGGAAGGTGGTGCAGTCGGTGCCCACAGCAGGCTGGGGTAAGGCGGCACTCACTTTTACCAGCCCCCACCTCCAGTGATTTTATTTGCACTGCGCCCTCCAAACCACAGCCACAGCCAACAGCGGATTTCTCCTTCCCGATCAGCATTTGCCCTGGTGTGGATTCCGGCAGATGGGCTGGACCTGCGTTGTGTAGGTCCAGAGCTGGCATCTTCAGTCTGGCCTTGCTGGGGTTGCCCTATCCCACTGTCAACCATCCCCATCGGTTTCTCAGTATAATTTCACTCTCTACTTCTCCCATTTGACATAATTAATTGCTGGCTAAGCCAAGAGTGTCCTTAATAATGCAGTGGCTCCTCCAGCTGGGAGGCAGTGCTGTAGTGGTTGGACTTGATGATCTTAAAGGTCTTTTCCAACCCAAATTAATCTATGATTCTATGATCGTGTATATCTCATTTTAAGCTAAATAATTTCAAACAGAAGATCCCATTTTGTGACTTCCAAGCCGCTTTCCCACTGAAGGATTAGATGTGGATTGCTCAGGATCTGAGAAAATAAATTCCACATATATGATACTGGAAACCATAGGCCTATATCACATTAATAAAGCAGAGAGGAAGGCACCTAGGCAACTGGTACTGAATATGTGCTAAATAAAGAAGAAACTGGCTTCTAGCCTAGGCACTGGGAATCCTGGTCAGGTCATTTCAGATTACACATAGAAACAATTGCACACTCTTAGATTAAATACAGGCTCTTGCTAGTTTTGGGCTACTAGGTCCATAGGTTAACTTCGAAGGTTAAAAGAAGTATTTTGCTTTAAAAGAGTGTAGACAGTCATTAGAAAAGTGATCTGAAATCCATCAGGCCATCAGTGTTCAGCAGGTCCTGGTGAGCGTCGCAAACCACGAGGTATCTCCTGGAGGTGTCCCACCACTGTGAAAGAGGACATCCTTAACTGAGGTGGCCCAGGCGGTAGGCAGCTTACTGTGGGTGGAAAGGGGCACCCAGGGATCATGGGCAGTTCTGGGACGTGACTGGAGCCATACTGCAGCCAATGGGGCTCCTGCAGTCCTAGCTGATGCTCTCCAACCACTCCCAAGCAAGACAAGGCATTGCCACACTGGCTGCTCAAGACAAACCTTGTGTCACAGCCACCCTATGTATTTGCCACCTCTGCATACAGCAAGTAGGATGCACTCTTTGAGGACCATCACTGCAGGCTTCTCTGTGGGTTCATCTCAAGAAAGGGAGACTGATCAGTAGTAAGCAGTGCGTGAAAACATGTCTATGCTGTGAAAACCTTTCCAGCCATCTAATGATTTGCAGTAAATTTCTGAGTGTAGGTCAAAGGACCACATTTTCATTTCAATCCCCATTTTTAGGACACACACCTTTTTCCCTTCTTTTCCCTTTTTTTTTTTTTTAAAGTCTTCCTGGTTTCTTTATTTATACCTCAGGTATATGTGGTATGAAGGACTAATCTTAAACATTCACAGCCTGAGGTTGGTTTGCGGGATTTATTTCAACTTATTATATATTATAGTATGTTTTTGATTATATATGACAATCAATTTGCTGCAATTTATAGCTCTCTGACTAATATGCCCTCATGATATACTTGCCCTTAATTTGTGGATTTTATGGAGGGTTTATTGAAGTTGGATTTCCCACTTCTCTTTCCACTTGCAGTTTCTTTTTAGATTTCTATATGTGTAAATGCATAACAGAGAAAGAAACAGATAATTCGAAAGCTTAATGGTCATAAAAATTGCTAGATCAGTTGTCTTACACATCAAAATCTCCAGAGCAGTCACATGGCAGCCTTCCCTGGGCTGTTGCCATTCAGAGGTAATTTGGTGGAGATCTCCTTTACCTTTGAGTTTGGAACCCCAGGCAGATAAAATCTTTTGAGCACATGCAGGACCAAAAATTGGAATTGCACCCCAGGGAGAAGAGGCCAAGAGTGAGCGTGGCTCCATCCTGGCACAGACACAGAGGATACAGCTGGATTTACCCTTTTCTGGCTAAGCACCCTTGGCACTGGCATCCATCCTCTTTTCTGCACATTTTCTCACTACTGCCCAACTCCCCATCTGTTTGCAAGTGTCCCCTTTGCCTGTGGCATATATGCCGAGATCAATGAGACCCATTCAGGAACAAAAGAAGGAACCTGGACTTGCAGCCTAGGCCCACATTTTTAAGCTCTTCCTACACTCCACACTTCCTAATTTAAACCCTTTGGTTACGGGATTTAGGTAGCCCTCAAGCAGTGTTTCTATGATTTTTCAGACCAGAGAAAAAAGTGTTTAATGTTCTCAGCAAACAGGATTTGATGCAGTGCTGAAAGGTAAGAAGGCAGGGGGAGGGGGGGCTCAGGTCGGCATCTTAGCTAAGATATCGAACATACAAAGCATAGTAAACAGGACACAAGTAGAGGCAGATTGTTGCAAGGAGGAGGTAAGAAACCTACTGTGAATGGGGCACAGATAAAAAAAGCAGGGACCTCAACCAGTGCCCCCGCAGGCAGTGATTACAGCAGTCGATGACTGAAAAGCGTGTAACCACCACGGCATCAGAGTCTGCCTGGGGTACCCTCTTGTGCAGCCGCCTTCACAGGGGCTGTCTGGTACAAGACTAAGCTGGACACATCAAAGAAACATCAAGGCAGGTACTGCTGTGAGCTGCAGGGAAAGGGTGACATGGCCCCTGATACGAGCTGGGGTGAGACCTACTGGAGCCAGGGGCTGAGCCCTGATGCACTGCTGAAAGGTCAAGGAGACAGGGAGAAGCCAGAACAGACCTGAACAGGAGGTATCTCCTACTCACCAGAACAAGGTGTGTTGTGTCAGGAGACCAGACCTCGGCTTTTGTCTTTATTTTGATCTTCCTCCCAAGACCACAAGTTCAAGTGGCATCAGACAAATGAGGAGCTGTACCCAAACTCTGCAAAAACTGAAAGAAGGAAGGAGAAGGAATGCTCAGCAAAAGGAAAATTTAGGCACCTAGGAGCCTAAGTTTCATTAAAATTTAATGGGACTGAAGCTTCTTCGTCACTGAAAAGCTTATAAAAATTCTACAACAAATACCTTCTGAACTTAGCACCCAAAATACAAAGCAACCTAAAATTTAGCAAAGAAAATAAGACTTTCTCTAGAACTCTGTAAGAGAGAAAGTCTCTAAGGTATAAAAATGCCTTAGCAGAAAAAGATACAATATTTTTTAAAGCTGTCCATGGATTTTAAAATAGGGCTTTTCCCATAGCCTTGCCACTGCCCATCCTCCTCATCCAGACTGCCCTCCTTTCAGGGTAATACTGGTTTGAGATGCTGGTCTTCCCATGAAAACAACAAGAGCCATCCAGGAAATTCAGATTTGTTATTAGTCTAATTAAAAATGCATCACCTACTACCTTTTGAGAGAGAGGAGTGGGCAGCATCTCAATGGGGGATTTCCCAGGGGTGCACACTTATTGCTAAATGCCTTTTGGGTGTGCAGCCATTGCCCAGTCTCACGGACCTTGCTTTTCCTTTTTTTGATATCCTCACTGAAAAGATTATACAAAATTACTAGACTGCACAAAGACTGTAAAATGCTTTACTTCACTCAGAAGAGGGATTAAGTGTATTTTACCTTACGACACTACAGATCTCATGACACCACAAACTGGGTGAATATTTTGGGACATCTGCACTTCTGAGCTCCTGCCTCAAGCTATTCCTCATTATTTACTGCTAACTAATGAGCAGTCAGGTGGCTGATTCTTTTAACAGAGGGCACCGTTTAGACTGCTGTATACCCTCGAGCGCCATTTACCATCTCACACTTTGGTCTGGGCTTTTCATTTAAGCAAATATCTCCCTTCCTTGAAACACTGCTGGATATAACAGATAGAGAGGCAGCCATGTACCAAAATAGACGTATTTCTAAACATTTCCAGCTGCCTTTAGGGCCTATATAGTATATGAGGTGAGATACTGTGAGGTTTCACCACACAGTAAAGAGCAGCCAAAGGGCATTTTCTAAACTTTTTTTTCCTACTGTCTTCCATTTGATGAAAGACTTGTGGTTAAACCTTTATCTTCTATAAACATTTAAAAGTAGGTTACCTTTTATTTTCACGTCTCACTTCTGTTTCATTAAAAGACAGGTTTTACTGCAGTAATTCAGGTGATTGATACTTTGGATCACCTTCAGAAAATAGATGTTAATGATCTGTATCTATGTCTGTATTCCAGCACAGATGTGTGCACAGATGTGTTTGCATGCAAGATGCCCACAAAGCAGTATTTCTTTCCGATGGCATTTTTTCTTTGCTTTTACATAAGGCAGCCCCTACACATGTGGTATGGAAACCTCTAGGAGCGGCATTTTTCTGAGGTTGCTCTGATTCTCCTCTCCTCCTCCTCCCACATCCTAGCAGGTACCTCCATGCCAGCCAGCCGATTTTTAAACACTGGAACTTTGCTGATTCTGTGGCACACATATGGATGTGGTTCCTAATCAAGAGGATCCTCAAATTTTTTAAAAAAAGGCTTTTTCTCTGCCTACTTTGAGTGACTTGTCCACCACAGCTGGTGTCTCCAGATTCTCTCCCAAAAGTCCTGCCACAGTCTCACCATTGAGGAAAAGAGGGAAAACGCAGAGCCTGCAGATAGGCAGACATTTTTTTGGCATTTTAAAATGGTTATTGCAAGTAACTGTGCTCAGCACAAGTGCACAAGGCAGAGTAGCTCAAGCACCGGCTGGAGATTCATATTAGCAATGCCATCGTAAACCATGGCTGAACCACACATCTAACAGGGACCACTGGAAAATTTCAGATGAGAAAGGCTGATGTTAATGATTTACTATTAATAACACTGCCCCCTTCTCCCCGTGAAGAAACTGGGCAGCAGTTGCTGTCCCTGTACTCTGAGTATACAGGTTGAACAGGAAGGCGATACTAATATTGAAGTAATGCCTAAAATGTTTCAAAAAATCAACACTGAATCAAGCTGCACATCTACATGAACATTAATTCTTCAATGGCGTGATAGATAATAATTTGATATGTAAACTGTTAATAAAACTGAAGCTCATACAGGAAAGCTGGAATTAGTCAAAAGGCTCTGAAAGCTACAACAGGTTTTAAGCCTCCCTTGTCCTTAAGTTTTTCGTTTTTGTTTTTGTTTTTTTTTTATCCTTAGCAACAAGACCCAAAAGACTAGAGATGCCAGAAAACTAGGAACATATTTTAAATGAGCTGTGGAAATCTCCCGCTGTCCCGTGTCTCTCTGTCTGAAGCTGTGACCTTCCTGTCCTAGTGTCATGTGTCTGATCATATAAAGAAATAATTCATAGTGCACTTCTTACATTTTATGTATTAATTAAGAGATTAAAACCACATCATATTCCATTTCAATTTTATTTAATTCTAATCCAAACATATATTGAAAAAGACTTTTTTTTTTTTAATCTGACAGTTTTTGCACATTTACAAAAGACTGAGAAGCTGACCTGGACAAAACAGTTATTGGTGCAGACAAGATAGATTACATCATTTATCTGTTAAAGAAAGAGACCTACCAAAAGCACAAAGCATACAGAAATGTCAGTATAACAAAACTGTCTGAAATATGTTTTAAATAAGAAGCAGCCTGCTAGGAAAGTATCAAAGAAAAGGCCAGAAAAAAAACCCCTAAATGACCAAATCTTGAAACAGAACTGTGAAGTGAGTCAGTGCTTCTGTTTACTAACCTCAAATAGTTTTCTTCAAATGAAAGACTTTTGCATAAAAGTTATTTCCTGAAACAGATAACTAAGGATGCCACAGCCTCAGCTTAAAAGAAGATTCTGTTTTGAATATCTGTGCTTAAAACTGTGAAAAACAGATCAGCTCTTTCTTCTCGGTAAACTTCATTTCCCTTTCTAATATTTCCTTCAGTGATACTAATGCCAGAATAATAACTCAAACGATGGGTGAATCATCATCAGAGAACACAGTAAAAAAGAAAAAGGAAAAAAAAAAAAAAAGACAAACTCCAAGACACAGCAGACAGGTGCTTCTGCAAAAGAGGCCCAGGATTCCAAATATCAGTCCTGAAAGCTGCAGTGTGCCTTGTGTTAGAAACTCAGTTTGTGATTAATTGATGGCACTTCAGTCTCCTGAGCTTTATTTTGAAGGTTTTAAAAAGGCTCTTGAGGGAAATACAGATTTCTCTATTGAAAGAAAAGGAAGTTGTGGATTCTCTTCCTTGCTACTCTTTAACTTCATGAGTTCACATTGGATAGTTACGGGATGTTTCAATTCATCAGCGGCCTCAGCCAGGAGGGGCTACAGCCCATTCAGTGAAGAGTGATGTGGGCTGTGGAATCTATAGAATTGGTAAGGACTGGGCTTGTCTTGGGTCTAGAAATCTAGAAATCTTACTGTAGTTTATAAAACAACTTGGCAGAAATAATATATTCCAGAAGAACACTGTCAGAAATTTTACATAATGAAGGAGAAATTTTGCTAGTTCAGGAGGAAAAACACCCATGAAAAGTCATGTGGATTTTGCTAAGATGTATGAAATGAAATTAAATGAAAAACTGGCTATTTTGGTTTCTTTATTTTGGCAGTTTCTTTTTATCTGAGAGAATTTGCAAATAATAAAACAGAACAGAACAAACCAAAACAAAATAAAAAAGAAAAAAGCTATCTAGTGATGCATATCGTTCAGCAACAACAGAAACAAAAGCCCTGCTAGTCAAATTTGTGAGCCTTGAGAGATCTTGTCTGAAGTCGGTGGAGAAATACCTCTATTAACACATCCCTGCATATCTAATCCCTAACTCCTTCCCTCCCACACTTGAGGTATGAGCTTAACAGAATCAGTGTTTTACTGTAAGCACAAGGTTTCTCTCCTTTTTCTTTTCTTTGGTCTGTTTCTCAGTGCTGATAACCGCTATCGCCCTCAGATAGCGCAGCTGAATATGAAGATGTAAGTATTAGCCGCTTTCGGACTTGCCTTTTTATCCAAAACTTGATGAGAAGACGGACGCGAGCTTCTGAGCTATTCCCTCCTGGAGGACCTTTTTCACCAGAGCCCGACTCTCCGGAGAGCAGCTCACAGCAGCTTTGATCGCAACAAAGCCTGGACAGCCATTACACGGTTTTAACACACATTTCTGATGCAGGTGCTGAGGTACGTGAGTGCTTGTGAGCAGATTAGAGCAAACTGTCGGGAAAGAGTAAAATGGCTGCAAACAGTGATGCACTCTGACGGTGGATTCCCTGCCAGACCCGGCCACCAGACAGAAAGGGCAGCACCCTGCACTCAGGGAAGCTGTACTCCTCTCTTCATGTAATTCAAGCCTGAAATGTCTTTTTAGACATTCGGATATGCTTAGTTGTATTTAGATTTACAACATCTCCTAAGCTGTTTCTTTGCCTTTTGGCAATCAGATCGAAGGTTTCTGATTATCCATTTTTCAGGAAAATTAGCAAAGAGCTAGTCTCTCTGTAAAGAATAAGGTGAGGTAAGTAAGCTTCTGCACTGAACTGAGCTCATAACCTGCTAAGTAGTTCGCTTATAAAATGGGAGAAATACTGTTAACCTCATTTGCTTTCTCTCAATGTCAAATATTTTCCTAAACATCTCCTACTGAGTGCAGAATATGTTTCCCATTGAAATATATGATCACTAATGGAAATTATACATTTCTGCTTATTTCTAGATTTGATTTCATGCTGGAATTTATGCTGCAGTACTATTCTGAGCACAAAAGCCTCTGACCCAGAGGCTGTCAGATAAACAACAGTGCCCACTCTTTGCATGCACACACAGAAAATACAAAAATTTAGAATAGTTGTCTTGTCTGGTCATTATTCTAAACCTTTAGCTTTGCATCAGGGATTCCTAGTGAGCTCATTTCCACGGTGGACCCAGTACTGTTAAATGTCTGATTTCTGGTGCCAAGTCATTAATCAAAACTGAAAAGCAGTTAGTTTCAGAAAAACTGGCTTCTACTTGGCGTCACACTAGATCTTCTTTAATGGGTAGTCTCTCTTTCAGCTCCCTTATTGTCATCAATCTCCTTTAGAAACATCTCTAAAAGGAAAAATCTTACTAAAACGTTGCAGTCTTAATCTCTCATGGTTGCTGATCTTTGCTGGCTCCATAGTATCACTAGGAATTAATTCTTTCATTTCCCTTTTTAAAGAACAGAGAGATTCTATATTTTTGAGCATAGTGAAGGGAGGCTGTCACCCATGAGCTGGAAAAGCTGTTGGCAATGGCAAGGCCAAGTGAAGGCTCCACATTGCCAGTGGGAAAATAAAAGTGTTGACATTAGTTCTGTCATAAGATATCACACTAATTCCTTTTTTCAGACCACCACCATCCTGCTGAAAGGCCAAATCAGCTCAATTATTAGGCATGACAAAACTCAGCACAGCACTGAATGTGTTGCAGTGAAGAAAAACCCTGCCACACCTTGCTGCTTTCCTGGAACAAAACATTAACTTGCTGAGGGAAAACGCAGATGTGGCTGCTGAGGAGGTGGTTCAAGTCTGGAGAGGCAGTTTTATCCCCACCCTGCAGCCAGGTCTGACAAAAAAGGTTTCCAAAACTATGCCACCTGTCCCCATTAATGATGACCCCAAGTTACACGTTACACTCTTACACACTTCAGATCATCTCCACCGCAAGCTGCAGCTAAAACCAGATATTAAAACTACGTGGGAGGTATCAGTCCTTACCATTATTTCCTTGTCACCATAGGCAGATGGGATGTCCCAAGACATTCTTCCTGTGGCTCTGAACTTTGTAATGAATAGTGTTGGGCAGTAGCACTCACACTTGCTTTGGCCAGTAGAAGACACAGGACAACAGAGAACTAACCTGTGACTGTGACAAGACAAACCTCCTTTGTAAAGGCTCAACTTGGCATCACCTTCTCCTGCCAGAACCTAAACAGTTGCTTGGCGGGGTAAAGCCACACTTGTAGGTGGTGGCTGCAAAGAAATGTGGGTGACATTGCTTGACAGGAGAGACCCTGACCTCAGCACAGTATGAATATCCAGTCACTCTGGGCCTGGTCTATAGCCTGCTGAAGTCAATGGATACTAAGGTTGCAAGTTAAATGCAAACTATTTTCTGATTTTCTAATCAAGATAGCTTGAAGTCACGAACAGTTTACTAAAATTACCAGCAGCAGTTTCCCAACTAATTATTGATTATTGCACATAAAATTTTATACAGTAACGCATGGTGGTCCCATAAAGCGATCTTTATGTTTTAAGACAGACTCAAGCATTCGGATTAGGAAAATTTTGTTTCATTTTGAGTCACATTTTCAAAGACTTATACACCAGTTTGCTCTCTGAAAAAGTCATGTGCAGAAGTGGAGTCATTACTGACATTATTGCAACTGCTTGATTTCCACTTCTCTGTACCTGCAGAGACAAGCACAAGAGTTTTCAAGTTGCTGAGTGAAACCACTTGACATAACGCTTTCTGGCAAAACTCCATCCACATACAAATAAAAACCTCAGTCTCATTATAAAGGGAAAAAATAGTGCTGATTTTTAAGTGATTAGTAGCATACACTCCATAAAAAAATATGAGTTCAGATTACATTTGTAAGACATTGCATCTACAAGGTAATGAGGGACACCAGTGCTAGCCAAGATTACAACTGCATTTTGAGGCCTCACAATACCTTGGAAAACTTGGAGGGCTCTTCTTGCCAACCCTTCTTCCAGGGCAGCAGCAGCGGCCAGCAGGACTCTGACACTTCCACATATACTACCTGGAGGAAAACAACACTTTCAGTCCTGCCTATTTTCTCTTTTCTGCAACAGCTTATCTTCAGAAAGGGGCTGTTTAACCAGCATTTGTCAAAGCTCTGACCTCCTGCAACAGGGGCCCACAGCACTGGTACAATAAAAATAATACATTTGTACATTTAGACAAACGAGTTCCTCCTTTTCCTTCAGCGGTGTCATGTTGGCTTGTGTGCTCCCTTCAGAGATGCTAACAACTGGCAGCTCTGCTCAGAGAGATCACTGATCTAATTTATTTTTCCTTCTCCCTTTAGGGAATGCTATCACAACGCTCTAAGATCATTGCCTTGTACATCTCACTCCCCTCCCCTGATGAAAAGGCTTTGAAATGTCACCACCTGATCTGCAGGGGAAGCTGCATCCTCACAAGCCCTTCCATTAACTATTCCTGTTGACAGCTCATAGCTTCTTCACCAAGCTGTCTCTCCTTACCCAAGGGGGTGCTTCTACAGGACCTTCACGGCTGGCTTTTAACAGTCTTGTAATCACAGCTCACAATGTGCTGGTTGACATACTCCTGTTTTATTAATATCTTATCCCCAACACTAGCTTTTACATGGTGCTGCTCAGTTTTAACTCAGAGACACTATTTCCATGCCATCTCTTGATGTGTCTAGAGCTTAGCAGCTAGAAACATGTTTGGAAACCTAAATAACCCCACCTCCAAGACTTCAGATTATGCTATTTCTTCTCCTCATTTTTGAGGCATTTGAAATGCTTTCACAAGATGGAGAGGAAATTTACAGGTTTGTGCTTGTTCTCAAAGAGTATTTGTTAAGCAACAGCTCTTTGTAGATGGCTGGTTTGGGGCTGTATTTAAACTGGAAAGCATCTCGGAACAGTTGGATGGGAAACGTGTTACAGGTGAACGCAAACAGTCATCTGGAGGAGCTGCTCTCTGGGCGCCGCCAGCCTGTCCTAGCAGGAGAACGTCAATATTGGCTGGAAAGCCATAATATATAATAAAACACAGGAAGCCTTTTTCTGTTATTGTTGCTACAAACTCTGGCAATTTTCTGTGGCACGCAATATTCCCCACCCTTGTGTTCGTGCATTCTTCGGTATTCAGGATGACTTCTCCATTCCAGCTCAGAGAAGAAACATTTTAAAAAACTAAACATTAAATTTATCTTCCTTTCCAAGATGGCAGATGCAGCATGACTTTCAACCTTTTGACACACTATGTGCATGGTCTCCCATGGCAGCACATCTTAGTACCACCCCAGTTACCCATCAGCAGAGCTATTGGGCATCAACTGCTGTGATGGGCCAGAGAGCTGGTGCTTTTACAGCTCTTTCCTTGACAAGGTAGAGCTTTTCTATTTCTCACACTAAGACCAAAAAACCAGTAGCTTGTATGTTAGCAGTATCTATTCCAAGATAACTTATTCTCCGTCTTCAGGCAGAGTATTCCCTTTAAAGATCAATTCACAAAACTAGCTTTTCTTGGTCTATGAGATGTTCACCAGAGCTCACTGCTGCGCAGGATTTAACATGCCAAATTTTGCATTTTCCCACCCTTCTCTCCAATTTGGTCATGCCAAATACAAACTAGACTATTTACACTTTAACACAGTAGCCCTGTATATTTCAAGACAAAAATAATTACCTTATTCAGAGATACATGTTCATTTGCCATTTTGTAATTCATTTGCCATTTTGTAACCTTTTCTCTTATCCCTATAAATATATACTCAAATTCTGCATCATGGAAGCTAAAGCACTGCCCTCTTAATTAAAAGAAATAAAGGAGTAATTTAAAACAATACCTAAAATTAGAACTGAATAAACATCTCTACAGAGGAGTGCAGGCACTTGTTCATTAATCTCTTGTTGTTAATTAAAATGCATGATGATTTTTAAAAAATGTATCACTGAAAACAATGAATTTATATAAATTCACAGTACTAAATTGCTGAGGGTAGGGATATTAAAGTTATTCACTGATGCACTGTTATTATTTCCTGACAGCTGCCAGAATATCTTTATATAGAAACATTTGTGTAAATATATATGCATATTTTTATTCAATTATATATATATGTATATGCACGTATGTCTATATAAAAGATAAGCACAATGCAATGAAGACTACATACAAAAAAAACTTGGCAACCGTAGAAGGCAGGTGTTTCCCATGGCTCTCTGTTAAAGAGCATACTGCAGTTAATGATGCTGTGAAAGACTGCCTGTAGACCAGAAACATATGCATCAACAGAAGACTACAGCCATGAAAGACCTGCAGGTATATGAGTGAAAAAACAAGGCCAAGCATCAGTGCACTCAACACACTCAATCCTACATCTAAAAGCAACTTTAAACAAAGAAGTTGTTGTCTAGAATGAAATACACACCGGTAACGTGGGAGCTGCAAACATTGCTACTTCCGCTCTGGAATAAAATCAAAGGCGAAGGGCCGAATTCCTAAAAAGTAACGTTCTGTCTCCCACTTTTCCTCTTAGGTTACATCCAAGGGAAAGTAAAGCATAGAATCAGATTCTAGTCTTCCAGTCGTATGAAAGACACCATTGAAGTCACTGTGTAAAACTCAGCAACTCCCTACCATGCAATTTTCTACATAATTTGTGCCATTTCCCACCGGAATTAATGGTAGCTCTGAAAATCTCCTGAATTCAAGGCTTGCACTGTGGAGCTGATTCACAGCTGCAGAGGGAGCAGGATGAGGGGGAAGACTTGCCATATCCAGTGCTCCCCCTGGGGAAGACCCCTGCCTCATGGCTGCTCTGCAGCATTAGCTATGGCACTTTCTGATCTGGAAGCAGGGTTTGCCACTTGTTATCTCTTAATAACATAAATAAAGAGATAAAAGAAAATGTGAACATGTCCACCTTGGTTAAGGGGACTGATGTAGCATATCTGGCCAACAGCAGAGGACCAGGCAGTAACCATGTCAGGGAAACACAAGCCTGGGGAAGCAGCCCAGCCTTACAGCCTAGGCTGCCCCATCTCCCCAGGCTCACCTCTGCCCACCAAAGCCAACCCTCGCCCACACCTACGCTTAGCTCTGCCTTTTTATAGTCAAAGATAACACACTGCACAGCAGAAGTGATGTACAATATGCCTGGCTTTCCAAATCTGAAAGCCAGAAATAGGGTATTTCTAGGAGTAACTGTTGCTCTTCCTAAAAAAAGATAATATTTTCTTTGAGTTATTTAAAAAATAAAAATATCTGGCTCCCTCTACAAATGTTATTACCTTAAGACCCAAGCACCTCCCTCAGGAAATGATTTTCAACCCAAGAAAAGAGCAAATGCAAGTTATTTTCAGGTGGGTGGATTTTATCTAGAGTTCTAGCAATTTAACTCAAGGCTAGAAACTCCAGCCATATCATAACCCACATAGTTTCCTTCTGTTTACCTGTATAGGCTCTAATCACCTGTGAAACATCTGTTGGTACTCTGGCATTACTGGCAAGACACCAAAATAACCATATTCTGTATAACAAACAGTTGCATTTTCCATCTCTCTGCTGGTCTGCCTGCTTCAGCTTGCAAAGCCAGAATACACCCTTCCTGCCTTCCAGCATGAGAGTAGGATCAGAAAATATCCCTTCAAGGGTGTGATAGAAACCAGAATTGCATGGTTATGGTGTTTCTTAAAAAATATGTATTTGGGTAATTTTCAGTTCCTGTATGAAAGAGTAGCAGGAGACGATAAAAAATAAACCACAATCCTAAACCCTAATCCTAACACCTAACCCTAAACCCTAACCCTAAGCCTAAACCCTAACCCTAACCCCTAACACTAACCCTAACCCCTAATACTAACCCCTAACTGCAACCCGAACCCTAATACTAACCCTAATCCGTTGTAGGAAAATGAATCTTGATCCCCAGATTCTCCGGGGGATGAAATCGCTCCTTTTCTCAGAATAAAATTGCTCATTTTCTTGAAATGCAATTGCTAATTTTCTCTAAATATTGAAAATTTCCCTTTTCCACCCAAATTTTCAGGCACATTCCTCACCGTTGTGTCGAGATGGTCATGGAGTAGCCGAACAGGTTGAGAACGTTGTATTGTCGCCCCCAGTGCCGCACTGCATCCATGCAGAGCGTCTGAGCGTACAGGAGTCTGTCAACAATATCCGCAGTGCATTGAAATTGATAAAATTCCCTTACTTTTTGAAAAAATTAAATTAAATCAATTAAATTATGGGAAAAATACGGCATTTCTATTTTTTTTTTTTCCTTCATGCACATTAATGACATTTTGCACCTTTTCTCAGTTTTTAAGCCCAAGACCAAAGCAACAATTTCTCCCTGGTGTTGTACAATGTTACTGCAGGTTTCCAATTTTAGGAATTTAATTTTTTTTTCAATTTAATAAACTTAAATCCAGCTTCCAGATGGATTTTGCCTGCAAAGAATGATTTACCCCAAACAACGACACCTCAAATTTCTGAATAATTTGATCTGACCATGTACTGGCAAATTTCAATTTCTTGAGAAAGAATTTAAACTTTTTAGCTGATCGGATGATAATTCACAAATATTTTGATTTATATTTTTTTTCACTCCACAGCTAAAGATGAGGGACTTACGGGGCATGAAAGGAGGATAATTCAGGTCGTTCTGCTCACAGTCCCTGCTCGAGCCTGGAACAAAGCTGGCTACTTCATTCATATCCTGAAAGAATTGCAAATTTCAAATATCATGCTCATGCATAACAATAATTTCTGGGTTTTCAGCCAGATATACAGTTGCAAGCCCAGCAGCGACTTGAGGATGCAAGAATATAAGGAATATTTTTAAGCTGCTGAACTCCTCATCCAGCAAGGAGGACATGAATTTGCAAAGTAATTAAAAAAATTAAAATAATAAAAATAAAAATTTAAAATATTAATTAAAAACAAAAAAAATAAAAATAAAAGAGATTAAAATGAAAATAAAAATAAGAATAAAAATGAGAAGTACTACTAATAAAAAATCCTTCAGAATGTCAAAAAGCTGATTTTAAGCGGCGATGGCCACTCCACACAAACTGGAGAAATTAAGCAAAATAAATCTTCCCAAATCCTACGTTAAGAACAAATGCTACTTGTACTGGCCTGGAAATTATTAGAATTAATATATTATAATTGTATATTATAATTATTTTCTGGAGAAAAATAATTTCTCCCAAAAGGTGCCATTTGTTAAAACTAAAAGCTAAATCAGTAGTTACCATCCTGGACTCAGTTCTTGGATAAATTGAATTACATTAAATTATTTTAAATTACTGAAAGAAACATCAAATTAAATTTCTAACAAAATCCATCCAACACCAGAAAAACAAGGATTTTACCCAAATACACTGAACAGAAAATACACAAATTCCACATGGATTTCAGGTTATTTGCAGGAAATTTTCCTTCGAATCAATCCAGATCAATTTGCCTTTTTTTGCAAAATGTGAAAATTTTGGGGAATTACTCACAATCCAGATCCTGTCGTAGGGCACCTGGTTGTAAAATATTTGACATTCCTCCACCCACCAGTTGGTGCACTCAGGGTTGGTGAAGTCGGGGAAGACAGTTCTTCCTGGCCACACCTACCAATAAAAAAGCGGAAATAAATAAATTAAATTTTTTAATGAATTTGCAGAAAGATTGAAATTCTCAGATTTCTTTCAAAATTCCAGGCATTGTTCTGTTGGAGAAACATTAGGGAATAAAATTAATAATTTTGTAGGACAGCTTTGATACCATGATTGGAAGAAGGTTTTTGAGCTGTAAATCACAAACATTATCATTATTAATTAATATAAAAAACCCTAAATGTTGCACTTACTGATGCTCACACTGACATCCCAATAAAGCAGCCCTTCTGCAACTGAACTGTCTTTCAATGCAATGATAAGTGCCAAAGGTTTTTTTCAGCTACGAAATAAAATAAAATTTTAAAAAATAATAATATTTTTCATGGGAAATCACATTTCATGTTTTTCAGGTGCTATAATTTATATTCTAGACATTTTACACAATTTATCTTTGGTACCAGCCTTCCCCAATCCAGAGCGTTTAAATGTGACCACAAGGAGGAAACAAAAAAGAGAAGATTAAAAAAAAAACCAACCAAAACTCTATCATATAATTAAGATTGATTTTCTCAGGACTGCAAATGTTCACACAAAATGGGAGATATTAAAGCAGAAAATTTCTTTTTTCCCAGATTGAAATTATGGAGTGAAAAAAATGCTCTCATTATGTAATTAAGACGCAATTTGTTTGCCAGTCCACTAATTAAATATCTCCTTTAAAAAAGGAATAATAATAATAATAATTAATTAATAATTAATACCTGTAAAATGTGGTATTAGCAGGACTTTGCTGAGTGAGGATGTAGCCACCTCGGATGTGCAGGTTGATACGTCCCAAAGGAGCCGATAAATTTCTGAATTGTCCCCTAAAGCCAACATACTCATCCTATTTATGATTAATAAATTAAAAATAATTTTAAAAATTATAGTCTCTTTGTTGAAGTACCCATTTAAAATTTTTTTGAATGAAAGTTTGTAAATACAGACTAAATATATTTTTATATATTATATATCCTTTATATTATACATATTATAGAAATATATAATATAGCAATAAATAAATATATGATAAGTACATAATAATGTAGAAAATAAATACATAATACATATAAATTAAATACAAAATAAATATAAATGAATCCTAAAGAAGTTGTTACTGCAAATCCTTTTTTAACACAGAACTATGTATTTTCAAGATAAAATCTGAAATTCTACACATATAAACCAATTTCACAACACCTGATGATCGAGCGATGTTTGAAGCCTGAGGCAATAGAAACTGTTTAAATTTTTTGTCCTCTTCCCCTCTATTCCTGGAAAATAAATTATAATTTTCATTGAAGGGTTTAAGAAAAATAAATATTTTTAAAAATTACTTACTGTGTGATAATCGTACCAGCGGGCATTGGGCAGGTAAGCGTTCACTACTACAGCACTCTGGAATTAAGCATTTTTGGGTTATATCTATTAAAGCCAAAAAGTAACATTTAGCTCAAGTCACTTCTAATATTTTCAACAATGTCTAATATGGTCTAAATTTTACTCCATTTTTTTTCTATTTTTGATAATTCACCTGTTCCAGGACAGGGCTGATGAGCAGTACTGGTCCCCACAGAAATTGTTTCTAGATGTCCCATGTCAGTTTGTCATCTACAAACCCATAAAGCAAGAAAAAGTGATGGAACCCCCAGTGTCAGCATTTCCCCAAATAGTTCCTCCTTGAAAACTT
This sequence comes from Caloenas nicobarica, assembly GCF_036013445.1. Lineage (NCBI taxonomy): Eukaryota > Metazoa > Chordata > Aves > Columbiformes > Columbidae > Caloenas > Caloenas nicobarica. The sequence goes on along the minus strand of NC_088247.1, from coordinate 93,162,988 downwards.
TTTTCTCAAAAACCCTACCATTTCCTCAACTGTAAGCATGCTCCCAGTAATAATACTTCATATTTATTTATAATTATTAATATGTAATTATACAGAAATAATAATATATATTAAATAATATATAAATAATATGAATATATAGTTATTACTGTTATTGCTTATATATTATATCATTTTATCATATAATAATTCTTATATGTACAGTGTATAATATATAATATGTCATGTAATGTATTATTTTATATAATAATATAATGATGTAATAATTATAGTATAATAATAGATGATAATTATAAATAAATATTACATTTTAGAATATATAATATACATATAAATAATATAAAATATAGCAAACAATAAGAAGTAAATATGTAATAAATATTATGCATCATATATATTTTTTATCTGCCTGTATATTCTCTCTATATTATATATTATATAGTATACAATCTATATAGCATAAAATTTTATTATCATACAGGTTATTTCAAAAAGATGGACCCAATGTGAAATCACACAGCTTTGAAATTGGGTTCATCTCTTTTGAAACACCCTGTAGTACAATAATAATAATTATAATTATCTATTTATTAATAATACATAATTATGAAAAGTAAATCCCATTTAAAAATACAATATTTTATAGATACCACATTCATACAGTCAAAACACCATCAGTGTGGTTGAGACTCTCAGAGTCTCCTTTTTCTATCATCTTTCCCATCCCCTTGGCTTCTCCCTGATCACTACAGTGGACATTTCACATGAGTTGAAGGAGCTCTCAGTGCAGCAAAGGTGCTCCCACCCCTCAGGGACCACCTAGCACCCCCATTGCCCCACCTGGGTTTCACCACTGCTGTCCAGCCCCACCAGCATCTCCTCCTCCCTGGAGGTGGGGATCGAACAGAGACCTCCTGTGGCCGCCACTCAATGTGAGACCTGGACGCGACGGCAGAGATGCCGGCATGTACTGTAAACCTAGGAAAAAAGGCAAAACAAAGCTATAGGATTAGAGAATACAGGGATTTGTAACACAGATGTATTTACTTTGTTGGTTAAGATCAGTAAAGTTAACTCAAGAGCAAAAGAAGCTCATCGTATACATCTATTTACAACTAATAACTTACCCTCCCCTATTTTTTCCCCTTCTCAAACCTTTCAAGGTAAAAAATCAACCAACGAAACAAACCAAATAAAAACCAACAAAACAAAAACCACACACAAAACAACAAAACCCCGCACACAAATAAACAAAACCAAACAACAACAATAAAACAACCTCAAACAAACCAACCAACCCCAAACAACAAGAACAAAACCCAAACAAAAAACCCCCCACAAACAAAGACCAAACAGCTTCCCCAAGGGAAAGGCAAGAAGTATGGTCTATCCGGCTGAGGAAAATAACATGCTTTCCTGTTGCTGAAAAATCTCTCACACACATAGATTACTTCAGTTTTTCCTCAAAATTTGCACAGATGCTGCTGTCCATTTCCGTTTTATACTGACAAGCTTTTTCCAGGAAGTGATTTTTTTTTTTCCCTGAAACACTCCTTTCCTTCCTGAAGAAGCTTGGTTCACGTTAGAGGATGTTTCTGTCAGAATGAAGTCAAAGAGATTTTAAAGATGAAAATCTTGTGTAGAAAGTGATTCTCTAAGACCTGTGAAGAAAGGAGTTTGGAAAAAAGCCCCAAACCCTACACAAATACCCTTTTTTGCCTTAGTGGTTTGCGTTGTGGGGTTTTTGTTTGTTGTTTGGGGGTTGTTGTTGTTTGTTTGCTGTTTGTTTGGTTTTGTTTTGTTGTTGGTTTTTTCCATTTTGTTTTGTGTTTTTTCTTTTGTTTTGGGTTTGTTGTTGTTTTTTGGGGGGTGGTTTGTGTGTTTTGGTTTTTTTACTATAGTTTTTATTTTATGAAGGACAGAAGGTTTTATAGCTTTTAATAAATATAATTGCACGGACTTATCTCAGAGAATATTCCTATCAAATATTGTAAAAATATTTTCATATGACAACAGCATATAGAAGCAGAAAGTAGCTCCCATCAATGACAAGAATTTTGTCATATGCTATAGGTTTATTGGTTTCTGCTCTGGACTGAGATTACCCACATATGTGTTTAGCAGGTCTGAACCGAGGAGCATAAACCAATCTGGAGAACTGACAGAATTTGCTGAGACTGTTTCCATCTCCGCCTCTCGTAAGGTAATTACAAAAATTGCTAAAACAATATTGAAAGAAAATCAAATAAAACATAAAGGCATCTTAAAAGAAATAACAAACTCAGCCAAGCACTTGATGTAGTGAGCAATGTGAGGAACAGTGTTCGATGAAACAACATAGTTAATAATCTGGAAATTGAGATCTGTGTACCTTGTGAGGATGTAAGATCAAAGAACATGCCTTCTGGGACCTCTCTGGACTTAAGCTCAGGCATTAAAAGGTTAATACAAGTCTTGGGATGAGATTTTGTCTCCTGAAACTATGATTAATAAATATGCATTGCATATTAATCATACACACATAAAAACAATACATGCAAATATTTATAAGACATACTGCTGCAAAATCAAGCTGTCTGTCTGCATATCAGTGCTAAGCTTCTCTTGACTTTACCAGTGGAAGATCAGGCTACAAGTTTAAATTAATATGTAATTGGTGAGATTATCTTAGGAGAAAAAGTGCTCCTGGGAACAAGGGAGAGCCGCTCAGAGAGTTAGGACAACTCTATCAGGTGATTTCCAAATCAAAATTACTATTTTTCTAAAACTTGAGACACAGCCAAAAATTCAGCCCTGAAGTTTAAGAAAATCACCACTGTAGCCATCAAACTGCTGAAAAACTACAGCTCCCAGGCAAGGCTAGAGGTCCTTCTTTTTGACCCTAATTAACGCACATTTCAGTTCTCTCACTTCACCATTATGCTCAAAACAAGAAGCCCCATCACCACCAAGGAACTGGGAGGGTTGGAGGAGGAATCACCTGCTTCCCAGTTAAAGTCACAAATCTGACTTGCTTGTCCAGATGTGACTAAAATATTTCGCAAATTAGCAGACACCCCCATGCAGCAGTTTTTTTAGCAGTGGCACGTTCTTCATGGGTTATTTCCAGGCACTACAAAACCTTTCTCTTAGTAACATCTTCATTGACAGACCCGCCACAAAAGCACACCTGTGGTAGTCTGAAATGGAAGAGATCTGTCAGGGTCTCATAAGTCCCTAAAGAAAGTTAAAACAAGTAGTGAGTCAGTGTGGGACAGCTATGCTTTCTGGTCATTTTTGCTGGTTCCGTCTTTTTGCTGCTCAGAAAATTTATGGCCTGCATGTTCCTGAACTGACACCTTCCCTGTTAATTGCATTCACCGGTGATATGATATAGCCGTAAAAATAATGTTCAACTGACACCAGCTTGGTTTTGTATTTCTTACCCAAGTAATGCATGCAATGCAAAAATCACATTTCCTTATATGCTTCAAAGGACCCCAAGTGTATGTGTGCACACACATCCACACATGTGCACACACAACTGTACACAGGGGCCATCTGTCACAATCAGTTTCTTACATTTAAAAACATTATTAACTCAGAGACAGGAAGGAGCCTTGGGAACAAGGGGAAAAAATTGCTAAGATAATTACTTTACTCTAAATAACCTGACAATCTCTCCTTCTTTGGCATTTTTTAATCATTTAGAAAGACAGAACATGACGAGGCAACTTGCATGACCAGCATCACCGGTTTAGAGTTTCTTCAAGCAGCTGAATTAATACTGCTGAAGGGTAGAATAACTTTATTTTTTATGCTTAGCTTATAACTATGGAAAATCCTTTACAAGCATACTTCCTCCTAACACACAGTATCTATCCAATCTATCCTGAAGCATGAACACTGACCCATATTCTTCCTTTCAAAAATGGCAAGAATCCAAGGAGTTTTCCAGTCCTACAGTTTGAAAGTTTGGCTTGGTGGTGTGTTTAGGAGTTAACTTCTCCTAACTTACTTCCAAACTATTACAGATTCTCAGAGGGAAGATGCTCATGAACAAGATCCACTGTGTCATGAACCATTTGCCTTCCTGCTGAATTTCTTAGGAATATGGGTGGGAAAAGGTAATATCGCCAGTGCAAGACACTTGTCATGAGGCAACGTTCTAACCCAATAACAAGCTTTAAAAGGGGATGTATGTAGTTCTGTTGTAGGGCTCTAGTAGAGTTAAAGGGCCCATTCAATGAGAAGGAGAGCACGGGAAATGAGAGCGAAGAAAGAAAATGAGAAAAAGGTTTGTTTATCCAGCATGTGAGCAAGTCACAGCAGGACTGCACAAACACACCAGATGACATGGTCAGCAGGGAAGGAAATACCCAGCATATAGTCCTAGGTGAGCCAAGATTATCCATTAATCTAGGACTGTAGAGAATGGAAAATATAATCATAACCCCTAGTTGAAAGGGAGGGGAAAAATCCTGGACTCTGGTAATTTCAGCATGTTCAGTGAACCTTTATGATTTTTATTTGAATCATTGAAATGATCACTGGTGTCTGTTTGGCTGCTCTTAATCAAAGACACTGAGTGGATTTTTTAATGGCATTCCAGTAAACTCTGCAGTAAACCAGCACTAAATTAAATCGTAAGGCAGCCAGCAATCTGATTAGCAGATACAGATCTTTATGCAAGTATTTTACTTCTTTTTCACTTAAAAAATATCCCAACATTTTCTTCCACCATCTGAGAATTTTCTTCATTAATTGTTCTATAATTCACATAAAAACAATAAAATCAAAGGAGTAATAGCTCTATCATCCTCTAAGTTCTACTGAGAGATGTATACATTTAATTTATAGACATGCAAAGACAGTTTTAAAACATTATTGTTATTAAGGAATATCTCAGGGCAGTTTTTGCACAACAGGATTTTGTTATTTAAACAGTCAGCTACTGCATATGGCCAAGTTTCTGAATCCAGACTGTGAGCAGCTCAACCCAGAGAGGGCTGAGAGTGCTCTGCACATTTCCAGCAAACACTTTTCACTGGTTAAGATTGGGTTTTTTACACTTGAAACAATTTGGAAAAAAATAAAAATGGAAGGTAGGGGATAAAAACTGGAAGTTAGGGAAACATCATTCATAGACACATTTGTGGGATTCAGCCCAGCATCTCATCACAGGAATCTCTCGAGCTGCCTTAATACATTTGAAGCAGATCTCATTACAGGACAGTCCTATCTAATGGAAGACATTTATCTTATGATCAATGTGTAATTATGCTCAATGTAAAAAAGCCATTTTCTTCTTGAGCAACTCCGAAAGATGAAGTAGCGCATGAACATTTCATAGAACATACTTCATTGAATTACACTGAAGAAAAAGATATATTCATTTCAAGAAATACATGTCTGATTATACTGTTTTCTAAGGTTTCCTATAGCCTTCCATTTATATTTCTGTTCTTTTTCTTTTCCAAGAGGTCCCACAAAGCTTTCCCTATCTGGTCTCTTTTGGGTTCTTTCCAACCTGCTTGAAGTCCAAATCTCATCCCACTACTGTTGATTGTTACCGTGTTTCTGATTGGTCCCCATCCCTTCTTTTTGGCAGTGCTGTCAAATCAGTGAACATCCCCAAGCAAAATTTTCCTAGAATTATGATTTGCATAAATTTCCATCAGGCTCCAACTTAGACTGGGGCTTTTCCTTATATCACAGCTACCAGCTGCACCAGTGCACCCACTAACACAGACAGGCAATGCTGGCATTCTCACTCACAGAGCTTGGCAGTTTTGAGGCATAATGAACTTCAGAATTGCAGATATTCTTTTTTCCCCCCCTCCATTCTTTAATTTTTATTTTACTTATTTATGCAGGCTGAGTGACTGTCGTCTTAAAGGTGCACTGAGTTGAAGGCCCCATTAACTATAGGAAACTTAAATTTAAGGTCACTTTTTCAAAATAACAGAAGTCTCCTGGAACAAAATCCTTGCACCATTATTATGACAATAAATTTCAAATAACAGGAAGCCCAGTAAGGAAATCAAAGGGAAAAAAAGGCAGGCGGGTGATCATTTGTTAAAACTGACTGCTTCTAAGAAGAACATTTTTACAAGTAATACAAAAAGCAATGAAAAGGTTCTCAGCAGAATTTATTGAAATATCTCTGGGGAAAATCCATTAGAAACACATTTGCAATCAATCCAGTATCAAATTTCTACTGTAAATATGGCAGTTAAGAAGGTCAAGTTACCCGAGGTTGTGCAAGAGTGAGATGAACAGTTAAAAAGGAATTTATATTGAGGCTATTTTGTATACAATTTATGCCTTTTATTCTCTATTAAAACACATCGCACGTTTTCTTATATGTTACATGGCACTATATTCACAATAACAGGCTACTGAAATAATGACCCATTGTTGGTTTCCTTACACTTTGGAATTGTGCTTGAATCTGATGCGCTGATTAGATGAGAGTTAAATCCATGCCAATAAAAGAATGGCTGTAAATTGTTGGATGAGTGTAAATTACACCCCTACCAGTGGTGCAGCAGGGAAAAATATGTAACTTGATATTATGAAGTGTCCTGCTGTCACATAAATGGAGTGGAAAGGCATTTAGTCCAGAGAGGACCATAAATGGTTTAAAGCCAAAAAATGCCCAAGTAATGTGTATGGGTAGAAGAGTGATTAAGGAAGTGATAAAAGTGAAGGTGGTTATCTAACCTCTAGTGCTCTGTGGTTTTGCAATAAAGCTCTGTTGATACATCTATTTGGGGAACTGCACAGTGAATGAGATATATGAACTCGCTGGGATTTAAATGACCTCCCAACACACCAGAAAGTAGCTTATTCTGAACCCGGATCAGTTTGTCACTGGCCCACACCTTTCCCCACTGGAGCAGCGTGGTGGTAACACATAGCATCTCCAGCACAGAAATGCAACACATACCTGTGTAACTGCAAACTTGTGTAATGTATATGGCTCTGGAAACAGAACCTGCCTGCACATACCCGAGTGAGGAGAGCCGGCATCTGTCACTGAGGAGGGCTGCGATGCGGTACAGACCCAGCAGTACAGCAGAGCTGTCGATCAAGGCAGCAAGTGGTAAGCAGTGCCTGAACAGACATGTTCTGTCCCATTCATTAGCAATACATGGGAGAGGATTCGCAGCTGGGCAGAAAAAGATCATGCTGGAGACATGAAAAAAATAAAAAAGCTTAAAAAGAGATGGTACTAGGAAAATGGAAATGGAACATAAAAATATAGCGGGGCGGGGGGGGGCTGGGCGCGGAGAGAACAGCGGGGGACAGTGCTGGGAAAAGCAAACAACTTGCAGCCCTAAAGAAGACAACAGTTGGAAGCTTTCAGGGAGCAAATAGTAACCAACCCCAGAGGACAGCCTCCAAAGAGAAGATGAGGTCTCTGGAGAGGCCACAGAATGAAGGAGGCACTGAAACTCCACCCAGTGTCTTCCACACACAGCCAACAGGTTCAAAAGACTTTATTTTGTGCAAGGAGAGTGGCCTTTAGAGTCACTAAGTCAGGACTGGAGAGAAGCATAAAAATGGCTCCTTCAGATGTTTTGTTTACTTGTTCCCCCGTGTTTTCAAAGCACTTCAGAGTCATCAAAGATTTCTTCTCACAATGCCCCTCTGGAGGCAACGTAGTATTGTTATTTCCATCCTGCAGGAAGGAAGGCACAGAGGGTCAATGTTACTTGCCCACGTACCATAAGACGCCTGAAGCAGAGCGAGGAAGTGAGCTCAAGTTTCCTGTGTCTCCCCTTCATATCCTGCTTTGTCCTTCTCCACGTCTCTCATCCCTTGCAAATGGGCAACAATGGGAAAGGTGCCACTTCTGTGCTCAGCAATAAAACAATCATGACGGTCAACTCAGAGAGTCACAGCTGAGTCCGATCTTGCTTCCATTTAAAACAATGCCTAAAGGAGTCTGAGACTGCTTTAGGTAGAGCTTAGTAAATGTCCCAAAAGCCGTGATTCATTTTGGAGAGGGAATAACTTCAGCCAAAAAGACACCAAACCTTACTGTCAAGTCAACAGTAAACCAAATGTAATTAATTAAAAATATATAATAATAAACAATATTCACAGAATCACAGAATATTAAGAAAATATAGTAGTTGATAATAATGCAAAGTTACGAAATGAAAAATTAGATAAGAGGAAACAGAAAGTTCAGGAGAAATATAGGACTGATAGATCTGAGAGGGAAAGAGAAAGAAGGACTTTTTGTGTTTGGAAACTAAAAATTAGTCTCAGCATGTCCTTGTCCTTTATATGAAGGAAAAAGTGTGTTAATACTGTTAAAAAAGTAGAAGTATCTGTTATCTTTTCTGTTTTAATTCTTGAAAAGAAGGATGATATACACACAAGGATGACAAAGTACTGTTCAGGTAAGTGGTTAACTAAGCATGTATTTGACAGGTAGGTGAGGGATATGACATTATGATAGCAAATACCAAAGTTAAAAGTCAGCTAGAAAAAACTTTTTAAAATCTGCTATCCTGAACAAACTGCAGCTCTCAAAAGTGGACCAGATTTTGCAGCACTAGGAAAGTTCCAGGTCAGACAAACTAATATCAGGCTGATATTAAACAAGGAGGACACCAGACCTAGATAAAATAGATAAATAAAGCCTGTACAAGAAGTCTGTTTTCGTTTTTGACATTAGGAATGTGATTGCTAAAAAAAAAAAAAAAAAAAAAGTAGCAAAAAAAAAATATCTATAAACGTTCACAAAGCATTTGAATCAGTACAACAAATACTCTAATTAGCACTGCACATGATCGGTGGACTACATGGCAAATAGCTATGCACAGGATAACAGACAGATTTCAGAAAGAAGGCATTGATGAGGACCTGCCATTGACTGCTTCAACAGGAATCTGAACTAACATGGATGATATTAAAATTTTCATCAATAAACCAGTAGTAAACATAACATTTCTGCTGCTGTTATGTGTGGATAATAGAAAACACATACTATAAAGAAATTATGATGAGAACTTAACAGTTTTATCAAATTATCTGGAGCATTTGACTGACCAAAACGGTGACAGACACTCAAAAGCAGTGACTCAAGGCTAAGAAAAGAATGAAAGGAATTCACAGAATCACAGAACGTTAGGGATTGGAAGGGACCTCAAAGATCATCTAGTCCAATCCCCCTGCCAGAGCAGGAACATCTAGGTGAGGTTACACAGGAAGGCATCCAGGCGGGTTTTGAATGTCTCCAGAGAAGGAGAATCCACAACTTCCCTGGGCAGCCTGTTCCAGTGTTCCGTCACCCTCACTGAGAAGAAGTTTCTTCTCAAATTTAAGTGGAACTTCTTGTGTTCCAGCTTGAACCCATTACCCCTTGTCCTATCATTGGTTGTCACCGAGAAGAGCCTGGCTCCATCCTCGTGACACCCACCCTTTATATATTTATAAACATTGATGAGGTCACCCCTCAGTCTCCTCTTCTCCAAGCTAAAGAGACCCAGCTCCCTCAGCCTTTCCTCATAAGGGAGATGCTCCACTCCATCATCTTTGTGGCCCTGCGCTGGACTCTCTCCAGCAGTTCCCTGTCCTTCTTGAACTGAGGGGCCATTCACTCAAATGTTTGAAGAAATTTTCTTACTCCCAGACTGAAAAAGGCATTTCTTGGCCTTTTCTTTAAAGACTTCAAAATTTATTTTACTATTAAAAATTATTTTTCCACTTTTTTATTTCCCTTGCAGTTTAGCCGATCTTTTTTCCAGAATAAGTGTAAAAAAAAAAAAAAATTCTACTTCTAGGGTTTTTCCAGTAGAAATACCAGTGCAGAAAGCATCTCTGATGATTAAAAATGTTTTATGTAAAAGTAAATTTCATTCAGATATTTTTTTAACCACCTTTGTTCTCATTGTCCACATACTTCCAGTTTGGCTGCAATGGGTTTTTCCCCCAGTGTTACAATTTGAAGGAATGCTACTCCACTGTTCTGCCTGATCCATGCTGTTGCGTTGCATTACATGTATGATCTGGGGCCTTTCTTACAAACTCCTGTAGATCCAGCCTTATGGTCATGAGGGGAAATATTTTTTGGTTGACTCCTCACATTCCTATGAGGAATTAATTTCCAGTTGTCGTATTCCTTTCCATTGCTCTGTTTGCTCACACAAATGCCCTTCTCAACAGAAAGATCATGTGCAGCTTCAGAAAAATCATGAAAATCAGGATATTAATGATTCCCGTAATTCTGTAACAAACGTGTTTCCATTTCCAACAGTGTTTGACAAATATTACAACTCTGTTGCTTCCTCAGAAGTAGATCCTACTGGATCTATTAACCAGTAAATTTGTCATCCCCACTAGCTTTAAATATCATCCATATCATTCTGCATTGATACATGTAATCTCTTCACTTCCCATACTGATGCCCATATGTTCAGATGCTAAGGTTTCCTTCAAACTCATTATACAGATGAAGAGTGCATAAGATGAGAACAACATCTTAATTAGCAGTGTCACTGACACATTTTCTGTGAGAAAACCTTCCACTGAACCAGAAATTTCCCATATGGTTCTTTATATTGATTTACACCTGTTGTCACTTCTGTGCCAACAAAAATACCTGAATGGAGTATGAAGCAAAATGTAGGATTTGTGATGACACCAGAGCCTTCAACTGCATGTCAGAGCGACTCCCAGCTGCCAAGCACCCAGGGAGAGATTTCTACAGCCTCTCACATACCCAAGGCAACCTCTTGCAGGACGAAAATATGAAGTCTGACCAATACTGTTTCAGCACCAGTAAGCACCCTGGGTAAGAAAACATTAGACCAATCACACAGGTGTGTCCAGAGAGAGAGAGCAAGACTATCTGAGCATTGCCATTAACCAGAGGATGCTCTAATCAAATAATGAATCTACCTAAAACCAAAACACTCAATGGCCTGGGGCCCAGTGGAGCAGCAATTGCTAATGATCTGCCCTCTGTGAAAAGAGCTCTTGGAGAAGGAGACATCAGAACAAGCAGCTGAAAGCCACAAGCTGCAAGAAGCAGAAGCAGGCTGTGCTAGGTTGTTATCTTTCTATTTTAGCTGCTTTCCCCAAGACATAAACATCAAGCTGTTCAGAAACCAGTGGGAGCCCAAGAGTCTGAGAGAGGTCTTTCCTACTCCATGTCCGAATTTGCTGTTGAACACGGGGTGAACACACAACACACCAAGCATGTCATACCCCATCTGCCTTGTAAAACTGGCATGCATTAGCTTGGTGTGGGTCAGGCAGCGTGCCTGGTCAGCTGCCTGATCCCACTGCACTCACCCTCGCTTTTCCTCTGTGTGCTGGGAGAAGTGTTTGCAGGTTCCCCACTTCTAGATGCGTCAGCCTAAATCAACACCACTGCCTGCTGTCATCATGGAAAATGTGAAATATCAGACATAGGGCATTTCTTTTCAACAAGGAGGTGTTGATTCAGGGATCTCAAATTACAAGTATTTGTTTTGTCACATTGACTCTCTTTACACTCTGCAAACCTCTGGTGATGCTAGCATTTGCTTCTGATGCTTCGTGTATTCTTATTTTGTGTCAGTGGAGACAACTCCGTCCTTCACCGGCTCTACTCTGCCATGCTAAATATCTACCAGAATGTGACCTTGCAATCCCTTTAAAGTAGATGCTTTATTATTTTGGGACCTACCTGTACCAGCTTGGAGACTGGGTATAATGTGGAGTAGTGGTCACATGTCTCTCTCTACACACACTCCAGTGATGATCAGCCCAGGGCTCAGCGGTCACTCTTCTGCTCAGATGCATCTTCTAGAAAAGCCATCACATAAAAACCAGAATTATATTCTAGAACACATATATAGCTTCTCTTTGCCTAGGCAAACAAACCCCCCTACTTCGCTTCAGGAGCCAGTTTTTCCTCTACCATCAACGCAGGCCAGATAGGAAGCTCAACAGCCATGGACATCTACCAGCAAGGTCTGCAAGGAGAAACTGTAGCAACAGCATGCAGTGGTTACCATAAAAAGAAACAAAGATTGCTCGTAGCAGGTGACTCTCTGTTAAAGGGCACTGAAGCGCCCATCTGCCATCCTGACAGGGAGTCATGAGAGGTATGCTGCCTTCTGGGAGCTACGATCTAAGCTGTTGCTGAGAAGGTTCCACAACTTGTCAAGAACACAGACTACTGTCCACTGCTGCTCTTTCATGTGGGCACAAATGAAACTGCCAGGCGGGGCAACAGAAAAATGCTGGTGCCCAAGTTATCTTTCTCTCCATTCTACCAGTTGAAGGCAAAGGGGCAGCCAGAAACAAATGGATAATGCACATTAACCCCTGGCTTCGAGGTTGGTGCCGTCATGAGGGTTTTGGATTTATGACAATGGGACATTCTTTTATGACTATAACCTGTTAGGAAGGTATGGTATCCACCTGTCTGGAAGAGGCAAGGGAATCTTTGGCAGTAGGCTGGCCAACTTGGTGAGGTCAGCTTTAAATTGAAGAGCTTGGAGGGTGGGGTCCAAAGTGGCCATGTTCATGCCATCACATCCAACTGGGGAATAAGTCAGGCCAGCCAGAGCAGTGACAAATACTCCTTTGCTGCCTCCCAAGATGAGACCAAGAAGGTCAGCCACCTCAAGGGTGTGTATGGCTATGGTGGATCCTTCTGCACCCCTCATGGGAAACCCACATGCTCTATTATTTCTTACTGCCAAGTCCAGCCCAGGAATTGCAGGTGCCTGCCCTGTAGCTGCTGGAGCAACACCAGCTCCTGCCACAGGCTGATGCTGCGCTACACTGGGAAACTCAATATTGCTTTTGTATATTTTGCATTATTTCTCATTATTAGTATTATTAGTAAGGCATTTTTAACTTTCCAACTTGTCTCTCTCCCTTTTCCTCCTATTCCTTTTCATTAGTGGGGAGGGCAGGGCATTAACAGACAGCATCCACCATGGTTTGTTGTCACCCTGCAACAAATTGTGGCAATAGATTACAGTTTTCCAAGTTGTTATTTACCCCTAGATTTCATTTCCTCAACAAGACTGCCATGCAAAACTAGCATTCCTCTTAACCAAAAGTCCTGGTATTACACAAGTGTGATCTTGACTAAGGCTCCCATATCCAACAGGAAATTTAAAATGCCCATTTACTCTCAGATGCAAGCCCTTTTTTTGCTGCGATACTCCCGTGAAGATGTCCTTTCGCATTGTAAGCATTTCATTATCAACCACTTGTCATGCTATTCTTATTCTGATATCCATTGCTTTCTGCTGCCTTCAAGACCCATGAGTCTTCGTCTCAGGTATCCCTTTATAATCCTGAGATTTTCTATTACACATGCAGTTATCTTGTGTTTTACCAAGGATACACATTACATCTATGGGAAGAAAACTAGGCATTATGGCTGGATGGATCCCTCATGCGAGAGCATCCATCACTCAGTTTAAATGTAGCCTTAACTTCCCAAATGTAGCTCTTAACCTTAGATCAGTTACACTGATTGTTCACTTTTGTTTTCACGATCTCCGTCTAAAATATATCGTTCATAAGCTGGGAGGATGGGTACTGTGGAATGCAGTACATCTCAATTGTATGCTGTACAGGGTACTAGTGAGCCTTTGTTGCCCAAGTTAAGTTAAACCTATGAAGAAGACGAGAAGGGATGTCAGCAATAAGAATGTCTTCTAATTGTCTTTCTTTACCAGGGCACTTGTTGCCTAAAGCTCCAGCAAGGAGCTGTTGAAACTGCCTTCAGCTATCCTCCACATTTCTGGAGAGTTTCAACTTCCGACAGGTTTTAAGAGCTCCATGCTTTAACTCAGGGATTTACTTCGCTCATTTTACATCTGGAGTCAGTGCAGGTAACCATGTGGTGTCCTGCAGCATAACTGAATCCTTTGGCCCGTACCTGAGGTCTGATGAATCCCTGGTTTGAAGATTCAGCTCCTGCACAGCATCACACGGAGTGGCTTGCACCAGAAGCAGCAGAGAGCATCTTCTTCACCAAATGGGCTTAAGTCCAGCTTTCCCCATCGACTTCGCTGCAGATCAGAGTGGGCTAAAAGCCCTGAGCATATCTTCAGTTCCATGATATTGGAAGGTAAACTATAGAAAGCCTCAGAACAGAGTCAACAAAAAATAAAACTAGGCTGGAACAGCGTACTTTTAAAAATCCCACCTGAAAAGATTAGCAGTGTTACCGCCCTACCCTGCCTTTGCTGTACTGCTGTGTCAGCTCTACTGATCTAGGTACCCTAGGGTTAATTTTGTGATCTGGGAGGCCAATGAGATAGCGTTTTACTTAAAACTTGGGTTTATATTTAAAGGTTTGTTTTAAATGCACCTTGTAAATGAATTCTAATTTGACCTCTAATTCGAACTAATGATCAGTACTAGTATTTACGTGAACCAGATATGGGACAGTTCATAAATCTGGGGTAATTTTTTTTTTTAATTATTTGCTCACTGGGACATATGCATAAACCACAAAACACCATAGACTATTAACTCACATCTTTTTCCCTTATGGTTCCAAAGCAAAAAAGTGTGTGATTTTTTTTTTTTTTTAATCTTCCCTGAATACATTCAAAGTAGCCAATAAGTGTCAGTATATAAGAGTCATATTCAATAACGCAAAATTAGTAAACTGTCTAATTCCAAAGTGTTTAGCTTTGGAGCACAAGAAGTTAAACACTTTCTTGCAACACATTGTAAACATGTCAATGTGTTTAACATTTGAAATGTGTTCTGTTCCCTTGCGCATGTGTTTAGAAAAGAAACAGGTTATGATATTTAACTAGTGGATGGATATATGTGCTTATTCCTACCAACACTTTTTAAACACTTGTGGACGCTTAAAATTATGATGTGTTTAAGATTTGAACACGTTTGCTTTTCTACACTCCTAATCCAATGAATGTTTGATGCATTTATTTAGAACAGCAAGTTTTTATCAGGCTAGCATAGCACTCAATCTGTAAATAGCAATGCTTGATTTTTTTTCTAACTGTTCTACTCAAAACTAGAATCTAATCAGGTGAGGTTTTAACATAGGGTAAAGAGACGTTTCCCACCAGAATGAAATTATTGTGCTAAGCTGAAGCTGATCTCATTTGTGAGGTGCAGAAGTAGCTACAACTTTTAAAACACGCTTTTCCTTCTCAAAGACAAGACTCTGCTCTACATGGGAAACACAGGAAGTTTGCAACTGGAATGAAAAAAGCCAAAAGAGAACATCTGCAAACATTTTGAAGCAACATTTTTTATTATGTGCTCTATAGTTGGATAAAAGCATAAATTATCTGGAAATAAACTGGCTATACTACCCACCTATACACTTATAGGTTGACTCAGTGAGGAAACAGCAAAGCCCCATGCCTCTTTGACTGCTGCTTTACCTGAACTCTGCTCACAGGTCTAGCTGTGCTTGGGTTATTTCTAACACTCCGAACCACCAACCAGCTGCTAACACCTGTCATCTAAAAAAAAAAAAAAGTCAGCAATAAAATTTTGTCTATCATTGCTCCAAATTAGCTTAACCTGAGGCCAAGCACAGGCAATGCTCAGTGCTTACATCCATGACATGCTATTTCAGGACTTGTGAATGATAAAAATGGGTTCTTTTTTAGTGTGATAATTTGATTTTCCCTGTAAAATCCTATTGCAGTGGTTGCCAGCCATTTCCATACCATGATCCTGTTACAACAAAAGAACAGCTTTATGTCCCCATTCTTGCTTACTCCCCCCAGTTTCCACCCTTGAACACGTCCACAGGAAAAACCAAGCTACTTGAAATTCCCTGGAACACCCTTATAAACCAGAAAAACAACATTTAGAGTTCTTCCAAGATTAGGAATAGACACATCACATTCTATCACGTGGAAATGCAAAATTAACTCAGTTCTTAAGGGTATCTAATGTGTCTGCATTAAATCTTTTTCTTGTTCAAGAACCAATAAACATGGATAATTCAGAAAGCCAGGGGCTATTTTAAATTTTGTTTGAGAACCAGCCATCCCAGCTTCATTCATAAGTATTTGTATTCCAGCTGTGCCAGTAAGCTCAGAAACCCCCGTATCATCATGCTGGGGGCTGTATAAGGCCCTGGGAAGAGCTTGCATCCACCAAGGGGTCAAAGCAGAGAGAGAGAACATCAACTCTTCCAGTTCCCACCACAGGCCAGGGGAAGCAGAGATCACGTCCCTTCTGACTTTTTGTATCACGCAACATCCACAGAGCCACCATGCAGAAATGGAGCAGTCAGGCAACTTAAAAATGCAAAAGAAACAAAGTACTCACATAGCTGTTATACCAGCCTGCGAGATGCATGTCCCCACTTCTGAGACGTCTGCAGGAGTTTCACCTGGCTTTTCCCAGCCGACTGCCCAGCCTTGGCACAGAAAGACCTTCTGGAGCTCTTCAGCTGGTGTCATGTCCTGCCCTGCAGAGAGGGAACCATGAATTGCTGCAGGATCTTGCTATCCTTGTCCCTGGACATGACAGCAGCCTGGAGCTTCTACATTTCTCAGCATTGTGACTTATCTGGAGCATCTCTCACAATTTCTTTTAATGATAAGAAAATGAGGGTGATGGGCTTCGGTCACACCGTAGGTACACAAGTTTACTGTGGACCACTATTCAAAGGCACTTTCTGAAAATTTTCAGCCTTTGCTTAAGTAACAACAGTGTAAAGGCTCAGTGCTGGAGCCATTTAAAGTTTGAATGCCAGCTGCATTTTTATTGGCAGTCTGTGACTTCAAAGGGCTTTTCCTCCACTAATGCCCAGACAGGTAGGCTGCCCTGGAATCTCTCTGCCATGCTGACTTATGGATTTTGAACTGATTTTATCTGCAGGCTCGTGCCTGAATATAAACATTAAACATATTGTGACTGAAATGAATTTCAGTATCTTACAGTCCAGCTACAGTGCTGACACTTAATCAGGCAGGGGACGGTTCATCTGAAAACATATAGTAAAGACGTTCTTTGTAGTCAAGTAAACCTTCATCACTTATACTTTAATCCCAAGACTTTAAGACAAGAACTTCAGAAAAGCAGATACACTGATGCTGTGCCAAGTTTTTATTTGTAAGAATAGGGAACAATGAGGAAATTCAGTTGGATGCTTAATGTATTTTTCAGTTTCAACAGCCTGGTCTTTACTACACCATTTTATAAGAGTATCTAAAGCCCTCATCCCAGATCGGGATCCTATTTGACTAGCTGCTACTCTGACATAATAAGGGAGAGCTTGCAGTCTAAGTGGCAGAATAACATGCCAGTGTAATGTTTCAGATACCATTTGCCCATAGGGGTACATCCACAGTACTATAAAGAAACTTTTGGTGCTAATACTATATAACAACATTTGAGTTACTGTATGAGAATAGAGAGATTCTTTAATTGAGACTCAGAGGGCAATTTTCCATCTGGTTCCTTAAGTAGCCTGAGTGCTGTTCAGTGGGGCATCTCTAAACCTTGTTCTGCTGCATGGCATAAATGAGGCTCCAGAACAAGGCTGCAGACATGACTGAATCTATAAAGTCTGATCTTGAGTTACAATTGACCATAGGGAGCTTCGCTGACATAAGTTTTATAATAAAATGTTGGTAGTGGAGGCAAAGATACTATAAAAACAAAAACTATAAAGACAAAAGTTATATGTATTTCAAAATGACAACTTAAAAATGCAGTGAGTTTATCTTATGTGGTAATCAACATAGGCTTATTTAAAAAATAGTACTAGCAGAATATTAGATTTTGATCTTAACTAAAATACTGGAATTCAGTGTAGTTGCCTGAAATAACTGAGTCATTCAACTGCATATCAGACACGAGAACCAAGACAGGGCAAATTTAAGCTTTGTTATGCTTCTATATCTTTGCATTTGATACACACTGACAACTCTGAAGATGAATCCTTCAAACAAGTTTCAAGACACACTTACTATGTTTGACTTTCAGGAAGATAGCAGGTATCTCAGGGATTCCTCCTCAGCTGCTCAAATGTTCAAGATGGTGGTCAAGTCTTGTCTTCAACAATATTCCTAGACATTAGTATTTCTTCCTGACCACACAAAGAACCTTGCCAAGGAACATCTGTGCAAAAAGAAGAAGAGGGATTCCCTAGTCCTGGGCAAGGAGGGATTTTTTTTCAATAAGGCACGTGCCAAAGTAATAACACTGAAGCTAATTTTCAAGTGGGAAAGGGAATAGGAAAAGTGGGCCCTAGCACATTTGGGGCAAATCTCTTTTTACTGTCTGCTTGTCATCATGAGTTTTATGCTGGAAACAGAAACAAACATCCTGTCAAAATACTTCATGCATCTGTTACTTAAACAGGTCTCTCTGACAGGTGAAATAACAGACAGAATCAAAGAAGAGGGAAAACAGCAATGCATATTTATTGACATAAAATTTAAAAAAAAATCTTCAGCAGGTCAATAAGAACGTACATTCAAGATAATTTTACACTGAAAACAAACCCACTGACTTAGTAAAGCCGTGTTGAGAATCAGTAAGTCAGCAAAGGCAGGTCTAATGGCAGTCTACGGTACCTGCCTTGGCTTTAGAGCAGGAAAGCCTTTGAAGTTGCAGATGGCCAATAAAAATGCAGCTGGCATGCAAGGCTTATACATCTCCAGTGAAGTTTTTTATATTGCTAATGTTTAAGCTGAAGTTGAACAACCTGAGAATATTCAGTTAGCTTTAACACATAAACAATTAGCAATTTTCTGGAAGCCCCTTCAATACCTACAATCTAGACAACGTGTTTATTGTGCAACCTGTGCTTTCAAGGGAAGTGCAACTGGCCATCCTGGCCACCTCCTGGCTTACCAGTATTTTTCAAACTGTCTAGTTTTGGTTTTGCTGTGTATACATTTGAGTCAACTATGATTTGCATTAAACTTGCAAAATATACTTTACAACTCTCTGATTAAAATAACATGGGAAATTTTCTCACTTTTTTTCTTTTCTGCTAAAACCACTTTTATGTAATATATGATATATTTAAAGTATATTTCTATTTTGGATCAGACCTTACCACATAATTTATCAGGTACACAATCTTCTCGAAGTGACTAACTGCAATCCCTATCCCTATTTTGAAAGATTTCTTCAGACATATACACTTTGAAAGGAAAGAAAGGGATACTTTACTTCTTTAGCACCCCATTGGCAGAGTGGCTTCCCTATGGAAATGGAACTGGCCCAGTAAAATAACAGCATCTGCTATTCCAACTTTCATCTTACCACATACAGATTTCAGGGTTTCCAACTGATCTGACAGAACACTTCCTGTTCAGGAAACAAATGTGTCAAATGATTTCTCGATTTAAAGTAATGGATCACAGTAGCTCTCTATACTGCAGGGGTGCTATTCTCATAAAACATATGCAACCTTTATTACCGAAATGAAGGAGAATTACTCCAATATCGTTTAGGGCAATTTCCTCAGCAGTCACTACATATCTCCAACGTTACAAATCCCAAAAGGAATAGGAGGAGGGGTGGGAGACAGAAGTAGCTTGAATCCTCTGCTTATTCTGGTGGGAGGAAAAAAGGAAAACACTATGTCATGTTTGGCATTTGCGGTTTAATTTAAAAAAAAGAAAGTGAAACACTTCTTGAAAATAAAAGGAACACACACAAATAATTGAAGTTCACGTTCTTTCATGAGCTATGTGACATTTATTTCTAGAATCATTGTGATGCTTAAAAAGTTCAACACAAAGTTGCTGCAGTGGTAAATGAGAATAATGATAGATCTTTCATATGAAGTGATCTGAATTGGCCTAATGAAAAGGAGGCAAAATCATGTTGTTTTTAATAATACTCATCACAAGTATATAACTTGGGATAAAGGACTAGATGTTTTATGTATGATCAAAAAAAGGAGGATGGTGAGTTGGAAAAGGTCTATAAGGGGAACAAAGAGCATTGCGTGTAGTACCTAAGCAAGGTTCTAAATCTTGATCTGTTAGGCAGAAGGGCATTCAGGAGGAATAGTGAGGGCTTCCTTTCCACCATTTATAGTAAAAGCTGTACTGGGATATGCTTACCATTATGATGTCCTCATTACTTATAAAGATGGCAAAGAATAGGACATAGCTGTGAAAAAAAAAATCCAAGAATATCTTAATATCTAAAATTTGAAAATAAGATGAAGATGCTAAATGGCTCAAAAGAGAATTACTAAGAATGCCATATGCACCCCAGAACCAAAGCCTAATAGAGTTCTATTGAGCTTGACTACGTGCAAAGGTCAGGAAAGAACTCACTCACGGTCTGCAAGCACTTGCAGGGCCAGTGGCTCCATGAAAGTAAAGGGCTATTTAATTCACCAGACATAGATATAACAAGATTTTAGACTTAGTATGGGAGTTTAAGTGAAGTTGTGTGATGACCTGTCTTACACATTTCTGCAGATCAGGCAATCCCAGTGATTACCTCTTCTCCTGTTGCTAGAAAACAGCCAATTGAAACCTCCTCACAAAAAGCAAGAGCAGCACTTCAGCCAAAAAAGAAAACAAATATGACTGAAGGGTCAGTTCTCAAAGTCCTCACTCACAGCGAAATGGTAGAGATGTTCAGGGAAGAGTAACAGGGTGCAATGAGTCAAGGATCCATAAAAGTTCTTCTCTTACAACAACCTGCCTTTCCCTAAGTAACCTAACATAATCCACAGCTTTAGCTGGAGAGGTCAAAGTACCCCTGACATACAGTCATCTGTAGTTTGCAATTCCTTTCATGTACTGACATGACATGTAGCAATGGAAAGGATCTCATTTTACCTTATTTCCTTGCAATACCAGTACTGAATGGAAATGCTAATGCCACTTCCCTCCAACTTCTCCTCTGGGCCTGAAGAACCAGGCTGTTCATTTGCTCCATGACTGCCAAAGCTGCCTTCTCACAGCTGATCCCTACAGCTTGCCCACATTTCTGAAATTATCCAGAATTTAAAAGGTGAATCCTTCTGTTGTATGCCTGGCATCAGCATGCACAGTTATGTGAAGACAACCCAGGCCTCGGCTTGTCTTTTTTTTTCAGTAGTTACCCAGATATCATCACACAACCACAACTGGAAAATCATGTCTCTTCTAAGTTCTCATGCAGTGACTACAGCTTGCAGCCTACCTGACTCTAACAGAAATGTTAAAATGATGCAGCCACTCTGTACCAGCTATACGGAAAGAGGGAGATATTTAATTTAAAGGGAAGATCATTCTTGCTTAAATAAAAACTAGTAAACCCAATGGGAATTTGGTTTGGGACTACTTCTCATAATTGTATCTTACATTTGCTAGACGGGTCTTTGTTCAAAAGTTGAGCAATTTACCAAAAGAAAAGAAGCAGAGGTGACTCTTGTATCTTGAAGAAGAAGGCACTAGAAAAAACTTACAGATGGAAAACATAAATTTATTCTAAAATGTCTCTAGTAGGCTGGCTTTGAAAGGTATCAATTACAACCGAAAAGGCGAGGGACTCTTTATTGCTATGTTGGAAGAATATCAGTTCTGAAGAAATGGATATGCATGAGGATATTACCTAAACACACAGGGCAAGTATTAATGACTATTCAAAAAATTATTGCATGGAAGTCTACCAGACTATTAAGCCATTTATCATTTTTTACCATCTAGAAATGGATTTAGTAGAAGACAAGACTAGACAAAGGAGATGTCAAACTAATTTTAAAAGACAAAACATCAAGGAAAACACAACGTTCTAGAAGTCAGAGTGGGAATGAATAGCATTTTAATTTCCTACTCATATTACTTCAGTGCTTCAGCCCACTGAAATCAGAGGCTATGGGACTAGACTATGGGACTAGACACTGAAAACCACTTCTTCCTGAGGATCTTCCAATTAAATGCAGAAGATGGCAGGACACTCATAAGACAGCGGCAAAACCAGGTTTAGAAGCCAGTCCATGCCCTGTTTCTAATTCTCTCTGCTCTCCCACCAGCCATGGTGTCGATGCCACTAGTAGCTCTCTCTTTAAAAACAATCAGATTTCATACCCGGGAGAAAACTGCAAGAAATGCTTTTTTGAGGAAGGTAGGGAAAAGGGTGCACACTGCCAACAAGTCTCTCTATTTTAGCAAGTGGACACATTACCCTGCTGTGAATAATGTAACCTGCTGAGGCTAAAGTACAAACAACAGGGCGACTACCAACTGCAGCTCCTCTTTCTATGAAACATGACGCTTAGTCTAATTTCCTCTCTCATAATGAGCATTAAAAGCCTTAAACTTGCATTTGTACCTTAAGCAGAGTTGCACTTTTAATTTTAGAAAATCCAAATGATCCTCTCATTGATATCCCCAATGCCATAAGAGTATGAATTATTGATATTGCTTGACTTTAATATTTTATGCTGCTGTGAAAATGGATAGCAGAGCTGAATCACAGCTTGCAACTAAATTATGAAGGTCATCTAAAAGAACGCTTTTTCTTCCCCAGATCAAAAGAAGGTCTTCAAATTTTCTGTTGAGTTATACTTTCCTCTATTATTTATTAGTCATACACAGCTGAGCAAAGTTTGAAATAAAATACTGGAATCTGAAATGCATTCCAGGAAAAAGGCTTGCTGTCATCAGCACATGTTATTGGCTACAGCATTTTGTTATGAACTGTAATTTTCTGTGACAAGCATTTACTTATGTCACAGATTTCAGACCAGCTTCTTGCAAAATACAACAAAGTAACCTTCAAGTATTGTAGCACTGCTAGCTGCAAGCTTACTAGGTAAAAACAAAGCATAGCTGAAGATGGGGACCAAATAGACATTGACTGCTGAAATGACTGATTTCTCAGAGATCTTCATAATTAAGGATCATATTCAATAGCTTACAACATCATCCATGGTATCTGAGAAAAAATAGCATCTGTAGCACAGCTGGAGCAGCTGTGTTGGAAAATCAATCATTGCCTGGCAACTGAACAACTGATTTTCCATCAGTCAGTACACGAGGCATTCTGTTAGGTTTATAAAACACATAAATTTGTTGCAGTATCTGCAAATGCAATAAGTGGGTTAGAAATGTAAAAGCAATAGATAAAAGACAGGCTTAAAGTGGCTATCAGGCTTAATATGAAAAGAGCTGTATTTATGTATGCTGTAAATACAATATTAGGGTAATGAACAGATGAACTGCCCAGTGTGTTTTGCTTTGACGGTAGTGCCAAGAGTAATCCAGAAATGAGGACTTTTTCCACCATAGCAAACATCTTGTGCTACACAACTCTTTAATTTTTCTTTTTGATAAAATGGACATTCATGGAAATAGTTACTCCCTATTGTGCCAAGAACTCATAAATTCCTGTAAATTCCTGCAGCTTAGGTTTTTTCTAGATTTTTATTGGCCTAACTGAGCCCATCAGCAATACTACAGATCTCATCATTCGGTTGAGATTACACCACTGCTATAATAATTTCTACAAGCTCATTTTTAAAGGACAATAAAGATTGTAACTGTTCTTCTAATCCCAACATAAAAGAAGAAGTGAGGGTGGGGAAGTTATACCATAAATTGCACAGGTTAGTGCTACAGCTATGATATTTTAATACTCATAAAACATAAGCTTATTGCCTAATGTCAAGCCTCAGCAAGGGGCAGAGATGCGTTTTTGTATGAAGTAATTGCCATAACTATTCATGTTATTCAACAGACCTGCAACAGTCAACAGCCCAAGCTGGCAATCCCGGAGAAGTTGATATCCCTCCCTTTGGACACTGCTGCCTTTGGTTAGATATTGCCATCTGGAAAGCAAACATCTCATTATATAGCCTTCTCATATCAGGTTGGGAAGCCCCATATTGGTCCTGACTGTTTTATCCAGGAGCACTTCTTATGACCCTGCTGCCTCCAGCCTTTTCTCTCAGTGCCCATCAACTGTCCTCCAAGAATACTGAGCAGGTCCAGAACCATGGAATATGGCATCGCCTTATACAAATGCTGCTAACAGGCAGATACACCCAATACACCTGAAAAATGATATATTGCCTTAAGCATGCCTGATAGAAGAAAAATTACAATGGTCTTAGATAAACATAGGGAGAACAACCGATGCTTAACACTGAACAAAGAACAAGGCAGTTGGTTATCCATGCACGCAGGCAATTGTAGGCAAAAGGACAAGGCAGGTGTCAGAAATTCATCAAAGAGGACAGCTACCAAATGCAAAACTGTGGCCAATCTTAACTACCATAAACCTGTTCTTAATTGATAAAGCCCTTCCCAAAGTGACCTTCCTCCATGTATCCGCAAGATAAACAAGGAATAACACAGAGGCAGTTTCCCGTAAAAGTGAGCCATTTTCTAATTCAGGCATTTTGATTTTGATACAGTAGGTCTACTGGTCACCATGCCCTATACTGGGTACGACGACATTTTAAGCACAAGAGACTATAATGATATACCAGAGAAAAATGTAAGGTTGGTAAAAGGCAGCTTAATCTTAATATGATCCCCAGCTGTGAAATCCTGCTTCATGGTGCCATCACATACAATCCTGTAAAACACAAAGACTGAAATTTTCTAATTGAGTCAGAATGATCCATGTAGCGCGTCAGCAATAACGAGAAGCATCTCTCTAGCTTTTCTTCGACATTCACGGGTGAGGTCTTCTAAAACTGCTAAAAATATATAGTAATGAGACCACAGCACTGAATGGTCCTTTGTGGAATAGTACTTTGTAAAATATCAGATGCTTGAAACAAAAACAATTTCATTGACTACTGAGGAATTCAAATAAATTTCGTACTTCTTTAATCCTCAAGAACATATTCCCCCAGTATTTTCAGGAATGTTGACACAGTATCACAGTATCTTTTTATTATTATTATTTATTTCCTAAATGCGATCTGTTTCTAATTGCTGTTTTTCTACATATTTGGCTTTCCCTACAGTTTCTTACTTTGAAAAATGTGTAAATGGGACACAGGATCTTTGAAGCTGAGAGCAAATCTTTGTAGGAAAAAAGAAATGTTAGGCTTGGAATGCCAAACAGGATTCAAACTTTCCACTAACTAAAGACTTCCCGTTAGCACTGGGTTTGCAGCCCAAAAGATAAAATTAAGTTTCAATCTATTTGTGAATACTTGTAAACTCTAGAAATCTTTTATATTAGTTCCTACTGTAAGAGACAAGAAAATGCAGAGGCACGTTTTAATTACCTGTCAGGAACTAAATAAAAGATTTGTTTTATTGAATACTCCCTGTGTGTAATATAACTATGGAAACAAGTCTGAAGTCCAATTGACTTTCTATTTACAGGCTCCTAAAGAGCCATTAAAACATAAAAGTGAACTACTTAAAACCTGTTTGAAGTTTTATTCTTCTTTAATGTATTTTTCACCTGTTTGATGATTGTTTATACTTTGTAGCATGATGAACTGTGACATTTTTTGCCATTTCATCATGTTGAATATTTTGCTATATTTAAGTCCAAACTTAACACTGTTTGCCACAAAAAACAAGCTGTTGGAAGAAACCGGACCATGGCAAAAATATGTTTAAGCCAACAGCGACAAAGCTCTTCACATTTGTGTTCAAAGCTCTTCTTTCAGCTCCATTTCAGATGCAGAGAATGGGGCACTTGCTGCACTGAAGAGGTGATCATCTAAACAAAGTAGTAGGATTAGAAAAATTGTAAGAAAGAAACTACTTTTACTTCTGCTGCAGATACGGCAAACCAAAGCCTAGAAAGACAAGTGACTTGCATGATAGTTCTTCATGAAGCACAGGGCAAAGGCAGTAATGGAACTGTCTACTGACACCCTATTAAGGAGATATTAGTGAAGTGATGTGCACCACTTTATGATGTAAAATAGAGCAGTATTCTCCCTGAATAAACATCATGAAATGCCATGTTGTGATATCTAAGAATTTGGATTGTATCATTACAGAAGATCAAATACAAAATATTGGTCTCCATAGTGTAGATATCTTTGGTCTCACCTTGGGCACACTTCCAAATCTATCCACAGCACAGTGCTGGTCTACTGAAACAGATGGAGGTCTTGGTTCTCTAGAGGATCAGAATCTAATTTTTCAACTGTAAAGTGCTTCGATTATTCATTTTGACTAATCCTTCCTGTTCTGAAACAGCTGAACTGACAACACAAACTCAGATGCCAGCTAGATCAAGATCACGTACATTGTTGTAGTCATTAGTCAACCGGTATTAACATTCATTACTATCGACAAGTCCCAATACCTAGGACAAGTTCATGGGTGAATACCTGCTGGCAGAAGTACATCTTGGGGGCAGATTAAATTATTTTTAAGTATTTTATTTTCATTAGTTCCATGTCTTAGGAATACTGTAGTGTTTCACATGGATATTAGCTGAATGTAATAACAAGTAATGCTTCCACCATTACCCTGTTACTCTATCCTGGCAGGTGATAACTTTCACTTACCTACCACATCCTTTCCTCAAGTATGGGTCAAATCCATGTGACATACCTACACAGGAAGTATTTAGACCTTTGGAAACTCCAGCTGATATCAAGTACTAAAATAAATAACCCCGAACATGTCACTTCTCTGAGCAGGGAAACTGGACTAGACAATCTCCAGTGGTGCCCTCCAACCTCAATGCTGTGATAACACCTCCTGACTAACATGAGTTACCATAAGCATGTTAGTGCTGTCCCGGCTCCCCACTCTGGCATTCCACAGTACTTGAATCATGTTCAGAATTCCCCATTCATCTCCTCAAAGGGCTTCTTAAAAACCTCAGGTGTGTATCACTTCTCTCATACAATGGAGCTCTCCGTAAAGCAGAGTTTGCCTCTTCAGGAGACAGAAATCTTCTTAGGGATGAGTTGACCCCATGGAATGAACTCCCATGGGTAGGACAAACCTATTTCCCAAGACTTAGTTTTACCTTCTGGCTCCAAGTGGAAGACATTTCTTCTGCCTTGTGTTCTCCAACAGAAATACAAAGCGAGAGGTATACATGCAAAACCAAATCCAATCTGACAACTTAATGTACCGAAACTTAATATCCCATACACTTTTCATGCCTTCTGATAGAAGATGAGAGCAGACACATGATAGGTTTCAATCATCAGACTGAACAGGTGGAGAACACTCAAACCCAAACATCTGGAATGCACTCTTTAGTGCATCAGGGGGTGCACTCTAAGAAATTACATAGACTGGAACTTGCAACCTCCATAGCACTTATAAAAAACCATCAGTAAATAATAACAATGATTGTTTGATCATTGTGCAATGTCTTCTCTCTGCTAGCCTGGGGTGTAGGGAACAATGTTGATTGTACACCGGGTGGTCCTGAGGTTTTCCTTTAATCACAGTAAAATATACCCAAAATAGAACAACATAAAATAATCTGCTTGGAAAAATCCAAACAGCAAATAATTTTATACACAGTTGTCTGCTTGCATGGTTTCACTTCCATTTCTTCATGTTATTACACAGAGAGGAGCAGGTGAGTCAAAGACATGTTTCTGACTGTGTTACCCTGCCTTTTACACTACCAGCCCCAGGCCTTACAGCCTGGAGTGAGATATACAGGGACATTTCTGTTAATTTTTCCTGTTTCAAGTAGACTTCACTCATTGAGTCCCAAAGCTCCTGATAGCCACATGTTCTTGGAATATCCTTTCGTCTTATTAATGGAAATGACAGATATCACAAACCTGAAATTGTAGAAGATTTTGCCATTCATGCTCTGCAATCAATTTACCTTCTGAGCTTTGCCTTGGGTGGCAAAAAATGGAGGCATTGGCAGTGGTAGTTATGAGACTTTGTTGGACAGTGGTGTATATTCTCAGGGACTTTTGATGTTTCAACTTATTCCTACTTTGGTGTGCTATAGCCCAAATACGACGTTATTCTGAACAAACAACATGCACCCTGCCCATTTGTATCTGCACCTGAAGGCATAGATTGAGCACAGAGACAGTCTTTTCCAGTAAGTAGTGGGAAGTTCAACATTTTCTTGGATGTTAATTCTAATTGTGTTCCTAAACAGTGATCCGCACATACAGACTGAGGGGGGTCGTTAGTTGGAAATCATCCACCCCAATTTCGGAAGCTCAGCGTCTGTAGTGTAGAACTATTCAGGGTTGTGTATCATGTTAACCCCCAAAAAATTACCTTAAGCAATTATCTAATTAGGCAGAGTTTTCTCTCTCTCTTTTTCCACTTATATCCTATCTCTACCACCATCCTAGCTGTCATCTCATTTGTAACGATCACCCAAGAGGCATATACAATGAGAAGTTCTCTGGCCAAGTCTCCCACTGCTTATGCACAAATGATAGATTTGAAACACATTACAAAATTCCTGCATTCCTAAAAGAGCTCAAAATACTCAGCCCTGTTATGTGAAATCCGCCTCCCGCTACAAAGATGGGAAAGCTGTTCAGGTCACAAAAACTGCTGAACAAATCGTTTGGATATTTTACATGTACATGCTAATGCATTTGCTCTGCTTAAGTAGAGGTGCTCCCCGTAGCATCAGTGATTATCGGATTATCTAGAAGACACCACATTTTTAATTTAGCTCTGTTTTTTATAAGCTGTGCTAATAAAATCTGCACCCCATGGAAACCCCCTGCTCATTAGCTATTACCCAGCCTTAGGCGGCACAAGTCTGTTTACATTACAAATAAAAGATAAAATATGCTCATTGCCAGCTTTCCCCTTCCTGAGGGACACTTGTCATGAATCTATCCTGCAAAACTATCTCTTCACTACTCTCCCCTGACTTCCCCTTGCCCCAGGACACTTTGCCTTCATTTATCTCTTTCGGACTTAACAAACCACTACAACTACCTTAGATCAATTTCTCAAATCACAGTTTAATTATTTAGAAGGAAGTGAGCTTTCGCTCTCCATTAAAACAACAATCCCTACCCCCGAGGAACAACATTAAATCATTGTTTAATCCTTATTACTGCCTTAGGCCTCCCTTGGTATTGCAGTGTTGTTGAAACTTCATTTCAATATTTACCACTTAGATCACTTAAGGGCTGTCAGCTTTAATAAAATTTTATCAATTGGATGCTTATATTATTCACAGTTTCATAAAAACAACAAGACCTGCCTTGGTATTTCACATCTATGGGCTAATTTCTTTGACTGCCAAGGGATTTCATTTTATTAGCATTTACACATAATGTGAGAGAATTTTTAAACTGATATATATTGCACAAAGTTAGTAAACAGCATCATACTAAGTTACGTGCATTTTAATATATGCATCACTAAGTTTACAACTGCAATACACACGAATAAACCAACAAGGCAGATTTCATTGTGCAGTCTCCTAAAAAGCTTGATCTTCCAAGAAATCTCAAACCCTCTCTGCAGAGTATAAACTAGTGACAACTCTCTGTGGTAGGTATGCAATAAAAATATCCCAGAATCTCGGTTTAGAG
This sequence comes from Caloenas nicobarica, assembly GCF_036013445.1. Lineage (NCBI taxonomy): Eukaryota > Metazoa > Chordata > Aves > Columbiformes > Columbidae > Caloenas > Caloenas nicobarica. The sequence goes on along the minus strand of NC_088247.1, from coordinate 93,133,578 downwards.
AGGGTTTTGCTGTCAAAGAACTTGTTAAAGCACAATTTGACAGGGAATGTACAAGCTCAATCAATAGGGTAGCAGTAATACAGTATTACTTCATATTACCTCTCAGATCAGAGGAATGAACTATACCAAGTCTGAAATTAGGATATTTAGCTATACTCACTTAAGTAGGAATGGCCAGTTTCTGTGTGTTCCTCCAAGTCCTTCTTGGACAACAGAGATTCCTGGAATCATCCAGCTACAACTACAGCCCAAGCACTTCCTCAGTTTCTCTGAGAAGTATGCAATTTGTTGCTGCATCGCTAACAATAGCATGACCTGTTTAAAGCTAGAAGCAACTGTGGTCTCAGGTCTGCAATAATTCCTCTGAACATGCATAATGGCATACATTTGTAAGACAGATCCTTCTTTGGACTGGTACTGTTGGCAGATTCAGCTCCATGCTTTTGAGACTACTGACTTTGCACAGACTTCTCAGACACAACTTCTTTATCATATGGTAGAACTATAGTCTTTCTGTTAGAAGAATGGATAAGGTTTTCCCCAAGTAGATGTGAATTCATACTTTAGAGGCAAGGATACTCACTTTACATTAAGAATAATCACTGTGTTTTGAGTCTGAGAAATTTGCACAAAAGGGATAATGAATATGTCAAACAGTTCAGTGGAAGAGGAGGAAAATCTACATATTTTTAAAAAAAAGACTTTTTTTCAAAATAAGGTATTACAAAGCAACTAACATTCCTGAGAATACTCACAGAATCACAGAATGGTTGGGGTTGGAAGGGACCTCTGGAGATCATCTAGTCCAACCCACCTGCTAAAGCAGGTTCACCGAGAGCAGATTGCACAGGGACTCGTGTCTATCCATTCTGCCTTTGCTTGAAAATGTCTCCCTTTCCACACCCCATACCTCCTTCCAGATTCGTCTCCCCTTACCGTCCTTACCATCACCCTCTTAGCCCTATTTTGAATAGGTTCTCTCTCTTCCAGTGGTGGACTTTCTTCTGTTTTCCTCCGCTTTTCAATTTTTGACCCTCATCAAATCTCTTCTGAAAATATCAAAGGACTTATTGTTTCTTGCAGATAATTTTGGCTCTCTCACCAATTTAAAACCTCTCTGACCGCAGAACCTATGTATTTAAAGAAGCTAGATTAAACTTTGAAAAACATGGAGAGGGCTTAGAGGATCCTGTTTCATTACAAATAATGAATCATACACTGAGGACGCTGAATGTGAAAATATTCATTATTTAGAGGTCTGGATACTGTTAAGTCACTTTTGGATATAGGATTCTTTACAGCTTTCCTACACAAAGTCAGGAATAATTATTCAGAAATTGCATGAAAATAGACCGCATTGAACAAGAAAAATGTCCTCTTCCTATGCAATAACAACCGCTGCTGCATTTTAAATCGACACTTTGCCACCTTGCCTTTAACCTGAATTCACTTTGAACATAGATTGAGGTGCCGAAGCCAACTGGCTGCTTGCAAATCCTCTACCACTACTTAGCTCCTGTGAGCAAGGCTGGATTTTGCATTTAAAAAGTGATGAGAAAAGGCAATTTAAAAAGAAAACAAGCACTTGCATTACAGTTCTTCAAATTCTGCACCATTTTCAGAAGAAAATTTTCCAGTTATAACCGGTCAACTCTGCTGCACATATACTTCCTACACTCAAGTGTGCAGACTTTCAGTATCTTGCCAAAACTGATGATTTCAATTTTTGCAATTATAAAGCAGCTTTGATTGGGAAACAGCACTGGTTGAGCTTACAGGTAGGATGAGTTAGCACCCATGGTCATTTACAAAATGAGGGCCACAGCTGCACCCCATTCCTGTTGATGTAGGTGGAAATTCTGCTGTTGCAACTAAAGACAGGTTGTGTCTATGAACTGTTAGAATGTTTACTATCATTTATTTTTACTGCAGTAATAAGAAGAGGTTTGAGTTGCAGACTGGGACCTGCAACATGCTCAAACAAATTGAATGGAAAGTCAAAGAGCTTCCAGTCTACAAATAAGCCATAACAAGGCAAGTAAGGGACACAGCCAAGAACTGTATAATACGCGGTGGTCACAGTAACCCAACTGCCTAGGGCTTTATTATAATTAAAAGACACCAAGAAAGGCTTAACTTTAAGAGGAGCCCGATAATTAACATTAAAGTTGAAAGAGCAGTAAAGCAGGGACCATGACAATTAAACATGCCTGAGAATGTAAATATATGGATATGAAGTGCAGAGTGAATGTTGCCAATTTTCAAGTCAGTTTTCCTAGTGAAAGCTCTAGTGGGGCAGACAAAAAACAGAGCTTATAAAAGAACCTGGTTGCAACCTTAGCCACAGAGTCTTGACCACAGCTCCATAATAAAATTACTAGTATATTAAGCATGTGAATGTGGGGTGATACAGAAAAGAAGATGGGGGCCCCACAGCTGGGTAGTGAGCCAACTGTGATTTTAACTAAAAGCAGATGCTTTCCAAGAGAGAATAGGTGCAACTTGCTCTTTTATGCAAGTCACGCTCAATTCACAACCATTTTCTTAGATGTACACCTTCAGCACAGGAGTTCATGTGGCCTAAATTGAATGTAATAATCCAGATGGGAGTACAGCGATTCTGCATCCTTTCAACTAGAGGGTCAGGTTACGCAGCGATTCTATTTAAAAGCATATAAAAACACGAGCTGTTCAGTGTGCAGCTGAGAGTGCAAGAGCTTTAATCTTTACATTATCCATATGAACACACTTTCTATTTTTGGTTATTGTGCCACACAAAGCTAATTGCTGTTGCTTTAGAACCAGCAACCACTAAAGGGCAACTTTTACTTTTTGGTGACCAGCTCTAACTTTACCCAGGTCAACCACAGCCAAAAGCTGTTGCCAGCTGGTGGTGTATGTAAACCCAGTGGTCTGAATCCACCTGCACATATCAAATGAAGACAAAGGAACACCCAAAAGTAAAAGCAGGTTCAGCTGGCTGAGCTCCACTGCGAGCAGGGAAATTGAACTGTATCCATATCTAAGGAGGATCCTACTAGGCAGAAGTGGATTGAAGAGCTGCCCTCATTTACTAAAACGTTTTTTAGTTATATGAAAGGATTTCAGGCTCTGAAACCTCCAAGCTCAGCCCCTTGCTAAAGAGCAAAGTTCCACCAACATTGTGACCTTAATTCATCAAGTATTAGTTTCTTAACAAGCACTGTGATTTTTAAAGCACTTTTTTTGGCATTTCATGTGAAATCTACTTGATGAATTGATAGATTTTAAAAGAGGTCTTCGGGAGGATAGGCAGAAATCTGGATAACCTTTTTTGTTTGCTAGTCTCCCTCGTTTCATACTCTCCCCTCCTGAGCTAGACTGAAACATGCCAAATCACATGAGCTGTTACCTTACAGAGCTTCCTACTCAGAGAATGAATCTTTTGTTACATATGGAGGTGTTAATCCCTAGGTAATCAACAGCTTAATTAGTTCATAATGAAGATGAAAGGCTCCCTGGCTTATGTTGTTGCTGATTCTTATAGGTTTTCTTGTTTTATTTTATTCAAAGAACTACAGGGTGTTAACAACTTCTGCAATAAATCAAATTGAAATAACATAAAACAAGGCCTACCAGTAGCTCCATCCTGGGTTTTGCTTGCACAAGGAAAGTCAGCTTGGCATCATTGCAGATGTGTTGTTAGACACTAGAGCATAAAGGAAGCACAAGAACTTTTACCTTTGTGACTCCCGAGCCTCATCTTCTTGTGTAAATGTGCCCAACCATACAAGCCTGTTACCTTAGCCCTTTTGCATGAAAAGTGACTGCGCAGCTCTGGAAAGAGAGTTAGAGAAATCAGTCGAGTAATCAGAAAATAGTTTACTTAGGGTAAGGCTCTTGCCTACTATGTCCTCCATCCTTGTGAACCAACCCCAACTTGTGACTGAGTACAAAAGCCCAAAATGAACACTGTTCATTCAATCTTTTTGTTCAAAGTAGAAGATAAGGTGGTGTGTTTGTAACTATAATTTCACCAGCTCCATGTACAATTACCAAAAAGATCAATGTTAACCAGGTCTGCTGTCACTTACAGAATTACTTATCCTTTTTACTGGAAAATTACATCGATTCAACACTTTTAATAAAACCCAATAAAACTTTCACATCCCTATCTTTCCATAGCATCCATTCAAGGTAGTATACAGATGGAAATCAGAGATACAGAGAAAGGAGGGGTTTAAGCCTCAAGCCTCTCAAGTTGAATCTCTGCCACACATATTCTTCGACTCAGAAATACTTTCTACGTTCTTATAGTCAGCCCTGCACCATCTACTCTCCAACCCATGTGTGCACTGAGTTTACTTGTTGACTTCCAAGTGGATCGGTTCATTTTTTTTTTTCATTCCTCTATACATGAAAGCAAACTGATCAGTAATAAACAAAAAGTAACTCATATGCTTCCTATTGCATGTGGGAAATGGTTAGAAGTGCACAGTGCTCTTAGTACGTGAGCTGATAGCCATCTGCAGTCCAAAGATGCAAAACAATTCCATTAAAATGATGTCTCTCTTTGGTTGCGTCTTTTTGATAATAGAAAAGGAAATTCTACATTCAGGTTCAGATCTGCAGAAACAATTCTGCAGCCAGTGCAAAACTCAATACATAATTCCAAATTTCAAAAGTATGAGATACACTGTACATAGACAAGGAGGTTAGGAATGGTGACTCATGTTTGAAGAGGTGCACCATGAAGATGGTTCTGTATTTCATTTCCACATGAAAGAAAGGTTCTATTTGGATCAGTCTTCATTTAAAAGGCAGGTTACAATCAAATGCAATGCAATTTTGTATTATAAAGTGATCAAAATAAAACAAGGGAAAGATAAATCAAAACGCACAAACCAAAATCTATTTATGTTATTTGGAGACACCGTGGACTTGTCAGTTAGTCTAGAAGAATTTTATGAAAATATAATTAAACTCCAAAATCAAATCACTTTTTTCTCTCATTATATATAGACCACTTTATAACAAGGCATATTAGGAATACTTGCCTTGCTTGCATGATGAAAAAAAAAAAATCCTGTTTACTTTTATTATCATGCATCATATTAAGAATCCCAGCCTGCAAGTGCCATACACCACCTTTTAAAGAAACTAATTGCAAGCCACTTTCAATATTTTTTTCTGTTTTTAATTTAATACCCTCAGAGAGACATAATTGGGCTGGAAGGGAGAGCTATTCACTGAAGCCATGAATTTGCTGTATAAATACAAACAAGGAGGAAAGCTAATACAGTAAGGGACTGTGGGATTAATTTTGAAATTGTCTGATTAGTGGATTGCTGCCCGTCAATAATTGCCTTAGATTTTCCCAAGGCCCCGTCTTTATTGGAGTCAGGCAAGTGCATCTGCCTACGGATTCCGTCAATCAGGTTTTGCAGCTGGGAGGGTCTTCAGAGAGAGCACAATTGTAAGCCTGCTGGGGCGAGTTGTTAGACAAAGCAATATATACCAGGCATGACGAACAGTCACTCTCTGTTCCATTGATAACATTTTACTTACTAAAATTTTCCTATTCTGTTTGGTGTAAGTTCCTTCAAGAATTATTTTAGTGAAGTACTGCTTAGCTGAGTTCAAATGAAAAAATACCAGAGGTGTTTCTGCAGGATACAGTAGGAAGGCTGCATGCACCTAAATAACACAATACATTTGTGCCTCTTGCCTTTTTTTCTCCCCTTTGTATTTTTGCTGATGAGATGAGTTTTACTTCCTTAGGATGTTATTAGGAGTATACAAGATCAGAACTTTACAAGTTCTAAAGCCACAGGGAGGATAAAAGAAAAATTTAGAAAAATGAACCAGAGAGTCTGGAGTAGATGTTGCTAAGTTTCATTTAATTAACTCTTTAAATAAGTAATTCCCATAAGTAGTTCCAAAACCTTGTCTTTGTTTTCTGCAGTAGGAAACTATGAACCTGCACCCACAACCAAATGAAATGTGAGCAACCATTACTTGGCATGTCGATTTGGTGATCTGCAGTGAAGATCTGCTGACCAGTCATCCTATTGTTAAAACCACAAAAACACGCTTTTAAAAAACAAAACCTCTGGGTAGTTTGTTTATGGCATGTCCATTCCTAGACATATTTATGTCTATCTTGCCAGCCATTAACCAGAAATACACAAAATAGATTTGTCTATGAACATAGTATACAAACAGAAATGAAGTAATGGAATATGTCATACATATTTATATTTTTGTTCTGCGATTAGTATATTGGACATTCATTTTTCAGCTACAATTGTACTTTTTTATAATCATCAAGATACACAGAAGCTCCTGGAATGCTGTAATTGCTTACACGCAAGGCAAAGTTAAGGTCTGCCTCTGAGGCTAGGGTCCCTCATTTAATTATGACCAACAAGGCTTCAGTTTGAAATGCTGACTAACAACATTAATGTTGTAATTAGCATTGCTTTTAGAGCCTATGTTGTTAGCTTCTGTGGATTTGACAAGGAAGCTGATGCCACTGAAATGCAGCTTCGCTTGTACTGAAACCTGCCATCCTCATGTAAATCCCATCAGAACAGTCACCCTCCCGTTTGGATATGATTGATATCCCAGTTCACTGACAGTGGGTCTCAGTTTGGTTGGGGTCTCCCCTATTTATTTGAGGTGTTTTATACAGAGAACACAATGATTAGCTTCTGTTGAGTAACATTTCCAAATGGGTTTTAAAAAAGGACTTGATCATGAAAGGGATCCTGTGGTGTGACATCTGTGATGGAACGAGACTGAACCCAGTGGAAACTGGACTCAGGACTGATGTCCTGCCTTCTGTTCCTAACCCACTTTTGGTCTCTCATTTAAAGAACAAGCCAAGAAGGGACATTCTGACATCTCTGGAAAAAAAAAACTTCCTTCAGGCTGAAAAGTGAAGCACTCAGAGGCTAGGAAATCTATTAAATACCGTTTATACTTATCCTCACCCTCTATTAACCATGCTACGGCTATGCACTACACCATTGTCTTGCTTCTGACGAGGTAACCACACAACATATCTGCTGTGGAACTCATACCTCAGCACAGAGAAAGGGCACTCCAAAGGATGCTCTGAAACACTTCCCAACTTTCAGGTGCCTAATTTGTTAATTTAAGCACCATTCCTTTTTTAATCTTTTCCTACATTTAAAGATCATACAATACCAAGAAGTTCTCCGTGAAGAGAGACAGACAGTCCATAGAGAGTTGTGCCTTCCCACATGGTCGTGATCTGATAACCACCAAATCAGTTAATACCGTAACTGTCACCCTGATTATAAGGAAAGTGTTCTAGTATTTCTCACAACAAACCCGGATACAAGTTACATTTGAAGGACATAGTACACATGCTGAAATAATGAAATTGTACTTGCATTTGAAAATAAAGCTCTGCAGTGCTCTGGTTTACCTATGAGTAAATAACTCACTGTAGAGCATTAGGAAAAGAAAAAAAAAAAAAAAAAAGACTGGCATAGAGAAATAATAATAACCCAGTGATATTCTCTTCAGCAAAGACAAGAGAAGGCTTGAGGAAGCCCCTACTTGTACAACTGGAAAAGGAGCAGAACCGTTTCAGAGGGTTTGGACTGCAGGCAGTCTTGGTTTTGGAGATGAGCTAAAGCTCCACTCCCACAACAGGGATTTTTTTATCATTGGTTTGCCAGTCTCTGAAAATGGACAGATTGTCACCGGTCCAGCAAAGTCTGCAAGCTATGAAGGGTGCACAAAGGGACATTGGTCCCCCAAGAGACTTGCTATTGCAACTTGATCCAAGTAAGAAGCTTAATATTCTGAAATGTGGGAAACAGACTGTGACAGAGACTGTCAAGGATTTCCTACTGCCAGGCAGACTTTTTCCTTTCATCTAATTTTGAATGCTTTTATTCATTTTGTAAGATTTACCACCTGCCCTTCCCTTCCATGAATAATGCCCACATAATGTCATCACACACAATAAACTAAGAATCTGCCAACAGCAAACATGGAAAGATGCTTCTTTTAGCTCTTGGATTATCACTCACTTGTGTGTCTCAGAAAACACAAGACCTCATAAAAGGCATCGAATATTAACATACCTGGGCTACTTTGGCCTGATTCTAAACTAGGCAGTCCATAGGAGACAACACCCTGAGAACGTGCTCAAATTTAAAACCGAATAACTATCTCAGACATGGAGCACACCAGGAGAGACAGTCTTTCAGGTAAGCAAAGATTTAATTTCTTTAGAGGGTAACAAGCATATGCTTACATAAAAATGTTAATCACCAGTGCAGATCTTAAATCACTGATGACGCATGCTTTCAGAGAAAAATTCCACCCAGTATACAAATAGTTGGATCTTCTGCAATTTCAGCTTCTGATTGGCTCTGCATCTATCCTTGTGCACTGAAGAGAGCAGTACACTAATTTCAAGGGATCGAATACAGCTACAACAAACTCTAGTCTCACAAGGACTCTTCCCACTAGGTATACATGACTAAAAATTCTAGTGGCTGCAACTGCTGATGGTGCCTGAGCACTCCCAAGCCCCTGGTTGATGGACAACACATACACTACACATGACAGCTGCACTGTCTCAGCCAGGAGTCCTGATGAGCAGGGACTGATCTACTCATAATAAACTAGTTAGAAACAGCAGCACTGGGAAATGAGAAGCAAATCAATTATCAGCACATACTTTGCGTTTCTCCCACTTGAAGCCAAATGGTTCCATACTACTCTTTAGTAGAAATACGCACCGATATGAGATATGCAATTTCCTTTAGCTATAACAAATATTTATCCTTACTCTTTTTACCTTCATGTGAGGCACAGGGAGTAAAAGATAACCAGGCTCAGATTCCATTACTACTACATTACCACCATTTGCATTTCATCCTCAACTTCACTCCCATAAGACGATTTACATCTCCAGGATGTTCTTCCCAAATCTCTCAATTTCCTTCCATTTCCCCTTTCCTACCCCTCCTCCTCCCCACCACACAAAAAAGCAGTCATGGTGCCAATGCACAGCCTCTGGTATGTGGCAGTTTCCACTCTCTGCCAAGCTATTCCACACGTTTAATTCTGAGGTGAAAAGATTTTCCTAAGATTTCGCTTCTATTTAGTCTTTGTAAACGACCCTCAAGCATAATTCTTCTCATGACATTATTTCCACATACCTCATCATGAGTCACACACAAAAAAATTCACTGCTTGACCACAAATAAAGTCATAGTCTTTACTAGAAACATGACTGATGATGAGATATGAGAATGCAAAACTCCAGGTTAGCCGATTGCATATTGAAAACACTTCTCACTTAACATACAAGTGTAGTAGGATAAATGGATCTGTAAGATAAGGAAAAAATAACACTTAGATTAACTTTTCAGAGGTGGTGGTCTCCTAATTACTTGTCGAAGACAAACAATCTTTCCACAGGTAAAAGCCTGAACGTGACCAGATTTAATAAAGCTAAAGAAATCACGTGGCTCCTCAGTTTACTAAGTGTTCCCTTCTTTGCTGCTCCTTGTGGAAAAGAACAAGAGATGAAGACAAAGAAAAAAAATGTTTCTAATAGTATTAACTGGACTGCTGTGTTGGGCATGCCTTAATCTTCAATTCTAGAAGAAGCTGAACAAGGTAGAAGCTCTAACAAGTGAAATAAGGAGTAACCAGGCCAATTTCAAAAGTTGTTAGCTCCCAGTCAGGGACAGAGAGCAGCTGAGATGAGATTTGAGAGCTTTACACTGAACTTTTGGTTAGATTTAAAATTCTCAATGGGATGAGAGTAATCCCGCTCTGGGCATGGCCACCACTCCTCTCTCACTTCCAGAGTGGAGGATCTCTTGGGACTCTTGATGCATCTAAAACATGCCCAGGGGAGACCTAACAGCTATAGGAACAGCATGAAAACCAGAAGATTGATTAACAGTAGCAAGCCCCATTGTGGAAGCTCACACAGAAGCAATATTCCAGCACTGGTCCCTCCCAGCCTGAAGCATCTTGACTGTTGATCTCAAAGTTGCAGAAGCTGTAGTAAAATCCGTGGTGCAATACATAGACTTTTAATGATTTGCTATTCAACTTCAGCTCTCTAGAAATTGCCATCAATTGCAGAAAAGCTTTTTGAGAACAGGTTGACCTGCCATGAGTGACTCAAATATTTATGTCCATCTGGAAAAACGCCCAACCAGTCAAAGTTCCAGCATGGATTAAATGGAAGTGACTGGTCAGCTCCTAGAGACACCTCTGAATAAGCAGCACTCTTCAACAGCCTCCTGGCAGGAGGTACCCGTAGCCAGTAAACAGTTGCAACCTCTGCTGACGGGACCATTTAGAGGTTCAACTGGAAACAGGCAACCAAAAATTCTCTAAAAACCAGTCACTGAGGTTTGCTGTAAGACATGCAGACACATCAGTTACTTATGAAGCTTTGTGGAGTTGCAATGATTTCTCAAGATGAAACATTTCTAAACACTTACAGCTTCTACATGTCTGTGGAGAGGATGAACAACAGTTGGGACCCATAAACCGAGGTGCTCACAAAACTCTAGAAGGTCTCTAATGGGGTGGAGTGGAATATCGGACTTACCAAACGTTTATGTACACATGGAGACACACCAACTCCCTCACAGCTCTTTAGGAAACCTTGAACACATGGGAGTTACAGAGAGTAACATGGGCTGGCGCAACCAATGGGTTCCCTCCACTTTTTTACAGGACTGATAGTCTTGAAGTTGGATGTCCTTAAGCAAAACCAAATAGCTACATAAATTACCTGCAGAAAGGCTGGAAAAGCAAAGATGCTATTCAGGCTGAAACAAGAACGCAGCATTCACTTCAGAGCAGGTGATTCTCCTTATATAAAGCTCTGAAATTAGGCAAATATGATTCATGTTTGGTTTGTAGCTTCCAGGCATAGAGTTACTAAGTGTCTTTGTTGTTAAATAAATACAGACACCAAGCTCAAGATGCACTATCACTAAGCTGTTAGATTATTTGTTCTACTGAATTATGCATTACCTTTTCTAAGTATGCGACTTTTCTAATGCAAGTGCCCCACAAAGCCCCAAATTCCAACATGTCTATTTGCCATATGGACAAGCTTCTCCAACTGTCTGGCTCCTCATGGAAATTCTATTTGTTTTCCTATTGATTTTATTATGTTTAACAGCATACTAAATCATTCCCGAGGTTGACAAGTTTCTGGAAAATTGATATATGCTGTCTAAAACTGCCTGAGGCGGGAATAAAACTAAAACAAATGGCTTCTTTTAAACTCTTCATTTGCATTACTACAGCCAGGCATACAAGTGCCATCTTGTTTGGTAGAAGAATCCTTCTCCTTTGTGTAACATCTAAAGCACAGGAAATCTTTAGAAGATCATCTTATGGGTCTGCATGTTGGAGGAAGGTGATTGCAAAATACCAGACTATTTTAAGTGTGGGTGGGACTAAAAAAGCAGATTGTCAGCTAAGATCAATGGGCTGGATTCTGTTGTGGAGAGGTGGAACGGTGAGTAAATGCCTTGGAATCTACAGCTTAAGGCAAAAGTACATTTTTTTAGTGAGACTTAAATACTCATATTTAATTCTTCCCCTGAGAAGACTGTACTTTGAAGCATTTAAGTAAGATCAGGATGAAGCAAGGATAGTTTTTGTTTGTTTTAAATCTTGGAGGCATCACCACTAAGCACTGCAAAATTTGTTCTGAAGACTGGACTGCATCGTGAAGAGCATCTCAAATGGGAAACAGCACCCAGCCAGTAGTTTTTACTTTGTTCAGAAACTCAAGGGGGAGGCAAATTAGCGAAAACAGTCTTGATGCTTTGACAACAGAAATCTGAAAGTCACGAGAGTTCAAGAGGAAGTGAATAAGACGACAGAATTTTAACATCTCCAGACAAAGATCTGACAAAAACTGAGAAGGTCATAGGAACATATTCATCCTTTTTAGACCTTCACTAGGCTGGTATAACGGCTGTGTTCTGGCAAAGAAAGAAAAATATTTCTGTGGGAAGTAGTTAAGACATTGAATTAGCTGACAAATAATGGGATTACATTTGCAGAGCTGCAGACAATTAAGATATTGATAGTCATAAGCTTCTCGTTTTGGTGGCATAAAAAAATTCAAAAGACAGATGACATTTTCCGATAGTCCCTGTGATGCCACAGAATAAGGTTCTGAATTCTGCTATGGAGAAACCAAACTAGCTCACGAATACATAAATTGATTTGTAGGTCAGTCCTCTGAGTAAGCAAGAAGCCTCCTGGGAATTAACAGTGAGAAAAACAGTTCCAAGGAGACGTCTTTCATTTAGAGACTTTTATGAGCATCCAAAAGATAGATACAAAAAAGCAGAGGATGCTACAGTCCTTGCGTTTTTAAAGATTTAAAAAATGAATTTCAAACAAACAGAATAGTTAAAAAAATATACTCTTCAACTTAGGCATTGAAATGAGCTTCAGGAAAAGTTCAAGTTTATCTCCTTCTTAGAGAAGGCCAAGCAAATTCAGTTCATTTGCTAATTCTTAGATACTGTAAAGATCATACATTAAACCCAACAGAACTTAGATAATTCTGCTGATGGAGCTAGCAGAAAATACTGCAGCAGCATCAGCAAATGCATCACTTGCAGAAGAAAAAAATCTCAGCTTGCTTGCTTTGCATCTTTGTTTTCAAAGACAGTAACATGGTATCACAGCTTCTAATTTCATACCAACAAAATCTACTTCACAGAAGTACGACAGGAATATTTCAAAAAGCCAGAGAAACATGATTGCAATCTGTGCTCACTTTTGTGTCATAGGAAATGGTCTTTTTTAGTTTAGTAGACAGAATGCAGTGAAGCTAGTAAGATCTGTCTCCTTTCCCCCCCCGCCCCGGCTAAACAATTCCATAATCTCCAAAATACACTGTCTACAGCTAGCTCTTGATTTTGAAAATTAAAGCAGAGGTGGGTGATTAAGTGATGCCAACCTTTTCCTAACTAACATATAGTCCCTGCGCCAACAGTTATTTGGACATTTGTAGTTAGAAATCTTGTAATCCAAGATGTTTGACACTTGCTATAGGTGTTATCTGTGCTCATCTGTTAAAGACAGGAGCTTCTGCCAGCTTACAGGTGAGCTTGATGGCTTCAATGGAAGAAATACCCAATACACCAAAAATTCCCTGGAAAAGCCACATACATGTGCTGTTGCTGGAGGTTCTTCTGCCACTACACCTTTGCCTGTCCTTTGCAAACTTGGCCAAATTGATAATCCCTTTGAAACACCATCAAAACAAAAAGCCTGTAGGTGGAAGAAAAAAATCTCACATGCTAGGCACTCCTAGCAGGAAGCAATGAGCGTTCTTATTGAAACAGAAGTCTAGAAAAGCTTTGCAAACATCTACAAACAGAAAAAAGGTTTTTATGGAGAATAAATCATGCCTTCATGAGCATAGTGTGGGAAGACAAGTGTTGAAAAATTGTTCATCACTCAAAACAAGCATAAAAATACATTATATCAAAGATGGAAAAAAAAAATACGTCAGGTTAAAGGAGTCCAAGACATACTAGAACTATTTTATTAAATCAGGAACAGCATCAGGCCATGGGCTGTAGTTCAGTGTTAAAGCTCAGGAAAGTGGGTACTATTCAAAATGTCAGACAAGTGCATCCTCACAAGCTGCATCCTTAAGCTGAAGTGTTACTGATGGAGCCCATGTTGGAAGGAAAGAGAACTAGGACTGTTAAATCACTTGTAGAACCAACACACTGAGAAAAGATGGCCAGAAATGTTTTTATTTTGCACAAGTGCAGAACAACATAAATGTCTTTTTGATACCTTTGAGCACAGTTCCTTAAACTCCAAGGTACATTTGACTGCGTTAATCAATGATAACTGAATAAGCAATAATAAGACAGGTAAACAGACTTCCTAATAATGTTGCTTAAATAAATTAAAGCTACGTATCTCTGAACTACTAACAATATTAGCAGATGCTCTTTTTTCAGCCTACTTTTGAAGTAACGTCATCACCACCTAACTTACAAAGATCCTTTTCTTCTACAACTAGGTACCCTCTTTTAGAGTCTCAACCAGAAAACAGGCAAATTGAATGGCTGTTTTTTGAAGGGGGGCAGTAGATGTGTCTGCTCATGCAGTACTGACTAAAGATCGAGACAGCAAGTCCTGCACAGACAGAACAGATAAGAAATCTGTCTGACAGTCCACTGGAATTTCATTTGCTCTGCAGACAAAATAACAAGGTTGCTTGGAGGTAATCCAATAAACTGTTCCAACAATTATTAACAGAAAAGATTCAAGAAATGTGGAAAAACTGTTAAAAAAAAAAAAGTTGAAGGTTTCAAGATTCATTCATTTTCAACACTCATTAAATGCCTGAATCACCAGAACCTTGCTGACATGAACCTTTAAAATGAAGGCTCAATCATAAGAACCTTCTCATAAAACGCGAATAAGATCCAACGTTATCCTCAACCGAGGAATATCGACGTTAAGCACTTTAACTTCCACTCTTTCTCCAGGACCTAACCCCAGACTTCTTCTTTTCTTCACTTTAGAAAGTTTTGCTTCTGTTATGTTTCGTACTGGAATCAAGCCTGCTTTTCCCACACCAATATCAACAAAAACTCCAAATGGTGTCGCATTTTCCACTTTTCCAGTCAGAACAGTACCAACACTTAAGTCTTCAAGGCAGACTATGCTTCTCTTGAAGTCAGGTTTATCAAAATCTGTTATAAGAAACAAGAAACAAAAATAAGACAATGGAGAAAAAGCTTGCATTATATTCTAAGGGTTGTTTCTAGTTGATTGTTTCTAATTAAGAAGTCATCCCAAAGTAGCATTAAGGTCCCAAGTACAGCTTCATTACATTTTAAAAATTAAGATCCATCTGCGATAAACAACTAATTTCTTATATTTTATGAATCACGTTAAAAAAACAATTAATGGAGTACTAAATATAGAGAACTCTGTGGTATGAAACTACCATGAGAGGATCAGAAGCCTGTAGTATTTTATTAATAGCTAGTGATGGAAAGATTCTTTAAATCTTCTTAGAGCTAGGGAGAAAAGACCTGAGGTGGCTCTTACTTGAGCTACAGAAATTACATGTAAAATTCTATTCTTATACAAATTTGTAGGCAAGAAAGTGAATTCTCAGTCTCATCACATACTAAAGAGAAAAGTCAACAGTGCACTGTTCTTAGGCTTGCTGTTCACCTGCACCACGACATCACACAATCAACTGCTTCCCAGCACACCACATGATCAGCTGCTTCTTTGCACTGACAACGTAAAAATCACACACATGTGATTATGAGCGGGTAATATCCCAATATATTAAAGTTGCCATTTGCATTTAAGGGCACATATATTTCTTTTAAACTCTCTTATTACTTGCTTACCACTTTCTGCTCCCGCAGAAACCCCTTCTGAGCCATCTTGAGAACTTCCTTTCAGCCTTTTCCTACTCCTGTTTTACCTTTTCCAAGATACAATGGGACTGAGATTTTCCACAGAGAGCATCACCAAACCAGGATTGCGACCATTTTACTATATTTATCTTTGAGAAATAAAATACAGCCTGAGCAACTTCATAGCTAAAATGCACTGCAAATCAGTCTATAACTTCACCAGGCTGTGCATCAGAACCCAAACGAATACACAAGCTGGCCAGTGGATCAATGGGCTTTGAATGACATCGAATTTTCTGAAGGAATCAAATTTACAGAAGGAATGTACCTAATTGCTCAAGTCCAAAATGGTTAATCCTTTTGTAACATTATATTGTGCAGTAGCACTTCAACGGAAAACAGCAACTAAACAGCCACTGAGAGCAACAACTGGAAGAAGAATCAGAGGAAGGATGGGAATCTTTTTAAATGTTTGCAAGCCTGTTTTTTTAATTCATTACAGTTCCTCGATTAGCTGTTCAACTCTAACGTTAAGATGACGATTTATTGCGAGAAATGCCTTGCAAGAGCTTGGCTAGAAAAATACTTTTAAAATAATATGATAAAAATATTCTTTTCCTTTCTCCAAATAATTCTTCCCTTTTTCCTTTGTACTAAAATCATTCAAGAAAAATAAACAACATCAAATTTCAATTATATTTAAGAGGGTACTTAGGAAAGCTACTCCTTGTCTGTAATTCCCTAACATCACATCTCTACTGTTGGAAAAAACAAGGGAATTGAATCTTAAACCAAGACTACTTTTTGAATCAGGGTAGAGTACAAACCATTCGATCTGCCTGAGCCCTGTTAGATGTGATGTGTTTCCTCACTGACAGTCACTAGTGGGGTTGCAAATACAATGAATTACAGCTATACAAGGCTACTAGGCTGTCTACTCTAGCCAGAGTCTGTCTAGAGTAATACTGAATATACTGGATGAGATGAATATGACTATTTCCACTGAAGAATTTATTTTGCTTTTATACCTTCTTATGCTAATAGTCTATTCTAGTGTAATTTAGATGTGAGACCACCAGAACAAACAGAGACATAGAAAATACTCATTTTCAAGATCACTAGTGAGAAATAATTATAAAATCTGCAAGGAAACTACTAATAAATCAAAAAAAAAAAAAAAAAGAGGGACTTTTTTTTAAGCATAAGTTTATTCTTTGTTATTACAACTCTGCATCTTTGCTGCCTACCTTTATCTCTTGCTGTTACAAGACAATCCATCTGTTTTGTTAAACAAGAGCATCTCCAGATGTTTTACTTTATTGCTTACCTCATCTTTCTTCTCCACCTCAAACTGTTCAGCACTACTGCAAAGTTTTAACCAAGGTAGGTCATGAGCCATGTGCTCCAACTACACTTGTCTCCAGGAACTAGTGCAATAAAAGAGTAAAAGTACACGTGACTACGCTACTGCCCCACAGACCTTTACTACTACTGTTTCAGCTTGGTCTCAGCTTCCCCTCTGGGATGGAGAGCCACCACAGACTTAGTCAGTATAGAGTCAACATATTGAAACTATTTATTTTGTTAACAGCCATACAACTGCCCTTCCTATGGTTGAAAATACCATGATTTAAGAAAGAATTCACATTCCTTACCTGACTATGACATAGCCTTTACCTTGCCTGAGAAAAGAAATGGAGTTACATGTCCATGTGTGATGGATGCACCATGAAAATCTACTACTGACTTCAGAAGAAGAAAACGTGCTGTTTTAAAACTGCTATGCAGAACAATCAAACTGAGATTGCAAACTTCACAACAAGGGTTTACCTGTTCGGATGTCAAAGCCTTCGGGCTGAGTCAGACCATCGATGATCAGCTGCAGCGTGTGCACTGTCGTATTTAGCCTTTTGGCTGTGCCTTCCAGTCCCTCCTTTTGAATTACTGCATTTACTTTTTGCTGCATATCTGGTTTTCCTATGTCATTTGCGTTTCCTCCAATGAGAGATAAAAACCTGTGAGGTTCAAACAAAGATACAGAGAGATTTGTAACATCCTTCAGTGGGAACCCTTGCTACATTTAGGGGTTTTAATTAGTTTTGCATTGATGCATGAACAAAACTTCCAATTAAAAAAAAATATGAACAGCGAACAGTTTCCCAAGTTCATATCCTCTCAACTCATCACTGATCCAAGACAAACATGGAAATTTAGAGTCTATCTGTACTTATGTATCTCCTGGAACAGGTTACAAAACTAGATGCAAAATTTCAACATGTAAATCACTTCTCGGACTGATGATTTATGTCATACTAACAACTGAATCTGATTTTGACTGAAAGATTTATCTTACCGTGATAGTTCCCTGGAAATATGTGAGAGTGCTACAATACTATCATTTTTATTGTCACTCTCATTCAAATTAAAATGAATGGCAATTTAGTAAAACAACAATAAACATTTAAAATATTACATTAATACAAATAATCTTTAACTGAAACTAAGAATAAGAAAAACTTTACATAAAATACTTCTCTTGCGTACGAACTTCAAGGTTAAGAGCAATTAGTTTTTCAGCAGCTAAGGAATGATCAAGTCAAAGTAGTCACACAACACAAACACCGTTTTCCTTCCCTATTGTCTCACACACACATATTACAGATTGATACAAATTTGGACTGACATCTAATAAGGCTGAAAAGAAATACTAATACTTTAAAATAAGCATGTCTTGATCTGAGATATATTTTTTTAAAATAAATTATATAGTCAATAAAAAACCCAAACCACACTGAGATTTTTAGTTCATCAATGTTGGCACATATGCTGAGAAGCACAGAGAACAGATGACAAAAATTCACATGCAGACCCTACTCCTTATTATCAGTACTGATGCCTGAGACATTGTTTATTTATCACTGAATAAATGTCCTTATTTTACTGAAGGACTCAAAAAGGTAAAACAACTCTTTAATGGATATAAACCAATGAAAATGAGGATGGAGCTCATAGAAGCTGAGCCACAGTGTACTACATAAAGTAATTTGCCCTTTTCTCAATAGACACTTCAGTTAGCTGTCCTGGTGCCCTGCTCTGCATCTCACCATGAATAAGCCTCTTCCACCCTGCTTTATCATGTCCCTTATTGTTGGAGGGAGAGACATAGTTTTTTGCATGTTTTTCACCACAGCAGACAGGTAGAATTATTGTCCCTGTCCTCCAGAGTCCAAGTAAATGTTCCTTCTAAATTCCTTAAAAAAAAAAAAAAAAGCCTCATTCCTGTCCTTACTCTGCTTCACAACAGGTGTGAACTACAAGCTGTAACAGAAGTGCTGACCTGCAGGTTCATGCCCTGTGCTTGGGAGTGGTGGGAGACATTCCAACTCTGTAAGGAGGGAAAAGCCCTGGTACTCATCCTCCTTTTTTCCCCTTCAAAAATACATGCTGTGCTTTTATCAAAACCTGAGGCTAGCATTCCTTTTGGCAGGACCCACAGTGTTTTGGTTTTTTTTCTGTTCTGTTTTTTTGGTTGTTTTTTTTTTTTTTTGGTTTTTAACCTGAAGAACCCAACTGACATTATTTCAGGTGGTGAGTGATAAAGTTATATGCACTGAAATACAAAATTAAATTTCTTTTTTGTGAAAATATAAATTCAAGTAACATAATTAAAACAATATCCAATTGTCAATAAATGACAAAATTAATCTTTGAGCGCAACGGCAAATCCGCACAGAACCATAGCATCATTTAGGTTGGAAAAGACCTTTAAGATCAACCACTAACCTAGAACTGCAACCTCCATGTCTCTGATCACCACATCTACAAGTCTTTTAAACATCTCCAGGGATGGTGACTCAAGCACTTCCAATGCCTGACAACTCTTTCCGTGAAGAATTTTTTCCTAATATCCGATCTAAACCTCCCCTGGCACAACTTGAGGCCATTTCCCCTTGTCCTATCACTTGCTACTTGGGAAAAGAGACCAACCCCCTCCATGCTGCAACCTCCTTTCAGGTAGTTGTAGACAGCGATAAGGTCTCCCCTCAGCCTCCTTTTCTCCAGGCTAAACAGCCCTAGGTCCCTCAGCCGCTCCTCATCAGACTTGTGCTCCAGGCCCCTCACCAGCCTTGTAACTCCCCTCTGAACTCTCTCTAGTATTTCAATGTCTTTCCTGTAGTGAGGGGCCCAAAACTAAACACAGAATTTAAGGTGTGGCCTCACCAGTGACGAGTACAGGGGCACAATCACTTCTCTAGTCCTGCTGGCCACACTATTCCTGACACAAGCCAGGATGCTGTTGGCCTTCTTGGCCACCTGGGCACACTGCTGGCTCATGTTCGGCCGGCCATCAATCAACACCCGAGATCCTTTTCTGCCAGGCAGCTTTCCAGCCACTCTTCCCTCAGCCTGTAGCACTGTCTGGGGTTGTTGTGACCCAAGTGCAGGACTCAGCACTTGGTCTTGTTAAACCTCATACAACTGGCCTCAGCCCAATGATCCAGCTGGTCCAGATCCCTCTGTATGGCCTTCCTACCCTCCAGCAGATCAACACTCCCACCCAATTTGGTGTTGTCTGCAAACTTACTGACAGTGCACTCAATCCCTTCATCCAGATCATTGATAAGGAGATTAAACAGAACCGGCCCCAATACTGAGCCCTGGGGAACACCACTGTGACTGGCCACCAACTGGATTTGGCTCCGTTCACCACAACTCTTTGGGCCTGGCCATCTAGCCAGTTTTTTATCCAATGAAGAGTACACCCATCCAAGTCATTAGTGGTCAGTTTCTCAAGGAGAATGCTGCGGGAAACAGAAAGTCTAGGCACACAACATCCACAGCCTTTCCCTCATCCACTAAGCAGGTCACCTTGTCATAGATCAGTTTACTCAAGTAGCACCTGCATTTCTTAAACCCATGCTGACTGGGCCTGATCACTTTGCTGTCCTGTAAATGCCACACGATGGCACTCAAGATTATCTGCTCCAAAACCTTCCCTGGCAATGAGGTCAGACTGACAGGGTCTATAGCTCCCCAGATCCTCCTTCTGGCCCTTCTTGTAGACGGACATCACATTTGCTAACCTCCAGTCAAATGGGACCTCCCTGGTTAGCCAGGACAGCTGAGAAATAATGGAATGTGGTTTGGTCATCACCTCTGCCCGTTCCTTCAGCACCCTTGGATGTATCCCATCTGGCCGCATAGAGTTACGTGTGTCCAAGTGGTGTAGCAGGTCACCAACAATTTCCTCTTGGAGTATTGGGGCTTCATTCTGCTCCCCATCCCTGTCTTCTGGCTCAGGAGGCTGGGTACCTGAAGCACAACTGGTTTTACTATTAAAGACTGCGGCAAAGAAGGCATTTAGTACCTCAGTCTTTTCCTCATCCATTGTGACTATGTTTCCTCCTGCATCCAATAAAGGATGGAGATTTTCCTCAGCCCTCCTTCTGTTGCTAATGCATTTATAGAAACATTTTAAATTATCTTTTACTCTTTTGTCTTCACTCCAAAATGTCCACTAATATCACCAAAAGGACGACATCCATTACAACTGGCTGTCAGAACTTCCACTTTTTCACTTAATTCAAGTGCAAGCATGGCAATTAAAGTGTACTGTTAGCTGAAACACATATATTTGGAGTTAATAGTTAGAAATATAACTTTCACATTAATTTTCTTACTGCATACACATCTGTCATGTGGCAATATATGAAGACAAAAAAATAAAATTAATCAGGATTCAGTGGATGATGCTGTTCTCAGGATTTACTGAATTTTGTTTTGATTGACTGCATTTCAACTTTTAACATCACTGTTTAAAGTAGTTTGAGGTAGTTTGTAAACCAAGTAAATATCAAAACAGATGCAAAATTGTTCACAATATTAAATACCTTGTTTTCTGCAAACTAACAACATACCACTACCTTTACTCAAATATGTTGTCTAATAAGATCCTATATATGAAAAATATCAGACCTTCTACGAAACTGTTTTCTATTCATCTCAGAAGAGCACTAAAAGTGGTTGCCGTGACAATACTGAAAATACACATAGTCCAGGCTAAGTGCTTTTCACAAAACTACTGGGTGCTGCTGGCTGCTAACATTGATGGATGGACAATGCCCCACCAGAGCACTAGTGACAGGCGGCAGCTGCCCCAGCTTTGACTGACGTGCCAGATGTAACACGGCAAACCCGACCAGCCTCATGACTCAACCTTCTAAATAATGTGCTTTACCATCCACTCCTATAAGCAAGTTTGCTGACATTCACGTACTTGGCTTTATTTTACTTCAAATGGAAATTCAGCTCAAGTACCTCTAAGTAACATTTTTTTCCCCACTAGGATTTTGCAGAAGTGCATTCACTTTGTAAATCGATAACAGGGTGGGTTTCGCTGCTAATAAGTGCAACCACATGGAACAGTCACCAATGTATTAAAAAAAAAAAAGGCTGTTATGTACAAAACTGTCGACTGTGTGGATAATGCAATCAGAATGCATGGCGATACATGCAGGCTGCTGGGAAGAAAACCAGACCGAAACAGGACACAACCCAGGTGCCTGAGCCCTCAGTTACTATTCATGAAAGTTATTTCACCCCCCTTCCTCTGCCTCCCCCACTCTCCAGAAATACCAAAGAAAGTATTTATCTGATATTAAAAATGATTCCTTGTCTAAACAAGGTTAGTAGGTTTGGGCCCTGCGTTATCAGTTACAGTCATCTAAATAACTTATTTATACGGTTACTGCTCCAAAAAAAATTTTGGCTCCACCTGAAGATGATGCATAAACATGAGTCCAAATCCGAGTACACGAGAAGTCCCACTGATCTCAGAAGAATTATTAATGTTCTAAAAATCAGGCATTTGGTTACTAATATTTCAGAATTACGATGCAGGCATAATAGAACACTGTAACAAGGCTCAGCATGCACATACATATATAAGAAATAATCTTTAACAGAAACAATCTATTTTGGAAATTCTCACCTTTTTAGGTTAGGTTTTGGTAAAACTTATGTATTAAAATATTTCCAAATAAAAGAAATTTCATAGTGATTACAGACGTTGAAATCTAGTTATATATTTAATGTATCATTTTCACTCAAATGAACATAGCCTGAGGGCACTTAGAAAAAAAAAAATCAATATAAAGCACAAATCTGACTGAACAGTGACACATTACATTGATCATTTCTATTTTCAAATGTCATTGCTGAGAAAAAAGTTACATGTTTCCTTATTAAAAAAGCAACACAGCAACTTCCTTCAAGAGTTATTTCATGGTCAGAAAAAAAAGATATTGTCAGTAATAAGACTGGGTTATGACTATGGGGGGGGAGAAGAGGTTTCCCTTAATTTACATATCATGATCTTTGTAATGTTAAACTGTCTCTCTAGAATTTTTGAAATACCTCACCCAACTTGTAAATGAGAGTTCCGGCTGCACGACATAGGAACATGAATGATCTGTGCAAAAATGAAAGTTCTTCAAGTATTTTCCTGGCTGCATATGTGAACTAAATAACATGTTTCAGAAGTTGAAGTGCTAGGTTTATCCACTAGAAAGATAAAACCTAAAGAAAAGTTAACAGAAATGGAAAGGGGAAAGAAGAGATGTCTTTTCTGAAGTGAGGTCATTCTTATAAGATATACTATCCTTATTTCCTCAAATGTTGAGTGTTTGAGTGAATGGCAAACTTTCTGTTCAAGGCACATCAACTCAGATAAAAGCTGCCAGAGTCTAAGGAGAGTCTTCCAGCAGAGAGCGAGATTCAGCTAGTTTAGAGACTTTGAGTTTTATGGTTTTAAGATTTAGATGATACTCAGAGACCTCTGCATCCACCTTAGTTTTAAGAGCAATCTTCGCAGTCTTACAGGACCTGCAGAGAGTGGGCATGGCTAAATCACTGATGTTTTTGTTTAATACATAATTTCATCCTTCTTACCCAGATAAAGATAGAAAAGTAGCATAAATGTAACAAATAAGCACATCATGTTCACTTAACATACACATCTGCACAAAATTAGAGCACAGCCCTTGCAATGCTTAAAAGATAATGCAAATTTCAGTGGAATGCAAAAAACAGTCAGAAAAGAGTAAAAGTATTACCAAGGGAAGCCTTCAGTAAATTTTTAAGAAGTTACTTTAAACCCCCCCAAAAGCTTCTTATAATGGGCAGGAGTTCTAAAGCTTTGCAAGGGTTTTAGTCACAGTGATTTCTGTTTTATGTAATCATTTCCAGCAACACGACTTAAGAGCTGGGAGTACTGGATTCATTACATTAAAGCAACATGATACACCATTACATCTTGTCACAGTGCACACATGAATTAATGGTAATGCAACATAATCACTCTGAAAACAAAACAACTTCGCAGTAGCGTGTGCCTTGTCAGGTAAAATGTACATTCACGACAGCAACAAACTTCAATTATGCAGATATTTATGTTTTAGTAACATTTTAAAATGCAAAAGCAGTATTTGTATAATGCAGATGTTGACTGTTCTTGTTCTCGCTAGCGATACAGCTCCTCAATTTTCGACTACTCATGCAGATTATATATCAAACATATTTGTGCATTACTCTCTGTAATTAATTGCTGGACACAGAGAGTGAAAGTTTCAAATGTATTTCAAACTACTTACATGGTTTAGCCAAATAAGAATATTTAACCAATATGTTTTTCCTCAAACGCATAAATTACTAGTATCATAGATTATCCGACCACACACAGAAGACCAGAAAGCACTCAGTTTATGACACTTTGAACGTACACATCTAAGAAACAACAAGTTTCTAAATGAGAAAAGCAATTCAGACGCAGTTACACTGCAGCGCAGCCCCTTTGCTGCTGTACCGCTTGGCACGCTGTTGTGAGCTGTTTTCATGGCCACCAATATATCACATGGCTGAAGTGTAATGTGAGATACAAAATAGTGAAACATGATTAGTTATCCACAAAGAATTAGTACTACAATTAAAGGAGATCATTACACACAAAAAGTTCGGGTTTTTTCTTCCTTTTTTTTTTTTTTTAATAAGGCAACCAATAGGAAGTTAAATTTCAAAAATTTCAACAAATGAAAAAATACCACTTGATTCATGGGTCTAGTATTTATAATGTAATCAGAAGATAATCCTTTATGATTTCCAAGTTCTTCTAATCATTCTTGTTAACTGTGTATTTTACATCATAATAAAGTTTTAAAATGTCTTTATCGGATAGCAATTAGCAGTGAAAGCCTTTTCTGCTCTTCTGTTTATTGACAAGATAGCTTTCAAAAATGTGTCCTCTAAAAATCCAGCTACTAAGTTAATAGTCAGACCTGCAAATGAACTGGCCTTCTAAAGAGATTAATATGAACTGTTATTTATTTGGCTTAATGGTCCTAATCCTGCAAGTGTTCTCCTTAATTAGGGTTAGCCATTTCCTATTAGAAATAGTCATAAGGATTAACCAATTTACCAGGCTTAACTTACTTTAGGCTTTTTAAAAAGAAGTCAAAGACTACTAAAAAGCATTCATTTTCACATTACATAGCTGCAAGTACAGTCTTATTGAAGTGGACAAATATGTTTCCGATGACTTTGTAGTGAATTTAAGGAAAGGCATCCTACCACAGTAAAAACTCCTATCCTCTGTAAAATATTCACATGTAGAGTGCATTATTACATAGAATACAACATTTTATTTCCATTGCTCAAACACCATACCAAGTTAACTGCTCTATTTCCTCCCTGATTTCTCCTCCCCTTAAGCATTGCCTTGGTTGCTCAGTGACAAGGAGGGGACCTGGATGGAAGCACTCCAGGCCAGCAGAGAGCTGGAAAAGCCGTCGAAGGAGACATGTGCAGTTGCATAAAGGGCAGGAGAAGAACAACTCTTGCTTTTGGAGGTCTCTAGCTCACCAATAGTTTTCCTTCTCCATTTTCTTACGTGTCAGTGCTTGCCTTGAAAGCTAGCAAGCGCAGCTACTTGTTGCAGCTCTTCAGCAAAGCAACTGAGATGCTCCTGATCCATCCGTGTAACAGAGTGGCAGGAACACCAGAAATATTAGAAGTGATCAGTCCATCTACACTGAAATATCAAATGCTATCAACATGATGCTCATTACAGCAAAGGATTTAACTCTGACTGTTTTACTTGGGTGAAGAATAGGCTTGTGAATGAGTGCCTTGCTGAATCCTCCGGAGATTTTGAAGTCCTGCTGGGGATACCCAAGCAGCATCCTCACTGCGAGGAGTGAGATATGAATCTTAACTGCAAGTCACTCTGCTCAGTATCTCAAAAACTTCTCTTGAGGCATAACCGACCACAGTGAGCAGTACTGTTCTCTACCAGGCAAGGTCCTAAGCCTGGGTAATTACCCAGGGAAGATCCCCACCCGCCTTATGCTAAATCACAACTTTACATCTTTTATAAATATTGGTAAATATTTCTAAGCTAGACTGACATACAACCTGCCCGCCAGATGCTGCAATTTGTGAGCAGCAAATACATGTTCTGAGCACCAATCTTTAGCAAAGAACGTTTTTACAAGATTTAAACAAACAAACAAACGACTAAATGTTAAGATTCAGTCATATGAAACCAACTGCACCCAGCAGACTGATACAACAAAGAAAAAATATTGCATTTTCTTTCCAGCATTTTGGTTCACAAGCATAACCTCGTTGTAACTTCTTGGGACTTCCTAGACTTTTTCTTGGTTTTCCTAGCAGTTATTTTACAACATGTACCAAGAAATCGGATATGCTCTACATGTTGTATTAATTGTATGTAGAAGATTCTGCCACTATAAACTGCTTTTCACATACAGACTCTTCTGAAACTTAAAACATAGCTCTGGTTTGCAGGAAAATACACTGCCTACAAAGGTGGGGTTTTTTTATTTATTTAACTTTTAGGAAATTCAGAACCATAATATTTAGAAGTGTTCATAAGCTGCACATGACAAAGCCAAGCTTTGACAGTGTGGAAACCATGAACAAAAATGTTTTGGTCATCTGCAGAGTGTGTTAAATCACCAGTAGGATGTTTTCCAATCATTTTACAGAAATTGTACAGATTTTAAGTTAAGATGTTTTAATGCCATAAATCAATCATACCAGCACCATTTGTGCCACCGTAGTAAAGATTACATCAGTGTTTCCATTATAAACCCCCTATTTTTCAGGGGTTTCTAATTCAGCCATAAAAATTGGCTCCAGTCTAAAGCTTGGCAACCAGACTTACCACTTGGGAGCAATTCTTTTAACCTTTTTTTTTTTAATGGATTGGCCTTTCAAGCTACAAAATAGTTCAGAAAAATAAAATTAGTGGTTTCAAATTTTGGTGAACTTCTATCCCTCAAAAACATTGTTTTAAAAACTGATAATTTTGTATGTCATAAATCTGTAATGTGGACTGCTGCTTTTGGGTATTTTGGATAGAAGCAGTGGATAAAAATCACCCGCTTATTTTGTTTAAAAATAAATGTAACTTCCCATGAAAACTTTTAATCCAATAAAATTTTCACAAATGACTTTCTCATGGCAAGATGTGGAAGAAATTACATAAGGAAGCCTTTATGTCTCATTTATGCTGCACCTATTCCACTCATTTTGATTTCTGTGGTGAGAGGTATGTAATACTGTATTTTGATGCCTTGAATCAAATCTGCTCATCGTCTTCAAGACAATGATTCTGCTCTTTGGTAGCACAGATCCACCTGTGAGCCTGACATGGTCCCTGACAAAGTTCTTTCAAGCACAGAAAAAGAAGAAATACCCTGAAAGTGGCAAAGAAACAGAACTCCTTTAAAACGTATTTTTTAAAAAAATCTCTGTATTAAATACTGATTCTAACCTGCTTCTAACAGTCTCAGTTTTTCTCATGCACATTAATTTAAATTATAAAAAATTATCAATTAGGTTTTATATCTAGTTTAGTGTTAACATGTTAAAAAGTCCTTTGAATGTTGGCTGATTTCAGTAAGACATCCCCAATCAACAACACGAACATGATTTCATCTTCAGGCTCCCAGAAGATCCCTCAAAAACACAGGCTCAGCAACAGGGAATTACAAGCCCAGTCCCACGCACCGCCTATCAAAGGCAGCAAAACTCATCAACGGTCCCAATAAGCTTTGGACTGAATTCTCCATGCAGTCTGAATTCCTAGTAGAATTTTTTTCTTAATTCATATTTAGGCAGCAAATTGGTTTGGAAAGTTGTTTCCATAAGTTCTGAGAAGCTTAACAGCTCATACTTTTTTGTTGAGAAGTCATTTAAAAGATATAATCATTGCTAAATTATAGCATTAGTTGTGTGAGGGAAGGATGTCTGGTTTATACTTAGCCCTTATGTCACCAGTGTCAATTTTTAATACTACATTTCTTGGCTTTTGTCAGTTTGCTGCAGAGCTATGTTTTTCTTTTCTTCAAACAGCTATTTGCAATGAAAAAACATTAGACATATTTGGCCCCTTCCTCACATCATTTTGTGATGTCAAGCTAGTGCATATTAATATAATCTATACATAAAATATAATCTATACATAAAAGTTATCTACCTTCAGATTTAACAAGCTTTCAAGGAAACTATCTTTTGATTATAAAGAAAAGAAAAATACTGTTGAACACAGAGCACTTTGAGACTTTTTACGTATCAAACTATGTATACAGACACTCATAAATATAAGAAATCAGATAAAAAGGAAAAATCCTAAAGAAAACAATAAAGATTGATTCAGTTAAGAGAGAGATGCCATGCTTTTTAGTTTTGGTGTTTCATTAGTAGATATTGTTATTACATTTTTACATTTGTTTTGATATCACCAATATTGTTACATTTTTACATTTGTTTTGATATCACCAATATTGTTACGTTTTTACATTTGTTTTGATATCACCAATATTGTTACGTTTTTACATTTGTTTTGATATCACCAATATTGTTACGTTTTTACATTTGTTTTGATATCACCAATATTGTTACGTTTTTACATTTGTTTTGATATCACCAATATTGTTACGTTTTTACATTTGTTTTGATATCACCAATATTGTTACGTTTTTACATTTGTTTTGATATCACCAATATTGTTACGTTTTTACATTTGTTTTGATATCACCAATATTGTTACGTTTTTACATTTGTTTTGATATCACCAATATTGTTACGTTTTTACATTTGTTTTGATATCACCAATATTGTTACGTTTTTACATTTGTTTTGATATCACCAATATTGTTACGTTTTTACATTTGTTTTGATATCACCAATATTGTTACGTTTTTACATTTGTTTTGATATCACCAATATTGTTACGTTTTTACATTTGTTTTGATATCACCAATATTGTTACGTTTTTACATTTGTTTTGATATCACCAATATTGTTACGTTTTTACATTTGTTTTGATATCACCAATATTGTTACGTTTTTACATTTGTTTTGATATCACCAATATTGTTACGTTTTTACATTTGTTTTGATATCACCAATATTGTTACGTTTTTACATTTGTTTTGATATCACCAATATTGTTACGTTTTTACATTTGTTTTGATATCACCAATATTGTTACGTTTTTACATTTGTTTTGATATCACCAATATTGTTACGTTTTTACATTTGTTTTGATATCACCAATATTGTTACGTTTTTACATTTGTTTTGATATCACCAATATTGTTACGTTTTTACATTTGTTTTGATATCACCAATATTGTTACGTTTTTACATTTGTTTTGATATCACCAATATTGTTACGTTTTTACATTTGTTTTGATATCACCAATATTGTTACGTTTTTACATTTGTTTTGATATCACCAATATTGTTACGTTTTTACATTTGTTTTGATATCACCAATATTGTTACGTTTTTACATTTGTTTTGATATCACCAATATTGTTACGTTTTTACATTTGTTTTGATATCACCAATATTGTTACGTTTTTACATTTGTTTTGATATCACCAATATTGTTACGTTTTTACATTTGTTTTGATATCACCAATATTGTTATGTTTTTACATTTGATGTCAACTGATATTCTTTTGCACAAAACCCCCCTGTACTGTACAATACCTACAATACACTTTGCAACAGGTGGCAGATTCCTCTCTGAATCACACATAAACCTGTGACTCAAACCACTACCTTTTGGTTGAGATGTAAAACTTGTACTCATGATTTTTTTAAATAGTACTAATCCTGAGTTCCCAGCCAAATTCGAAATCACAATTTGATTTGTGATACCTACTAAAATTGTCTCCAGAATTTCAGCCGTATGCAAATACCTGAGCTACCCTGTGCAATAATAATCACACCGACCACTTCAGATATAAAAGTAATCTGTGCTGCTCTGCAAACAACGTCACAATTCTTTATTTTCTAACAAACCTTTGTGCTGGTATTCTATGTAGATAAATTCCTGTAGTATTCCACCATTAACTGGCTACACTCCTCTGTTCTCTGAAGTGATCTTTCCACATGGGCCTTTAAGTGAAGCTGGTAACACTGTGAACACTTTTATTGATTATTTTATTACCATACTGGGCCTGGAAAACTAAATGGACTATTAACCAAATCCTGACTACTTGATATTTAAATTGAATGAAATACAATATTGAACATTAACGTTAATTTTGAATAACCATTTTTTAAAAAATTACATTAACTCACTCTGAATAATCTCCAGTAGTGGTGACCAAGCTTCCTCACCCTATAAGCCACCTACCAAATGTGAGATCGTTAAGATCTGCACCTTGCCCGATTTTTTCCACAGCTATGCAAAGGGCACAGAGGTAGTAAGAAATGCTGATGTACAACAGAAAAAGGGAAATGGCTGCGGGAAAGGAGAAAACCAAGTTACCTACACCCTGCACAAAGAGCAGAGACTCTAGCAGGCAATTGAATGGCACAATTGAATGGACTAGAATCGTGCACAAAGAAGAATGAGCTGTGGCAGGGAGAGGATGAAACAAAACTGGACTGACCAGCAGAAGGAAAGCACACAGAGCTATGTGTAGGAAGTTGTATATGCGATTATTTCCACCAGAGAGAGAACAGAGCAAGCACAGGAGGGAAGGGGTCCTAAAGATGCAAAGTCCTGTAAGAGTTTTTTAGATAGAAAACTCAAGTTTCATGAATTCAGAAATTCAGCATATCTCTTTGAGTCTTAAAGATGGTTTTGTTATTAACAGGAAGCAAAACCGTGTTTCTCCAGGAATAATATTCTCAGCAGAGATAAGAACCCTACAGCATCTAGCTACTGCTGAAATTACCTACAGCACGTTTAAAGAAAAGAACGTGTTCACCGCAAATCAGTTAAAAAAAATAAATACATGCTCGTTTATAGTAGGAGAGAATGTTTTCTCAAAGGGACAAGCAGAGTCCAATTTGAACCAGGGCTGATGATAGAAGAGATCACGGCTTATGTGAGCATTCACCAGCTGCCTCAATGAGGTACAAACTGGTGATATGAAGACAGGGTCATGGGAGGAAGGTCTGGCAAAGTTCTGAAAATTAACTAATTTCCTCACTGATTAACAACAGATAAACTAAAAAAAAAAATGAATAAAGCTAAAAACTTGCATGCACACAAGAGGCAAAACACATCAGTTGAAACCCTTCAGTTCTAAAGAATTTCTGAATCATACCTGCTTGAAGAAAGGGAAGAAGGCAACAAAATTAATGTAAGTATTCCTGTCTCAAAAGGCTGAGCAGGCTGTTGTTAGAAAAAAATCAGTACTGTCATTTTAAAAATTGACAGTGTCAATGGTTCAATAGCTTTCCCACTGCTTACCTCGTTGCAATGTTGTAAGACTCTGGATGAATACAAGTTTGGTCCAAAGGATTGGGCTGTCGTGAGGCATATGGTGTTGGTTTGCTCTTCTTTTTACCCTGTACACCTGTTTTAGTCAAAAGTTCATGACGTCCAAGTTCAGTTTTCTTATTACTGTCAGAAATCAAAACCAGACATGTCATTCTTAACGAGCAAGATCCTAGCCCACTGACCACACATGAAAAAATGCAATTGAACTTTTATATGTTAATTCTTTAAAAAAGAAAAGTAGAAAATCCCTAAAAGGTCATTACGAGCAAATCTTAACAATAGAATTATAGCATTAAAATATAGCATATCGGTGCATGCATATATTAATTTAAAATAGGAGAAATCATTGGGAAGGGATTCTGTACTTCAAAATTTCTTAATGATGACAAGATTATAAAGAAAACATTAAACAACCTATTGTAGTGTTTGCAATCTGGATAGTATCTTCTGTCTGTAAAATGGAGACAATTGCATCTAACTACTTCATAAAGATCTTGTGAGGATACTTTCATACTTAACTGTCAGTTAATAGTCTGCAAAACTTTAATTTTGAAAAATGTATAAACAAAATTTTCTATTCATACCATCTTTAGGTAAGCAAATTGCATCTCAAGCATATGGACAGAACAAGGAAAGTATGTGAATGCTTAAACATCAGAACTCCTTAAACCACACTTATTGACTTCCTAGACTTAAATTTCTGAAGAATTCTGCTCAAGCATGGGCCACGTCAAAATAAGAAAAACTTCAAATCAAAACAACTCAGATCAAGATTTGCTTAGAACAGGAAAAAAGCTAAAGGTAGAATCTACCTCTGTTTCAGAATTTAGAAACCATTTTTGAAAAATTATCTTAGTACAGCTTTCCCTAAAACTTAGTGAATACATAACTGCATCCTAATCAGTCAGCTTCAGTTAGCTTTTGGGTCGGGTTCTTTTTTTTTTTTTTTTCCTTTGATTGATTGGCTGAATAATGAAAAGGTTCCAAAGTCAGAGAGAACCACAGGCAGACTACCCACATTGGCAGGAGGACTTTACAGATGACAGGAGAGAAAGATCTATCTTCATGTGTGCAGTGTATTTCCTACTGGCACACTTCTTCCTTTAAAGTTCCCCTTAAGCAAAAAAATGCTCAGGATACAGTAAAGGCATCAAATTACTCCCACTGGCGAAGGCTCCTTTCTTGCCTCTTTTTTTTTTTGTTTGTTTTTGTTTCCTAGATCACAAGTGGTTCCTGCTTTTGCAGGACAAAAGAGAACGCACTGCAGGACCTGGAACTAGCAGTTGCACTTTGGGTTCTACCCATGCATTGACCATCAGCAGAAATGCAGACGTAACTTTCTCTTTCCATTTCAGGTTTTTAAAATAACCAGTATTCGTTAACTTCCAAGTACAAAGTACAAAACCTAATTCACACAGCACTACATAGCCATCAACATGATCAGAGAGGATGAAAACGAAACCTTCTCAAAGTCCATGTCAAAAGCATTTCGTTTTGCCACCTGCAGCCACAAAAAACATTGCGGAGGCGATGGTGTTTGAGCTTTATTTTGGCCTCAAACTCCAAAGTTATACCGGATTTCTCAGGATATACAGTGTTCTCAAGTTTTATTGAATCCAACTATCATCAGAAGCATACTCCAGCAAGGAAAAAAAAAATACAATGTTCTTAAACATTTCACCAGTGAACTTTTAGGAGGAAAAAAAAACCCAAGGCGTCAGCCTTTTCTTCCTCAGTTATATTGCAGCATTCACTAGAAGAGATCTGTACAGCGTAAGAGCTATCGATCATCTACAGCCTCGAAAGCAAGTTCTTTGGTCTTCTGGTACTTGCAGTGTGCACCATTTGGCCAGCAGCATGTGCTTCCTTGCCAGATGGGCAACCAATCTGTACACCTTCTACCCAGGCAGTAAGCCAGGCCTCATGTGCCTGCCTTTTGCCTGGAAGCTGTGCCTGTGCTCTTTGGCCAGCAGGAACCAGGAATACAATATTGCTTCTGAGCATTGGGTTAGCGAACAAATAGCATGTGCTTCCCAAGAAAATATTTATTGAGAAGAGTCAGTGGCAAAAGGGTGTTACCACTGTGCCCTTTCTTGGTTTTTATGTTGGAAGGAGAAATGGGAAAAGCAGAAAAGACACTGTCCCAGAAAGGGCACTTTCAGTTGTGGAGAGGAACGATTTCAGGCCAAGAGGAGCACAATGAATGCCTGCAAGAAGCAAAGGCTTGGTACAGAATGAGGGAACGAGATGGTAGAGAAAAGGATGACCTACTGTTGACAAACTGGACTTGAGAAAGGGCCTCACATATTTGAGACAGAAGTCAGACACATCACGCTTGCTAGGCACAAGAATATAACACAGAGTTTGATCCAGGCAGCTATTCAACTTCCTCTCTCCAGATAATGGAATTGAAACTCTCAGGAAATCCACTCTAGTTAACTACCATTATGTTCTGCAGAGTAATCTTTACCACATTAAAATGAATTTGCAAATCTCTAAATTATGCCTGAAACACAAGCCTAAGGTTTTGGTATCTCAGATCAATGACACTACTGAATGCCAAACTTCTTCTACCAACTCAGTGGCAGAATTTGTAATTGAACTTCTGCACTTATAGAAACCCTGACTCAAGAGTACTAGGCTAATAAGCCATGATTATTCAGAGGAAGAACTAGCTTCAGCCATTGACTTCAAGGAGTTTATCTGTTAAGACGTTGTCTTTCAGAGTGCAAAGGCCTAGGATTCCTCAAGTCTCAAGCCTGAATACAAAACAGAAAAGGAGAAAAAAAAAATCTTCTCATACTATTTTGGATTATTTAGTCAAGATAGCTAACATCCTATTACCTGCAGAAGGTCTTTATATATTCTTGATTGAATCTGATGAAGCCAGCGCACTGTTGGAAGGATTTGGGACCCAGACCTTTAACTTCTTTGAGCTGTTCTCTGTTTATAAATGGTCCATTCTTCTCTCGCCATTCAATTATATTTTTAGCCCTGTTAGCATTCAGTCCTGCAATGTGTCTAAGAGAAAAGTTTACAGCGTACATTTATTACCATTGAACATTCATTAATACATGTGCCATCCATTACAAGGATATACGTTACTGTAGAAAATCTGGTTTACGAAACTTTGCAGATATCTGCAAATAGACTCAAAGACATCATGTTAAAAACGATCCCTTCTTTCCCTCAGTTCTATGGAAGGAATCCATTCAAATCAACAAAAGTTGGTATGGCAATACAGTTCTGCACATACCTGACTAGTAAGCCAGGGACACATAATTTATGATCTCTTGGCTATTTTTGTAATGCCAACTCAATTTGTCATGTCTTATGGCCTGCTCCCAGCTGCCCTCTTCAGGAAAGGACGTGAGAGGAGTATTCAGGACAGATAAATTGCTCCTGTGAGAACAGCCCCCTCTCAGCTATTCTCTTCCAATGGTACCACAACACCTTGCCCCAATGTGAAGAGCTGATGTCCGCTACCCAGAAGGAGAGTGGCTGGGAGCAACTTGCCTTCCTCATAATTTAACAGATCCACACAGCTTGTTCCTTTTCTCTCAGCTGCTCTCAAGTTAAAAGAACAGCTGGGAACAAGCTGCATGAGGTATTCTCAGGGCAACTCGGATCCGGCAAAGAACTTACCTGTGAAGTGCAACTGCAGTTAGCCACACTCCTTCAGGACACAGTGGGTTTGCTGCACACTTTCTGTACGTACATGTACAACTTTCTGTGTATGGTGTGAGTTAAGCATAGAAAGAGGGAAAAGAGTTGTGGTGGGCAGTTACTCCCGGCACTAGAGAAGGACATGTCTCCCATCTGGCTCTACATATCAGATGCCATTGCTGTAAGTCAACAGCAGCAGAGACCTGTTTGTGGAATGGCATAGACTGCTTCTAGAATGACACCACTAGCAAACCCGGCAAGAATAGTCAAAAATCAGGGAAAAATAAAATTAAAAAACCTTTCCATTATTCTCGCCCTCAAGCAAAAGTTAAAAAAATAATCCAAAGTTGGTGAAAGCTCAGAATTAAATTGGAGAGACACATGTTTAACTACAGATAAAAATATTAATCATTAGGAGTGGAATTTTGTCCAAATATTTCTTAGAAACATTAAGAAATCCAGTTTATTTACACTGACAAAGGAACACAACAGAGTTCACAGAATTTTCCACTGATGATCTCAAGTATGGTACTGAGCAGTAATGCAGGTACTGTAGCATTGTCATCCCTTCCATGTGTAAAATGTGTCAAAAAGTATATGTGATGCATCAGAAAGCATGAGCAAAAAGCTCTGCTCATGGTATATTCTAGACAGAGCAACAATTTCATACTCTGCACATCTGTGGGAAACTTGGACCACATCTACACAGAACAGCAGAATTGAACTGCTGAGTATCAAGTTAGATCCAGAACTTGATGCACCAAGTGCATACAAACATCAGGTTAATTAGACCAAACAAATTACTGAGCCAACATGGTTACCTCCTGTAACCATGACTGGACAGTGTCACTCCATGTCCACTGTCTTGAGGAGACACAGCAGCACCTCAGCCTGGTGCCCTCTGCTGAGCTGCACAGTCTAGTTGGACCCTGCAGAAGGCTGACAGTGCTCATCCACCGCGCTTGCTTTTATAGGCTTTTATTCATGGAATGAAAGCTGGGCAGCCTCATTTACCAATGGTACCGCTTTTTTACTAATAGCTGATCTCAACCTGAAAGCAGGTAAGGCAGAAGATAAATTAGGAGTCAGGCTAAGAATTAGATACACGGAAAAAAATATGGAAGACAAAGTAGAAAAAACCAAAAAGAACAGAAAGAGAGTGTCTTTCAAAATATGGAAAGACATTTTTGTTTTTAAGAATGATTATAAGGGGTTAAAATAACTAAAGACAGAGCTAGCAGGAATACATTTTCCTAACTTTGATACCTAATATAATTATCATTATCAAGATTATGGACATTCATTTTCTTCCCCTCCTACTGAAACTACCTGAAAAGAGGCTGTGGCACAGAGGGTGTTGGTCTCTTCTCCCGAGTAGCAAGTGATAGGACAAGAGGAAATGGCCTCAAGTTGCACCAGGGGAGGTTTAGACTGGATATTAGGAAAAAATTATTCACGAAAAGGGTTGTCAGGCATTGGAACAGGCTGCCCAGGGAAGTGGTGGAGGCACCATCCCTGGAGGTGTTTAAAAGGCGTTTAGATGAGGTTCTTAGGGACATGGTTTAGTGCTAGAGTTAGGTTATGGTTGGACTCGATCCTGAGGGTCTCTTCCAACTGAAATGATTCAAGGATTCTACTACAGAGGATGACAGTAACACTTTTGCTCTTCTGAGAGGCTGTTCAGCTAAACAATTCTGAATTCAACATACTGAAGAGAGAAAACAAGCTTTTAATTTCTAACCAAGAGAAATAAAACCCAGAACATTTTCCAAGTAAATGTGGCATAACTTAAAAAAACAACAGAAAAAGAAAACAGTAAAAAGGGATAAATTTTTCAGCGGTTTCCCCTTAAATCTTTCCTTTTCTTCTTTCCTCACCCAACTTTTACAACCTGTTCCACTTAGCAGTACCATAAAAATACCTTCGAAGAGACAGAAAGTACATTCGAAAATCCCCTTCTCAGTGTAAAAATACAGATTAATTATATCAAGTTTTTCTAAAATTGAGATTTGGCTTAAAAATTTTAAATATCTGGTTTTCTCCAAAAAATAGTTTTACCCTGGAGAATCACAAATAGCTTTAAAAGCTGATTCTTAACGATCCAGTGAAAGACTGCCTTAATGTGCCATTTTCATGTAACTGGAAGTTTAACATAACAGCCATTTGCTCCAGCTAAGCTTGAGTCAGATGGCAGACTAAACAGAGACTCTGTGATCCAGAGCCATGTAATTACTGGAATAGGAAAATGTTTGACTCACCTTAATAGTATTTCTGAGCAGATGTTAATATCAACTCCTACAAAGCTGACACACTCTTCGACCACACTGTCCAGAGTTGCTTTAAGCAAAGTCTGTGATACATCATGCTGAGAAACAAAAATGAAGATATCAGGTTACTGAAACATCGAAGCGTACATAAATAAGAACTGCAAACAATACTAACATTAATAAAAGAGTTGCTGGAACTTATCAATATCTTATGTGTGGGTACCAGTTAAAAATATAAACTGTAGAACATATTTTTACAAGGTCTACTCTCTTTGCAACATCTTTGTCACAATACAAATCCCTAGAATAAGACACTCTCCACGTTACTGGTTTTTTTAATAACTATTTTCCTGCATCATGTAAAAACAAAACTATATTAAACACATAATGATTGCTCAAAGGCATAATGCTTCTGTTCATCCACTATATCTTGTCTTTAATCTGAAATTTATTTAGCTATAAGAACAGTTTATTAAAAATAAGACAATATTTTAAAAGGTATTTAGAGAAAACATCACAAATGCTGTACTTTTGCACCTGCACACACAAATGTTTGAAAATTGTCCTATTTATGAGCACCACACTATAGTACAGTTATCATTTACTAAAAGAACAAGCCAAGTATTATATGAGGGTGGGCAATACCTAAGGCACATATCAGCCCCACAGCAACAAAATGTTTCAGATTTTTAACAGATATTTCTGGAAAGATTGGCAGGTCCTTGACCAAAGCACCACTAATGGAAATTCTTCCAGTTTTTCCATTATCGTTCTTAGTATTTCCCCCTTTTTCCCCCCACCAAAAGAAAATCAGTCACACTTGTCAAAGATGAAAGTTCTGAAGCTCTAAGATTTCTTTTCCTCGACAACACAGGCATACTTCAATCCATAACTGCTAGCTCCCCACACAAGCCCATCGATGCTCGGAAGCCTGACCTGGAGGGAGAAGCCTCTCTAAATGCAGGAGCTAATTCAATCACTATGCTGGCTTAGCTTCAGGGCTCTTATACATCACTCATGTAAATCTGGGTTGATCTGTTGTGGTTTCGTGATGCATTCATTTAGGACATCAAGCTGGATCCAAGCCAAGACAGCATAACACTTCATCCAATACTTTGTTTTACCTCCTAAACCATTCAGATCTTTTAAAGACTTTGCAGTTAAATTTAACATGCCAACAGCATCAATCCCAGTCCACTAATGTTGGTAGTTCCTGAAGTAAGGGTTAATAACTGAAACAGCTGTAAAACTTATTGCAATGTATTCCATACCCCACTCATTTCAAGTAATGGTCATGTGATGTATTTTCATGATGCGATACATAATAAAGTTACTGAAAAACAAGAAGCGCAAATTTCACCCATGTTGCTCCTCCTGTATAAAGTTCGCATGCCAAAAGCCATGTACGTGCATAAGTACTCGCATCTGCAAACAGTCTTGGCCTCGCAACCACAAAGCTTACTTGTACCCTTTGGAGATCAAATGTAATTTTCTGCTTCCTAATGTGTTGCTACTATAAGGCAATGACGACTTTTCTGAATAAAGAGAAACAAAAAACCCCCCACACCCTATAAAGAAGTCTTATGTTTCTGTTTTTCTGACTTACTGAAGATGAAGCTTCTCTTAGTGAGGATGTTCTGTATATTCCATTCTCCTGCCGCCATCAACTGGGTGACGTACCAGAGCTAGAGGCTTCCAGCTCACACACGCGCTCATGCAAGGATGCACTTACACACCACAGTACAAGAACAAGAATAAAACTGTTCAGAAACAAAACTTGGCCTCTTGTTTACCAAGTACGGCTGCCAAATACTGGGCTAGATTTTCCACGATGAAGCACAAATTAAAAATTTAATAAGAGAAAGATACTAATTTAACAATTTTTTTTCATTATGATGGAGGAAGGCAAAAGGAGAAAAAATATGGACAGTACTCAAAATTTCTTTCTGCTTTTAGGAAAGGCTGCTGACTCCAAGATACTTGGAAGTTGATTATCATATAGTTTCACAAGTTACATTAACAGGTTCCATTAACTGTAGCAGTTCTTGGCCACCTCTAAAAAAAGGTCTAGGTCTGAAAGAACAACTCAGAATATACAGTCTGTGGCAGAGAATAGGGTAGACTGCTGTTTCCCTGCATTTCAGTCTCATTCTGTAAGATGAGGATCACTCTTCAGAAGGAATAACATGGAGTTACACAATTCAAAACTGAGACATTCGTCATTGTCTCTGCAATGCCTTACAGCATAGAGTGTAGCAAAGATGGTAATCCATAGGTACGGCCTAATCTTTCTAAACACTGCTTTGGAAGAAGCTTAATTCAGTAGAAGCTTTATTTCCAGTCTGCTGAAAGTGAATCTAGATAGCGATTCAGCCAACTATATCCCCACCCCTGCCCAAAACAAGGAAAGGATATATCACCATCAAAAGCTAAGCTTCCTGAAATACCTCTTCTAATGGAAGAAAGACCAGTGCTCACAGATCCCGAGTTTCAAATGTGAACGTGGTATTTATGTGAAGATTTAAGTTCGCGGATGCAATAGTTTTTGTAAAATTCATGTGATGGAATACACGCAATTTGGAAAAACTGTAATATGCAACTGTTTATTTCTTTTGCCAGGAAGACAAGAAGTTATTGAGTCTCACAAAGATTATTTGCAATCTTTTAACTAGATTGCTGCTTGACGGTCACCATTAAAAAAACCAAGACACACACAAGTTGTTCTTTATTACTCCAACACAGAACAGTCGTACCACTTGGAATGGACATCACAGCACAAATGTGAAGGCATAAAATAAATGGGCAGACAGGACAGAACAGTTACCCTGCTTACCGTGCAAGACAGCATGGCTCAAACAATCCCTAAGATACCAATACCTCACAGAAGATATATTGAGCTAGTGAATGATGTTAAGTCGCAGACACTAGGAAAACATTCCAGACAGTGGATCTGCCTCCCAAGATGCAGCTACTGACTGTGACAGCTTCCTTTTGCTATGATGAAGAAATTTCTACATCCCTCTTTACAATGACACAAAGCACAGACAGGTGTTAGGACTTTAGTTTCTAAAAGTAGTTAACTAAAAACATGATTATCCCAATACCATTGTCAAGACTTCCTACTGTAACATGCTACACTTCAGAAAGGTTTCAAGTGCAAAGCATTTTTATGTCTTCCAAGAATTTCACTCATCTCAAACATTAGCGCCTAGATGATACTATATACAGCTATGTACTATCTATATGCACTGTGATGCTATCAGATTATTCAGACACTGCTAGAAGCACATGTACTCCACGTTACTCACTCTCTACAACAGGTTTGTAAAAACAGGAGTCCCTCTCAACTGTTGCATTACGCACATCAGAATAAAACCTGCACAAGTAAAGTCCAAGACCCATATGCAAGGCTACTTTCCAAGGGTGCTTATGCAGAATCTTACGCTGCACAGCCCCAAATCTGCAAACTTTCTTTTATCATCACTCTCCTGAAAGCAAAGCCACTTTGCTTCTCAGATAGTGTTAGGAAGTACTTAGACATCTGTTTGGTTTGGGGTTTTTTGTGGGGAGCACTATGGAAATTAATCTGCCTGCAGAAATAGCAGGCACTGTAACCATATTTTAGTATTTGTCTTCTAAGAATTATCAATGAGAGAGGGAACAAGATACATAAAATTATATCATTTGATTAATTGAAACAGCTACAGTAAATAATCATAGTTGACCAATAAATTAAATTCAAACATTACATTTTTCTAATCTTTTTATAAAGACTATCTCAATATCCCAAATGTAACTTACATTCGTGAATCTGGAAGAAAATCAAGGGCTTCTGTTTTGATTTCTGGTCATGATTACCACTCAAATTAGTCTGTGGCAAATTCGTTAAAATTACCAGTAAAAATAATATTATATTGCATATTTTAAAACCACCATTCTGCAAACCCATGCTAAAAAACTAATACAACATGGTTTCATGTACTTTCATTAAACACAGCACTAATGTTTAACACTAAAAATAGTGTTCAAGAATGACTGCCTATTAGGCACAATAGTTTTGTGCTATTTTCACTTCCGCCAGTACTTCATCTATCTTTTCTTTCTATATGGTACGAATCAGAGAGCAAGGATTGTTGTTATGCTCAGTTTCAAGAGCTATCAACACTCAGGAGAAATAATTAACATTACTGAAAACCTATCTGTTCCTTGAGAGGGTGCTACTACAACTGTAATGGAAATCAAAACCCTGTTGATGTACACAACAGGAAGGCAGTACTTTAAATAGCCTCTCAGCTCAGTTCTTTCTAGCAGTATATCAGTATGGACACTGTAAAAATACATTTGTCATTAAGATGACAAATCTATCAAGTCAAAGAACCACTGTTCTCATGAAGCCTGGAGGATGAACTTGGTCTACATGAGCACAGGTGGTGAGGCCATTACCCTGACTTTGCCTGACCATAGATACTAAACACCAGATTACTAGTGCTAGACTAGAACAGCCCTAACAAGCAGCTTTTACATGGAAATACATCATAGCTCTAAACTCTTTACCTTTGGCAACTTAAAAACCCCACAAATACTAAAACAATACACGTAACTATAATGCATTTGGCAAGATTTTCCTGGTCCCCTATAAAAATCCTAATTTCAGAAAATACAGTACGATTGCATGCCTTCCTGAAAGACAAATTGAAACAGCTTAAAATTCTACTGCAAAACACAGCAATTCTTAAATACTTTTTATTTTACATTTACAAACATTAGTAGACATCAACATGACCAGCCCATGCAGTGTCATTACTTTACAATGCC
This sequence comes from Caloenas nicobarica, assembly GCF_036013445.1. Taxonomy (NCBI): domain Eukaryota; kingdom Metazoa; phylum Chordata; class Aves; order Columbiformes; family Columbidae; genus Caloenas; species Caloenas nicobarica. The sequence continues at coordinate 93,091,561 of NC_088247.1, read as the reverse complement.
CAAGAGCCACGTAAGGCACCCTCCAACGCAACTGAACAAGAATGACTCGGAGCCTGCAGAACCTACAAATGTAGTGCAGACATGACCTAATGACGCTGGACACAAAGCGGTGGGGACGGGAAGAGTTCTCAAGTCTGGGCAGCAACCTGCAGGTTTTTGACTCCGGCTCAGCATGACAGTATTGTAACAAGATCAACTTTCATCCTAAACAAGACCAAGCTGCGTGTCCGACAACTCAGTTTGGTTTTTGATGAAGTTATACTTCACTTGTCCTTTGAATCCAAAAGACAACCTTCAATGAAGTAAATGCAATTTAATTTTTTCTGTCTAAATGTATGTCCCAAAACACTTCTAACACCTCATAAAATGTTATTTTATTTTGTTGGTACCTACCATTAACTTCTATATCCATGACTTTCAATATTGACATGTGAGACTAGCCAACAAGCCTCTTGAAAAAACACTTTTTTTTTTTTTTCTTTAAATAGTACTGTAACTGTGCAGCCTGAATGACATTTACTGAATGAGAAATTAGGTGGGACAACACATCCCAAGCAAAGTTCGAAATTATATTATTTTACAGAGATTCAATCCACAGAAACATGTTTTAAAATTTAAAAATGGGAAAAAACATTCCCTACTTGTGCTGTGGCCTACATACAATCAGTTGCATTTCAAATGCTTGTGAAACCACAAAAGTAAAATGCATTCAGGATAAGCCCTTAAGTACAGCAGGACTAATGCAACACAAATTATGTAATGGTAAGTACCTTTTTCATGTGCAGAAATATAAAAAAAATTAAAATACACCTTACATGTCAGGTGGAAATATTGGAAAGTTCAGGCAGGGGGTTTTAATCTCTAGCGTCCTCTGGAAAATCCCTTTCAGTTAGATTCTAAGAAAACAAGCTTATCCCTCTGATGTTTGATAAAAGGACCTAACTTCAATAATTTCTTTTGAAGATTGCTTGTGGTTTCTCCAAGTGTTATATTGTTATAGGATATATTGTTATCCTATGTACTTAACTCTGACTCATTTCTTGTTTTCAAAAATCCAAATTCTGTTTATTTTAACAGCATATTATTATTACTGAAATATCCCCAGAGAGAGAAACGGATTTATATTTTCAAAGAAAATGATAAAACAAAAACAAAGTCTGTCAGATCTGACATTAAAAAAAAAAAGAAAACAAAAACGCACACTTGATCTTGTAAATGCTTCAAGTCACTTGCAAGTTGCTGGAATTCATCATATATTTACTTGTGCTTGTGTTCTAACTGGAGCAGTAATATTGCTAAGCTTGTTACACAAATTCAAACCCATGGCTAACATGTCATATTTCTAAAACTAACTTATTTGACACAAACAAGCTAGCAGCAAATGACACATATCCAAAAACATCTTCCTCTTTCCAGCGCAGGTAACCAGTTTTCTCCAACGCGTATTGTTATGTGACTAAGGGGCAGCAATCTCAATTGCAATTATCAACCACCACATAACTCCTGAAGATTCCAATGGGACATTTTCCTGTTAATAACAAAGGTGACCGCCCAAACTGCTAGGTGGAAAGCCTACATTTCAATTTCAGTCCAAAACTGTATTTTGTGGCTGTTAAAGCTCTACAAATATAGGGGATACCCTGCAGTAGTACAGAAAGGTAAAGCGAGGACCATCAGGAGTGGAGTTTCATAGACCACATGGCTGAACAGCAACAAATTCAGTTGGAGATTTTCCTGGAAAGTGCCAAAGGATAAGGGTGGGGGGGGGAGGAGGGGAATTACACTGATAGGGGAGAAGAAAGAGTAAATTTCTAGAGGGACAAGGCAGAAGTCATGAAGCCCAGGTGAGTCTGGTCATATGTGGGAATTCTGTTTAGTCTGAAGTCAGTGACCATCCATCTCCCTGCAGCAAACAGGCGAGAAACAGCAGCTTCTGGGTATAAAGTTCCCACTGGCCTCACTGAGAGCAAAGGCAGCCCCCAGGAGGTGTGAGGAGCTTGCTAAATGCCTCTATAAATACACAGACTTCTTCCAGCTCCACTGAAGACATGGTAGAGTTCTGCTCACTCCTCTCTCCTGAGGAAATGTGCTACTTGGAATGTTTTATAAAACTATGAAAAAACAGCAAATTCATTTAAGGGTATTTGCTAAAATTGAAATATTTGTACAGTTGATACATATTTTATGATACCCTAGATTTCTAATGAAAGCAGCTTCTCAAACTCGCTGGCTTTCTCGAAGTTAGTATACAAATACACTTGGCAACTGCTACACCAGCTGACTCATATCAGCAATGGACTGAGAATATATTTAATACAATGACATATCCATCTCCACATTAGAAATGTATATGCCAAACAATGACATTTGGCAATTTTTTAATTCCAAACCAGAACCAGTCATGATACAATGAAGAGGAAAAAATATTTTTATTTAATGTGACACTACCTCCTGAAACTCTTGCTGGAAAGTGCTTTTAGGAAATTTGACTTTTCTCAACCCTTTGCCTGTGTGTGGTTTTATTGTGTGTTTGATTTTTGGTGGGTGTTTTTTTTTTTTTTTTGGTGTGTGTGTGTGGTGTTTGGTGGTTTTGTTGGGTTTTTTTTCCCCCCAATAAAATGGATCAGTTCAAATTGAATATGCTTAAATAGCACACTCAAATCCCTCTCTGTTCAGTTCTCTCCCTCTCTTCTACTTGGCTCCTCCTTTGCTTTCATCAGGCTCTCCTCCCTTCTGCACCCCCAACCTCTTCCACAGCATAGCTAACAGCAAAAATAAGCTAGGAATGAAGCAAAATGCAAGACATTAGTCTGCAAAAGACACAGCCAAACTCAAATAAAGCAAGCTTATTTTCTCTCCTTACTAAAAAGCATATGCTTTTGATTGACGTATGACAACTCAAAAAGTCACCCAGGGTAGTGTTTATTGAATGACCCATGGAAGACTGAAAGCTGCCAGAAAACCAGGAAACATGAGAAAACAAAAGCTTCTTCAGTACCAGCATTTATGGATTTGACAGGCAGAGTACATAAGCATCCGTTGTGTCATTCACATCTTGATAACTGAAACCGATTTCAGCACAGCTCACCATATATAACAGCAAGCTATACTTAAAGCAAAAGCATTAAAAAAAATTGGAAAAAATCTCCATGATGTAGTAAGTTTATATGTTTTTAAAAATCTGCTGTGCACTTAGCTTAACAAAATTTGCATTAAAATGTGTTCAGTACCTTTCCTATTACATATATAGCACAAGGAAAGTGTTTGCACGTTGGCGGCTGAAAAGCTGACAGGACTGCACTAACTTGTCAGCACTATAAAAATTAAGTTCTCAATGACAATTTTTACACGTAAATGAGAACACCAACATTTTTCTCATTCTCAAAACCAAGCAACCATCAATATTGACAGTATATGATTGTTACTACTACAGTGATTAACATAATATAAAACCTGAGAAATCAAAATGAGCTAGTAGAATGGCATAAACAAGAATAATGCATGTACTACCTTGTACATGGAAATAGCAAGTGAGTACTCTTGCAATATACATTTTTTTTAAAAAATATCTGAGTAGGTACAAGGGAAAAGCACAAATCAAAGAGCACTTATTTTCCCAGTATCCCTGACAGACACTGTGACTTGTGGCCTCATAACATGACCCTTACTATTATTCGAGGTCTAGAAATTCCTTCAAAAGGAATAGTGTTTAAATTATTCATAAATGTATAAAATAATATAAAAATTTATAGTGCAACAAATTAATGAAACTTGCTTGGAGCATGGAGCTTCCTTAGGTATTCTCTAGTGGAAGATTTGTAAAAAATTATTGCATTACTATTACTGACTTGCAAATTTTACAAGTTACTTACAAACTTAGAGCTTTTAATATTACAGATATGAATATATTCATTGCAAATGTGTAATCTGACCACAGATTATGGCATCATTCCTTTTAAAGATTGACCTCTATTTCCCCTTGCAAAAATATTTTTTTTCTTTTTTTCTTTTTTTTTTTTTAAAATAAAGGATCTAAAGCTTAATCAAAGCTTAACCAAAACAAGTCTTACATGAGCTTAGGAAATCACAAAAAAATAAAATAAGAAATAAAGTATTTGAGAATCTAAGAGTTAATCATTTAAAAACTCTTAAAAACTACCATTTTAAAATGAAGTATCTTTATGAATTCTAATTATAAAACCATTTAGTCCAAAAAGCAACTTTACTGCCTTAAGTTTGGCTTTGGTAAAGTTTGTAAGGTAGGGGGAATAGAGTTCTCTATTTGTACAAACAATCACAGCAGCAAGCTGGTAGACCATTGAGCAAGAAGGGAATTAAAATAATCTCTGATTTTGCAGCACTTTTGTCTGCTTCCCACCATTTGCAGAAGTATGCCCCTTACAATGTGAAGAGCAATCCAGAATCAAGGCCTGCTCCATTGAAATCACTGTCTGATGTCCCACTACACAAATTAAGGTCACAAGTTCAATACAAGTTTTATCAGTGCGGACTGGGAATGAAGAGATGAGGTACCAGATAGATCAACCAAATGATTAAATGGGCTTATTCAATGTCTGTCTGCTTTCGCAAATTATTACTTATACTACAAGAATCCAGAATATTTAAATATGAAAAAAATAATCTTTATTATTTGATGCTCCTTTCTATGTGGAATTTGAACTTTAAGAACAACTTTAAGACAGTTGTTCTCCTCAGTAACCTAGATTAAGGCATCAAGCTCTGGACTTTTCCTCACGCAAGGCAGAAGTTGCTGCAATCAGAAATTAGACAACTGAGAAATCTTAGATCAGCTATGGCAAAGCTTGACCTTCTGGAATGCACAAAGCTTGACAAGAAAGTTCAATAAGGACAACGGCCAGACTTTGCACCTGGGACACAGCAATGCTGGCTGTACATACAGACTCGGGGACAAGATGCTGGAAAGCAACTCTGCAGAGAGGGATCTGGGGGTTCCGGATGACAGCAAGTTGAACATGAGCCAACAGTGTGCCCTGGCAGCCAAGAGGGCCAACCGTGTCCTGGGTGCATCCAGCCCAGCATTGCCAGCTGGGCAGGGAGGTGATTGTCCCGCTCTGCTCTGCACTGGTGCGGCCTCACCTGAAGCACTGTGTGCAGTTCTGGGCGCCACAGGATAAAAAGGACATAAAGTTACTGGAGAGTGTCCAGAAGAGGGCTATGAATTTGGTGAAGGGTTTGGAGAGGAAGCCATGGGGAGCAACTAAAGTCACTTGGTTTGTTCAGCCTGGAGAAGAGGAGACCTCATGGTGGCTATAGCTTCCTGACAAGGGGAGGAGGAGGGGAAGGTGCTGATCCTTCTCTCTGGTGACCAATGGCAGAACCCAAGGGAATGGCAGGAAGATGTGCCAGGGGGTGTTTAGGTTGGACGTGAGGAAAAGGTTCTTCCCCCAGAGGGTGGTGGAGCACTGGAACAGGCTCCCCAGGGAGGTGTCACGGCCCCAAGCCTGACAGTGTTCAAGAAGAGACTGGACAACGCCCTCAGACGCATGGTGTGAATTTATGGATTGTCATATTCAGGGACAGGAGGAGTTGGACCCAGTGGTGCTTGTGGGTCCTTCCAACTCAGGACATTCTACGATTCTATGAAAGCTCAAGTGCAGGTCTTGTAGTGAGGTCTCCAGCATGTGGCTGCCTAGGCTGATGCAAGGAGCAGAGTTAATCCCAGCCACAGCAAGATGAGGAAGACAGCTATGCCTGGCAAGTCATCATCACTAACCCTGGCCCAAGCAACATCTGCCTTCTGATGCAAAAGGATACATGGCCAGCTAATGCCATTCCCAGCCTGCCAGCTCATCTCAGAGTGAGATACACCTGAGGATGCAGGTCTCAGCCACACAAACATTTGGTGTGCGCCACCTGAGGCTCCAAGGTAATTCATTCTTTCATCCAAAGCCAATCCTGCAAATACACACTTCCAAGTTCACCCAACTGGAGCAAAGACCTATCAAAGTTCACTGATAAGCCACTTCAATGCTGAGCATATGCTTAAGTGATTGCAAGATTCAGTCATAATTAAAAAGAGAATCTAGCAGGAGACTGGAACTTTTCAGTACTTTGGTAGATAGTTCAGTAGACTTAAAAAAGTAAAAATAATTCGATTGTAAAAACTAAGAAAAGTTCAAGGAAGACAAAATATGAAACTTCATTAGAGAAAATTCAGAAAACCACTCTATTTTTTACCCTCTAAAAACACAGGCAGTCAAGAATGTGAAGAGAAAAATGCAGGCTAAAATGTAATAGCATTGGTGATTCTGTGCTGCCTCGAATGCTCTTCCATTGTAAAGGCAGAACAATTTCCCTTAAAATAGTTAGCCTAGCTTATTTAAAACAAAACAGAAAAAACCTTAGTCAGCTCACAACGTAAGATTTTTTTTTTAAAGCGTTTCACATGCAGATTAAGAAAAAAAGTATACAAGAGTGTTTTAACTACAATATTCAGACTGCTCCATCTTCAAGATATTATACATTTCAGTGCCAGGCAGAAGACTGTTGCTTTCTGACTCGCACATGCAAGGACATAATGCTTTCAGCAGATCAGGACTAGCTGTTGAAAAGGTTTAGCATCATGTCCCAACAGAAAGAGATCAGAGTTCAGGAATTATGTGGAAGCTTAGCAAATCTCAGCTTGCTAGTTTTCTACCCTAGCAAAGCTCTCAAGTTCATATGCCACAGTTGGAACACACACAGTTCTGATATGGGTTTAAAATCTACATTCAACAATATCATTTTTTGTTTTAAAATAGACATAAATATTGAGAGGTTTTAGCTGAATCCGGAATTTAGTGTTTCAATATTTCTTTCTAAATATTTACATATATGAATAATTCTACATGTACATAAAGAATTAATGTGAGGTGATCTGCCTAACAGGCTGTCTTCATTTGAGTATTATTTTCATTTCTGTTAGCCTTTTGAATACAGAAAGATGAAGAAATTTCTGACTGTTTTACAGTATAACTATAATTAGGACTAGACATCATTAGAATATGCTACTAGTCTAAAGTAACAGGTATATGACTGCTCATCACAAAAGACAAAGGATTCAGTTATACGAAGTTCTATAATTTGTGTCTGTCATTAGCAATGAAAAATGCTGAATTGACCCTAATTCAGTCTTCTTTAGGACATGAGATAATTTCAGCTGGAGGCATGTAAGCGGAGTTGAAGGTTTTGAGGATGGAAAGTAAAATCTAAAGTCATTCAATTATTATTATTATTTTTTTTTAAGTTACCAGTAAACGAACACAACCTTTTAAACACCTTTAGATTTTGGTTTGGGGGTATTAGGCATCCCGAAAAGACATACCAAATAGCTCCTGTATACAAGAATACACATGGTATTCTTCCAGTTACTCATCCTGCAACTAAGAGCAAACCAGTCACTGAACCTCGGTCTCTAGCTACCACTTTTTGATTCCCTAGATCCTGCTCCTAAGAGTCTAGAAAACCCGCACATAAGAGCAGTGCATTGTCAAACACCCTGAAGTCCTTACATAAAACATCGAAAGCACTCTTAACTTCTCCCAAACTTTCAGTGGCAGAAAACACATAGCTGGTAGTACAGGGATACGAAGTGGTGGGGTTTTGCTTTGCTGTACTTATTCAGACTGCTTTGACCTGTAGGTGACAGAACTTCTGGGAGATATTTTCTTACAGTAACAGTTCTGGTTTTGCCACTATATTGTGACATTAGAACAGCAGTAACTTCCCCTGCCACAGCCGCTCACGCACAGACATTGCAGAACCTTTAAACTTCACACTTCCAGGTACCTGAAAACAGTCCCAGTTTTACAGATGACAAATCAAACCCACAAGAATTTCCCTTAAACCATAGTAGTAAATGAAAAAGAAGAGACTACAATTCTTAATTTCCTGTCTGCAACCTCAGCATCATTACCCAGAAGCAAACAGCACACATTTTACCTCTCCAATATCTTATGATGTTGATGCACTGATCACTGTGTTCTGTGACTGCACGGCCCAGGGTCAGCTTACAAATGTTTTCATATTTTTGTTTTGAGTTGTCCCATGCATCAGTGGGAAACAACTAAAACGTAGTTCTAAATACCCTTCACTTTAGAAGGTAATAACCACTGCTCATTAAGAAATTGTCTTAGTTATCACAGCTGGAGGAAAAGATGTGCTGCGACTGAATCCATTCTATCCCACTCCAGAGGAATTGCTTGTATGTCCAGTTCAGTGATAAAAATTAAACTGCCCTCTTTTACAAGTTATTTTCAGGTAGCAATCAAGATTTAGATGTAACTGGACTGTTCCCTCAGACTAACAGATTTAAGGTCTGGATAAGAAGTTGGAAAACAAAACTATTTAATACCACAGATGTAGTCAAATCCTAGCAGTGGGGAATAAAACCAGCTGATGCCAAGTTCTGCTGCTGCTGCTTAACTGCCGACAACATCAACCAGACCACCTCACATGCACAACCAAATAGGATGAACGGTTCCAAATTCTTTAAGTTTTTTCCTAAGATACTTTGTAAAACAGGTAAAATTCAAAATGGCCTGTACTTCATTTTTTTTTTTTAGTTAGATGGGATTTATGAGGAGCAGATTTTTATTATTGCATGTGTACCACCAAAAAAAACCCCAAACAACCAAAGCCAAACAAACCCAAAACCAAAACAAAAAAACCACACACATACAAAATCCCAACAAACAAAGAAAAACAACTGGAAACCAACATCCAAATGGTTCAAGTTACATACATAACAATGACCTCTAGGTATGAGGTATGGAAACCTGTTCCAAAGGATAATGGAATACAGATAGCTAGGAAAATGAGAAGAGAGTATTGCACATAGATTATATGTTATGTCATATCACATGAAAGAAATAACCAGTTCCTCCTGAAAATGTTTCTCAAAGGAAGACAAAATGCTCCTAGCCACATCAGCCATTTTGATATTTCTATTTGGAACAAACAGGAAGCTACAACTAATAATGTTCTTCTTGATGCCTTATGCACAGATATCTTCTTTAAGTTCTTTCAGTCTTCTCCATCAGTCAATTTTAAGAAATGGATACCTCATGATTCAGATTGTTCAGGAGAGTTTAATTTCTTCCTCTTTCTCTTCCCATCTGCACACGTTGCACCTCATCGCACTAAAATATACATTTTCTCAATCTGAAATTCTGTCTGCAAATTTTAGCCACTGAAAGAGTTCTCTTGGAGAGCTGCAGCACCAGAACATTTCCAGTAGCTACTAACTCAGAAGCAGCACAAATGTCCACCTCCAGCTTTCTGTCTCTTTGGATATCTGGAACGTAAAACCACACTGGTATTTTATAAGACTATAACACTTGCCCAGTATTCACTCATTTCCAACTCATTCAGAGGTTTCATAAAGCATCCATATATTTAAATAATTTTAATCTATTTTCTATTTGTCTTCATTATGTACCTCACGTCTTATGACTGGAAGGAAAAAGCAAAAAAACCCACCCACAAAAAAAAAGCCATTCTGAAAGGTCTCTCTAAAATTCAGGTTGCAGACACTCAAAGTGACAGAAGCCTTAGCACACTTCTTCCCAAAGCCCTGAAAAACGAAACCCCACAACACTTTAAGATATGCCATTTACCTGGGACACTGGCTTTTCAGAAAAGATAATGAAAGCAGCATAGTGGCTTATTAAATAGAACTGGGAAACTATATGGTACCCAGCAATAGCAACAGAGGGTCAGATCTCAGGATGTGATAAATCAGAAAGCCACTCTAATGACTTGTACACTGAGGGAAGGAATGCTATGAAAATCAGGAGCATGGACATACTATTTTGCACATACTTCAGGTCAAAATCTGTACCGTTACCCTTCCTACCCAACGCTTACAAGTGTTTTCAGCAAAATATCCAGGTTCTTTAACCCTGCTACTCAAAGTATTCCTAACAAAGGCCCTCAGGTAAGGAAGGAAACACTACGGCAAAACCAGATTTACCTGGCATATCCCTAACATATACATTCATCGTAACACATACACATAACACTCATCAACACGGCTTTACTATCCCACCATAGAGAGAAGCAGTTGCAGAGAGAGAAGGCAGCAGGCGAACTTGCCAACTTACACTTTCTGAGAAGACGTGACTGCAAGTGTGTTCAGAAACGCTGCTTTAGAGCAGACTTAATTAAGATTAAAAGTAGTCTTTCACTATAATTTAGGAATAAATGGGACCTGTCACTGATACAAACCTCTTCCACAGAAGAGACAGAAATTTAGGAGGACATAATGGAAATAAAATTTCCTTAACTCCTCTCTTCAGTTCATTAATATATACTTGCATCCATCAGCCAGATTAAAATAAAATGAAGGACAACTACACAGCAGGAATAAAGGCTGGAGGTAAAAATACCCAAACAGACAGGGAAGGTTTTAATACTTACAAAGATTCTCCAGATTATCACAAAACCTCAAAGTAGGTGGATTGGTGTTTAAATTTACGCTAGTCTTAAGGTATGAGAATCTTGATTCACAGCAGCATTTCTATGCAAGTTGAGGAAGTAAAATTGAAATAAAGTATGGTAACTTAAAACAGTGAATTAGAGAGAAAAAATAAATGTTTTAAGGATGCTTAATTCTTCTGCCCAGATAAATATGTCAGAAGTCCAGGCTCACAAAAAATTTTTCATTTTTCTCCATAATAATAACATACAGTACTTACGCCATTGCAAATTAGTATTACATTTGCTCTTGTAAAACAAGTCAGTTTGAAAACCCTAAATGTATGCTTACTGGTTGAAATAAATATTTTTCTTTAAAGTTTTATCTTGCAAACCAAGATTTCTGTGACAGCAAATCATTCTAATGTTTCAGTCCTTAATTTACTGATTAAAAAGTCCGTCTTAACAGGTCCTTCTTTAAATATGAAATGGTCATACACATTACTGAAAATTTACCACAGAATGCTAATGAAAGAATACCAGAAAAAGTTACCATTACATATGTAACCAAAAAAAAAAAAAAAAAAAATGAAAAAAAGTATCCATTTTAATTGTTTTGTCCTCTTGCTGGGAAAGTAATAAGAAAAATCCAACCAGTTTTACTCGGCACAGGAATAATGTGAAGCAATGGAACATTGGTTAGTGTCTCCTGCTCTCTATATTTTCCTGCCCATTTTTAAACAAAGAATGTTCACTTGCAATCAATAAGCATAAGAATGTTTTCCTATAGAAAATGACACGGAACACAGCATTTTAAAATGGTAACTGCCTTCCACTGCATCCAACAGGACAGTAGCCATTTACCTGTACCCCTTGTCCTTCCAAGTGCAGTTCAAGGTCCTCGTGCTGCCCTCTGCGTTTTGCACAGTTCAGGTCAAATTTCAGAGCACCTCAGCTTTCCCTTGAAACACTACCACGTTTGCTCTGTTTAAGAATGAAATCTGCATGCCCTTAGGGCTTGGTAGAGTTAAAGGGCAAAATCCTGGCTCCATTTAAAGTCAGTGGGCAGTTTGCCACTTAATTCAATTGGGCTAGTATTTCACAGTGACCTTAAGGGTATAGCAGAAAGCTTGTACCCATGTACCCTGTCTTTGCTTGGAAGAATAGCAGTGGCCTGTATTAGTTTTTAACAGCAACATCTGGGTGGCAAATGGGACGCTTTTGCTTTCACTTTGAAAGCTCACATGAAGATTGCAAGCATTCATTCAAATCGTATTTTATTTTGCAGCAAGAACACACATGGTTTTGAATATTAACCAAAATGTGGCTGTACCAGTGCCATATCACAAATGACAGGAGACATTGGCAGAGACAGCACAAGTACAACATATTTTACATTACCATCTCAGCATCCTAAACAAACTACAGTGGTATGGGGTTGCATGAGTATATCAATTTGTGTATCACTATGGGCAGGCAAAAATCTATAGAGTTTTTTTTATATAAGTAATTAACCGGCTAAGATAACAGTTCATTGGAAATTCTAAGTATGGTATGCAGAAAATAAGTTTTTTAATTAATCAGCACAACGATGTACAATCACTTGTAATCAACACTATTACTCACCTCCTTATAAAACAAGATTCAAATGCTCCCTCATACACATTATACAAATTTGCGCTTACAGGACTGTACAGTTAACCTGTGGAAAACCCCAAATATTTCCCATGTTTTACTTCTCACACTTGAGTAAAACAACAGTAGACATCGGTGATGGATGTCAGGATGCTTAGCTGTCTACTTTTTTTTGAGTTCCCTTATGTAAATAATAATCTGTTTCAAAGTTAAAAATACTTCTCTTCCTCTCAGCTAATGTATATGGGTACTTTCATATCCTTATTTAGGAACTTGGCAAGAAACGCAGAGGGTAACTGATTTTGCATAAAGTCTCCCTTTCCCATTTTCAACATTCTGGCATAATATTAAAGACCAACTCAGTAAGGACAAGGGCAGAATAATTATGTTGTGCACTGCTTTCTCAGTTTTTGAGTAGAAATCAAATCAGTAATTATTGCCCAGATGATTTGTTAATACCATAAGCTTGCCCTCACACTCAAAACTTCAAATAAAAATAGTAGTAAAGTCTGCAGATAGTAATTTTTATCTTAAGACCAACACTGTAGTACTTGTACAGTAATTAAAAAACATTTTCCACTTATTTTTGTCCAGTGAAATGAAAATATATTCCACCACTCAAATTGTGAAAGTGCTACCTAGTACAACCTGCTAGCCCAGGAGAGGGAGAAAGATGAAGAACGCCAGTTAATTCAATTACTGACAGAAAAGACATCAGGATGAGTACCTAGCAGGTCAGGTTCAAAAACACATCAGAAGCACCAGTGTTAAGAAAATAAAGAAAAAAAAATAGAAAAAAGAAAAGAGCTTGCGCTCCCTGTGCTGAGTAGCACTATTAAATTCAGATGCAGGGTTGTGTTTAGGTTGGACAGGCCCCAACAGTAGAACAAAGTCAGTCTGTCTTAGTACCATAACCAAATTCTACAAGTTAACAGCTTTTCATGAAAAGCTGCCATTTCAAAATGTCAATCAAACCTGAATATAAGTGGGAACTCCTGCAGAAATAACCAGCTGCAGGTTTGAAAAACATTTTTCACTGAAAGTGGAAACACAAAAGATGTTTGAATGAGATCTCTTTTCATTCCTGTAACAGTAGATGGTCATTTTCACAACATCAAGGACAAAAACATAAGACAAAATTGCAAATAATGTCTTGAAAGAACCATTTGCAGGGGTGATGAATGATTCAAGTTATAAATGACAGAATTATGGGCAAATGGAAACTCATTAATATGAAAAAGCTTCTAAGATCGCAACTTGTCTCCACTTTTTCTTATAACATCTGAATGATCAGGTTGTACGTATTAATTTCAATCCATGTTTAATATTCGCTTTCTCACCTTCGGGCAGCAGCTTATACCAAGATCATCCAATTTGCAATAAAAGTAGTATGTCTTTATGGGGTTTCAGGTGTTTATTAAACAAAAGAAACAGTCTCAAGTTGATCAAAACACAGATTCTAACAGAACAAAGCTAAAATTTATAATCTACCCACGGAAAGAACTCAAGTTATCTAATTCAGTTCTGTACATCCAAATGCAAGCCACATTTACTCAATAAACCAAGGGGAAAATATTATTTATACAAGTGTACACTACAGCGGAAAAGAAGCTTACCAATATCACTTTGGCCACATCCTCCTTTCTGGATAATACAGCAGGAACAAACCTAATTTTTCCATTCTCTGAAAAATGCATACTGTCTCTGAAAACGAGTTTTCTGTCCAAATACCAGCTTCATCAATTTCTTATTCAACAGCTGGACTGATGTGGCAGTGATTTATTTCATAAATCTCCACATTCAATGCTGTGAAACAAATTTAGCCAATAGGGAGGCTTACACAAGAGTTGTACTAGAAGTGTTGGGTTTTTTTGTTTGGTTTGGTTTACCCCACAGGAAGGTAACACCTGTACTGTAGAATCAACATTCATTATGCAGTTTTCTTATAATAAACAAGCAATGGAAAAAAAATAAAGAAATTGCACAGTAGACGAACACCTCAGCATGTCCCAAAGCTTAGAGTATTAATGTAGACATACTGCCTTTCACACATTTACCTCCTTCCCAGCATGACTATCACTATGATCATCATGCGAATGGGATAGCACTAACTCTCTTGAGTGACACCGCCTTTTCCTTAAGTTGCACTTTTCACCAAAGTGAAAACACATTTATGATTTAGGTAAATTTCACCAATTGGAATGAGATGAAGCATCACAGTTACATTAAATATAATTGAACGTAGTTATTACTTAAAAGTTCAAAGAGTTATCAAGTTGGAAAACAGCAGATAGGATTCTTCAGCAGTGTTTGCTGCAAACTACGATGCTATACAGCATAAAACTCAAACAACTCATTACTATAGCCTAACTGTACTAAGATATCAGTTACATCATCCAATTTCACACTGTAGCAGTGTTTTCTATAGCATACATTAACTTCTGATATCCAAAATCTCCATCTTCATACTATACCAAGCTGCATTTCCCCAGCTGCAGGCTGCAGCACCCTAACAAAGTTGCCTGAGATTTTTTCCTTATGTTCAAACTTCACTTCAGTAGAATCACAGCAGAAGTTTATCAATAATGCTCCAAACAAGAAGACAAAAATATAGTGAAACTTTTCATCACTAGTTCTTGTTCTTATCACTTTTTATCACCAGCATTTGTTTTTAAGTAAGCTGGAATCTATAAAATCTACTCTGAGGTTTTGGGGATGAATAATCAGCTGTATGAAGAAACACTTGAAATAAGATTAACTTGACCATAAAATGTTGCTACCAAGCTATTTAAAAACTGAGACAGGAAGGGAAAAAAAAAAAGGAAAGAAACAAACTGCACCAAACCTAGTGCCTTAGCAAGTAGAGAGTGGTTTTTTGAACATTCTCAAAAGCATATTTACTTCAGGAAACAGCTTACAAGTCACAACGTGCTGGAGGATTTTTCGTTTTGTTTTGAGCTGCCAATTGTTAGTCAAGATTGCTTTTCATTTTACAGGAGTGTTAAGAATGCAAATGGTTAACAGTAGTATAAACTATATACTTGGTTTAAGTTTGAATGTCTAGAACTATTACACACTGCATTCATCTGCATTCCCTGTTTATGGGAATGAAATATGTAGTCATTTGAAGTCCACAATATGTATACTGTGTTTGTAATAACTGCAGATTTTACAAGCACATTATTCTTTCCATTAGGATTAAAACCTCACCGAATAGCAATTTGTGAAAGAATTCTAGCAGGGCCCTGAGCCCAGAACTCTGACCTCTGATGAGATGCTTGGCAGCAACAAACTCTAGGTCTAAGCAAAACATCTGGTTTGAGTTAGACTTCCTGAAAAAATAGCCCCTGTACTGGGGAAACTGGTATTCACTCAGCTTTGTCTATACACTTTGACTGACTTCAATGCTGTTGCGGGGGGGGTGGAAGGGGGAGAGCTTTGCCAGAATGCACGTCAATCACTGTAGACTTCTTGGTGGCCTCGGAATAGCCAGGCACTTACATTAGGAGACACTGTACTCATTTATTGATGCTTCTTGGGCTTTTTCCTATTGTACTTCACAGCTCAATGTTTCTTTCAGAATTAATGCCAACTCTGAATTAACTAATCCAAAACTACAGTCGAGCTCAAAATATAAATTTTGCCTGCAGAAATAGTTTCTGCAGGTTTTTTTTTTAAACAATAATTATTTTAACTTAATCTTTCTGGCAAATTTAGACAATTGCTGTCATCATAAAACAAATGGGAATATTCCCCAAAGAAAGACAAAAGTTCCACTGCCAAGAAATTTGTAAGAACAGTAACAGTTTTTGGTTGGCTCCCAAAATATTTTATACACAACACCCTTTTTACATACATTACACAGATAGCAGTACCATAGAACAGTAACTGTAAAAAGAATGCTGATACACTGGGACAGGGTACCCTGACCCTGCTGCTGCTACAGGCAATCAGCACAAGCCCCTGCAAAAAAAGGATAATAGAAGGATAGAGCTGGTGTTTGCGTCTCGTTTTCTCGAGATGGAAGGTACAACGTCTCAAAGATTAAGTGAAAACGAAGAAATTAACTTTTGCAGGCTCGGTAAGAGTTTTACTTCGTTAAAGCTGCCAGCCCAGTTAAGGAAGACACAAACAGCCTGGTGGAGTAGGTAGGATGCCGCTTTTGTAACGTATGGGACTGTCAAGAAGTATGGGGCCAAACTCAGTTCATCAGACTGACATTTTGTTTGCAGGTGATTTTGTATTTTCAAATATCATTGTGAAGCCTTTTGAAAGTAATTAAGCCATAATAATGGAACAGGTAGCAATATCTACTGAGACCTGTTATGTTAAAAGACACACACAATGGCATTAAGTGCCTTATGTAGAACCAGGAAGCTCAAAATAATTGAATTTGAAAGTAACAGAGAATTTAATGGAGATCTCTGTAAACACATTCATTGATGTTGCATATACACACGTACGCATAAGAGATGTGTGATAATATTCCTCTATATACAATTTTGCCGCGAACAGATGAATTTATTTTTGCTGGCACTATTAGTAGGATCTAATTCTATTAGTAGAATACTCTTCTGTACACCCTCTACTTAATAAAAATGTGTTGCGAAGAAAGCATCTGAAAAAGGATTTTCTTTCATCTACTGCTCTATTTTACACAAGTCTGCCATACCACTGTATATTGTCAATGCACTCATAGTTTATTTTCTTCCTGTGATTGCTAATGCAATAATATTTTTATGCCTGATCTAGCAGTAACTTTACACTGGAATTAAATGTCAATTTCTACTTTCCACCCCCAAAATTCTAAATTAAACGCCACTGACACCGACCCCCTGTATTCAGGCAAAATGCAGCCACCAACCCACAAAGGGACATTTATAAAATGAGCCTTGCTTGTTTGAACTGCAACACTGCCGTCACTGGAGTTTCACCCGGGAGACTTAAATAAATAAAAATAAACCAAAGTAATAAACACCATGTTTTATGGAGCTGTGCAGAATTTTTAAAAAAAAAAAGAAAAGAAAAAAAGAAAAAAAAAAAAGCAGCAGCTCCTCATGGCAAACTTGAAAGATTAGAATTAAAAGCTGCCTCTCTCGTTCCGGAAGGCTTCGGGCCCACACCGCTCAGTGCCCGTGCTGAGGGACACTCGGGCCACCCACGCCAGCAACGAGCTGCCCTCCTGGACACGACAATATAGGAAACAAAACAATGTTCCAAATTAAGTCAACTTTGAAATTTCTGAGTGCAACAGGAATAACGGATCACGTACTGGCCTCTCAAGCAACAAGAGGCATGTTGAAAAAAATTGCCCCTAATCCAAGGCTTTGTAATATATAGTTATGTTCTCTGAGGAGCTAAATTTTTCTACTACTGATGGCATTCCAGTGGCCATGTTATTCAAATGTCTGACATTAAACAATTCTTTTTTAAAAATTAAATCTCACATCTCTCCGTAGACTTTAGGTTTTTGGAAGACTGCATATAATTTCAGAAATCATCATTGTCAGCTGGTTGACAGCAATAAAGACAACATTCACTTTAAATAACCCTGAATTATATACAGTTGAGTAAATTTGAATTTATTTTGCTTTAAGGTCTTCCAAAGTTGAGGCCAACATGCTGAACAAAAATATTAAACTATCTATAACCCTGTGTCAACATATGATGCTACTGGGAATGGTAAGTGAATTAATTTTCCAAGGAAAATTAATTACTTATGACTTACAGTTGTAAAAGCAAACAACGTAACTCTGGATTAGGGCACATTTAATTTCTGTTTGGAGTAGCGATTAAATTAATTTCATATAATTCATGGTATGTAATGGAAAGCAGAAGAAAGATGAAATCTTAGACAATGACTGACACAGAAAAAAGTGTATATTTATGTTCCTGATCCAAAAATAAAGGTCACAGATATTAATCACTGTCTACCGAATCATGATTTTAGTTTCTAAAATGTTTTTTTCAGAACTGTTTGTTAGAAAAAGTGTTATTAGTAAGATAAAAATCTAAAAAGCAACAAATTACAAAGCATCAGAGATCTTGCATGTTATATTCTCTCATTGAAAAGAGACTACAATTTTTGTTGATAACTACTGAATGACATAACCTGTCACAGGATTATTATGAGGAAGAACAACAGCAATTTAAATTCATCTTACAGTAATTTCAGTTCATTTTATGGTAAGAAAGAGAGGAAAAAATTGATCGCAGATCCAGCATTTAAACAAATACGTACACTAACACCGCGCCACAACTTAAACATAAAATGTAGGATTTTTATTGGTTACTCACATTTTAGAGTAAACAGTTACTGAGAAATATAAAACCACAGCTCAAGCGAACCTATGAAAGTTCTTGCAGCATTTCATAATTCGATGTTTGTTCAGTCTAAGTAAGAATAATTATTTTGTCTTGCACTGTGAAACATATCAAGTTATTATTTGAGATGATATCTTCGACTAGAACCATACATGTTAACAAACCATGTATGGGTTTAAAATATCATCAGAATTCTAATTGCCACTTATGGTCTTCTGCTGAAGGTGAGTATGAATTTATTGCCAATTCCAGATTTTTGCATATCAAGTCAACAGCTGCTGTGCTATGAACTCACGCAGAATCACTCAAAAGTACAATAATATTAGTATTTTTCCTTGTGATCCAAATGAATACTGTTAATTCATGAAACCAAAACAACAGATGCAACACATGACTGCTGCACTGCAAGCAGTGACTACGGAATTCCACTAACAAATAATATTTACATTCATGATGTTTAAATTGACCCCACACATACATTCAAGGCAAGTGATTCACATGCCCACTGCCACTTTTACCTGACTTTGGACACTAAAGAAATGCTTTTATTATGGTCACAGGTTAATCAATTTTATCATTATAATATTTACGTTAAAATCTGACTAGATTCATAATACAGAGCCTTAAAGATTAACTTACTTTACATAAAATATGAGTGTCTGAGCCCAAAACGCAAGTTCTATGAACACAAATATCACATCATGGCTATAAGTAATGCCAAGAGTAATCTGTGGCTCTCTGGCTGGTTTTTACTGTAGTATTTTTACGAATGTTTCAAAAATGCAAAGAACTCAAGTTATTAAAATCTCAATGAAACCTAGCTGAAAGCAGCTGAACTATTTTTCATTGCTCAAATTGTGTATTTTTGCTTAAAGTTATTAAATACTTGAAATATAAACAGGAAGCTCAACAGCATCTCACACATTTCAGAAGCTGTTCAATCAGAATACTTTTGAAAAGACAGACTTTATCATCCTCTTTCAGCTTTCAGTCAACCAAGCATTTCCAAATGTAGCGAGCAGCCGTATCGAGCCGATTTGCAGGATCCCAGCCTCGCAACTCCCTCTTTGCTCCTCTGGCCACTCGGCTGCCACACCAGAACAGCGTCTCGCAAGGGTTTAAATCCACCCGGCTGCATCATAACTCAGCTCACCTGCGTTTGAATGAGCTCTGCCCAAGTACGTCCACAAAAAAAAAAAAAAAAAAAAAAAAAATCAAACAAATATTAAACTCTCTTGCACAAAGGGTAACCTGTGCCTGGGCAATTCTGCTCAGGAGTTCCCACCTGCCGCTTTTGTGGTAGTCTGGAAGTAACCTTTACACCTATTTTTCGTGAACACTAACACGTATAATTTTAGTCCAATTAGAGCACAAATCACATGAGAGAGCTTGCACCAAGTCTGTTGCTGTCACAGGGCAACAAAAAAACTTGGTAACAAACTTCTGCCAAGAGAGTTGGTAATTATGCAATTGGAAACAAACTGACAAGGGAGGGCAAATCTGTCCAGCAGCTGCTTCCTATCAACACCCTTAGATCATCCCACATCAGTATATAACAACATTTCTTCTGAAGCTTCCTTACTTTTGCTAAAACCTCAGCAGCTCTATAAAACCCTGCATACGCAGATATAAACTCTCTAATAATAAACAGCAGCGGTACAAGAGGGGGATTATTAGCAGCAATGTCTAAAATTTACCTGCAGTTCAGGTTGCTTACAAAGGCACATCTCTGACAAGTTTTCAAATGCTGTCTAACAGTGCATTTTTGGTGACAGCAGTGCAAGGAGATGCAGTCCATGGGCAGCATCACGAGTGACGAGCAGATGCAGTGACACCGCTTTGCCCCTGCGCTCTTTGTAAATACGCACGCATTTGCTTTCATTGCCTTAAAGGCGCAGCATGGCACCTCGCCAAGCCAGCACATTTTCTGGGAGATGCCAGCAAATATATATGGTGTACTAGCTAAAATCATTAATAACACAACTGTTACCTTCTTTCTACACCCCTTTGTTTTGTTTTAACCAGCCATAATAGACTAGTGAAAGTTTATTGTGCTTTGCTGACAGGACAGTTGATTTCTCTTCAGGTAGACATAATCAGAGAGACACTGCCAAGTTACAGGACATAAACCATCCCTGGCAGCCAGCAAAACTGCTGCTGAAGATTAAATTGCACAAACTTGCCAGAGGTATATCTTATCTGGAAATGAATCTTAAGCTTTGCACACCCACCTCATTTCCAGGAGAAGGGGGGCATGAAGGTTGAGGGGAAGCATCCAAAAAACATTAGAGGGTGATTAGGTCTCCCTGACAAAGCTGTCTGCAAAGACTTTGCTCCCATGGATGTCAGATGGCTTGATTCACAGGGCTTTACTTTTTAAAATGAAAAGCACTTAGTTTACCCTAAAAATGATGTTGGGCAAAACCCACATGTTTTTCACCTGCTTTCCTCACAGAACTAATGTTTTACCACTACTACACGATAAGTAAGGATTCTGTAAGTCACTGGGTGATAAAAATCCTGCATTAAGCATAAACATATTCACTTTAAAAAAAAAAAAATACACACCTTTTCCCTACTGACAAGACACTGGTTTTTTTGCCTGCCCTCCACAAAATTTTATAGGTAGAAACATCACACCCTATCCCTTTGTATACTTTAAAACTCTTGAGTGTTCCTCTCCTTTTTCCACAAATTTCAAAGCAAGCAATTCCTTACAGCACAAAGCAAAAAAATTCTGCAACAACAGTCTCTTTCCAGGAGCCTACAGGTTCACAGGAGGGGTTTAAATTTCCTTTACTGAGGAGCAGAGCTAAGAGCACTGTGAAATACTGTCCCACACGTCCCTGTCTTCCAGATCCCAGTGAGTTCATTCAGAAACGCGATGGAATATAGAAGTCCACAATTTGTGAAGCAGCTTTGCTCTTGGCTCTTATCTACATCTCTCAAGATCATTACAACTGTAGCGGCGATTCATCAGGCAAAATTTAGTTTGCACTGTAATAAAGACTTGAGCCACTAGCTACTTCTTCCCAAACTGGAATTTAGCTTTGAAGTAGCATGGAGAGGTGGCAAGGCAAATACATTCTGTATCGAGCAGAATCTGGGCATCACTTTCATGTTCAACTAGAGAAGAAATCATAGTAATATGGGCTGAAGGTGATAAATTATTTTGGCTAGGTTCCTGTCCAGGAGGAACAAACAATTTTCCTAATGAGAAAACGATTAAAGATGAAAAGGACTTTTAGGCAACTGGAATTTTGGTCTGAGAGAAGCCCTAATAAATTAGGTTGTGCTTCTCTTAGTTTAAGGAAATACCTGTTAGATTTCGGTCCTGTTTATTTTTCTCTGACAAACCTGATTTTCTTGGTAGTGCACAAACTCAGAATCATAACTTGAAATGAGAATAAAAGCAGGTGGTCAAGTACAAGTTTCAATCTTGTTCCTCCTCAATTTCCAGATATCTCCTGCTACCCATAAACTTGAATTTCCATACCCAGAGTATCCATACCCAAATGAGCGGTTTTGCTTGGAAAACTTGCACTAGAAAAACCAGAAAACACCAATATTCTCACAAACATGCACATGAAGTACCAAGAGGCCAGGTGGAGCAATCCAAAATCCCATGGAAGCAGAGACTACAGAAGACGCAGCCACTTCAGTCAGTCCTCTTGACGGGCCACACACTCCACAGACTGAGAAAGCTCATATTTGAGCAGCACATGGCCACTTCATCTTCCTGTAGCACTAGTGTCATCGCTGACAGCAGCAGCAGCTCCTGCCCAAGGGGATAACTCCTTCCCCAAGCTATGCATTGCTGCTCCTGCCTTATGCCACCCTGGGACATCATGTAGCCATCAGCAGCACCAGAAAAAAGACCAGTGCACTTGGGCAGGAGTAGCAGAAAAGGCAGGACTGCTCCTTTGTGGAGCTCACACTTTGATCACCACACAATGAGCATGCAAGCATCCCTCAAGAAACCACCATCCTGTTTGTGCTATTATATGGCTTCCACAGACAGGGGCGGCAGCACACAGCTTCAGCCTGAAGAAGCAGGCGCTGGGTGCAGGACTCATCACTGTCTGTCCTTCAGGACAAAAATGCCAAAACCTGGATTTGTCAGATTCCTAAATATCCACTTCAAGGTGGTTAAGAAAGGAGAGGTAATACCTAAATGCTAGGTTTATAGTTACAGGGGGCCAAGAAAGTAACTTCCTCTGTAAGAAGCTTGTTACAGTGTTGATCTTGACTACACATTGCATATTTCATCTCAGAACTTAATAAAAAGCTGCGGCTAGCAAATGGGTTATAAATTAAAGTATAACAAATTTTTTCAGATTGGCTGGGATAATATAAAATCCTGTACCTGATATGCTCCTTATCTGAAGGCTGACATCGGCTATTACTCTGGGATTCCCTGCACGACACCACAGCTTTTCCCGTGCCTGCCCTCTGAGATGCCAGCAAGTGACTGCTCTCTCTGAAGGAAGATCAACCTCAACAGCTGAATTCCTCTTGTCCTCCCTTCCCCTCCCCTGCCATGAGACAGCGCTCACCCCCAGAAGGCAGCAGAGGTTCTGAGTTGGCGAATTTGCTTTCAGTAGCGTCATTTGAAACTCTAATACCTCAGAAATGTCTGTATCTTTGAACAAGCACCTTATAGCTCCTGTGGTGAAGAATCTGACAGGAGGTCTCTCTCTCTCAGAGGATTTAAGCAAACCACGACAAAACTTAAAAAAAAAAAAAAAGATAGTTGGTAAAGAACAATTTTTGAGGTCTACCTTCACCAGGCTTTTAGGAATTATTTCTCCAAAACTTTTCATATAACCAATTTGGACATGAACAAATAATATAGTTCGCTGTTTACTTGTAAAAATAGGTCTAGTGGATGAAGAAGCTCCCCTGAAAGGGCCAAGAATGCGGTACTTACCCAGGTCTGTTTCAGTGCAAGGTAGATGATGCCAGCCTCAGTCACTGAGGCAGTGGTGAACTGCTGCAATATGTTCATTGCAACATTCGTCTGACAACAGCATGCTCCCAAAACCATACAACCACAACCAGGTCAGTGCCTTTTTGCTTTGGATGCATGTTTGTACAATGTGCATGTGGGCTGCAGCAGATAGCATGCATCTAAATGAATACCCTCTAGCCACCACAATGCAAGTTCCTAATACTTACAAGTTCACAGTATACTTCAAATAGTAAAATAACCCATTTTGGAATTGACTTTTTAAAATTTTTGTTTTAAAAAAAGCAACCAACAGTTCTTCGTGAAGTAAGGAAACAAAGTATGCTTCAGATTGAAGCTTCTTTTTTGCCAGATGACCACCCCCTGCTTTGTAGCTGTCATCATTAAAGCAAATTTTTGGTGAAAATAAAGAAATCTACAGTATTTCAGCCCTTCAAACTGATTTTCCTCAAGAACTATGGTATAGTTCATATTGAAAGATTAATTATATAAGTTAGTTTTACTGATAAGTTTTGCAGTTAGCAAGCAACATGAGTACATTTTGCAGTCTGTGGGAATACAAGTACTGAGCACTACCTTAACTAAACTGTTGACCTCAGTTTGCTGAAAAACAAAATAGGATATACACTTCTTCGACATTTTTCATAGCACCTTTCTTTGTCATACCAGCTTTAGCAGTGGCAGTAAAGGATTCTATGCCACTAATTGTATTCTATCCCACTTTCTTCTGTGCTAACCTGAAAGTACAGATCCAGACTGTTCTATGCTTTCTGTTCTGACTTCTGTTCCAGCCTTTCAGATTTAGTCACATTCTATAGTTTCAAAAATATAGAGAAAAGCACATGCTGAAGTTTCCATTTTTTTTACTTCTCTATTTGGTGGGACTTAAGCACATGCATAAATGCTTTCCTGAATGGATGCCAATACGCCATAAAATGACAATAACTTATGTACCACTTCTCAATACCACTCACTTTGTAAAGACACTTAAAAGGTAAAAGTTACTTCTCAGAAATAACCTACAAAAATGTATAAAAATAAGAATTGTCAAACATGTTCCAATTCAGCTGTAGTAAATGAAAAACTTCAAAACAAATGCTTTTATTACAAACTTCTAAGAAGGAATGCACATAATAGTACAAATTAACGGCTTCTAAATGGAGGATCAATATCTCATTGTATTTTACACAAAGAGCTAAAACCCCATTGCTGTAACAATACAAAAAAAAAAAAAAGAAAAAAAGAGAAAGCTTTACAGATCAGGTTACCTGTCTGATTTGATGGTTTTAATAGGCTATAAATCTGGCTACAGCCATTTCAGAGCCTCAATCACAATCGTTAAAAGTAGAGATTAAAAAAAGAGGCAGTCTATGACTTTTAAGTATTTACTACCATTCTATCCGCTCTACAAATGTCTTTTAAAGGAGACGTAACTAGCTGACAATTACGAAGCAGCACTTTGGTGTTTCTCTCTATCATGACAGATTACTTAGATGAAATGATACGTATTATCTTACCTGATACATTCCAACTCCTATGTGTTTGGGCTCAATTTTCACTAGCTCAGCTAATGGGTCTTGGACGCGTCTAGCTATGGAAACTGAAAAATAGAATTAGAAAACAACTATGGATTTTATCTGAAAATTGGAATCATGTAATTGCTTTTGCTATTTTTTAAAGTCTTCTACATATTTAATCTCTCCTTTTTTTTTTTTAAACCTGGAAATAATCTATAATATAGCAAAATCCTTTTTCACTGTTAGACACATGACATAAAATGTATATTAATCAAACTTTTTGATTGAATACTTCAAGCAAAGACCCAAGGAGACTTCAGACTGTAATCAAGACATTAAATTTTTTTTTCAGGCTACAGAGTTAACAAATATAACTGCATACACTTCATTTCTGCCTTGTATCCACACTAATACGTAGCATTTAAAATTTAACTCTGAAATATCCTTTAACTTTAAATCATAGATATGTAGAAATAAACAAACATTTAGAAGTGAAATGACTGTTCACAGACTTACCTAATATAGTATTTCCCAAGGTATATATTATGTACTTATGTATTATATATTTATATAAGTCAACCATAAAATTCAGTGTTCACTTTGAAAATGGTTCTCGGACTTTACTAATCTAAACTGCATACCAAAACACATTTGTCTGCAATCTGCCATCATTATAACCATGCTTAGAAAAAAAAAAAGCGCCATTTCTAACATTTCTGGTGTCATTAAGAGCACGTTGGAAGAATCTGTGGTCTTCTAAATCCAAATGCTGAATCAAGTCTGAATTTTTGAAGCTTATATTTATTGATAAATCCTTTCCTTACTCACATCACAGAACAAATACTTATTTGCAAAATGTCAATTTGTAAATTCTCAACCTTGGTCGAATTGTGCAGACATTGAGTTTTGGTCAGTATTTGCAACAGTGCTCTGTCTCACGTGTACTGAGCTAGAAGAGTTCCACTCTACCAGCATTGCATTTATAAACTTTTTTTCTCCTGAATAAAGTAGGGACAGGCTGGTTGATTTAGGAGCTCTTAGAACACACATTCTACCCTTCCAGTGAAGGAAACACTGATGAAGAACAGGTGTGTCTGGAAGTACTGCAAAGGTCTTTCCAAAAAAGGGACAAAGTGTCTTTCAAAAACAAACAAACAAAAAAACCACAACACAAAAGGAAAACTAAACCCAACCAAAAAAAACCACCCCAAACAACCCACAACAATTAAAAAAAAGGAAATCAACAAAAAAACCAAGGCCAGGTCTTACTGCTAAGGCTGCTTTTCCTACCACATGCATTTGTGAGTAAGTATGAGAGAAACGGGGTGTCACTGAAGAAAGCTGTGATCCTTTATAAGTTGTCTCCAAAAGCACCCCCACAGCTGGCACTTGTCATTCCAAGACACGTTTCCTAAAATTTACTTTACATTCAAATTCATTTTTAAGAAAAACAAGAGAGGATCAGAGGAAGACTAGACAGGAGTCAAGAGTAAACTCGTATATGCATGGTGGTTTGGTCAACAATACATACATGAAGTTTAAACATGAAAATTAGAACTATTTACAGTGGTCAACGGCTGACTTTGTACACACATATATGTATAAAATCACAAACATGATTACCATATTCATATGAGATAGATACACGCATAAATGTCAGCACCTTTACAGAATCACAGCATTGTTTAGATTGGACAGACCACTTGAGGACAGATGTCATCTTGTCCAACTCCACTGCTGAAGCAGGGTCGGCTAGAGCAGGTTGCCTAAGATCATGTCCAACTAGTTAGGTTTGGAATATATCCATGGATGGAGACTCCACAACCTGTCTGGACAATCCATTCCAGCGTTTGAACAGCCTGACAGTAAATACATGTTTTCCTGTGGTCAGATGTAGTTTCTTGCATTTCAATTTGTGCCCATTACCTCTTGTCCTGACAGTGGGCACTACTGAGAAGAGTCTGGCTCTCTTCTTCACTCCCTCCCATCTACACACCTTCATAAGATCCTCCCAAGCCTCCTCTTCTCCAGGCTGAACACTCCCAGCTCTCTCGGTTTCTCTTTGTATGAAAGGTGCTTCAGTTCCTTAATCATCTTTGCAGCCCTAATTTAAACAGCAACAGCCACTACTGCAGGGTGTTAAAGACTTCATAGCATTTTGGAAAGGGACTCGACTAAACATTGATACTTGAAGCCAAAATAGTAGATAGACCTAACGCTTATTTATTAGCTATGTAGGCTTCTCAAACCACAGGTGCAAATTTATCAATCAAATAGAGCAGTTGAGATTTCACTTTTAAAGATCTGCACTGCTAAATGTATAGTTAACATGAAGTTCACTGCTCGGTCATGCAAGACTTCATATCCATGATTATCCATTTAAACACACGCTGACAATGGCAGTTTGCAAGCTAGGCTCAGAAAGCACTGTGCGGGTGACATCTGATATGCCTGCCTCCCTGACAGAGAAGTTCTGAATTCAAAGGCCATCACATAAGCCTTCTTGTTAAAAAAAAAAAAAAAAAAAAAAAAAAAGAAATCACAAAGGGATAACCTGTGTAAGTACATTGGTTATTGCTTACTACAGAAATGCCTGCCTACAACAATCATCTGTATTAATTACTTTGAAACACTAGTGGTACGTATCACCAGTCACCTCACAAACAAAAGTAGATCAAAACACCAATGGAAGGACTGATCCAAACCTGGAAACATTTAAAACTATGTATTTCTTCTGAATGTATTTATCTCTATGTATAGGTACTAAACTTGTCTTTCATCAAGCTTTCTTAAACTCAACTTGTTCAATAGCAATACAATGCTTTGGAGAATTTCCGTTTAGTTCCACCTAATGGCAAAACCCATTTCACAACTTACATTTTAGATAAGCTGAAAGCAAATATCTCTCACTGTCCATATATCTCTTACTGTCCACATGTCCTTTCGTTACATCTTTTAAAAATAGACAACTACATGGATAGGTTGATACAGGAATGTTCCAAGCACAACCTTCTCATGGGAACCTTCAATTAGAAGTAAAATTTAGACTCTTCTTGTCATAATAGCGAGGTTGACAATGCTGTCATATCCCTCGGAGGCTTCCAGCGGAGGCGTAGGACCTGATCCAGCAAAGCACTTCAGCACAGATGCATGTCGGTATTCCCACTGGAACCAGCAAAACTATTCACATGCATAAAGTTACACAGACATTTAAGTGCTTTCCTGGACCAGGCCTAATATTACAATATCGAAGCGTGAAGATCAACTAACAGGCAGTTACACGATTTAAGGGATGCAGCTCCTAATGCCACGCCAGCAAGATAGCTGACCTGCTGGATTCTCACTAAAGCTGCAATTTTACTCCAGAACTTTCCAAATTCAAAATGAAAGAGCACAACAGCGGAAAGATGAGAGTTGTCCACATTCTCTCTAGGCACAAATTCAGTCAAGATCGGCATATACTGTCTCTTGTACAGGCAAACCCACTTTGTTATGCTACTAGGATGCTGCAACAGATGTTTTTAGGGGGCAATGACACAGTGTTCTGCTGATTTGAGCTGCATGGCCCAACTTTTACAATACCAGCAGAGTTATTACTGAAACCATGAGGGCCCTGCAGAAGTGCAACGTCTGCTACCAGGGACCAGACAGAGGCGGCAAAACCTGACATTTTCCCCTTAAAAATTAAATAAATACATTTCAAAAGGATTTTTATATGAAACTATTTTACACTAATAGAGGTATTATCTAAAACTATTTGTTTTAATGCTTAAAGTACATTGTAGAAATGGCTAGAAACTGTGCGTTTTTAGACTGACAACAGGTAATGCATTCTCACTTCTACAGTTATTAAGGTATGCTTCAGTTTTCCTCAAGCAAATACAAACTAAATTATATGGTGGCATGCGAGGCAAAAACAGAAAATCAGATTTCCTAAAAGTAATCAGAAGGGTCTAACATGAAACATTTGAGATATCATTCTTAAAATATGCTAGTTTAAGTAAAATGTGAAAAAAACCCAAACCCTGTTCAATATTAAACAGGGTATTAAGATCAGGATGATATGGCCCTCTACTAGAAAATCACCACAACAATTACACACCTGATAGATGCAAAGATTCAAGTCGTCAATTAAGAACAAAACATTACTGCAATACTTGGAATGACAGTAACATATTGTGCTGCCATGCAGTAAATCCACGTAAAATTTTAATGTTTGAGGGGACAGGATGGCCTAGGTGGTCCTTTAATGTAGACGAACCTCGCCTTTAAATGCAACGAGAAATAAAGAAGGTTCCAGAAAGCATATTTACTGAAATCCTGTCCTGTCATTCAGACATTTTCTGCCATTTTGTAAAAAAAGCATTTTAACTGTTCGGTGGTCTCGATTCATTCCATACTTTGGATATTTAACAAGGCAAACCCACCAGAGAGTTAAGTATTTTTGCCTGTCAGCAATGAAGTACAATGACAGTGTAGGAGGCGAAAAGCCTCCATGAGAGCTGCTTGCACAGCTCATGTAAGTCTCCGTCTCTGATCTTCATGGAAAATAAAGAATTGTATTAAAAGATTTTGTTTCCTAATGGCTAATGAGCAGATGTGCCCTCACGAACTTGCAAGCATACTTCGCTATCTGGCTGCTTCTGTCTCAAATCTCTCTTAATTCCAAATGGACAAATTAAAAATTAAGACTATTTTCCACACATATACACATCATGTAATTTTATTTTTACTAGTACTTTCTACAGCAAGTGATACAATTTTTCACAGGGATTAAAAAAGGGGAGAATTTCCACTCCGGAATACTGATAATAGTTTTCAGGCTAAATATTTTCAGACTAAAGACTGAAAAAGTGCTCACTCTCAACAGTGGGGGAAAAAACAATAGAGCAGCCTTCCAACTATTTCTGTACATGGTGTCTATGCAAGGGCCACATCAGCTGCCAGTCCTAAAAAAGCCCAGAATTAGTGCTAACTTCTTAATTAGGTTACCTGCCTCCCACCAGTAATGGAATAGATCTAAAGCAATCATTACTTCCCAAATCGTATGTACACACCAAAAGAGCAGCTAGAAATCTTGTCAACTACATAATAAATTTTATTATAAATAGTTTCAAGTATTGTGCCTGCTTCAGGGGCAGCTTGCCAACTTCTGTGTTCAGACAATCGCGTATTAAAATGTTCTCCTTTTGCATTGCTCTATGTAAGAGCCGCTCCATAAAGCAAAAGCTTAATGGCTGCAGATAGAGAAAGAGTAAAAATGAACATACAGAGTTCTGCCAAATGCAGCGCGAGAGACTGCCAGGAATGATTATGGGTGGAAGAAGAAAAAAATATTCCAATTTCTCTCAGTTGCAGTGGTATTCAAATGTCACTTGCCACTGCAAGCAGAAAAACATTTCTGTCCAGAGGTCCAAGATGCTGGCATTCCTTCCTTTAAACATACAGGTCTTTATATAAGGATAAAAAACATGTCCCAGTCAATAACTGTGAGTTTAGCTACCTCATTTGTGTGGGAGCATTTGTTTGTGTTTTGAAACAATGTGAAGCTTCCAGATGTGAAGGCAGTGGATAGTTTTACAAAAAAATACACAGCAACCGCAAGCTATTAGTCTATGATTAGTTCAACCTCAATTTTGTCACAAACGAGAACATTCTGTATTTTTCTTATAAAACCTCAGTATTTCATTCTTGCTGAGACAAGCTGCTATAGCATCCAAGTAACCCATCCCCCCTATTTTAAATTAACCTTAGCACCTCAAAAGTCTGGGTTGAAACTTCAGTGTCAATGAAATAAAAGAATTATATATTAATGTAATCGGAGAGTCATTCACAAATGCATATGTAATTACTGTCAATCTATTGTACCAGGGTAGATATGGAATCATTACAACTTATTTAAATCCTTTTATAAAGCCTATTATTGCGTTCAAGATCAATTACTCTCCATAAGTATCTGCAATAATGTTTACTCAGTGATCGATTGTTCAGGTTTCCTGAGTCCTGGAAGCTTTCTATCCTGTTGACCTGAATTTCACCCTCCTTGCAAAGGATACAGTGAAACGTACAGTAGTCTTTTCATTAAGCATTCTTTCTCAGTAGGTCAGGAATTGTGACACAGTTTTGAATCCTCATATATCTTCTTGGTGGGTTTAAAGTATGCAATTTATTTTAAGCAACTGCTCAACAGCTGCATTTCATCCAAAATTCTTCTGTGGCAAGTGAGCAGGTTTTTGTTTTAAAAAGGTTACATTTTAGTTTACTTTTAACTCCATAAAACTGATAATCTGTTATTTGCCTAAGATTAATGAAATAATGAATGACAATGTTCTATTTATTTACTACAAAAATCTTTAAAATAGATGGCTTCAATACAAAAAGGAAGTAAAAAATACATTTCAAGAGAAAACCTCAGTAAGTGAATGTTACAATGCAGCTTTTTAAAGTCAATATTTTCTCTTAGAAATGCTCTCAAAAACACTTTTCTCAAGTATTAGTGATTTCTGTCTCAAAGGATGGTAGCACTTTTTTTTTAATCCAAGGTGAGATGGGAGACATATAGTCATTTAATTGAAGCCTGATGTGATTTTTCTGTCACAGAAATGAGTTAGGCTTACAGGATAGTATAAATTCAGAAAAAGCTTTCCCCATCTACTCAGCCTAAAAGGTAGACATCGTCAGTATGCTTTTCACAATCAGACCGCTGGTACTAATTTTAACTGCATCGCCATGCCACTGGTTACTGTACTAAAAGTAAAAAATTACTTGAAGTTTTGTACTTACAAGATTTATTCATTTAGATCCACAACAAAAATTAACCTTTCATAAGAGACCAGAAGGTCCTTTCCTATGCCTACAGTAAGAAAAGCAGCTTTGGTGAGTAAACGCATCATACTGCTATATTATAAACAACCCCAAACTCCTCAAATTGAAGAGCATCCTTGTACTCGCTCCTCTGGCTCCACACTTCAAAGAGGCGACAAAGAATTCTAAGGAAAACACACACACACACAGAGTCACATCCAGAGGGAGAGAAGGAAATCGTTTTCGTTACTCTTTTATGCTAAGGGAAGCTGGCTTTACCAGAGCCTGGACTAGTGCTCTGCTTCTGGAGATTGCCTTTACACAGAACTGGACAGGTATTTGCAGTTTGCTCAGAAGCGCAGAAAAGTGATGCTCTGTAAATAAAAGGCCAAGTCCATCTGCTGAATTCAGATACGTCTGGGATACAAGAAATAGGTAAATGAGAGGAAGGCAAGTTGAATGTTACAGCTTTCCACAAAGCACGCAAAGATTAGATATCAGTTGCAGACATTAACATGTGCACAGAGAATGATGCTCAGTTAAAAGCTACACACACAACTCTCTCAGCAGAGTGAAAATACTGATCGAAACCAGCCAGACAGAAGAGCTTTCACCTGGCTCAAAATAATCTCATGCTTTAATTCTGTAACAAGGCAGAAGCCTAGGGGAATCTAAGCAGGTTTTGATCTTGCAGATTACAGAAGATCTAATCCCTCTACTCCAGCCTACTGCTACACTCTACAGCTTCAGAGGAAATAAAGTGCCGATGAGCAGGACATTAATGATTTTACACCATCTCTCACACATGCCATGAGGTTTCCACAGGTTGGAAAATGTTAGATTCTTGTCTACGACAACAAGAAAGCAAAGGCTACAAACATGTCCTAACACCTGAAGATCAACACATTCAACAAACCATTGTGCCACTGGTTTTGGGCAACTGAAGGCCATTTTTCTCTCTCTCAAAATCCTGATGTAGGCACACATGTCCATGCACAACTATAAATGTGAAAAGGCCCAGCCATTTCCAGACTATCTGCAGTTAGAGATTGGTTTTTTAAAGTTATCTACAGATTCCCTGTAACTTCTGTTTAGATTATAAAGCCTAGTCCACACCTTGAGATGAGCTTCTGATCACTAGTAGCAGCTGGGTCCTATGAGGAGAGAAGGAACAAGCCTCTGTTTACCTATTACTGCTGTTCACCATCCATTTTATTTCTAACCACTGCACGCTTTTGCTTCCAACAGTATAATTAAACTCATTCTTAAATGCTACAGAATACAGCAGATGAAAAGATGGAATACAATTTCATTTTGTACTGCTGTAATTGCATACAACCCAACTAAACAGGCTGGCAAAATGTTTTAATGCATAAGAATTCAGCGTTTACTTCCCTTTCTTCTAACTCTTTCTGAAAACTTGTGGAACTTGCACCTATCCTCTGCGATTAGCTGTAGAAGGAAGATTCCACTCAGAAAGCAGTGCGAATGGTTTAACTGTAAGACTTCCGTCCAATAAAGTTTTTGAAAAATGACCTTCTCTCCTGAGTAGCCAAGGGGGAGCAGTGCTCTTTTAAGAAGATGAAGAAATTAGCTCAAGTAGACATCAAGGCACCATGTCCCACACATCTAATCATCAAATTGTTTTACTTTCCTTAAGATAAAGTCAAAAGAAATTACATTTTTTCCAATCTCTACCTTCTATTTGCTGGCCAGTATGACAGCTCTGAACTGTATGTCTCTATCTTTAACAGCACCCCGGGGAATAAAACCCTGTAGCATGACAGTCTCAAAGTCCTAACAAGCCCCCAAAGCCTATCAGGCTTTCTTTTGCAAGGAAAAGTGCAAGTGGTGTGCTGAACTTTGAGTGTACAATAATCCAATGTATTCTGCCCTGTGGAGAGGAGACAAGCAGATGGGATTTGACAATGCTAAGGCAAGCTGTGCCGAGTGACCTTTTTGCTCTTTTGGATTCTTCTTTATCCTCAGAAATCACCCTTTAGAAGTGACACAGTTTCTATACTGGATCATACCTGTCCATGCAGCATGACACACGTGCTTGCCCTGTTTGTATTCCAAATCTTCGCAAAAAAGCAACTTTAGGGAATATTTTATTTACATTTGTCGCTTTCCTAACTGGGTGACACAACTATGCAGTCTTAACAGAGAACCCCTGGCACTTCATGTCTGAGAAGAAAATGAGCATTTCGTGGAGTTGCTGCATTAGACAACCACAAGTATCCTGCTTGTTTCAGCATCTGAACACAGAATGGCAAATTTTAAAAAAATGCATATGAACACATTAAGGTATGGAAATAAATCAGAAAGGCTTAGTGTGAGATCTCCTCTAACAAGTGATTATACAAACGTGATGTCTGAAAAGACATAACTCCCTTTCCCACCTCATCCTGTGTTTAAAGAATTCTACATATTCAGGTTTGTCTGCATTTTTATAAATCGATGCAATGAAGTGCATTCGGTTTTTATTTTGCTTTTTAAATTGTGAAAGAAAGAAGAGACTGCTTATTTGTTAGAACAGTCATCTCAAAATGAAAGATAGTTCATCGATATAATGACGGCATTTCTCATTTAATTTAACTGACCGTATATCGAAACCAGGGTAAAATCCCAGTATGACCACTGCCTCATAGTGATTTTCCACCATCAGGCCACTGTTTCACCAGAATTCAGCAGTTTTCTCTGGCTCTTAGAGTTATTCAGCAACATTCATTTCATCGTGGTACCCACTTCAAGAGGTGGAGGGGCAGCAGAAGAAAGAAATTCTGATGTGAGCGCATGCCAAACAACTGGTGCCTCTTTAAGCCTTCTTGTACTAAGGGCAACAACAAAACCACCACTAGCTGACCATACCTTAAGAAGTTCCCAGGCATCCAGAAAATACACAAATTCCATATTTCTCTGTGTCAGTCCTTCAACATGAGTCGTACATGCTTACACTTTCTATTACTTCACCTGTCCCTCCACAGTCTTCCCATTTTGTCCAGCCAA
Organism: Caloenas nicobarica; assembly: GCF_036013445.1. NCBI lineage: Eukaryota > Metazoa > Chordata > Aves > Columbiformes > Columbidae > Caloenas > Caloenas nicobarica. The sequence goes on along the minus strand of NC_088247.1, from coordinate 93,056,866 downwards.
ACTTGTTCAAGCCAACAAGCATTTGCAACAACAAGGAACTGCAGAGGTGGAGAAGCACTGTCTTATTGGAAAAACAGAAAGCGTGGAAGAGTCTGTGCACTGACTCATTTTATTTCTCACCCCAGAAGCTTCGTTTTCATTACGAATACAGGTTCTGCACAATGAAATAAACTCTTGGGCAAAACTATATTGGACAGGATGAAGGTAAAACAAAGAAGATCTCAACCTTTGGAAAACGATTTAATTCCAGAGTTCACAGGCCCAGTGACAGCAACCATGATTGCCACAGAGACCATCGGTTCAAGGGATGGATGTCATCACTGAGTTTAGCTGTTTTTCTTTTACTTATGCAAAGAATACCACATGAAGACAGCCTTCTCAACCACTCTGATAATGAAAGACAACTAATGGCAAGGAGAATTACGGGTAAACTTGAAAGGCAAAATAACAGCTCACCGAGTGCTGTACTTACAGCGACTTCAAAAGGAAACTTGCATCCAGGCCTTCCATTAAAAAAAGGCACAAGCAAATCTCAACTACAGAGTAATCCAGTAATCTCAACTACTTAGAGTAATCCAGAAGATCTTATGGACAAGTTATGGTGAAAAACTCCTATTTGAAGTTGCCACGAATAAAAGCTAACCAAAGGTTAAATATGAAGTGTTTACAATGATGGTAGTTCAGGAAAAAGAGAAAAAAAAGAAAAAAACCACTAAACCAAAACCAAACCAAACGAAAACAACAACAAAAATGAACAGGATAGCAAAGTAAATATAGAATCTATCCATGAATATGAATTTGACTGCTCTATGAAAACTCCACCAAAAAAACCCATTTAACTTCTTCTCTAAGAGGCAGGCCAGAGGACACATCCTGGAGCAAGTTCATCCAAAAACCCCCATGGACTGAACTCCAGCAGCTTGTTCTGTAGGCAGAACCCTCCTAATCTGCTGCAGCTGAACTTCCTCAGCCTATCAAGTAGGAAATCCTTTTATTGCTCTGGCCTCTAAGCCTCTTATCTCCTAATTCTGCAAGGCTGGGGAATAGCTGTTCTGCTCATTAATCCTACAATGACTGTCAGAAGGGGATATAGACCTTCTCACTCTACTCAAACACAAGTAACTAGGTTTCATCCAGTTCCTTACCAGCTACTTAGTTGAGTCCCACTCCACAAGATTTTATAGGAATTGGTGTAGCAGTACAGAGGCTCCTGCACTTCTGTGAAATATTCAGATTTGGTGCTATGAACATTTTAAAGATTCTGGTTCAATGTAAATAATTGATATCAGGAGCTGATATTGTCTAGGGCTAGAAAGAAGGTAGCCATCTCTGGAGGACAATTCTAAAGTTGGAGAGACCCTATTCCATTCTCTGCTCTGTAGATACCAGCAAATTGTTTAAGAGCATTTTTTTTTTTTCTCCAAGCAAGTGCAGTTTTGGTTTATGTGCTGTATGGATGACTATGAAGACTTTCCACTATAGTTTATATGTACACCACTGGTTTATAATGAGATCTTTCTCAGTCATTTATTACAAACCCACGTAATCCATGACCTTCAGAGACAGCTGAAAGGGGAAAAAAATAATAACCAGTTGAGTTCTTGGCTTAACTAATATCTCCAATCAGCACTCCCAAGAAATGATAAAGGTTGCTGAGTTTCCTCCTATATACAACAGTCAGCCAAGGAGAAATCAATAAGGTATATATTTTTATCATGTTTGATGTCTTCTCTTTGTATGAAGTGAAAACTTACTACAAACAGTTGCTAAACAGCACTGCAAATATGACAGAGATCAACCTTATCACAAGATGTGAAAGTAAGTTCCAATATAATATGCATTATTTAATATTTTACATTTATGTACCTGATGGACAAACATAGGCCTACCTGTGTAATTCAAAAACCCCTAAACCCTTCTGTAAAGTTTGTGTTGAGAAAAATGTTAAAGTGGCAAAGTGTGTTAAGATCACAGATATCTCACGTCGGTTGTACCTTTTATTTTAACTATAAATGTCACACTTCATCACGCAGCTGTCAGCTTCTTTTAATGTACTAAATGCTATCATGTAAGCACAGAACCTGACATGTAACACAACAATTAAAATAAAAAGCAAGTCAGCATTGACACCATGTCACTTTTCTGTTTGCTGCAAATTAAAAGAAAATCAAAAGTACAAAAATAAAAGCTAGTCAAGAAAAAAGTTTGCAAAAACCTCAAACATCAGTTAATGTTTCCCTCTAATGTTATGACACATTATGTTCAGCTTATAAAAAATGTCCACAGCTTTAGTGAAGCTAATTACAAATTGACACCAAAAGACGTCAAGAACGTTTAAAACTTCTAGAAAGACTATGTTGTAATAAATATACTTCTAGCTGTCAGTTCCATAACAGCCAACACACATGGAACTAAGCAATTATTTTTCACTTTCTGTCCCACCCTTTTTCAATTCCTGTCCACCCTGTGCTACTGCTGTGGCACGTTAAAATTGCTGATGCTTTTCAAACCAGATGCAACAGCACTTAAGTTATGCCTGAAGCAATTCCTAGTAATAACAGTGAAATTATGAACACTAGATAATTAATACTGAAATTCGTCATGTATTGCAAATTTGATTTTTATTTCCTGTATTTGATGCATAACACTAAATAAAAGTGTCTGAAATGTTAAAAAATTAACTTCAGAAAAAAAGGAAAATCATGTACATCTGGAAAATTATATTGTTAATAATTAGATTTCTTCATTTTTCAGTCTTCTTCTGTTCATTTACATCAACTATAAACCCACATTTAATATATCAGCGACATACAAAAAACTTTGGCCCAAGGGAAAGTTAGTGGCATCTGTCACAAATACAGAAATGTCACATGCCTAATATTTGCTCTGGCCATACCACGACACATTCAAAACCCCTGTGGCCCAGAGAAGAAATAATCGCAACGGAGTCCATTCGCAGGCAGGGAGGAAAGAGCCAAGCAAAAAGAAGCCAGAGGCCTGTCCTGCAAAGGGAAGGACTGATATAGACATTTAAAGAACATTCCTATAAAAACATTCACGTGAGACATTGAGTTAACATAAATCCCTTTTCCCCTTCATGGAAATAAGAGGAAAGGGGAACATGGGGAATTCTGGAAAGTTTTACCCCCAATACCATGTAACTTCAGAACTGTTTTCTGGTGATCTACTTCTACACCTTGCTAAGGATTTCCAGGCCAGTAACCTGCTAGAACATTAAGAACAGCATAATTTTGACTAGAAAAGATTTATACACGAGTGTTACTGCATTTTCAAATATGCTATATTTGATTATGACAGCAAATTGCAGGAAAACCAAGAAAGCGAAAAACCTGAGGTAGATAAAAACAAATACAAAAAGACACACAAATAAGAGCACAAAAATGAAGTAACCCAAAAATAACCTCAGACCTGCCCTTACAGCTGTCGCCCAAAAAAACAAATCCAAGAGTAGAATTTGGACACCAATGAAACTGCTGGGAATTTGATCTTTAAAGACTACTCTTTAACCAAACACTGAAAATTGTAATAGTGGTAACACTTGCATGTTTCTAAGAACTTGGGCTGTATTATATCTCCATGATATTTATGCTGGAGTAGGTAATTTTTTAAAAAACTAAAACTAAATAGGATTTCATGAGGACCATATTCAGCTACATGTAGACTTCAAAGTGATCACAATGAATGCACACCTTTAAATTATCTGTTCTAGTATTACATTTTTTTTCTAGCCCTTGAAGCATTCAATTATTAGAGACAGTTGTGTACATACAAGGGAGAAAAGAAGAGAGAGAAGGTCTAGCTCTTGTGGGCATGGCCGTGTCCAGCTGTGAAAGTTTATGCAATTCATTGGTGATATTAATCTCCATAAATTCTGCTGTACCAGTCTACTGAAGGAACACATTCACAAGGACCTTCACATTACAGGCCTTAGTAGAAGAGGATGCCATTGATTTGCATACCTACAACTTTGAATGTGGAACAACAGAAAAATTAAAGTTTAGAAACAAGACATCGCAAACCTTCACTTTTTACAGTTTTGAGTATGATTATGCTTAACATTATAAACAATACCATCTGAGAACTGGGGCTTGAGCTCTGTGTTGAGATGGTGATAAAATAAATACACTTCATACCTGCACTTCTTAGGTTGGGGTCTAGGTCTGGCATTTCCTTGGCTGCTTCTGGGCTGACGCTGTAGATCGATGCTCCTGCTTCACTGACAATGCTGAAAAAGAAAACGGAAAATAATCAAAACACCACACAACTGAACGACACAACAGAAAGACTCAGCAAGTGACTTAACTGAATATTCGCTTTTTTTTTTTTAAAGCCTCGTCTTTTAAAAATATTTTTGAATCGATTGAATACCTATAAAAGTAAGACAGGACAGACAAAGGAAAAGATTTCCATTTAAGACAAAACACCCCTCCCTGACTGGCAACTTCGATTCTTTTCAATTCTGACCCTATTATAAATACACACTGCGCGTGATATCAGCCTCTGTATAAACCTTACAATGGAGGAAATGAACATGAGAAACAAGTGTCCCCAGAAGTAAACAGGCAAACCAGCTTCCAAAAATAAAACAAAAACCTACTTGACGATTTCATTAAAAACACCCACATTTTAAAGTCTAACATCATTTAAACTACTACATGAAACCAAGTCATGACTGTGCACACACATTGTCTAAAGCCAGCTGCCTAAAATACCCAGAAAAACCCCAATGTGACACAGACTGAGGCACAGAGAGCCGCAGCTTGCTTCTCAGCGGCATTTAATACCGTCTTCTCCCCGCTCTCACTGCCATCCCCAAAGAAAAACACAGACTGCCTGTCTTCAGTAACTTAAACTACAGTTCACACATCTACCCCACACCTCAGACTCACTCAGTAAAGATGATAAACTCACCAATTCAAACCAGGGCACATAATTAAAACACCCTCGAGCGCTCTAGTTCCACTCAAGAGAAAACGGCAATCAAGTATTCACAGTCTGCGTTTATGTTCAGCTGTGAAATTTTGACACCACTGAATCAACAGCATATATCTTCAAGTAACTCCAACGGAACTTGAATTTCAGGTTGATAATTAAGGCATCGTACAGCTACTGCACGAGAGAGGAATACTATCGGTTTCAGAACTATTTTTACTTTTACTATTCCACTCTTAGAATAACCATATCTTTGCCATAAGGAGGGAAACCACAATCCTTAAGAACCAGACCTTTCAATAAAAATCATAACTTTGCTTTATGTTGTTTTAAAATTAGACTATAATTTTTCCTTTTAAGAACATTTAGTCAGTCAATTTTTTAAATAAAGAAACTGAATCCTGGAAGCCCATCTCTTTAAAAAAAACCTGGAGAATAGCTCAAACACATTCCCATTCAATGTTCCAAGTATGTTAACGGTAAATAGTGTAAAATGTGGATATAAAAGGTAAGAATTTCTTAGTATTGTTTCTACAGATTCCCCCCCCACCCCAATCAAAACTGGAATTTGGTAGAGTGCTGTACACACAAATCAGATTTTATAGTTACTCAAAAGAATGTTCCAATATTATAGACAGACTGGATCTTTCAATAAATACAGAGAGGAAAATACTGTTCTTTTTTGTATTAGCACAACCCCAGACCCATTTAGAGCAAAAAATTGCTCAGACTAGCTGAACAGGGCAAATGAAAATGGAACTATTTATACGATCTTTTAAAGAGATTCAGTACTACAGGCATTCCTTCACTATAAATGACACGCAGAGTTCAGAAATATGGTCATATCACAAAAACCTAACTGCTGAAAAACAGATGTTGACAGAAGTCTCAAACTGATTTTTCTGATGAATGGGTAAAGAACAATGCAGCAGAATGTATTTCTTAACCTGTTCACACCTTATAAAGGCAGCATCTGGCAAATGCTCCCTTTTTGGATATTGCTTCCAAAAACCCCTGTACATTAGCACATAGTTCTAAGAGCGTTTCACTAATGGCTCTTCAATCTTTGTATCCGAACAGATCTAAAAAGTTACCTCTCATGTAATTTCTAAATTTAATACACTGTTGTTATGCTTAAGAAAAAGAAAGGAAACTAAGAATAAGAAAAATAAAATCAGTATTTTGCACAGTTTTTACACTGCTGTAATGTAAATTGTATTACCGCACACAGCATATTGCTTGATCCCTCCCAGTATTTTTTGCAGTGAAAAAAGACAAAATATGGGAATTTTAACACACTAGACTTTTTATTGATTCTCATTAAAGGTACACTGACAATTTTCTTAAGTGAGGGGATTGCAATAATACCATCATTCTATGGTAGTAAGTGAATCGTGCCAAATTTTAAGGTAGGCAGTGCAAAAACTCTTTGCTAAAATGAGTAAATAAAATAAAACTCAGAATGGACGAAAGAGCCATTTGAAAAGAGCACATTTCCCTTCCTCAAGTGCAAGAACATTTATACACTGGGAGGAGGAGGACGTGGGGAAGCCAAGTGAAAAAAATTATCTCAAGCAGGAAAACAAGATATAAAAAGTACTTTCAGAAGCAGCATACACTGGATATTTGACATTCACTGAGATGTTTTTGTATTTGCATGCAGTTTTTCTATGAAATATTTGGTGTAGCAGACTTGGGAAAGGGGGGGAAGAATTTCCGCTCAGGCAGAACCCCGCACCGCTGCGCCAAAGACAGAAAAACCCAGACGTTAAATAAATTTGTTACCCAGAGTAAATGCGTAGGGCCACAAACTCCAAAGAAACCATCCTCTGGTTCGTTCAACCACAGTCAACCAAACTTTTACAGACCTATTAGTGGCTGTCACGTGGTTTTATTTAGTTTGTTTTTAGCTACAGTGAGGTGGTTACTAATATGACACTGGTACGTACGATGTCGAACATTTAGCCTGGTCACAATACTGAGATTACAAGTAAAATAAGTTTGGAGATTTTTGTTTGCAGTTGTTCTGGATTTTGTTTTTTGACTAGATGGGACACAGTCACTTTAGTTCAGACATATTGCTCACTTATTTTCCAAATTCTAATAATTGTCTTTAAAAGGAGGATGCCATATAGGGCAATTGAAGCTAATTTAATGTTGTAAAATACTCTACATCATGCTTTCAAAGAGTATGCATATTTTCTGTCATTAAGACAAAAGCAAACCTGCTCAAATCAGTAGGCAATAGGAATTTACTCAAAATTACTGCGGGCCCGCGCTGTTCTCTAACCTCCTCCTTCCAGTTTTTTTAAAGGATACGATTTTCAAGAGAGTCAAAAGAAAACCCTCGTAAGAGTTGGTAAAATCTCTATCTAAAAATCTGTATATCTTTAGAACTAGAATTTGTTTCTACTTTGACTTTTTTAGCCATATCATGCATTCGAACAGAAAACTAGGCCTCCCCAGCCCCTCGTAAAATGAGATCCTTATTTCTGCGCATTCCTTAAGAAGAAAGATTCTTGCACTGACCAAAATCTTAACAGTTAAAATGACACAATTAATCTGTTATTTTGCTATTTAAAGTTAAAATGTAGTAGGCAAATGAGCAAGTGGTCATGATATAATATGCTTATAGCACATGAATGGACAATTTCCATAAATTGGGCTCCGAATAAACAAAAAGGCAGGTAAAGAATCTGAGACTATGCCTCTATACTGTTGGCTTCCCACATTAGCCATCCTACGGACAAGTTTTTTTCCTCAGCATCTAAATCCAACTTCTAAAAATGAGAAGTGCCCAAACCACGAAGCCGCTACATACTATTTCAATTTATTTTTAACTGTACAAACAGGTTTGTGGCATAGAAAATAAGTTTTCGTATACTGCACCCATCTCATTCGCATTTGCTAAGACACATTTTAAGTGCTGTTAAACCAAACATGAAATATATTCCACTAGCACCACCTGGTGGTCCCTCAGCTTTATGCTGGAGACCATGCTGGCTGTATTCAAAATACTTCAAGGAGCCTTTTAACACTTACTAGAGCAAGTTATTTTCTTACTGTGCTTAAATAAGCATTATATTTTTGGTATGAAAAGATAATTTGAAGACCTCTTAAAAATTTTCAGATTTTCAACCTCTTAGGTTTTACAGGAAAAAAAGCCTTCCTTGTAACAGGTAAAAAAATAATCTAAGAATATTTACTTTTGTAAAAAAATATTCAATGGTATTACGTACCTACAAAAGTGCACAAAGGTAAAAACTGCAAATAACAAACAAAATGTTGTTTAACTATATTACAGTTTCACGTACATGGCATATTTTTAAAAAACATAAGATGCTTAGGTAGCAGATTTTCACTGAAAACCTTTTCAAAACTATGTGCAAAAATCTGTTGAAAAAGAGGAATGAATGAAAAAGATATATCAGGCTAGAGGCTTCTAGGGTTAAAGATGGATGCAGCTTCCTGACATTTTCATGAACCTTATCAACATTTCAGACAATTTTATTACATTGAAGTCATTTCCCCACAATCAAATGCAACACTGGATTACTAACGTACAGAGAGAGAAAAAGTAACTATCCAACTTTACATAACTGTTCTTACAGTCTCCAAAACCCTGATTTACAACTTGAAGCCCTTAAAATAACATTTTAAGAAACAATACCAGCACAAAGAAGAGACCGGTGTTAATACTTGGATGAAAATTGTGGTCACTCTAAAAGCAAAGGGTATGTCAACGTCAAAATGGGCCCAGATTTTCATATTTGGTCATAAAATCACAATCTGTCAAAATGTAACTGCCTTCAATACAAAAATTTAGTAACTGTGGTTAATTCCTCTAAGCCAACTTTTTACATATTAACTGACATATACATTCTTCAATAGCTCGTGACAACAAAAGTTAGAAGTTCCCAAAAAGGGCAGAAGTACAGAAGGGTCAAAAGGATTATTCAGTGTTACTAAAGTAATTGGCTTAAGAATTACCCAGGACAGAAAAATAAAATTAAATAAATTTACAAAATATTTGCTAGAAAAGAACGCTACATTTAGAAGCTCGCTTGGAATGCTAAAAGCTTTAATTATGTCAATAGATTTAGTGACTTAAAACAAACTGAGGAGGGGCAAGGAAGACTTAATTAAGAATACAGGCTCAAAAGAAGATCGAGCTATTTCACGAATAAGAAATCCATTGGTCCTTACTGAAAACAGAGAAGTCACAAGTAGCTCCAGAAGAGCCCAAAACCAAAGACGGTTGAAAGCTATGGAAGTACTAGAGAAATAGGATGTCTGCGTCTGTTCTTATGCATCTCCCTACACACCTATTTTTGGCGACTACTGAAAACCACCTAGGGGAGGTCAAAGAAGCTACTCATATGAAACAGCAATAATCCCTTTATTTGCATTTTGACTACTGTCTCGCTCTTTCCTGTCAAGCAGGACGTTCCCCATGGCAGAGGCAACTTCGACAGCCCCTCCAGCTGCTCATCGTTACCGAGGGCAAGCTGCAGGTTTCTTGGCACCCTGGGCAGAGTTACCTGCTGTTCCCAGGGTCTCGCGTTCTTTACACACTATGCACAGCACAGTTCCTTCTGCTGGGGAGCTGAGGAATCCAGCCCACTGGAGACTGGAGACTGCAGTCCATCACAGGCTGAGGAAGACACTGGGATTTATTCAGCCACACGTGCTTCGCCACAGGAACAATAGGACACCAGGCTTGACAGACCCTGGCTCTGACACAGCTGAGTCATTACTTTTTTTTTTTTTTCTTCTTATGAGGAACATATGTCATGAAAGTGCAAGATAAAAAGGTTCTGGTATATACAAAATAATGAATTCAAAGAATAAAAAGTCCAAAAAGATTTTAAAAGCCTACTTATTCTGACAGATGAAATTAAAAATCTGGTCTTTCCCCTACCTCCAATGAACTAGTGGTATGGCAAAGAAAGATGTTAGGATCACAAAAAAAAGATTACACTAGAAAGCAATCATTATTCAACAGAATCAAGCCAAAACCCATACAATTCAGCTGTGCTTTTAAATAAGCTAAAGATTTAGCTTTAAATTTTAACAATGCATAGAACTCAGGAGATACTCCAGTATTAAATATATCTTCCAATGACAAAATCTACTGTTAGAGAGGAAAGGAATTTTCATTGTATTTCTATTACTCCATACCACCAAGTTTTTGCTTATATAGAAGCCCACCTTTCAAAGTCAGTCACGTTAGCCAAGGGGTGTTATCATTTTCTTTCACAAAAATGCTACAGAAAGCTCACAAGGTATTTTCAGACAGACCAAACGATAATCAGTGACACAAACCCCAAATTGTTCCTCAGCCACATTCTGTAAATTCCCATAGAAAATATTAGGTGAAATTCTGCTCACAACCAGTGGCTTGAATTCACAACGAAAAAAGTCTGTGTTTCTACTCATGCATGAATGAACTTCCTTGGTGTTTTGCAAAGTTCACCAGAAATTACACCACGTCAAGAAAAAAGCAATCTTGTCCTGATCAACTCAATCTATTTTTTAAAGTAAAAATATTAAACTGTTTCAAACCAAGAACTCTGTCACACAGCAAATTACAACACAGAACAATAATAGTATGTCTTTAAGTCACGAACCCTACTTCTGAAACAGCTTGCTGACACTACGGCAGGGACAACAATTAAGCACCTTATAAAGCACCATCTGAAATGATAGAATTTCATGGCAACCGTCCTTGCGTTAGGGATTCATTCTCTCCTGTTCAGATACAAATGATTTTTAGCACCAGTCAAGCTCATGGCTTTCCTGACAGACAGCACAGGTCTTCAGAACCTACTGAAGAGAAAAGAATTAGGCCTGTTTCTACCAGTGTTTAGCAAGACAATCTGATCACAGCTTGTATCATTGCTTCAAGTCATTAAAAGTGACTTATCTCAAGATAGCATTATGTCTTAGAAAGTTGATTTTGCGTTTTTCCAGTATGCTTGTGCAGAACTAAACTTTACCAAATAACTGAAGTACGCACTTTCGGATGAAGAACAATATGCAAAAGAAAAATGTAACGGTTTGAAGTAACAAATTACAGTCTTTTAACATCAGATAAAATGCACAAATTCCTCAATGTCTGTTTTATAAGAAATTAAAAGGAATATAAGAAATCGAAGCAAGGTTAACTAAAAAGACCTACATCTAAACCTCAGAAGAAATGTATGACAAAGACTGAAAAATTAGTAAGTATATTAAAAATTGCAATTATTGAAATAGTTGTCTTCAACTATTACCTACTTCCCTGTAAGCTGGGAAATACTAGGGCTAACAAAGGCCCAAATTTGTGACTTTCACTGCTCTGGAGTGTAAAAGAGCACTGTGAGTTGATTTTACATTCTAAGAGCTTTTTTCCTGTAATCAAACATAATAAAAGGATATTTCAAACACAAGGCTGAGCCACACAACCTGATTGCCTATTTGTTCACACAAAACAGGCTTCAAGAATATGGGAGTAGCAATTGTGGCACAGGATTTTAAAAGCTTCTCCTTTAAAAGAGTTACTACTTGGGAAAATGCAGCCCAGTTCTACTAACTTCCAGATCTGGATGAATGCAGAAAACATATTCCACATAGGACATTTCGCTGATGACAGAAGAGTTAAAAATGTTCTGATTTCAATTCCTCAACTACTATCATTCGCCTCCCGAAAGAGAAGTGGCATGAAATTTCCTCCCATTAAAACAGTAAGACAATTGCTACTTGCAACAGAACAAAGTAGGTTTGAGAACTATTGCAAGATATAACAATAAGTTATCATGCTTTAATTTCTTCTGTATTAGATATAACTCTGTGAAGGCCTAAATCAAAAACTACTTACTGCACTAAAGTGATAAAACTAACTGTATAGCTATGGCCTGGAATCCTTTATTCATCTGTGTATGAACCATGCCCTCAGCACTTCCCTGCAAAGGGAGGAATGATCAGATATCTGTCTTCATCTTGTCTGAAAACAATGACATTTTTCAGTAAGAAAAGGGTCCAAATGGCAGGTGTCAAAGAGCTTTAGCTTCACACGTGGTGCTAGGAGGCAGAAAAAACAAGAGTAGCGTGTGGCCATGTCAGAGCTGCACAGAAGCTGCCGTACAAGTGCATATCTGAAAAGAGCAAACCTCAGAGCCTGTTAAATCAATCTCGTGCCAGATGCTGTTATCAGAACAAAACTGGTGCTGCAGATTCATCCCCAGGAGAAATACACGTCCCCATGTCTGCAGTGAAAAGTGAAAGACCTAGGGTGGCATGTCTCGAGACTGAAGGTGACAGTCACCTGTGACTGCCCCCACCACTTTCATGGACAGTTTCAGAAAACAGGCCCTGTCATTGCTCATAACGCAGCTGGAGTTGAAGCTCCTTTCTGCTCTTGCAGAGAGCTTTAACATCTGAACTCTGGGTCCAAAAATCTACTTCCAAGTTAACCATCCAACTAAAAAGCACTTAAGTGATTTAATTTTACTTTAAACACAGTAGTACAGTAGAAACTTGAGAGAGAAAATTTAACTACTGCTCTTCTTCCTGTGGTAGCAACACTATTGAAAAGAATTGTGGCAATACAGCCATTACAAAATACAATATTACCTTAATATAAGAGGACAAGTTTAAAAAGAAAAAAAAAAACCACATTTCATGTGATCAGAAATAAAATTGCATTAACTCTAAGTAGAACTAATGATAATTAAATACATTCAAATACGTTAAAAAGGTACCTATCTATAGCAAATTAACATTAACATTAAAACAAGGACAGCAATGAAGGTTTCAGGACTGACATAGGAAATGAAAATACTAGAGTCCACTTCCAAAACTAGGCATGAAAACAGGTATGGTCAAGACCACTCTTGCCAACACTCACACAGTTTTACACGACTAAATTATCTCAATGACATCAGAAGAACAAACTGTATATACAACAGAGAAAGATACAGCCAAACACTGACAAGATTTTACCTAACCTTTTTGCCCGCTGGCAGTGGGGCACAGGGAGACAAAGAAAAACAACCAATTTTGGCAGTCACAGCTTCAGGAAGAAGAGAAACACTAGGTGATGTTAAACCCTGAACATTTTATATATTTATAGAGACTCTTGAAATAAAATTGCTTAGATGCATACACTAAAAACACAGCACATTCCAAAAAGATGATGATGACAATGCTCCCCCAAAATCCTGGCAAAACCATTCCACGCTGAAGAGCTTGACGAGCAGCCTTACTTGGACCCTGCCCATCCCAGTTCTCAAGCCAACAGCTTGACCCAGCCTCATGAAACACAGCAGACTCAGGGAAGCTGCAGCTTCCAGAGCAGAGGTACCATCACCAATGATGTCCTGGCCAGTAGCTCCATCTCAGCTCAGCCAAGCAGAAACCCCTGCAGGGGTAGCACATGGGGAAAGCTGGCGTTTCATCCAGCCCATCTTTAGCTACGCGGGATCTAGCAAGAGATAAGACCCGTCCTAGCTGCTTTTAGAAAACAGTTGAGGCAAAGGGTAAAACCCTGGAACTTGGCAGTTCATGTTCATGCATGGTTATTCAAGTTGGAGCATTATAAGGTACCAAGAACCAAGGGTTTGGGAACAACTAAGAGTTTAAAAAAAAATATTCCTGCCTATAAAGAAATATGTAGACTTTGCTAGTACCATCTATATTTGGTGTTGTGACCAATTGTTTATAACTTGGGAAACTAATGTCTGCCTCAAGTCTGTCTAATTTTCAAACCAAAACATTTCCCTATTGCAGGTACTGTCCTACCCACACCATCCTTCTCCTGTGGGACACAGCACATTTAAGACACAGATAATCCATTAAGCAGAGTCCATCAGATTGTCTAGTGAATACAAACCTCCCGACCACTTCATTTGTCAGTGAACTTCATAGAGCATTCAGACTGGGTCAAATAAAAATCGGATCAAGAAGTGTCACATGTGAACAGTCAGTTTGAAATTATCTAGAAAGGCTATAAGAACATCCTATTTGGTTGCTATAATTGCTCTCAGGAATAATTTTTATCCGGTAGAATGGGCAACACAGATGCAGAAACTGCTGCGGCTGAAACACAGTTAGTTCAGCCAGACCAGAGGCTGGAGCTGAGAGTCACGTTAACTCTCATGGAGACTTTGTCCCCAGAGTGGAGCATAACCGGACAAGACCACAACATATGGAGCAAAATGCCTCTTGGAGAATGGCACCTCCAGCAACTGTCATTTTCTTTAATGCTCACTCCAGGCAGTTGGGAAGCTGCATGGCCAGAGCTGCCGTGCAGCCTCCGCAGCCCCGATTCATGCAAAATTCCTGTAGCTTTGTCTCGAGTCAGGCTTTATTCTGTTTTCCCAACCCCTTCCTACAATATCACTGATCTTAGTACTCGATCTCTCCTTAGCAAGCCGCCCTCTCCCCAGCACGGAGCCACGAGGGAAGGCTGGAGACACCTACACCCCTTCTACAAGGGCTGGGCAATGCAGTGTGGACAGACAGCGCACGGCGTGAGGGCATCACGGAGCCTCTGCTGCTGCTCCTCCCTGCTCCCTCCCCATCCCTCTTCACATCTAGGCTGTATCCGAAGACGTCATATTAAATACTTTTAACCTACAGACACTTCTTGGCACAGTTTACTGAACTCTGAAATAGCCAGGTTTTCCACATAAAGAAACTCAAAATAAATTAAGAATTCTGCAATCAGAACGAATGCTGGCAGGAAAATTTCTTTGAGGTATTAAATACTAAGGAAAAGTATGACCGCATCTTTCTAGCCATGCCATTTCTTCTTTACCTTGATTTGGAACTCACCTATTAAAAAAAAAAAAAAGCTGTCTGCCTTAGTTCACAGAAGATACATTCGCCTCCTGTCTTTATTCTCCAGCTCGACAAATGTTACATAAAGCAAATGGTACTTCATGCACACCTGATCAAAATCGTATGCTGCTATCACTCAAAAATAATTTCTGAAAACTTAATCACGACAGTGCTCTTACAATTTTAAAGTTCTCATTTGGTTTTTTGGTTTGTTTCAATTTTTTAATATAGGAAAAAACAGTTTGCTTTGGTATTTTCCTATAGTTTTTGACTATTCAAAGCTGACATTGATCAAAAAGCGTTCCATTCTGTCCATCAAGGAAATTGTTTTTCTTCATTGGAAAAAAGGCCGTAAAACTGAGATAGTAGATTAGTGCTTCCAGCAAAATCTATTAATCACCTATGAAGGAACCATAGCGTTATAGTATAAATAGGATTATAGCAACAGACAGGAAAAAAAAAAGGTTAAGAAAAAGAGTAGGTTACTCATTCTTCAGAAAAAAGGAATATTTTTCATGCAAAACTACAGAAAAAAAAAATCAAATGAAGTTTGCTTTACCTTAACAAGCATATTTTAATAGCTCATTTACTTTACTCAGACACAGATTTGAAGGTAAGATGACATACTCAAATGCCTGTAGAGCAACATAAGTAGACTGAGTGTTTTGTTATTAAATGATCCATTTTTCTCTTTTTAGGCCTCTAAGGTTCTTTCATGCCTTCTTTGGTGGTCCTCATTATCATAGTTTTAAATACTATTATTTTACCCATATCATATGCAACTGCTGGGCATCTACAGTAAGAGCTGCTAATCTGAATGAAATATATCTCCAAATGAAAATGAGTTAAACATTAGGTGTATTATTGTTTATCCTTTAACCATTTAAAATAGTAGCTACCTTCTCATTTTGTATTACAAACAGATGTATCAACCTCAGTAAAAACAACAACAAAAAACACCACAAAGACAAACAAACCCCCACAAAAACAAAAAAAACCAACCACCACACAAACACCAAAACCAACCAACCAACCAGGACCAAATCCTTATAAACTTCAAATGGATTCATTAATTTTATGTTTTTACAGAAAACTAGATTCATTAATTTTATGTTTTTACAGAAAACAAATTCCTTTAGGAAGACTGTAACCGAAAGGGGGAAAAAATACTGACAAAACCAAATATCTGGAATTAGCGAAATAAAAGTTCAGTTAGGTAGTGCTATATTTGTTTTCCCCCTTCTCTTAAAAGGGAATAATTTGTTCCCTCAGGTTGTGACAGATCCACACTGGAGACTTTCCATGAGCAGTATCACTAGAACTGGCATTAACATATGCTGAAAGACCACTTCATTTAAAACACATTCTTCATCCAGTTACAAACACTTAAAAAAAATTCTTCTGAACAGAAATTTCTTATGCGTCATTTCTAACCAATTACTTTTAGACTCAAAAACCACTCCAGCTATAAAATACTCCTCTTTTTTTTTTAGTTATCCAAATATGAAAGTGTAGGATAAGATGGCTTTCTAGTTTTTGAAAATATATCCTTCCATCTAGATCATAAAAGTGCAGCTAAATTATTTTATGTCCTACTTTTTACACCAGAATTTTCAAAGTGATTCTCCAGTCCCAGGTATGTTACACAGTACTTAGAGACTCAATCACTTGCCATTCTAGCAATAAAATATCTCACAATAGTGTAAAGGTTCATTAAAACATTTATACATCTAATTACTCGTGAGTCCAATGGCAAATATTTTGCAGAAAAATAAGATCTGGGAACATGCATCTTTCAAACCAGGTTAGCCCTCTTTTCGACCCCCCATTTTATAATGGGAAAGTCTCTTAGAAACATTTGAGGAATTGCGGGTCACAGTTACATAATTTTAAACAAAAGCACTAACAAAAGTAAAATGGTTGACTCATCCTTTTCAAACACAATTATGTTGTTTTCTCTGACAGATGACAAAGTTTGCACCGGGAAGTTCATATTCATTTTTTTCTTGAAAGGCCAAAAAAAAAAAAAAAAAAAAAAAAAAAAAAAAAAAAAAAAAAAAATCCATCAACAGTCCAACTTCCACCCAAAACCAATGCCCTGGAATGAATATGAACTACTGATTTCTTCCTTCCCCCATTCAAATATCTTCTCTCTCCTCATGGTACAGGTTACTTCAAAATGAGAGCAAGTTATTTCAAAGTTTTCTTGCCAATTCATATCTGGGCAGCAAGAAAGGTACTCTGGAACTCAACTGAAGAGTCTTCTGCAGAGCATCACACAGAAATCACAGATCAGAGCCTACACCTGTGAACACCGGCAGAGTCTCCAGTTACCCATCAGGTGGGCAATGGACATGTACTCCACACCTGCTTCTCTGGATTAGATTCCTATGTCTGGATCCTGCAAACCAAGCGAGCAATGAAGAGTGAGGGTCTTGGAATGACTCTTTCAGCACTGGGAAAACTGTTGAGTGCCAGGGAATCATGGTGGTTGAAAGACACCTGTGGAGATCAGCTGGTCTAACATCCTTGCTCAAAGCAGGGTCAACCAACTCGAGTATGTGTGCAGTCAGGTTTCAAGTATTTCCATGAACATAGACTCCAAAACTTACTACTTATTAACAGGAACACTTGGACCCTCTGCAGCTGAGAACTGAGGTTTTGATTATATTAAACTGAGATTCAGAATCTTTTTAAAAAACAGCAGTTTAGGAATTTAGCACCATGTATACATTTCAGAAAAGTACATCTCCACCCCAGGACAGTGTCTGAGAAACAAACGTAGATTTTAAAAGTCAACACTCTGTTTTCAAACAGTGCTGCACTTAAAACTCACTAAACAATCCTAGGTTCCTCAAACACTACAAGTGAAAAGAAAACCTGAAATTGTTTGGAAATTAAATGAATGGAAGTCTGTCCCTTGCTGATTCCTACAGTAACGGAGTAGGCCCACTTAATTTCAAGTGTCTGATGTTAAACTGTTAAGACTATTCTTGCAGTTGATAACTAACAGCTGTTACTTAAAAAAACCCCACACCATTTGGAGATCAGGGCTATAGAGGAAGAGACAACGCAACATTAAAACAATAATCGTCTAGTTGAGAACAGGAGTTTATCTGATGGAGACTCCCCGGCAGCGCAGCAGCCAAGAGCCCGCCGGCGTCCTGGCTGATGTAGAGAACTCCTGGGGGGTTATGGAGAACATATGGCCGTGTGGGACACGCAGTACCCGCCAGAGCATCTCCTGCCCTCGGGCACCCGCTCGGCTCTGCTGGCCCATGCTGAAGGTGGCAGAGGCCAAGCCTTGTCCTCGGCCTGCCCTGACTGACAGGCCGTCCCTGTCGCTGCCATCAGCATCTCTGCGGCCCCGAGCCAGAGCAGCACAACGCTGACATTCGCACACCCACGTCGTCACATGCACCATCACAACCGAGATCCACGCTGGACCATTCTGGGGCTTTTACTGGTCAGGTTGTTACAAGGCTGAGAGCATTTCTTACATCCCCTGCGGAGGTGGGGTAGCAAGCTCCTCCTCCGCCAAAAGAACAAGGCACAAAGATTAAATATTCCCCGCCTAGCGAAAGGATAGGTTTCCAAGTCTAGGCATAACTAAAATTTCAGCTAATTCAGATCCAAATTATATTAAGAAAGTATTTAAGTAGATTTCAATATTAAGAGTCTAATTGCTACTTTTTCCCCCCCTACTAATTTATGAAATTACATAAAGGAAAATCTAATCCTAAAAGGCCATGTAAATACTTCTAAACTACATATTTGAAAATTATTTTCAGGTACTTTCAGAATCCTGTTCAAGATGTTGAAACTTTTTTTTTTTTTTACAAAATATAAATAAAACTTTAAAATTATTAATACTACAAACTGGCATGTCCTGGATTTGCGTTTAATCAAACCCTGAGAACGAGAAGAAACACATTTCACAAGCTTCAAGTCTTACCTTCCTCCGAAGTTCATAAAGGCTCACAACATCACCATCATAAGCACCGTGTGATCTACGCAATTTAATTATACCAACTGTGGCACAGTAAAGAAAACTCAAACTTATATTTTGCTGCTAAATTCAATGGAAATTAACTTACAAATGCTTTATAAATAAGGAATAGACATGACCTTAGGCCATACATATTCCATTAAAACTATTATACGAGACCTGTTTTAATCATTAAAAGCTCCAACTTGCATTGAGTGCTAAAAGTGGTATTTCAGATGACCCAAAGACGATTTACATAAAGAAAACATCTTCCCCAAAGTTCACTGTACTAATTAAAAATTTTAGTTTATCACAATCTAATATTAACCACAAATTAGCCTGGCTTCATAACCCTGGTTTTCAATGTCAACCAATAAATCAACGTTGCACTTTCTGCATTGCATATTAAATAAAATATATTTACACAAACCATTATAATCAACATTTAATCTGTATCTTCACTTAACAAAAACCTGGAAGGAATTCCCTACAGACTATAAAACCGAAGAGAGTCTGCTCCAAATTAGATGGCACCAGATTTTTCTTTTCACTTAGCACCAGAACAAGTCCTTTATCCAAAATCCTGTCTCAGCCAGAAAACATTAGTCCCACTAATGTCAGAAGTCCAGTAACCTACAACCTACTGTAACCACTTTATCAAAAAGAAGCCAGCAAAAGGAGAAACAATTTCCCCTAATTTGCTCTGCTAATAATGATCAGCAGCACGGCCTTTCCAGTCAATGGTCTTCTCCAGAAATGCCAAGAGGTGGTTGGGCAGCTGCCCCAAGGAGAAAGCAGCGAGTGGCCATGGACAGGCAGGTCAAGGAGGCAGCAGGTGATGGCAGAGCCAACCAGGGCCACGGGAGTGGGGGGAACCAGAGGAACAGCCTTAAGCATCCCTTTAAAAGGAATTAAACAGCCCTTTAAAAGTCTTACGTTCTTGTTGTTGGCTAAGGAAATGAGATATATTAAAAGGATACTATATCATGATTTCAAAATTATTTCATTCTAAAACATTTAAATTGACAATGTCTCTTTCTATTTATTCTTCTAACAGAAGATTAGAGATAACTTTTCCTTCAGCAGAAAGATAATCACTGAGAAGTAACACAGGAATATCCAGTTTGATTTACTTAAAAATGACAAACTAACTTCTAGAAAATAACTTTAATAAAAGAAATGACAAAGTAACTTTGAGCTGTGATTTTACACTATGACGAAAAATAGACCAGGAACAAGTAATAAATGCATCACTGATTTTACTGAAAGGCCACTTCCAAAGTATATTTACAGTACAACATCGTAACCCTGACAAGAGAATCACTCATGGAGGATGCATGTCTAAACTGTTTCCCTGAAACGTTTATGTCAAATTCAAATGTCAAAATGTATTTTATCCAAATGTTAGTTCTAGTTCAACCCAATAAAAGAACTGAACAGGCAGTAGGCATGTTGCCTTAGCTGCCAAAGATGTTTAACAAAATACAAAAATTAATTAGGTTTGAGAGAGGAGTTTAATGCGAAAAGCCAATTTAATATTAGCAACAACTACAACTGCATATAGATGGATATCTTGACCCCCACCTCCAGGTTTTTCATTTAGAAAGCTCCACAGACAACTGAGCTGTTTGAGTAGTATTTGCTGTTACGTAAAATAATCTGATACAATTAGAAACTGTGATATTACTTGCAGTTGCAAATAGGATTAAAGTGAAAACGTTATTTCTACATGAGCAACGAATTTACTTTCAGGAACACTGGGTGTTTGAAGGAAAAATAACTAATGTACGGAACTGCTAGACTGACAATTACATTTACAACCGTATGTTAAGCCACCAAAGCAACACGAATCTCCCAAACTTGAAAATGACCAGGAAAACCAGCACCGCTCTCTCCTCTCCACCCTTTCCCCTCCACACTCCATTGCTCCCAGTTGTTGCTGCTCGGAGTGCCTGCTACTGAAGAAGGGGCTTCGTGTAGCTTGTGCTTTTTGCTGTCTCCTTTCAGATGTACTCTCTCTCGCCTCCGTATCACCCACCACAACAAATGGATCATTTCTCCTTCTCTCCACTTACTCATCATGGACAAAACTGCTGGGATCCAGTTATAGAAAGGAATTATCCTCAATAGTTACCTTCAGTTACAACTGCCTGACACTGCAGTCATCTAAATCTAATCCCTTTTCAAGCTGAAATAACCTACTCAAAAGCCCTTTGAGACACACAGCACGTCTATATTCTCTGCCTCTCACGCTCTGAAAACATAAGTATGCTGAAGCATCTCCTGTTGCTGTGGCTTCTTTCAATGTCGTTCACAAAGCTTTTAAGACTGTCATACACTTTCTTGATAAGAAAAGTTAAATGAGTGGAGGCAAGTGTAGCCCCCAGTTTCAGTATCACACAAAATTACTCCAAGTGAAGGTGCAACATGGGTTGCACTCGTCCCTGCACTGCCAGCAGCCTTGAAGAGCTGATAGACTGAAATCAGGAATAGAAATCGCAATTTTATATAACTGCAGAGAGAAAAAGCCCTTGCTTTACTGACAGATGCCTTGTATTTGTTTTTCAGTCCTGGAGGATTTTTCAGGTTATCACACACCTAGAAGTCATGAACATTTAATTTTCTAATCTCCCTAAAATCCAAGCCATTTTGTTTTTTAAAAAAAAATCAAGGTCTGTAACAGTTGCTCTCCTGGTACTGGAGGAATTTGTTAGAAGCTGCACAAGTGGCAATTTCCTGAGGTTTAGTACTCAAAACAAACTTGAACATATTTTCAGAGGGAGACTTATATCCAAACTTTGGATCTGCTGACAAACTTTCCTTTTTACTAGATCTCAACAGTATTGATATTTCAAAGAAAAAAGAAACTTTTCCCCACTAATGACAGCATTTGTGCATATTTATTTTCTTAAACATTTCTAATCGTTAGAGAGTATATATGTGCGAGTTGCACGTATTTCTAAATAATAGAGATCTAGGATGAAGAATTTTATCCCAAAGATAACTCTCTGCCAGTTAAAAGCTACTGAAATTAAGATATCTAATG
Source organism: Caloenas nicobarica (assembly GCF_036013445.1). Taxonomy (NCBI): domain Eukaryota; kingdom Metazoa; phylum Chordata; class Aves; order Columbiformes; family Columbidae; genus Caloenas; species Caloenas nicobarica. The sequence continues at coordinate 93,035,057 of NC_088247.1, read as the reverse complement.
TAGACTGTTAGCCTAGTGTAATCTAACCACATAATCTAAGCTTGTGCTACCAGCATCAATAATAGCACAGTAAGTTAAAAATAAACAAATAAATCTGTATATCACATCTCATAACAATAAAAGAAGCCCAGTAAGAGCTGAAATGCAGAACACCAAATGCAGTTTCACAAATGAATAGGTATGAAGTTTGGCAGAATCTCAACTTAAGTAAAAACATATTACTGGCAATCTGACACAAATGGAAAAGTGCTTACTTCTCCATTAGGTTCCTACAGAATGTCTACTTGAAGACAAAACACTACCCAAATATACAACCAGGTCAGACTGTGCAATAACAGTCAGTCTTAGTACCTCACAAACCGGAGGATACATCTTGTATTTATATAATTTCAATCTGGATGCTCTCAGTATTAATCACACTGTATTTGGATGCTTCCATTTAAATTAACTCCTGACAGGATTCCACAAGTAATTCCTGCTGGAGCTTTTTTACATGGTCAGGAGCCTAAATGAATTTTCCCAATCCTTACTGGTGAAAATTTACCAATTGCCGCAGCTATTTCATGGCAAAGTCACTTAAAACACAGAAATGTATGTCTGATGTCTCTTAAATAGGAAGAGGATAATAGAATACTATCCCAAACACCACAAGCATCACTAATTTTAGAAAGACAATAGTGACACAAATAATAAATTAACATTTTAATGGTTTTAATTTACATGTCCTTCTCAGTATCAAAGATTATGTTAGCATGGTGATACCATACTAGTGTGAAACCATACTATTTCATCTCAGGTAACATGTAAAGGCCGGCAGCGTAAAATGCACAGACATGGGTAACAAGAATCACACCACATGTTTCCATAATCGACGTTTTGCAAAGTTTTACAAACGAGAGGGAGGATTTCCTAAGTGCAATTTCACCTATTTTAGAGATGAAGTTTCTGGGTCTTTCTACTTTTTCTTATTTTCAGGTCCAAACCCAGTGGTTTTATACCGGGTTCACAGGCTTCTTCCAAAGGGTTCACAAAGGACACAGAATAAACTGGCTTACTGTCAGTAGTCTTACAGTCTCTGGAGTGAATTCTACACTGCCACCAGTGAATTTTCAGTGGTCTGAAAATCAAAAATACATCATTCAGCTTAGTCACTATCTAACCTCCCTCAGCTTCTGTTTGAGCAGGTAGCATCCAAATCTGATTACATTCCATTTCTACTACGAGAGAAATGAAGGCAACCACGCATGCCTTTACTTTAAGAAGTCCACCTAAAACTACAGAGGCACTGGAACCATACATGCTGATTTTGGAAGCTCTTAAAACAGTGCTGCAACAGCTTACCTGAAAGCCTAAGCTTTTCTGGTTTGTTTGAGATCAGTACCAATACCAAGTCTGGAACATTTAAGGCTCACATCATTAAGCCTTCACAATCCAAACTGCGTAAGGAGCATGACTTCTTTTCTTCATGTGGTGTCTCACAGTAACTGACCAAAACCTAAGTCTTATGATTAACAGACAGTATTTGGAAACACACTCTGGAATTGCGTGGAGCAAGTGTACTTGTGCTCACTCTAGCAAAAAAAAAAAAAAAAAAAAAGGTAGTATTGGGAAAAGACTCATAGATGCAGCTGTTGAGAGTCTGTCTCCAATGCTCACTGCAAGAAGCAGTAATATGTCATTAGGTCACATTTTTCAGCTGAAGTCCAAACCTCAATTTTAAGCTTGGACTGTACATCATCCATTCACGCTCACACATTATTAGGAGAGGGAACTGTTCCCTTGACATGACCCGGCGCATTGAAAAAGAGAAGGAACACACAGCTAAAATAAGCTCAAAGCTGTACAAAGATCCCACAGACTGTATTTCAGTGCCTCTATCTACAGGAAGCACCTTCAAAGTGCCCTTATTCCCTGACTGCACCCTCGTTCTTTCTGCAGCGCTTCCTCCACCAGCTACCCAGTTCTTAATGCTTCTTGCTCACCTCGAGCCATCCTTAGACCTTGGCCATCACTTGAGACACCTCTTAACAAAAGGCTCCTGGCCTTCTCCTGCCGGAAGTGCAGGATGGCACACACAGCGCAGAGATCTGCACGGAACCTTTCAGACATAGACAATTACTTGAAAAATTTCATCCTGCGATACCTCTACCGATACCCCAAACATCATGCACACGAGCCAACAGCCACCACAAGGAAGGGTGGTTTGGTGATCCTTCAGAGAAAGAAGGATGTCAGACCAAATAATACTGATTCCAGGAGAAGTGGGCATGTTATCATATACCTCATGGCACGTTCGTTTTGCTAAGTCTTTGGAAGTCTTTCTTTGAAATTACACTGATAAGAACCTGGCACTGAATAACTTTAAATGCTGTAACCACATTAAACAACAACGAAAGTTATTTCAGTCTGAAATAAAAAAACCCCCACGACTTATTTTTATCCTCTTAGGTTCCCCACCCCCTACAGATTACCAGCAACTCAAATGAACTAGCTCCATTTCACTGTGGTAATCTAGCAAATTTGAGATCTAATAATCCATTTTTCTTTAAATCTATGATATTCTTCTTCATTCTCAAGCTTTGGGAGCAGCCTTGAACATGAGACTTCAGGCCAGAGTAATTTTCATCGCCAACATACAGAGATTGCACTGGAAACACTGACCAGCACACAATATTAAGCTATAAAAATAGTATTTTAAAGACTTCTACTACTGAGTCAAACACACCCCAAAAATAAAGTCCCCTGCTCATAGTATAGTTTTAATAGTTCTATGCTGAACATTAAAATCACTTCTACACATATTTGGTAAAAATCTGATTTCGTTTTAAGGGAGCTTTAGGAACGAAACTCCGTGTCTTGCTCTATGAATATACCCCATGCAAACTGCTCCCAGAGGACCTGGTGGGCACGCTCCGTGCAGAAACTGTTGCACTTGCGCATATCCATTGCCTGGCATCTCTTAACCTTCTACCTTTCCAACATGTTCTTGCTTTGTGTTTGTAAATATTTTTTGATAGTTCTCCCTCTTCACCTGACTTCTGTTGTACTGCAATATCAGATGTCTTCAAGTTGATTACCCCAAAAGGACAGAAAAAAACCAGAAACTAAAAGAATACGTCTTGTTTATCTGAAAATAACAAAGATCCACAAGGAAACAGCTTATGTACAAGTTACTGCTCAGTAGAATACAGAAAATAAAACTGAAACTAGAGAAGTAATTTTGCAATCCTAAACAGAACAAATTCTCATTTAAAAAACAAAGGGGGAAGAGATTAATTATTGTGGTAAATTCCTCACATTTATTATCTAATCTGCAGGAGTTTGAGATCAGTACATTTCTAATTGAAGAGTAGGAAAAGTTGGCCTTAAACATATTGTCATATGCTTAATGGCTTTTCATCCTAAAATCTTCCCACATTTTTACATAAGTGATTTTTTTTGTTTGTTTGCTTAGCATCCTTTAAAGATCTGAAGAGATTTACACATTGAAAGAACCTAACTTTTAAAATAACTGCTTGATATTACTGTTACTATTATTTTTCTCTTGGAAAGAGAAAACTCAGAAGGGAAATTGCATGAATAATTCTCCTCTCTCCCCTAGGGCTGTTTTCCCATAGACTGCCCTGGACCCAAGTCAAACAACATGTCCTAGTGTTCTGGAAAAAATGACTTTTTCCTCAAGATTTAGATTTCTTTCACTAGTTACACTTATTTCCTGACCCCCTGCCTTCACACTGCTAAAGTCTAGACTCCACATATCTTATTCTTTTTCTGAACCTAAAGGAATTAATAATTTCTTTACCTGCACTGACATATTCCCAATTAGTCCTCGTTCTCATCTTTAAAGCTGTGAAGTTATTTCTCTGAAATAGAATTCAGAGATGGTATTCCATAATTATGACGAGTGCATTGCTTAAAGTTGTTTTTAAAAGTTTCAAATTCATGCTACACAAGCCAGAAATTATCAGCTGCTATTTCACTTGTCCCACTGCATCTTCACTGCTTATCCATTTATTTTCCTCTCCTCAGAAAAACATGGCTAGAGATGCTTACAGTAAACTTATAAATAAGCAACAGAGCTGAGGCAGAGAGGAATCTTTGCTTTCTTGGACTGGTTCAAAATTCAAGACAACTTCTGAATTTCCCTTTCGAATAAAGTATGGATTCCGCTTAACATAGATACCAGTCTGTGGATGCACCAGGAACACACACTGGATACCATTTTTGAATGCTGCCACTTATTACAGTTCCTGTTGTGCTGAACAACAGACTAATTACTACCTAAAATTATGAATAATCAAGAGTAGCAGGAGAAAGAAGCCTCTATACTGCACGAGGTTCCAATTTATAGGAATTTCTCCTGTAAATATAAACATACACGAAACGATTTTTTCATTTGAAGTGGGCATGATCATAAGCTCTTACTCAACTGTGATAAATAATCACAACAGAAAGTAACTTTCAGGTAAGACACAGAAGACAGTTCGGTTAGAAATCACTACGAATTAAAATGTTTTCATTGACCATGGCCTCTTCACGCACATTTTAAACCTGTTTGTTGCTCAAATTATTTCTTCATTCCTTAGGGCTTCTCTTGATTCCACTAGAGCTTGAAAGAGATGAAAGCAGAACAAAGGTTCTTCAGTGCACGTTTCAGATGTGTGCATTGTTTCCGCCAAATACATATTCCTTTTGCCAAAACTTTGCGAGCTACTTTCTACCTTCTGTATCAGACATCTAATGACATAAGGCGTGTGGGTGTGCACACATAAATAAATGTGTCATCAATAGAGTTATATAGCTTAACAGACAAAAAATAACAGCTTAAAGAAAATATAATCAAAAAGAAATAGGAATAAAGTTTCCCATATCCCTACCCCCCTTTGTACTCTCAACAGACTTGAAACAACTGCATTAATGCAGCAAGCAATAGCTTGTAAAAGGATGCAAACCAGCTGAAACATTTGACAGACAGCGTTAAATACCAGAGGATTCATATCAACCACTTTATTTGAAAAGGTGCTTTGATGTTGGCTATCTTTCATGTACCTCTTTCATGGCACATTAATAAGGAAAACTGAGATGGGGTAAATTAAGTCCCAAGGTCATATCTAGAGTTACAGCACTGTGGGTACCTGATGAAATACGGATTAATGCTGCATGAGCACTGAATAAATAAAACCACTTCTGTTAACCACTCAAACAAGTTTTACAAGTAGTTCTGAACTTTATTCGGCAACTAGACTTCAGACATCTTAATCCCCCACACTGCTTTGAAACCTAATTATCATAATGTGAACCCGAATGTTAGGTCCCTTTCAAACTGCGAGTGCTATGAAGCAGAAAAGTAATGGGAATTAAGCTAGTGTAACATTAGAAATGTAGAGGCATGGAACTTGAAAGTGGCATTTGTTAAAGCTGAGAGAGTATAATGTAGATATTCAACAACATAAAACACACATTTAAATTGAAAAGGATATGTAAAGCATGTGCAGACACCTATAAAATACAAGCGGACCTAAAATCCTGTAGAACAAACATTTCCAAATCAATTTCTTACCACCAAGGTCCAACTTCAAAAGGTATTAAACAGTCCTATTCTACCTTAGCAGAACATTTCTAAGTATTCTAAAGCAGACAATTTAAACATTAAAGAAAACCCAAGGAGAACTTTACAAGACATTACAGACTTTCCCCTATTTGTCATGGTACAGAAGTGTTTGAACTTAAACAGCAGTAAATTATTAATTACGTTGCTAATAAAGCCTCTAGAGCAAGAAAAGATTTTCCTGAAAGTGGCAGAAAAAGATTTTGTATCAAGTTTAAAACCAAGTGTAACAGAAAGCAAACTCTAAGCCACCTAGAAAACAATAACAAAATACACTTGCCTGGCTGCATTCTTTACTGCTTATTGAAAACAATTAACAATTCATGATACCTATCAAATTTTATTTTAAATGTGAGCTGAAATACTTTATTCTAAGTGTGCACTGATGTAACAAGCACATAAAAAAAAAGTCAGACCAGTAAGAATGTTTGTATTGTGACAATGAAACCACTGAGGCTGAGAGTAAAATTGTGATGTTATTTTTCCCAGTATGATGATTGAGCTGTTCATGTTGTCTTGCTCTAGCATAGTTCACCTGTCATTCAGATAGCTTTCATTTCCAAGATGCCTACAGCCAACAGCAACCAAAGAAAAACAGTTGCGGTGATCAAAATACGGAACGAGATTCCTGAAATATTTTTTCAAGATTTTCATCTAATCCAAAAAGGCCAATGAAATCTTAAGAGTTCATCATTTGCCATGTTAATGCTGAACACACTGTTGTTTCATTTACATTTCTGGTTCTGTTAAAACAAATACACTTGTCTAAAACAGAACATCTGTTTTTGTTATAATACAATGTATCTTTGGCAAAAACTCACAATAGAACTAACATAAATAATCAAGAATATTTATTGAACCTTGTAACAAAAACTGATTTGTAACAAAAAACCTGAAGACTAGATATGACTGTCTCTGGGCTCTAGTCCAGTCCTAATCTAAGTCAATAAACATAGCTCTAAAAGGGAAACTACATTAAAAAAAAAAAAAGTCCTGCAGTTATTTAGGTTGGATGTAGGTATCCGAAAGCATGTTGGTTACAAAAATAGTAAAAAAATACTTGCTTTAAATGAAAAACTGTCAAACTCAGTCCAGACAGGTTTTAAAGCCACACACAAAATGGTGCCTTATGCCTCATTTCCTACTACTGTCTTCACTGATTTGTCTTCTTTTTGGAAAAATTCAGTAAAACTATACATAATTGGTACTTGCCATTGCTGAAGATTTGCTATTTTAATTGCTTTCTTGTCATATATTTATTAGCACTAAAAAAGACAAAGCAGTCGTCAAATAAAATACTGTAATGTTTGAGAGAAAATCAAATGGAGAAACTGAAATGAAGAAAATTATTTTGGATGCCTCTTCTGATACTGATACAACTGAAATATTCTAATGTGAGAATCGGTTCATTTGATTCTCACCACATAACTAAAAAAAACCATGAAACAGTGTTCTCAGTTAAGTCTGTATTTAAGTGCTGCCCAGAGTCAGACACTGAAGCCAAGGAATAACTTCATAACAATTCTGAAATTATCGTACAGGACTTTAGTAGTAGGGAGACTATTTCAGCATGTGCTGCACATACATGCAAACAATTAAGTGTTCAGCTGGTTATTACCACTAACCTTCATTAGAGTGCACACCTGTCCAGATTATTTGTGCATGCATCAACTGCACACACCTTCTTTTTAAAATTACAGGCTTTATTATTGTGTCCTTTACCTGGAAATGAGTGATCCAAGTTCCATATAATGAACTGGATATAAAAGTAGGAACGGATTTTTATTTTAATAATAATTTCTGAAACTATTTTCCACTTCAAAAAAAAAAAAATTACAAGCTTTATTTGCCAAGAAAGCTGAAGTCCGTAGCAGGTCTCTATCAGCCACCTTTCTGAATGACAGCTTAAGAAGTTGATTGGGATTTTGGTTTTAAAACACTATAAAACAACCTAGACGCATCTGGCAAGCCACTCTAAATTTGGACTCCTTTAAGGAAAAAGATTGTAAATGCAAATACAATTGGCAATTCTCTGAAACTTGCACACAGCAACGAACTGAATTCTGTTTTGCTAAGCAAGGATTTCCACCTTGGTGCAACTCAGTGCATCACAGTGAGAAGCTGAATGCTTGGGAAAGGGTATCGTGTTAGATGCAATTGACTCATTCTGTCACAGTTTAAGTACTAGAGAGTTTTTGGTTTGTTCTGCTTTTTGTTTGGTTTGGTTTTTTGTTTTTGTTGTTGTTGTTTTTTGGGGTTTTGTGGGTTTTTTCCGGGGCTTTTTTTCAGTTCAAACTCTAAATTGATCTGTAAATCCATTTTTTAATTACAACCGCAACGTGCTGAACCAGATCTTTAGAAGTGAATTGTTCCAACATTATTTAAATTGTTTCTTAGAGGTTTTAATTGAAAAATAATTTATAAAGATCACTTGACCCAAAAGCGTAACACAGGTTTCCACAGAACTGATCAGAGATCTGCATTCAGCTTATGTATATACAAAGCCCTCGTATTTTCCCCTATCATAAGAAAACATAATCAAGGGAAGACTTTGTACATAGAAACAGAAAAGTTTTTTGGGATGTGTGAGTGAATGCCCTGGGGAACTTTTTTTTATTTAAGAAAAGAGGATCAGCAGAGCACGTTCTTCCAACTCATCTTTCACAGCTGTCCTCAAGAGGTATAACAGTTCTCACAATGTGTGCCTATTATCACCTATTGCTCAAATGATAATTCTGTACTAATTGCTCCTCATTTAGTAAGTATCACATTTGAATTCAGACAGACATAAATCCCAGGCATTCCACTGGATTATCAGAAGTGGAAGGGCGGTGTATGTCTGGACTCATCATTTCTTATTGTTACTAAGAAATACCAAGAAGATTAAGGAGAAAGTTTTCTGGAGCTAGCAAACAAGCAGAGTAGCTATATTGCAGGATTCAGCAGCAAGGCTGGGAAACCCCAGCACTGGATCACTCAATGAGAGGCACATAAAACCAGTTCAGCAGAAAAGGCAACATGGGAACCCCATTCTTCAAGAAAGAAACTTAGTCATGACTGTCAAAATGCAAGAAGAGACACAGGGACTGCAAGTCCAGCTTATTTGTATACCCACATACATAAATGCACACACAACAGCAGTCTACAAAGTTCAACACCACCAAATATGTCACACACAACATGCAATACAAAAAAACCTACATTATTCTCATTTTTATTTTAACATGCAGTACCTCAGAGTGTTCTGCATACAAACTCTGAAGTAGAGACTAGCTCTTCACCATATAGAAGCACAGAAAAAGAAAACCAATAGCAACATAAATATATACTGAAAGCAAAAATGGTTTTGATTATGCTAATTTTCACTTCCAGGAATTAATCTTGCAGGTTAAACAATTGCTTTTGTGTATTTTTCCTACAAATATCACAACACGTTTTGGAAAAAATGAGAAGTTACAAGATTATCTGTCAGTACTAGAAAAAGCAACAACCTGATAACCCAACTTCTACCTTAGAGCATTTATACTAATTTCTGTTTCACAAGAGCTTTTATTTTCTCCAAGAACTTGGTAGCTCTACTGTCCTCACCCCCCCCAACCAATCAATAATGAAAATTATTTTGCAAATTCTATAATCTTGAACTATAAACAGGGAGAAACTATGAAAGCAAAAGAATAATATACAGTGAGAAAACCATCTGCCACGGCATTATATAAATAATATTTCTGTGTAAACTAGTTATGTACATTTTTACTCTTTCAGACAAATTGCTTATGTCAGCGTAATGTATTTTTATGAACAACAGTGAAAATAAACATTTGCCGAAAACCACACAGTCTGAAGTGTTTTCCATTCTCTACAGTCATTAAAAACCTACTGGTTTTGACCTGGATTCAGGAAAGAGTATGCTTAATTTTTCAGAAGCTTCAACAGCCTCTTTGCTTTGCAAAGAATTATAATCAGAAAAACCCTACTATGTCCTGAAATGAAAAGGAGATTTAAGTATCATATCTTGTTGCAAATGTACTTAGACATTTTAGAAACAAAGAACATGTGCAATCAAATGATAGCATATATTAGTAGGAATAATACATATGTTGAACATTTCTGTAAGACAACTTCGTAATTTAAAGGCTGCATTAAAAGTATATAGTAGTTTGAACAGAGAAAGGCCATAACTTTTTCAAAAATTTAGATAACTTATTTCAGTATGTTAAGACAGAGAAAAGTAAACACCGCTGTTAAACTTCAGCAGAAAAGATAATCCAAGGTAAGCCACCAAAAACACTTGGAAAAAATAGAAGTGTGAATTAAAAAAAAGACAGCAGTTCTTCATGGGAGAAAAGAAAATTATATAGTACAGTAGTAGAGTTTCCATCCAAAACAACAGCAGAATAGTTTAGTTTTAATTCAACAAACTAATGGATAAAATTTGAAGTTTAATGAGGATAAATGCCTTCACTACTTTCTGCTAGGTATTAACAAAATATTTATTTCCAGACCACTTAATACCCATAGGATTAGCAAGCATTCCATACCATAGTCAGACAACACAAGCTTTTATCATTTGCATTTAAACCTCATTTATCAAGAAATAAACACAGAATGCCAAACAGGTCCTTGGCAATTTGAGCTGCTATTCTTGCATACTTTGTTACTATGATAATAACAACAGAGTGAACCTCAGGAAGAGAAAATAAAATGCTTCAGTGAGTCTCTCTTACTGACTCAGGAGAACTTTCATGGTCCAAAGAGCTACAGCCATTTTCCTTTGGCTAGAAGGATGGGTCAAGATTGACTCAGAGACAGATAAGGCAACAAAAAGAAGTACTTAAAAAAAAAAAATCACATTTAAAACTACCTGTTAAGTCAAAATATGCTGGACAGATCAATATTCCAGCAAGCAAAGTGATCTTACCAGTAAACAACATCCAGTGGTGCAAAATATTTCTTCATAATTAAGTCAGCAAAGTAAGCTTCTGTTTCTCTGCAGGCTGTGCCATTGCCAATCACAACAGTGCTACAGCTTCGCATGGAGTAAAAAAAAATGACCAGTTATTCTTAGATGTTCTTTTAGACTTTTCCATACATAGCATTCAATCCACGACAATGACCAGTACATCTTATTTTACATGACACAAGGCCTGGATTTAATGAGAACATATTCCTAGTAATATCACATTGTGTTTAACCCATTTTCAATGTGACAGTTCACAAGATGAGTAAAAATTTTCAATTATTTGTAATGGAATTGAACAGTGGCAATAACCGCAGAAAAACAAAACAAAACAAAAAACCAGATACTTAACATTCATAAAAGAAATGTAATATTCTTTACAGTCCTCAAACCCTTTCCCCTCTTATTTCCCTCATCTGTTGAGTCACGAAAAAGGGCAGAAGCCCAAGCAATCAGAATCTTAATTCCTTGATGGGAACATCATAGTTTGCAACAGCTTGTAAGGTCATTGCCTCTGACTGCCCCCACTACAGCCAGTCAACCATCAAATCACCTTGTTTAAAGCCAGTCTAATGCTGAAAGACAAACTGGGCTGTATGCCGTGGCCACGCAGCAGCTGCCTCAGCGGACCAGGTGTCTGTCCACAGGGGATCCCAAAACAGTACAATAACCCTCTAAACATGCTGCCCCTATTTGCAAGTCCGTCTGGAGATCTATCAGAGCAGGATTTCCTTTGCTTAATAAAACTCTTCCAAAGACTCCATGTGGCTTTTGGAACAGGGAAAGATCGATGAGTGGTTTGGGGGTTGTGGGGGTGTAGGAGAGTGAGGCTAAACTTATTCCTTAGCTGAATGTTAATTTCTATTCCTAAAAATAAATGGATTGACAGAGCTTTATGGGAATACATTCATAGCATGCAGCCTTAGTCATAGCAATGGTTTGACTTCATATGTTTCTAACATATACACAGTGTAAAAGCATGAACACAGACTAAAAGAAAAATAAGCTCTGAACTACATAAAAAAGAATAATTCCAGTTAAATCATTAGAATTCTTATTCCACCCAAAAGCAAGTATTTATATAGTGAAGATTTTCATTACATTTGGTAAGAAAGTGTAATAAATGGAAGTTCCTTTAGCATACCTGTGCTGCAGCAGAAGCCTCTTTATCTTTTCAGCATCACGAAATCCTTGACCAGAATGCAAGTAAACGACATCGGTGTGGAGTATCTGACCTAGAACAATGAAAGGCAAAGCCATTTGATAAAAACCACAAAGATCCAAAAGCTACATCCTGTGGAACTAAAGTTCATTCGATGATTCACAAAGCAAGCTTCTCAATAAGCCATCTTTCCCTTTAATTTTGGTACCCAACTAGAAGAACTGTATGGTGGGCAGAGGAGTAAAATGCTTTGGTTGCCAAAGCAAAATGAGTTGATATATTTTCTAGTTCCCTGAGGACATATCCACAAAACAAATCATGAGCATCTAGTCATATTAGGCAAGAAAAGTGTATTATATTATGAAAGAAAAAAATAGCAATTCACTGTGAAGATTTATTGCTCCAGTCTAGTATATTTTACAGATCGAGTAAAGAGACATGAAAATTAGCAATGCAGAGTCAGGACTTGCAGCCCAGGAGCTATGAAACTCCAGTGCCAGCTCTTGCCGTCATCCCATCTATCACATTTGGAAATAATGCTGTATTAACCGGTACTGATGGCTTATGGTGCAATGCATGCTAATAACCATTTGCCTGACCTTTATTGCCATTTTAACACGTGTCAAAAACATATCTTTGCTTATGCCCACCCTGGGTGGATATATTCTCAGACAAAAAGCAGCGACAAAAATCAAAGGAAAACAAACCATTTTCACATGGGTCTAAAGAGGTATGCATCCCCAGATCAGGCTACTATGAACTGGAAAGGCTCTGTTCTATATCTGTCTAAAAACTGGACTAAAAAGTTCTGCAAATACAATGTTACCGACTTCCCACATTGACATGCATAATACTAAACAAAAAGTGCTGATAAAGTGCCCAGATGTCCACGACATTACTCATGAAAAAAGCAAAGTATTTAAATTCAAATTCTTTGTTAAACAATAAAAATGCCAGATGTTCTCTTTGCTCACTACTGAGAGGCACAATTATTTGAACCTGTATTCAAGAAAGCAGAAGAGATCTTAAATTCTGTTTTAGAGAGGAGTAATAACACAAAAGTAGACGCTGAAATCCAGGTGCTAGAAACATAACCTTGAGCCTGAAGAAAGGAATTTGCATGACAGGATGTGTGGAAAACACTAAAAGCTTAAGACAAAAATCAATTCAATAAAAAGCAGGTTTTAAAACTATCCTTTCTTCTAAATGAATATATTTTTTATCAGTCCTTTCAAAAATATTTGGAATTGAAACTTACTGGTTGGTGAAATAATCGCCAACTTGCAGCCATGTTTGTAGCCAGGATCTACTCCCATCAAAACACGGCCCCTCACAGGGCTGGTCAGAAGCAGCTGCCGGAGATTTCTCCCAAACATCATCACAGACTCTTTCTCTGCATCAGATGTCAACTTTGATCTTAAAAGGATGAAAGCAAAAAACATTTTCCCCTCAATTAGCTTTCAAATGCACTTTTGAATTGTTTCAAAGTTGGAAGGCTTTTTCCAATCATGTTTTCATTATCTTTAATTAAATATTAAACTATTAATCAAGTTTTTGATGCTATATGATTATCTCATTCTGGTTCCAGGGAAGTAAATCAACATAAAGAGTATAACAAACACCTATAAGAATGTACATGCACCAACTAACATTCAAATTTCAACTCATAATTTTGAGTGAAGAACAGCTTCTCATCAAAGCTCATACCTAATTGCAAAGAAAAGTTAATTTGAAGATGACATGGATTGACTTAATCATAACTTCCCAGTTCTGAGAAAAAACACTACTCAGCAAAAAAGATGATCATTTAGGTTGAGAGGTACTACAGAGAAACTGGTAGGGCCTATCCAATTAATTGCTAACACACCATGACTCCTGAGGTATTTAATTTCATTTACAAATTACATTATTTAACAGTCATCACAGAAGTGAGTAGACTTGAGGTCTTTTTAGGAGGGTATTTCACTTCCTCAGAACCAAACTAGGAAGCTAATGGGGTCGTGATGTTCCCTACCTTTCTTTTCCATATCCTTCAACAGAAACAAGTGAGATAGTGCACTAAGGATTGACTTTGATGACTTCAAGCAAGAACATTTAGAGTAGAGTGTTATAAGAAACAAATCAGTCTTGTTGAGTGAAGGTGTACAAGATGCATGATGTCTTATTTGTCAGACGTGATCAGTAAGACAATGACTGATAAGGATAAGTACTTTGGTCATGGTATGGCATTTCATATAAAATAAGCAAAAATTAAAAAAAATAACGGGGACACAAATATTCCTGACCTAGCGGCTTTTTTTTTTTTTTTTTTTTTTTTTTTTTTTTTTTTTACATTTACACGTACTCATTGCTATTTTCAGCTGCAATATATTGTCAATAACTATGATTAGGCAAGCAACAGCAGACCAGTAAAGCCTTCACGTAACTTAAATAGTAGCCAGTGCCCTTATTCTCCTTTTCTTTTTACCCATCACTGAAAAAAAAAACCCACAACATCTGAGTATTTTTACAGAAGAAAACACAAGCAAGCTACAAAGTTCAAACACAACCCTCATAAGGGCTATTTGACATGATGGGATATGAAGCTGTTCTGAGCAGTTTTCAGATGTGGAAGAACTTGAGTCTGATCTGACTTTGCCCAAGATCCAACCAACCATCTCAGCCCTGTCTCATCCCACAGTGGCACAGAAAAAGCTGTAAGTCATCATCACCTCTCATTTAGATACAGATCTAGATTCTCTTTCACAAATTGCTGATTTGACATTTTCTAAGAAAGTGTGCAACAACAAAAGACTCAGATCCCTGTGCTTTTTGGGTTTGTATCAAGTGTACCAAATCAACACAGACATGATTTAAAGTGCGATGGTGGAGGGTATACATGTGTTCTAAGACTTAGCAACTCAAATGTGCCCTCAGCTCCAAAGAGCAGACACTCTGTATATTGCCACCACTAAAACCAGGAATTTGGGAATGGCTGCACTAGTTGATGTAAGTGGTCCCTCTGTCCCAGTGCTCTGTTTCCAAGTGTGGCTACAAGCAGCTACCTAGGGAGCTGATACAGCAGCACTAGTTTACCTACCCCATAATCTTATCATAGCCTCCAACGATTTCCAGCTCAGAGTATTTCCTGAGCTTACCCTGATTTGTGTCTTTAGTAGCCCATAACAGATCTCTTGTCCAACTACCCAATCTCCTGCCGAACCCATGCATGTTTCTTGCATCCATGTAGTCCATTGGCAGCGAGTTCTGCAGGTCCATCTGCAGGTCCAAACCATGCAAACCAAAAGCTGCCACCTTTTGGTTGGAAGCTGATTCTTTATAATTCTTATGGCCCCATAGATCTTACATTGGAAGGAAGTAAAAATGTATCCCTAGAAACTCCATGCCACTCTTCACACACCATTCATCTCTTAAGTCCTCTCTTTTTCAATCTGAAGTGTCATAGCCTAGTCAATACTTTTTCACACAGAAATTATTTCATACCTTGTTCCCCTTCACTGGGCATTTTCCAGTTCTAACGAATCCTTTTACTACTTCTTCACCCCGCCCTGAGGTGAGAGGACCAAAATGGCCAATAGCACTCCATATATGGGCAACCTAAATCAATGATTCTCTGTTTCATCTTTATTCCTTAACTAAATAATCTTATCTTCTAAGCACATAACATTTATGTGGAGCTACCTTCCACAGTGCCACAATGTCTTTCCTGAGTGTCAGGATAGTTTAGAGCTCGTAATATTCTATATAATACAATACTTGCTTGCCCTCGCACACATCGTTTTCCACTCATCTCCACTGAATTTTAGTTGCCATTTCATTTCCTGATCACTCGGTCTTGAATTCTTGAAAAACTAAACAAAAAGAACCTAAACCACGGAAAAAGCTTCTTCCAGGGAGAGTCAAGGGAAAAAACAATTTGATGCCACTTGCGAGAGACCAGAGAAAACAAAGCAAATTCCTAAGCCTCACAGCTGTATGGATCTTCTGCATACACACACGACAGAGATTCAACCAGTCATACGTGCATAGAAATGAAGTTTAAAAGTGGCTTGTAAACAAGGGAAGGTGGAATGCTCTTGGACTGGAGGCTTTGTACAGGGACAGGCCAATTTCAGCTTTCCATCTATCCCAGAGATATGGGGTCCCTATTGCCCACAAAGCCAAGTCCTCCCACACTGCAAATTCACATCAGTCCACCTGTGAAGGGAAAATTGTGCAGGAATTAAAATTGCCCCTAAACACATGCTATTAGTTACATGCACCTTATGGAAATCATGTTTAAATTTGGCACGGATATACAGAAACTTTTATAGTAACAGGAAATGTTACTGAGAGTGCCAGGTGCGTAGGGGGAACATAATGTATGTCCTTTCTATTACATAATATCCTGTATTTTTTAATTTCAAATATAGACCTCTCTTTTCTCTCTGTCTCTCACTGAACACTTGTATCAACGACATGATCTACTGTCCCAGGTACTGGCCCTTCATTTCAGGTTAGGAATAGTCACTTGATCTTTGAACAAATATCAAGCTACCTCAAACAATCTAATATCTTTCTCTTTTTCAGTGCACTACTGGCTTCATCCAAATGGCAAGATGCCCAGCTTCATGTTTTTCCAATTTGTGACAATTCTCATTAATATGGCAGAGATCTAAGGCAGAGGCGGATAGCAGTCCTCCTCTCTAAACACAAGAGGAATGGTTATTTTGTAAAAAACAAAACAAAGCCCTTCAGTTGCTACTTTACAAAAAAGTAATTTTTTTTTTCAAGCCCCTCTCTTGAATTCTATGAAGCACTCAGACTGTAGATCACCAACAGGTATATTGTAAAAAAAGCAAATAACCTAATCATGACCTACTAGCTTCTATATTCAATGTTGTAAGAGTCAGTTTTTAAATTGAGATTTAAAACTCCCCACTTCCATATACAGTCTGAGAGGCAATCCCTTCTGTGGAAAAATATCTGCAAACTAGCTTCAGGTGCGAAACAAGATATACAGAGAAATGTTTGTGTCCCTGAAGACA
The DNA here is from genome assembly GCF_036013445.1 of Caloenas nicobarica. Lineage (NCBI taxonomy): Eukaryota > Metazoa > Chordata > Aves > Columbiformes > Columbidae > Caloenas > Caloenas nicobarica. The sequence continues at coordinate 93,018,303 of NC_088247.1, read as the reverse complement.
GAGGAGAAAAAGCACTCACTCTGAGAAAGCATGGAAAATTAGGAAAGGATTATCCATTAAAAAAATATGTCCGTGCCACATCGCTTGCCTCAAATCCTAACGGAATCATTCCATGAAGTACTGCAACAAAATAAAATGTATTTCAAAGAGCCAAAAGCAACACTGGACATTATTATACCAGATATTAGAGATGATGATATCTGACAGAGTGGAAGAAAGGAAATTAAACAATAAATAAGGTAACTGTCTTGCTGGCAAGTTTCATTATTCTGATCACTAGAAGCACCAGAAACTTCAATACATTCTTGGAAACTTTCTGTTCCAACATTTAATGATAATAAAAAGGAAAAAAAAAAAAAAAAGAACAGTGGGCGGTGGGCTGGAAATACTAATGCTAAAAGGAGATATCGAATACTTTAGCAGCCCTTTGCAAGAGTCCTAAAAAAATCAGCTGCTGGTGTGGGCACAAAGAGAATAAAACAGTGATAAGGGTTAAGTGCTTTGCATTCCTCCCTACAAGAGATGTTTCAGCTTTTCCTAACCAGACACTGTCAATCGTGCAGAATTATCACAGAATAAAACACAAGCAGATACCCACTCAGGAACAGGCAGTGATCTTTGTATTCTTTGCATTTATGACTTGTGAGCTACACCCAGGAAGTAGTAGGGAAAGAAGCTTTTTTTATTTTAATTTAAGAGAACAGAAAACCTTCAGCAACCCACTGCTGCAGCAGGCCTCAGTATTATACAAACACACAAGCCACAGCAGTCCTGTGGTAGGAACCATGCAACAAAAACACCATAAAAGAGCCTTGAAGAACCCTTATGTCAGTCTGCTTATTTATGATAAAACCAAACTCCACTAAATGGTAAGTCTTTTTTCTTTGTTTAGAAGAGTTTAGTTGTAGAGAAGGCTAGGAATGACAACTACTTTCACACCAACGTAACAGAAACCAACAGTTGGACTCACCATCATGAGATGTTCATCATTTTGGCCAAACAATACACACCAGTGCCTCCCCTAAGTAGCTACATGTACTGTGGTCACAAAACAAAATCTGTGAAATTCACAGTAGCAAAAGCCAGGGTCACTAATCAGAAGAGGTGAAGCTATTTTGCTTGCGAAGTAATGAGCAAACACAAACTGTACTGAAAAAAAACCAAGAGCCACTAGAAAAATCTGTTTCCCAAAACTTCAGCTGACAGTTCTTTTCAGAGGGCAAGAACATAGAATATCTGGTCAGTGATGCTCAGGGAAAGAAGTGCCAGGAAAACAACTCAGATTTGAAAAGAAACACCAGAGCAGAGCCAGGCAGGTACAGAAGAACTACATTTGACAATCTGATTGCTGATTTTAGATACTGAATAAACGGCATTTTGATACAAGTATTCTCAACATTTCTAGTCCAATAAGCAGGGTCTCTTTGATAAAGTCCATTTGAACTACCTCAAAACAGGTATGAAAACCTAGGTCACATATCAAAAAGCCTTGCCAGAATCAAACATGTTATATGCTTTGGGGAACTTCTTTTGCATTCCAGAGAAGAATCACACCATCAGTACTGTTAGACATTGAAAAGTAACACTTTTAGAACGTAGACTGTAGACTTTTTTACATATTAAATAATTTCAATTATGTGGTAAACTACCCCATGAAAATATCCTATTTAATCTTACTTGGATACCAAGTTTTAAATTTCCTTTGAATTTAGAACAGATCATACAAGTTACCATTTGTCTGATGACATCATTACTACTGTATCACCAGAAATAAGTTTACTGACTTCTCTAGAGCCATCACAGTACCAACAAAATGGTATCAGACTAACTCTATGACTAGTTCAGGTACCACAAAGTGCAGATGATCAACACGAGTGACACTTCCAATCACGATTACTTTGCTGGTTTCTTTCAGACAAGTAAAAAAGGAGTCAGAACAATGTCACCGACAGTACTATTGCTGTAACATGAGGAGATGCTGGGAAAATTCAATGACATGATAGTTCATGTTAATACAAGAATAAAGATGCAAGTATTATAGTAATGTAGATCTAAACTGTACATCATTAGATAAATGTACAAGCAATAAATATGTAAACATGTAAAATGACTTCACAGAGAAATCATTTAGCTACTGTAGCCTAGGTCACAAATGAAATTTACAGAAGCAAGACTACATAGTACATTCCTTCTGTAAGCACAGAGGATTAAAAACATGCTGATATTTTCAAGTATATAAAAGATATTCTAATAAAAAGTTGAGGAGGGAATTTTGAAGAAATTAGTAGTATGAAAATACACATTCATTTTGGGCTTACCTGAATTCTCTACAGAGGAGAGGATATATAAGGCGTTTATATGCATCCTCTACTGAATTCCGTAGTATCCTCATGAATTCTGGTTTTAAAAAATGTTTTGGTCTCCATCTACAGAAGAATAGAAAAAGAGAAAAAAAAAATTCAAGCAATACTTTAAGAACATATGCAAAAACTCAGATAAAATGGAATATGAAAAAAAAAAGTTCTACATTGAGTGTCATGTCCTATAAACTGCAGAATTACCGCAATAATTAGGCAATGAAATCATAGTTTTGAATATGAATGGAATGAGAAATTGCTCACGGTTGTACTATCAGACAAGGGACAAGGCCTATCTTTTCTCTTTTTTTGTTAGGTATTAGAATGCAATCATATTTTATGTTTTGAAGAAAATATAAAAAGATGTTTCTTTTCACTTCGAGAAGTCAAAGCTTATCACAACTGAACAGAGAACTTGGTTCCATATTACCATCAGGGTTGCACGATTTGCTATTTCTTGATACATAAAAAAATGACTAAACATCCTCTGCGAGCATCACTGCAGAGCTGCTGATATAAGGCAACTGTGTCCAGACAGAAATTCAAGATCTAAACTAATTTCTATTAATGAAACCAAATTCAAATTTCCTTTCAAATGTTTTGAGTATCTCTATACAGACTCAAAATGAAATCTGACAGTTTTGCAGTAGTCCTCAAAAAAAAAAAAAAAAGGCAAATGATTTTTCTCTTTTACCTGTTGCCAATATATTTAAAGTGTAAATAATATTCCAGCAAAAGGGGAAATGAAATAAACAATACCAAACACACACAAGACTATTTCTCAACATTTTCTAAGCCAAACCGTTTGGAGCATTTCCTTCTCTAAGGAGACTGCGCACAGTGGTCATAGCCCTAATGACAAATACCTGAAATTGTGTCCTAAAATACACATCAGTTACAAAGGTCCCTAGAACAAAGATCCCAGATATTTATTCCATCCATCTTTTTGCTTTGGGAAATGTTACTATGGGGGGCAAGGAGAGGAAACTTCTTGAACGAGCACAACTGACTCACTGAGATTGTCCACTCGATGAGAAGGCAGAAAGATTGAGGAGATGCAGACAGACATACTCAAACAGAAGTAAAGACTACGAACATTTTCAATTATAGTCCATCTGTTTTGGTTTGGGTTTTTTGGGGGGTTTTTTTGTTTGTTTGGTTGGTTGGTTTGTATTCATATTGATAACATTCAGAATTTTCTTCATTTAGTGTATATTTTACATGCCTGGGTCCCTCACTGCAAAGCGAGATACCCCAGATGTATTAAAAAATATGTAAGTTTTATAAATTTGTTGTTTGATAGCTTTTTTTTTTAAATAAATGCAAAATGAAAGAATTCTGGCCATTTGATAATGTGTCCAGATGCAAGTCAAAGCAAAAACAGGACTGAATTTTACTTTTGACTTTGTTTACTTACCCTCACTCAGAAATACCGAGAATCCTAACTTGCTCCTACCCAGCCAGCTTTGCAGTTCTTTAAGGGGATCTACAATTTCCTGAAACAGCTTTAAGTGTCTGCACCTATAATAGTTGAGAAATGTGTGATCAAGTCAACACTGCATTAATGCAGACAGACATGGGAGCAGAATTAAGCTCACCACTTAGTTTTACAACATCCAGAGTTGTGAGTGCTCAGCCACATGACCTCATCACTTTGCTAACAGTTTTTGCAAATAGTTATATTACACTTATTTGTAACTAGAGACTCTTTCCATACCTATATAAAACTGGCAGAGGCTTTAAACCTCCTTATTGCCATCCAATTCTATAAACATGAAGTTTTTACAGGTGGCAAGTATGACTACACTCTCCCAGAAAGTGTCCTCAGCACAAATAAGAATGATTTTGGAAACGTGGCAACTGTTCCTCCCTCTCTTCCATCCATTAAAGCTACATAGCAAACCTTTTCTCTGTAACTAGTTTATCACAGCAGATATTTTTATTACCTGCCTATACAGAAGTAAAAATTATTTAGGCAACATTCTATAAGAAATCCTAGAACTGCTACAAATGAAAAAATACCTCAACAGTCCATTAAATCATAGCAAATGCTGCATTTTAATCATTCCAATACTTTATGAGGGAAGAGAAAAATCCACTTGACTGCAGAAAACAAAGCAAAAGCCATGTGTGTATAATTTTAAAGATCGTCAAAGCCTAGTTAAGCTTCCCTCTAAGAACAGATTTTTCTTGACTAAATAATCAAGAGTTGACCTTCAAAGCCCTTTAAACGAAGCCCTGTTTAGAAAAAAGTCCATATAAATAATATCGTCTTACTCTCCTCATCAGCTCTCTGTGTGTTTGTGCTCACAACAGGGACCACCAGAAGCATAAATCGCTTAGGCTACCGATACGCCTCAGAGGGTGAAACCATACATCAACAGAATTAACGTAGCCCACATTATGAATCATTAGTATTAATTAACAGCTGTTCCAAGAAGAGCACAGCTAGGCTTTTAGACCTGAAGCACACAAAGCAGAGCTTTGTTGTCTTCCAAGACATTCTGTAAATGTCATGCATTCAAGACAAAGCATCCCTTTAAGGCCTGTACCAGGGACTTCACACAGGACCCCAGAATTTTGTCTGGAGACTGGAAAAAGATTGTCAAACACCAAACTTCATTTTCAAGGCTTCAGTCCCACTTTAGAACAAAATCTCACCCGTTCCCAAGGAACAATTCCATGTTGTCTTTACACTCAAAGCCAGCTAAGGAGCCCCTCTCTGGCTATTTCTCATTGACCCTTTTTTTGTGTCCCACTTCTCAACTAAGACTTTGGGACCAGCACAGTTCTAGTGTTAATGGAGCCAGGTTCGCTGTCAAACCCAGCAGAGATGCCATTTTCTGGGGAAAAATACAATCCATAGGGCCAGCCATGAGGATTTTCACGAGTTTTCAGCACAAATCTGAATTTCAAGGAAATTATAGATGCTTCTACAGGCAGATAAATATTCTGAACCTGCAAAGAAAATACAGTCATCTTAGAGAGCATCCAAGTAGAGCTCAATACTGAAGAACACCAGTATTCCAACCCATGTTCCATCACAGGCGTATTTAGTACTAAAAAAATCTGCCTCTGAAGAACACAAAGGTCAGTATATTTGCCACTAATTCAATAGGCAGTAGGTGATACTGTTTTGTGACTAGAATACCAGCCGCACTCTGTAGCAACGTGGCATTTCTGGTTCTGCAACTGATTTTGTGTGTGACCTTCAGCAAATTAGTTAATACCTTTGCAAAGGTTTGAAATCCCTGCCTCAAACAAAAGTTCTTAACCTTCTGCTCTCACCAATAAATCAATGCAATGAAAATAATGCAACTCGCACCCTTGCACAGTTATTTCCAAGCTTGCAGAGCAGAATACATATTTAAAATTTGTCAGTTTGATAACACAGTTGTCCATCTTATGAGGAAGATCAGAATCTGTCCTACATGTTAATGCACCAAGATCTGCTAAAATCATTCCTTCAGAAGCTTTCTGATGGTGGAGAAGTTATCCTTAAATAGTAAAAAGCCATAAGCATTTACAGCCTCATGAATGCGAAGTATTAATAAGTAGTTCCATTTCCAAGGTCAATATTCTTTTTATCTCAGGATGATTCACAAAAGTGTAATCAACCCAAAATATCTCATTTTACATCCCACTTTCACTTGTGTAGCACTGACAAGCTGTTCCATTATCTGTGGCTCACAGTGCTTCCAAATTCTGTCATAGATGCAGTAAAAGCCAGGCTGACAGATGTGTTCTGCTTACAGAATATACATCTTGGGAGAAAGGCAGAAATTCTGTTACAGATACTAAAACTAGAAGGAAACTTAGGTGTATTTATGAATCCTGATACTTTCCTGAAAAGAAAAAATTACTTACTATTAGTCCTAGAACACACTATGTTATCTGGCCAAACGATATGTTAACTCTTTCGGAGGCTTCCATGTTGGAAAGTTTGTAGTCTACTTGAAGCCCGGATCAGGGATATCACCAGGGCACTCCCCAACCTGGTGCACCCAACAGACTACTACCCGCTGCTGATCTTCCAGACAGATGGGGAAGAAGCTGCATCCTGCAGCCTGAGGGGAATGAAGAAAGATTTCAAGGCCTTGGGACGGATGGTGAAAGAGTCTGGGGCTCAAGTGATTTTCTCTTCCCTCCTTCCAGTTTTGGGTGACAACATGGGATGGAATACAAAAATTCAGTCCATAAATGATTGGCTTCGGGACTGGTGCTACAGGCAGGGCTTTGGGTTCTTTGATAACGGCTGGTTTTATAAGACACCAGTCCGGACAGTGATACGTGGGAAAGGTTTGTCTCACAAGGGCAAAAGGATGCTGGGACAGAAATCAGCAGGGCTCATTTGGAGGGCTTTTAACTAGATTTGAAAGGAGATAGGGTTGTAGCTGAGCTTGCATCAGTGGGGCAGCACTCTAGAACTGATGAAGACCGGGAGGCCTCCCAAACCCCTAGGGTGAAATCGGTGTGCTCAGCTCGCTCCCTGAAATGCCTGTACACCAATGCGCGCAGCATGGGGAGTAAGCAGGAGGAGTTAGAAACCTGCGTTCGGTCAGGAGATTATGATCTGGTGGCAATTACAGAAACATGGTGGGACAGCTCACAGGACCGGAATGTGGTCATGGATGGCTGTGTCCTTCTCAGGAAAGGCAGGCCAGCCAGGCAAGATGGTGGAGTTGCTCTTTACGTGAGAGAGCAACTACAATGCACTGAGTACTGTCCAGGCACAGATGAGGAGCGAGTTTAGAGTCTATGGGTGAGAATTAAGGGGCAGGCTGGCAGGGGTCATACAGTTGTGGGTGTGCTGGATCTCATCCTCACTAACAAGGAGGGGCTGGTTGAAGCAGTAAAGGTGGAGGGCTGCCTTGGTTGCAGTGACCATGAAATGGCGGAGTTCAGGATCTCATGTGGCAGGAACAGAATACCAAGCAGAATTGCAACCCTGGACTTCAGCAGGGCCAACTTTGGCCTGTTCAAACAATTGCTGGGGGAAATCCCATGGGCAAGGTTGCTTGAAGGTAAAGGGGCCCAAGATAGTTGGTTAACATTCAGGGACTGCTTCTACCAAGCTCAAGATCAGAGCATCCCGACACGTAGGAAGTCAAGGAAGGGAGCCAGGAGACCTGCGTGGTTAAACAGGGAACTGCTGCGTAAGCTCAAGTGGAAGAGGAGAGTTTACAGATCATGGAAGCAGGGGCTGGCCACTTGGGAAGAATACAAGGCTGTTGTCAGAGGATGTAGGGAGGCAACTAGGAAAGCTAAGGCCTCCTTAGAATTACAGCTGGCGAGAGAGGTCAAGGACAACAGAAAGAGCTTCTTCAAATACATGGCAGATAAAACTAACATTAGAGGCAATGTAGGCCCACTGATGAATGGGGTGGGTGCCCTGGTGACAGAAGATACAGAGAAGGCAGTTACTGAATGCCTTCTTTGTCTCTGTCTACTCTGCCGGAGGCTGTCCTGAGGAGCCCCGTACCCCTGAGGCCCCAGAGGAAGGCAGGGCAATGGAGGAGTTTGCCTCAGTTGATGAGGACTGGGTTAGGGAGCAATTAAGCAATCTGGACATCCATAAATCCACGGATCCAGATTGGATGAACCTGTGGGTGCTGAGGGAGCTGCCTGAGGTCATTGCTGGAGAGAGTCCAGCACAGGGCAACAAAGATGATGAAGGGAGTGGAGCATCTCCCTTATGAGGAAAGGCTGAGGGAGCTGGGGCTCTTTAGCTTGGAGGAGACAGAGGGGTGACCTCATTAATGTTTATAAATATGTAAAGGGTGAGTGTCACGAGGATGGAGCCAGGCTCTTCTCGGTGACAACAAATAGTTAGAGAAGGGGTAATGGGTTCAAACTGGAACACAAGAGGTTCCACTTAAATTTGAGAAGAAATTTCTTCACATTGAGGGTGACAGAGCCTGGAACAGGCTGCCCAGGGAGGTTGTGGAGTCTCCTTCTCTGGAGACATTCAAAACCCGCCTGGACACATTCCTGTGTAGCCTCATCTACGTGTTCCTGCTCCAGCGGGGGGATTGGACTAGATGATCTTATGAGGTCCCTTCCAATCCCTAATATTCTGTGATTCTGCGTGATTCTGTGAAACAGAATTCTAAATTTCTACAGTGAAAAGGAACATTTTTTACCACATCCCTTTCTTGGACTTAGTGTGGAAAAATAATTGCTAAAGTAGGATCACAGTATACAATTCTATACATCAAAAAGTGTATATTTTCCTATCTTTTTTCCTCCTTTCAGTTATTCAATTTTGGGATGAAAAAGTAGGAGTTTCTAAGACATGCTCAGAGCAATGCCCAATATCTCAAACTATTGAGAAAGAGAAATCTGTCTTTTACACACGCAAAGAATATGCACGGTTTGGAACACAATATACTCCAGAGGACATCAATGCAAAGTTTCCAAGAAAAAGACTGAGATATTGCACAAAAGAACATATATTCAGCCTAAACTTCTGCAAAAGATCCTCAAAGTTATGCAAAACCAAACGTCTCACTAGAGGCTTTAAAAAGCAATTTATAGTAGCAAATCAGTAAGAAATAAAACAATCACCCAAGATTTATAGTCTAGTTTTCTAACTTAACTAGACATCAAAACACAAGAGTCAGGTCACATAATATTTGAGAATCATTGACTGAAGACAGCCACATTTAGGTTTGTTCACTAAATCCAATACATTTTTTAAACATGTAATTCCTTACTTTTGTGAAACTCAAAGTTACATACTTTACTGATCTAAAATCTGAGGTGGCCTTCTTCAATCATAATCAGGCATATGAAGTTATTTTTAAAAGTATATTCTATTGGATTCTACAAATTCTTTTCATTAAAGACTACTGGATGAGATGCATATTACAATTTGAAAATACATTCACATTTCATCAGCCTTCACATATTTTTTAAAAATTCAATTGCTTAAAGAATGGTGCCAGAACTCCCCAAATACAACCAAAGGCATGATCTTTTCAGCATAATGCTACAGCAGTTGGAAATACAGAATAAGAATTATCCACTTGCTAATTTCATCTAATCTAATAAGTATTCATTTAAATTGTTCTCTTAATGTAACAAGACGTGAGGTACATTTCAGTATGCAGCTGTCTATAGAAAAAAAAAATTCTACAAGAATATGTATCCATGCAGACCTTTCATTGACACACCACCAACAGAATTCATTCTTCACCCCGTCAGGAATGTTGACCTTCACTGTCAGGATCTTCAGATTTTCCCCTCGGTTAATGGCCAGAATCTGAGTGCAAACATAAATGGCAGAGACAGATGACACACAAAATATCCAAAAGATAAACTTATCAACATTTGTGTACGCACTTGCTTGACATTCTGTAGCAAATCATGATGGTGGTACAGTAAATCAGTTCACAAAGTACATGTACAGATAACATCCACAATTTAGAACACTCATTAAATAACGCTGTACCAAAACAAACCATACATTTTTCTTGGAGTCTGCAATCTCAAAATCCAGTTTATCTTAAACACACTTAGAATACAAGTCAGCATGAATTTAGTGGGTGGAATAATTTTGTTCAATAATCCAAATTAAAACTCACGAATTTAAAAGTGATTCCAATGAGAACTAGAAATCGGAATGGGAAAGAGTTGGTCCTATGCTTCAGGCTTCATTCTTCTTCCTGAGATCAATCCAAATTTAAAATTAATTATGAATCAGAACTTGTGACAGAAAGGTAATCAGCTTAATTTGAAAGAGGACAAATTTAAAGCTTTTCACACCTAGTTCATAAGTAGCAGAAAATATTGTAGATACACTCTTTACATAAACACTCCAGCCGTAAAAAGTATGCACATATTTCTGGCACAGTCTTGTGTACACAACTGCATATTCATGATCTAAAGCTAAATCTGTTTGCACACATGCTGTCTGCATACAGAGTTCGAGTTGAAATGAACATTTGTGGCGCTACGTTTACAACCAAGATCACGATACGAGTGGTGGATCCTGGAGGATACTGGTAGGTAGCTACTAGTCTGATCTCGCCATGAAGGCGTTGAATGTTCACCTGAAGTAGGCCTTATAATACTAAGAAAGCTCACTGGCCAAGGGATTTTAGAAAAAGAATAATAGTTAGAAGCAACTACAAATAAAAACCTCACATTTCTAGATTTCATTTTCCCTTCCAAAATACTTTAAAGTGAAAAAATTTAAAAAAAACCTGCTAGAAGTTGACATTCCTGTATGACTACACATGTTGCTGTATGTAGCAGGCCCTGAGCACTGTCACAACAGAGCATTATGTGTCAATCATGAACTTTAATTCAATCACTAGCTAACTCAGACATGTCACATATGTTAAATACAACGGTTTAAAATGACTCCAGGACATAGTACCAATTTATATTCCTCAGCCTTAGTGCTCCTGTGACATACCAGGCCTGACATATCATTGAACAACAAAGCTAATAATAAAGATTGCATGTGAAATATTATAGCATCTGGTACCTTGACTGCCAAAGCAAATGTTTTCATGTAGAGATTAGAAAGACACATTTTAACAAATCAAATGCTTTCATGTTTATTCTGATTTTATTTTTAAAAAAGAGAGAAAATTAAATGTCAAGCTAAAACAAAATCAAAATGATGCTCATGACAGAAAATGTATCTGAGAATTATAATGTCATTATTTAGCACAGCATTAGCAGGGCCAATATTTGCATCACATTTTGTTTCCTGGCACTACATTCCCAGAATATGTCAGTCACCTGAACTTAAACCAGCTGTATTGCAGTCACTAATACTATTTACATTTTTATTCTTAAACAATCTCCCTATCCTCTTCCAAGCAATGTATGTTCAGAGAAGAATTATCATCTAAGAAATGATCAATTAAGGAAGTAACTAGTAACTTTCTCCCCCTAATATAATGAAGGTTTGGGTTTTGGTGGTTTGGTTTTTTTTTTTGGTGGGGTTCTTTGTTGTTGTTTATTTTGACACGAAACAATTTTTCAGTTCTGGAAAAAGACTGGTTTTATGTAAGACTGGAAAAGATCCAGAGACAGGGTTAATAAAAACAACATACATTTTTCAGAGAAAGAAAGAACAATAATTCAATCTAGTCACAAGGTTCATCAAACCTTATTCTGTTTATCAAAAAAATACAACATCCTTCATTTTGCACAGCTCTCTTCTACATTGCAGACTTACTCAGACTCACTGAATAAGTTTTGCTTGTTTTGCAAAGGACTTTAATTTCCAATTCCTTTTTAAGTATGAGATTGAAAATGGAGTACTTGCCTCAACCATTACACTTTATTCATGAATTCTTTTCCTCCCACCAATTTAGTCATCTCCAAACTGAGGAAAGCAAGCCCAAGGCATACAAAAACCCTGAACGGTTTACAATTAGCCAAAAATTCAAATAAACTCTTGAAAGATTTTTTTTTTTCCTTAGTTATTGGTATATTGGTATAGCGACCCAGCTCCAGCCTAAGAGAGCCCTGTCAGGTTCTCCTTGCTGCCAAAGGAAGGAACTGTGGCTGAACCTCCTGACAGCAAAACGTTCCAGCTGGAAACACCCACAGGTATCCAACCATGCGAAAATCTGGAATCAGGCTTTTTAAACACATAAGTTTCTCTCTCATTTCAGGTTTAGTATTTTAACTTTTTCAGTCAAACAACCCAACTCCACACCAGTCCTGATTATTTGGTGGCACATCTCAGCACACAAGATGACAACAGCGCAGAAAGTGACCCAGAACTACCACGTGTGCCAGGACAGCTGCAGGTCACTGCACACCGGTTCACCCCACTGTAATACACACTGCAAGGCACAAATCACGGCTACAAATGCTTTGGTCGGAAAGACACAGCTTGTTCTCTTATAGGTAATGTGCTAGTCTACTGCTCATCCCCTTAACTTCCATGAAAGCTAGAGCAGAGTTAGGGTTGTACACAGACCTTTAAGATTACTAGCACTTCCATACTCAGGCAATGACCATTTTCAGTGCAGTATTTTACGGAACCTTCTATTTGCAAGTCTGCAAAGGAGGTGATCCAAAGCTGACTTCTACTTTTGCCTCCAGCTAAACGCATTGAGAACACTTGTCTGTGCGCAGCCACCAAAGGAGCTGAGAAGGTCTTCGAAACAGTTGGTTTCCCAAGTGTTCTTCAAAGAGCTATTTAACCTGAAGTAAATTTTATAAATCCCTCCAAGTTTCAGGCTTCCCTGTATTTTTTTTAGGTATAAGCTTCTTTTAAAAATCCTGAACCAAACCAGAGACTTTCTTCACTTGAAGACATCTACACCTCTTCCAAAGCACATTCAAGACCACATTTTTAACCAGATGTTTGAATGCAGAAAATAAGTATTTCTTCAAAGTCTTAGGTGAGGTAGAGACTAAAGACTTCTAGGTATTAAAATGGATGGTTACAACCCAAGAAAATTAAAGAGAAAAAAATGGTCATTTGCATCAGCAGGGTAGTAATGTTGGGTAATAAAGAAATCGAAAGTTATGAGAAAGACTTTTGAAAGTACAGTACCAGGGCTTAAGCTTAGGAAAGAAATGACAGATAAAGAAAACACTTTTTCTTATTTCATCATCAAAACACAAAAGGGAGATAAAGAAAGGAACTGGCAAACTAACAGAACAGGGAAAAAAAAAAAAAATCACAGAAATGAGAAGTTACAGTATTTTTACACAACAGAACTACAAACCTCATATGTCAGAGATGATAACAAAAGGCATTTTTTCCTCAACTAGTACAAAAGAGTCCTGACACACCTTGGGCCCTGAAACTTCACTGAAGCACATAAAACTCAGATTTTTAAGATTCATAACAGAAAAATATGCAATGCGTTAGAATAGTCAATAGCAGTAAAATACAGATGAAAGCCAACACATAAGAGTGCAAAACCATCCTGTGATTACAGGGCTACCAGCTGCAAGAACAGTGGTTATTCATTCACTGGAGAGCCAGAATGGGAAAAGAAAGAGGCATTAAGGTTAGTGACAGACACAAGGAGAAATAAACCAAAACAGGTCGAGTTGATCTTCACATCAAACAAACTAAGGACACATCCTGCAGTCACACAGTCAGAGTGCTGACCAGGTTTGGTAATTTTGGTTTCTAGCCCTGGCTGTAGCTAAGCAACGGTTTTCCTTACATAAAACAGAAATGAAGGATGTCTCAGACAAGAAATAAATCATACCATCATCCCAGGAAACACTTGTGCACCCAATACGTGTTGAATATCTCCGTATTCACCACTCTCAGTGCAGGAAAAACTAAACAGTCTGACAGCCAAAGTGTTCATTCAACAGTAAAGCACCCAAAGAGAAAAAAATTCATACAGCACAACACTTAATCTCCTGGTGAATCTACAAATCTGTGTGATATGTCACCATAGCAGTTTTACATTGCTCTGTTGACTTCTCAAGACACTCTAGAAGCATGTTTTCATCAAATAATTATCAAATTATTGGGGAGGGGACAAAGAGTTAAAAATTAGCCCATATACATTGTTAAATATTTTTTGTAACAAATTCCTTTCAACACATGCCAGAAAATCTTTCATTAATTCAAAATATCACACTGTTTTAAAATAGCAAGCAGAGCAAAAATGAGAGCACATCATAGATAACAGGAATAGCATTTTGCTGTAAAATAAGGCAGCCTTCCAAAGGGAAAGGACACTTCAGTGTGGACCAGGGTCTTTTTTGTGGTTGTTTTGTGTGTGTGTTTTTGGTTTGTTTGGGGGTTTTTTGTTCGTTTTTTTTTTTTTTTTTTTTTTTGGGGGGGGGTGTTTTGTTTTTGTTTTTTGGAGGTTTTTTTGGTTGGTTCGGTTTTGTTGGTTTTGTTTGTTTTGTTGGGGTTGGGGTTTTGGTTTGTTTGGTTTTGGCTTTTTGTTTGTGTTTTGTTTTGTTTCTCTTGGTGATTATTTTTGAATCAGCACAATGGTCTTGACAGTTGCATTGAGTGCATCACACTTCAGCCTTTGAGCATCAGCAACAGGGTTAGACAAGCTATCAGGGCATCAGCCAGTAAGTTTGCCTTGTCCCTCATTTCTTTTTCTAGTCATATAGGCCTAGGCTTGGGGCTTAGGATAACCAAAGATACTTCACAGAAGGTAGTAGGGATAACTTGCAAAACCAACTCGTTGTCAGGGTAGTGCATGGGATGTTCCCCTGAGCTGCTTTTGTAGGTCACCTTGAATTTCATTTTTCTGGATCCTTTCCTGGTACTTCTCACCAGTTTCACCTGATGGGTTTAGCGTCAAATGGCTCAGAACACTCCAACTCAGTGCTGGAGCAAACATCCAAAAGAAACAAAGAATAAGTTTATCCAAGTTCACTTCCAATACTTACCCTCCCACCACGCAGCTTCCACTACTACGTCACACCATAAATTATCACTTAGCTTTTATCTACCTCCTGACAACGCTATGCAAGAGGGATGGCAGAACACATGCTAAAATAAATCACAGCAGTATTGAAATCTCTGATACATAAATTATTATAAATATTTGTTTAGTGAGAATTAATTAGGCATACTATATAAGCAGTCCCTTGCTCAGCTTCTTGGGACAGATTAATAGCTTAATCCTGCATTTAAAGAATTTGGAAGTCTCTATTACCTTTGATAACTGAAAAGCAAAATCAAGTATTTTTGGAACCAGCTTTAAGCAACAAAATTCAAAGGCAAAGCCACCTTTGCTGTAGCTAAAATTCAAAGAAAAAAATAAAAATTTGTAGGTGTACCTGATGATGCTGAATGTTCTTTATATTACAAGAAAACTCATGGTACAGTTGGAATTTATCAATATCTTTTTCATTTCCACTTTTGGATGACACTTTTGCCAAGGCTGACTGGATACAAATGTACCTTTGCTGACATCTGAATAAAAGAAACAAATATGAATAAGGTATTTCAGCACAAAACTTCTAACAAGTCATTAGTGCTTGTATTGAATAAAAATGAAGTTTGAAGTCTGCCCAATTACAAGTTATGTTAACTCTAATTACCTGCAGAACTGTATTAGATATCTTAAAACTAAGACTGACAGATACTGACTGGAACATACCAAGAGAAGAAATGCAAGCAGACCTCAGAAAAAGCTGAACACAGCCCTTCTCCTGAAGGGATACTCAAAAGCCACCATTTTCACTTCAGTTTGGTCAGTTATTGGTTCCACTTCACACAACAAGTTTTGGGAAGTTGCAAAAAAGCTATAGTAGTTACCTCTTCTACACAAATGCAACATCTCTCTTGAATCTACCCAGCTTCAGAATTAATCTCTTGCTTTGAGCACTTAACAGGCATAAAAGCTGTCGTTATTTTTAGGAGTAACAGGGATCCCAAACAGATAGCTTCCCGAATGCTCCTCATGATTATTATACACACAACACACTTTAGATCCACAGGATACATTTGTAGAGCACTGTGTATCCAATTAAGGAGCTTCTAGTGATCAACGGAATGAAAGTGATAGTCTGGTAGTGGCAGCACATTCTTTACAAAACACTCCCTTTGTTGAAATTATCACATTGCTGTGCTCTAGCCTTTTGATGAAGTTGGCTATTACTTACAATAAACAGCAAACAAGGGTCAATAAAACAGAAATGAGCTGATTCAAGCCAACATCGCATGCTCCTAAGGAGGGACCTGCTCTTCAATAACCCTGTTCTCTGGCCCAGATGGTACACAGCAGAGGAAAAAATAATAACAAGCAACTATTACTCTGTCACACCAACCTCCCAGACATGACAACCTTGAAGTCACTAGGTAATGCAAGAAAACTTAAATTCAGCTAACACAGTCAAAGGATCAGTAACCCCTGCTTTAATGATAGTCACATTTGTTTGCCTTATTGATTATCAATGCCAAAATCAACCAGCACTGCACACTATTACACTGATCGGTGTCAAGCAGTAAATATTGGAGCAACAGCTCAAGCAGATGCACCTCTGAAAAGTTACAGCTTGAAGGAAGTGCAAGGAGAGAAAGCTTTCCCTTATAGATCAATAACTGCAAGGGAGAGTGGCTCTATATGGAGCAGAGCCACAGAGAAATTTTTCAGTCTTTAGGAGTCGCAGCATCATGCCAGGCTCACAGCAGATTTCTCCACCACTGATAGCCAGATGGGCAGAAAGGCCAAAGAATGTATCTCCAGCACAAATGAATGAATCAACCTAAATCAATCGTGCAGTAACCACGTTTTCACATCATTTAAAAGAGTTAGTGATGTATCTGTACGCTAGGAGACTGAATCTTACCATGTAATGAGGAAAGTTTAGAAAGTAAGACTCGAACTTACAATTTCCTGATAAAATCCAGTGTATCTTTATCTTTAGCGAAGATGTCAGCTAAAATATGCTGTACTCCAGCCTCTACTTCCTGGATATTTGAAAGTCCTTAGAAGAAAACACAGTTAATAATTATAAAAAACTAATATGAAAAATTACTTTATACAACTGCACAAGCGCTAAAAAATACATACCAGCTGAAAGAAAACCGATGCAAGATGTCTCACTGATTTGCATAAGTTTCAATGAAGAATCCTAATTCACTAGATTTTTTTTTATTCACTGAGCCTCCTTTCCAAAACATCTGAAACCATCATATTTTTCATGAGCCTTAAGTGACCAATGCAGTATCATAAGTCAAAGTGACATTAAAACAAATGAAAGATAGTTTTTTTACTTAGATGCTAACAGATCTTGACATATATGACGTAAATGCATTATTTACAATAGTAAAAATGGATATTCAAGTGTAAATTTTGAGGTTGTAATAAAATGAGCAATTGCAGCAGAAGTCTATGCTTTTTGCTACTGATATGGAAGCTGCCTACAATCTTTGCAGGCAATCCTGCCTTTCTCTGTGTGATAGTTTTTACATTTCCACCGGTCTGTAGCAGGAGTTTGCACAGTGATACTTCTGAGGTCAGGGTACCCTAATCTTCTCCCATGAAACACCAAACAGCAAAGTTACAAAACGCCTCCATAGACAAAGTACTCTAGGGAGCTAATACCAGAATCATTCAGCTTTCCAACACACTGAACCATCCCTCGGTTGAAAAGAGCAGAAGTGGCACAGTATTTTTCTTAGCACAGAGGTTGAATTGGAGCAGAACCAGGAGGGATTGAAATAAAACTGATGTCTTGTACTTTAAATCAATATATGACCCTGTTTCTAGCAACGGTCCATAATAAATGCTTCAGAGCAAAACGCATGAACCCTATAGCTGGCAGATGCGGCATTAACTGTCTCCTTCAATACACATTATTTTTCACTCTTCTGTCTGATGTACTACCAATAGCTTGAAAGAGCTTTATTAACACCATTAAAATAAACCTGCATAGCTCTAATAATTAATATTTGAAATGAATCCAGAACCCTGCTTCTGACTGGGCTACAGAGTTACACAATATTAAAAAAAAAAAAAAAAACAACTTGGCCTTTATTTAAGGAGGGGAAGCTAAAGCTACCTGCCAGAAAGCAAAATAAAAATGTGAGAAGAAAAATGTTCAATGCCTGAACTAACTAGAGGTTGAGGAATTTAGATCCTCAGATCTAAGAGTTAGTGTTTCTTATGGCAGAAGTAATGTCATGTAAGAATACAAAGCTAAGGGGAATTATAAAACATGCATTATATTGCACATGATTTAAGAAGTATACATGGCAACATTAATTCTAGCAGAGGATTTAAATGAGATAGAATAAAACAAAACCAGTCAGGATTAAAGAAATAATAAAAATTTTCCCATTCAACAAGCACCACTCACATGGGCATATTACTGTGTCCACTGCAGAATCAGCACATGCTTGTGTAATTAAAGAAATATTGGACCGTGCATACAACTAAAAGGAAGAACAAAGTTTTCTGGCGAGCACGCTTCCTTAACTTTCAAAGATCTGGCTTTGAAACATGAACTGCTGTTTTTATTTCAGTTTATTTTTAGTATGAGATTAAAAGAATTTAAAAGAACCAAAGATTAAAATTTGATGAAAACTCTTCTGTACAGCAAATCGCTCATCCCTTTAAAAAAAAATCCACTCTGATCTCAAGCTGTATATAGGTTGTCAAACTGGCTCCCAAGTTGATAAAAGTGACCCAGTTCATAGATATAAGTAATTTCTGATGTGCCTTTCAAATGAAAACCATTATATAAACCTAAGCGACAGTATTTTTAGCACACAATTGAAAATAGGTATACTGATTTTCAAAACCTGAAATGTTTATACTATAACAAATAGCACTTCCTTCTGAATGCACCCTCAATAATTTATTTGAACTTTCACCATGAAAATTTTATTTTGCCTCTTTAGACTCTGCCACGATAGTCAGATGTGTGGTTGCAATATACTGCTGTATGAAGTAATGACATACGCTAAAATGTAGTAATTAAACAGCCAGAATATTTGGCAACTGATTTTCAATGCAAAGTTAGGATCATTTGATAAATAATATTTAAATAAAAGAACAACTGAAGTGGGAAGAGGAAGAGTCAGCCTCACTAAGAAGGTTCAATACCTTTATGTTAATAATAAAAACTAAGTGTTGCGGCAAGGAAGAAGAAAAGTATGACTCTATTTTAACACCATACAGAAGGTCGCAGCAGTCTTTGTATTTTATTGTCAGAGATTGCCCCCTACAGATTCACCCATACCTGCATTCACAAAGAAACAATTCTGCAGTCTGTATTTGACAATTGTATCGTCAAAGCTCCTGCTCACATTTCAGAGATTACATCTTCTCCAAACCCTACTGTCATTCAGCAACAAAAACTCTCCCGCTCACTCCCAATCACCAAGGCCAGTTTTTATTAAGATATGCTTTGATGGGTGACGTTTACTTCAGTACATAGTACGAGCATAAGCCCCTTGTACAATCAGCACTGAATCTTCAGTAAACAACTGAAGTAAGAGGAGAACCACGGAGAAGTCTCAGGGGTGCAGTGCAGTTCCCTCTCTCTTACCAGTAAATACAGATGTCAACTATAACATCTCCAGCCTTCTGTCCCTTTTATACCAGAATTATTAGTATTTACAACATAAAAAGGCAGGAAATGTTTAAGAGCCATGGCATTAAATGTAGACCCTTACCACACATTGCTAAATTACTCTTGAATTTAAAACAGTTGCATAACTTCCAGCAAGAACAATCAAAGTAATTCTCCTTTTAAAAATATTTTCAGACATTTAGGACATAACTGCTGATAGAAGCAGAGCACTTACCTTTGGTATTGGGTCTAATGTAAGAAAAGAGATTGAGTTCCATAGGATTCTGCAGGAGCGAGAGAGCAGCAGGTTCTAATCCCAGCTGCTTGGCCCTCTGGGCTTTGGTGCCTTTACTCCCAGTTTTATACGGTGCAGACTTAAAACAAACAAAACCCACAGTTATTAAAAGGCAAGGAAATATTTCAGTCATGCTATGTACTTTGCATTATGCACTATTTAGTTACCCAAGGTTACATTTAAACGAAAGATGATCTGAAAAAGACTAGTGTACTGACCACATGGTCTAATTCTTCCAAAGTTCTGCAATTTAATAATGCTGTTAAAAGGCATCCAGATAATTTCCCTTCTTTCTTCAACTTCTGTATCATTGTATGTGTCTTCTTAGCAACAGTACTAAAATGTAAGAGATTGATATTAACAGTCACATTTCACAGCGGACTCAACCAGCTATTGATCGTGAACTTGTTTATTACACTGCTGAAGCTCTCTGAAAGCCCTGAAGATTGTATCTCATGCTAATCCTCAGCAAACCAAGTTTGACAACCCAAAAGAGTTTCTATTACTTTCTTTCTCTGATTAGTTTAAAACTGTATTAAAATATCTTCTGGTAGCTTTAAGAAAAATCATCAAACAATACTGACAGTCATTACTGCTACATACATTTTTGCAAGACTACTGGCCTGGAAGCCAAATGAAAAGGACCTAAACTAAGTCCTTGTTGATGAGCATTTACAGCTGTAATTCATATCAAGATAGTTCTGCAGCATCAAATACAGGGTACGAGATTTTAAACTCTTAGACCTCCAATAAGTTATAGTAAATGGGATTATGTCAAGCTGGTAACCAGTGACTAGTGGGGTTCTGCAGTGATCTGTCTTAGGGCCAGCACTCTTCAATGTCTTCATAAATGACTTGGACACAGGACTTGAGAGAACACCAAGTAAGGTCGTCGACGACACAAAATTGGGAGGAGCTGTCGACACTCTTGAGGGCAGAGAGGCCCTGCAGAGGGATCTGGACAAATTGGAGAACTGGGCAATCACCAACCATGTGAAGTTCAACAAGAGCAAGTGTCGGATTTTGCACCTGGGACACGGCAACACTGGCTGTACATACAGACTGGGGGACGAGATGCTGGAAAGCAGCTCTGCGGAGAGGGATCTGGAGGTTCTGGTCTATGGCAAGTTGAATATGAGCCAACAGTGTCCCTGGCAGCCAAGAGGGCAACCATGTCCTGGGTGCATCCAGCACAGCACGGCCAGCCGGGCAGGGAGGGGATTGTCCCGCTCTGCTCTGCACTGGTGCAGCCTCACTTGGAGCACTGGGTGCAGGTCTGGGTGCCACAGGATAAAAAGGATATAAAGCTACTGGAGAGTATCCAGAAGAGGGCTGCGAATTTGGTGAAGGGTTTGGAAGGGAAGCCATGGGGAGCAACTAAAGTCACTAGGGTTGTTCAGTCTGGAGAAGACTGGTCTACAGCTTCCTCACAAGGGGAGAAGGAGGAGCAGGTGCTGAGCTCTTCTCTCTGGCAACCAATGGCAGAACCTGAGGGAATGTCAGGAAGATGTGCCAGGGGAGGTTTAGGCTGGACATCAGGAAAAGGTTCTTCCCTCAGAGGGTGGTGGAGCACTGGAACAGGTTCCCCAGGGAGGCGTCACGGCCCCAAGCCTGACAGTGTTCAAGAAGAGACTGGACAACGCCCTCAGACACATGGTGTGACCTGTGGGGTTGTCCTGTGCAGGGACAGGAGTTGGACTCGATGATCCTTGTGGGTCCTTTCCAACTCAGGACATTCTATGGCATGCAATTCTATGGCAATAAGATACCTGTGAGCAACTGCAAGCAGCAAAGGTATTTTGTTATGATTTAAATTACTCGTTCAGACAAGAACTCGCTCAAACCACATTCCCTCTTTGGAAAGAATCTCTTGCTAGGGGATAGCAGGGAGCACAAGGAGGAAGCCACCATATTGACAGAACAGCTGATAAGTCCATTCCCTTGCCCTCTCAAGAACACAAAGCCACCCAAAAGCAAGAAGGAATGGATCAGTCTCATCCACCCCTGCAGCAGGCTTTGGTGATCATTTCATTGCTGCAGTGGTCTGGGATAGTTTAGCCCACCCTCCTGGTACGCTATAGCCTCAAGTAGTGCTCTTCACTAGAGGTTTTGCTCCTCCAAGCAGGGAGCAAAGGGATTTTTAGTGATTCTTTTTCAAAGGGTATAGCTCACATCTAGTCAGGCTACATATCTCCAGAACCTATAAACTACTCTTTTTCTCTGCAGTTTTAGTAAACTGCAGAGAAATTAATATCTTATTTTTTCTTTGGCAATTAATAATGCTAGGTTTCTTGTTACTTATAGTAAGAAAACAAAACGAAACCAACAAAAACAAACAAACAAACAAACAAACCAACACACCAAAAACAACAGACCAGTATCAAGCATAATTACCTCAGTCTTAAATTTTCTTCTTTAGGAGTTCCTTCATAATTGTAGCACTTACAAAGTGCCAAAAACAAGGGACACAGACAAAGCAGACACTTGTTACTTACCTCCCCCCAGATTAGTATTAACTTACTTACCGCAGCTCTTCCAGTGCTTGCTGCACTTCTCTTAAAGCATCAGCCTCCAGATTATTGATGAGCTCTTTTCGATACCGGGCAATAAAAGGAATTGTGTTTTCTTCTTGAAAGAGGCGAATTAAGTTTGCACATACCCATGGTTCAACATTCGTTATTTCTGACAAGGCCTGTCAGAAAAAAAAAAAAATCAAAAACCAAAATACAAACTAACAAAACAGTTAAGAGAGATGATAGATTGCTTTAAACAGCCTCTCACTCAAAGTTCAAAACCACCCCCAAAATATTATGCCAGTCAGCAGGGACTACTGTCCTCCTTAAGGCAAGCTGCCAGGCTTCCCATGCATCCAGCCACCACACTCAGTACTTCAGAAAGACATGAAGCAACCAGTGTTTCCAGAAACTTGTAGCTACAGAAAAAACATGCAGAAAGGAATGCCTCTTGGAAACAATAATATCAAAACCAAACAAACAAAAACAACAAAAAAACCAACACAGAAAGACAACAAACTGCACATAGCAACTCAGAAAACTTGGACCTTTGTCTTTTTTTTTTAAAAACCAACACTGACATAACTCATGGGTAAACAAAACAAACAAAACCCACAAAACCAAAGCTGATCCAAATCCCACTCCATCCACAATTGGAAATCAGCATGACATTACTAAAGGTTTCAAGGTGAACCAAGCCTCACAAAGTTAAACATGATTTTGTAAAGATAAAGCTACATTGTATTAACACAGAATTGAGCACAAACTATTTAAGCTCTGTAACATTTTAACTATCACAGTTTGTTTGTACTTTGCTAAAGTCAGTCCCATAGGCAGCTAATTTAAAAGGCTCTCAGAAGTTTTATTCTGACGCCTAAAAATATAACAACTACTGCACAATCATATTCACTGCTTTTAGAGCAGCAATACATAAAGATCAAATTCTGTGTTTGCATTTCCTGGAATATTTAAAAAAAGTCAGGAACAAAATTTTACACCTTTCTTAAGCAGTCAGTACTAAAGATGATGAATAGAATGTGTCCAATCTATTCCCATTCTGTTCATATTAAAATCTACCCAGCCTCCCAGAAGAGGAGCTATCCTAAAACTGTCTTCACCTGAACAGCCTCAAAGTTAACATCCTACAAAACCAAAGACAACATCTCCCTTGACGTCACTGTTGTCTCAAGAATGCAATCTCTTCCTTGATGGTAAATGGATATGCGCTCCCAAATGAGTCTCCACAATGAAATGATCCACACTAGCTAAATCTTAAATTCTGAAACTGTGCACACAGAGATCCCAAGCCTTTCCGCATCCCCTCCTGCAGGAGTTTCCATTGACTATATCCGCAAAAACCCCACGTGCTGATACAGAAGAAATGTCAGGCAAGCTTTGTACTAAGGATTGTCTAGGTCACATACTAGAATAAAGTTTGAAGTTTTAAGAGTTACCAACCAACATTTACATTTATACATGCATTATGACAATTTAAGCAGAGGTTAAATGACTACTTAACAGCACAATGACTACAACTGATGTCAAGAGGACTGAAATTGCACATTAAGATTCTAAGTGGTAATTATGTAGGAAATGGGTTCATCGATACTTCAGAAAAGGAAAAGATCTCATACCTGTACAATATCCCAGTTCATTTCAAATTCTTCTTTTATTTTGTTGCCTCCTAGACTTTTAACCGGCTTTCCTTCAGGACATGTAGTCGACTTAATCTTTTTAAAAGGTGGTTCATCCAACGCAAAATCCTCCTCAGATTTTTCATGTTTCACTTGATTTCCCACTACAGGAACACTTGTTGAGGGTTTTTCATCACTTTCTAAACTCTTTATGTTCTTCCCTCGGAATGAATTTATTTCCATTTTTTTAGGCACTTCTGGCTTTTGATTCAAAGTTTTTGGTTTAGTGCCTACATATTCTTCCTTAGGTTTTAGAAGCTGCATTTTATTATCTTCTGCAGGAGCAATAGGTAAGGATACATCCTGCCAGGAAGGCATTGAAACCATGTTAAGCATTGACTGTTAGAAACTGGTTCAACATTTCAGTTAAAACCTAGGAAGACTCGATACTAGGCATTATTTTCCCAAGTGATGTCTCTGACTGGCAGGAAAATGCCAAGCCAGAAATCAAGTAACCTGAAATATGGTATTTTTCATGGAGGAAATGATACAAACATACGCAGCAGAACTGTGATTTGAAATATGAAATAAAATTATCCAGAAAATACTTCAATTGGTCTCTCCTTCAGAAGACATAAGCCTACAGCCCTTGCCTCCACTCATCTCAACAAAACACGGCACAGCCAGGCAGAGAAGCACCCTTTTAATGAGGTGCTGGGTCCTGCACAGAAACTGGAACTGAGATTTGGTCTGCTAAAATGTTCTCTAACCTTGAACAAGCCACACCTTCTTCCCTCAATTTCCCCAGAGATGATCTTCAGAGATCAAGAATGTTTTTCTCAATATGCCACATATGTCAAAACATTCAGGAACATTAGTATAAACCAGAAGGACTGGCTTCTGTCATGACCTGACATCTGATGTTAATCTTTGACAGAAGTAACTAACTTCTGACAGAAGTGCATCTTACATTCTTCATAATCAAACTGTGATCCTTGCTGGGTCAAACAGCCATGCAAGGAAACATAAGTACAGGCCTTGTTTTTGCTGTGGTACCAAGCTGGTGAAAATGTAGAAGACATCAAAGGTGCAACACAGAAACCAGAGATATTAGAGTGTTTGCTTTTAATTACAGAAAGAACAGAGGTATTTATTTATTTTTGTTGTTGAAAGAAATCTCCAGGGAAAACCATGTCTCATTATCACTGGCCAAAATTTTAAAGGAGGGCCCTTAGATCTGAGACACTTAAATACATAAGAAAACCATGTCTATCAAATGCATTGAATATTCATAGCAACAGTGGAATCAGATGAGCTGATCAGATTCACACGACCAAGTAAACCAGAGCCGGAAAAATTTTGCTCATATTACTTGCCAACCACAGTTAATTAAATGCCTCTTTCTTAGAGATACTCACCATTTCCTCTTTTATTTCTACTTTCTTGACCTTTTTTCTGGTCACTGCTGACCGTGGAGCAGCAACTTTTTTAGTTTTTGCCTCATTTTTCTTTGGCAACCGAGGTCTCTTGGCAATTTTGCTTTTTGGCTCCCATTCTTCCTCTTCTTCCTCTGATTCAGAGCTCCTGAAAAACAAACAAGTAAACAATACTGCTTATGAGAAGAATTAAAAAAAAATACATAAGCGAGCCTGTCTCAGAGTTTTCTGACATGAAAGGAAGCAAGCAGGAAAAATGAATAGAAAGGTAGGTAGACTCAACAAATACAGGTCTTGCATGCTGTTGCAGACCTAATGGCTGGAAAAATTTACCAAGCTTTCCTGAAGCTGGTCACCTGTTTCTGTTTGTACAACTGGCAATTCAGTTTCACCCTATCTTTACTGCGAGCGTGAAGAGCATAGGTAATTCATGGTTTATAACTGAAGTTCTGTGCACTAAAACTTTTTAAAACAACCTCATGCTTAGCATAAGCCTTTTTAAAAAAATCCTAAGGAAAAAAGTAATCTTACGAATTGGGAAGTGAAGGTAGTTCATCATCTCCTGATGTAAAGGTTTTGGCTTCAGATTTCGCCCTCCTGGGTAGAGACGACATCTGAAACAGAGGCAAGAAGAGAGAAATAGAACATTAGGTTGAAGTTGTACTCTCTTCTTTAGCCCTTTAACTCCCTGCCAAGCGTGCCCTCATAATGTCTTCGCCAATTACAAAAGTTTCCTCTAGAGCAAGTTCGGATTTCTTAGTATCCAAGAATTTAGGCCACAGTAGCACACATTCAACAACCGTTTCAACTGAGCAAACAGACAAATCAGCACTATAGCCTCTCAAATTATTTTTCTCTTCAAAAGGATGCAATTAATTGGCTTGCATGTAATGCTATCCTAGCAAGAAGAGTACTGGTTCTTAGGCATATTATTGGGTGTCACTTGTATACTGTGCCAGGTTTTCCTCAACCAACCTAAAAAACAGAGAAAATAAAATTAACATCTAGTAAACTGAGCTTGCATATGGTTTTGATGGGAAGAGAACTACACGATTTTCTATTTTGATCTAGAATTTCACCTTTAAAGACTATCCGTTGCTCGCATGCATAACAAAACCAACGATTTTGAAAGAGCTGCTCATTAGCACATAGAAAGTACATAAAACAATTACCAAAGGTAAAAAGGAAAGGCACTGACTCTCTCCTAACACAAGACCCATACCTACAATAGCTGCATTTCAGTTAATCAGTTGTAGAATTTTGGTGATGGTTGGGCCCATGAATTTCAATAATCATATTTTGCAGTTTTAGTTAGAGAATTTTAGGTTCACTCAAAATTTTATCTGCCAGAAAATTATAATTAAAAAAAAATCAAAACCTTAAAGCATTTCTATAACTGTAAAATTCATAAACATATCTTACCTATATCTGGCACAATCTAACCATTCTTCAAGTTCTGTTCTCCAGCTCTGGTACCCAAAAAAACTTCTTGCACTTTGACCTTTGATCCAGCCTTACAACCACAATGCAAGCCTTAAAGTCCCATGTTTGCACATACAAATAGGATAAGTGTTTTGCAAAGTGTCATTTAAGTCAGGGGCGAAACGCTCTTTAATCCAGCTTCATTCTGGCCTCTGTTCAAGCACTAGAAGCATAGCTGTTGTTATAAATAGCTTTCAGCAAGTTTTCCTTGCAAAGCAGCACCAGAATCTAAGTGACCATTTTCAGCATCACAGTGGAAGGACTATTGAGGCCCACATCAAACACCACCAGCTTGGTTACAAAACACTTTGTTGTAGCAATCGCCATGGTCAGTAACAGGTCAGCATTTCTCTGCTGTTCCACTGACTGAAATTCCATTATGTGACTGGTTAGAATACACATCTACCACAGGAAAATAGAAATCTTCACAGAACACAAAAAATATTACACACCTTATTAGCTTCCCAGGTGACTTTTCACTGTCAGTTCCGAGACACCTGCAACTTCAACCAGCCACTCTGCTTCTCTGTTTTCCTTTACTCTTTACAGCTGAATGGTCACTATCATAGTCTTGCATTAATTACATATTTCTTTCCATTACCTCAGAGGCATGAAAATAATGTTTCCATTCTATATTGTACTTTAATCTGTGAATGGAAGTAACAAACAAACAAACATTATTCATGTTTGCAACATCAAGATTCCCAGAATTAGGTATCACCTGAGCCAGATGGACCTCTGATCCACTTTTTGCAGGCATTGGGACACTTTTCATGTGGTTAGATCTCACAGTTCTCTCCGTTTTCAAACTAGCTGTTTAGCTTACAGTATCATTATCAGTCGTGCTTCTTCAGCTAATCCAACTAGGTGGCTGGGGTTTTTAGTATTCCAGGCAATTCTGGAAACTTCCCTGGCAGTTTTAAACACTCAGCGTAACACCATGATCATTTTGGGACGTACCCAAAAGCCCAGGTAAAAGAAAAGCCTCATCTGGAAGGTCTTTTTTCTGCTAATCTTTCCCTCTCATCTCAAGTGGCCAAGGACATGGTCTCAAAATATCTCAACATTTGCTTTGTTACATTAAGTAAGATTATACAGTAAGCTTTATTCTTGCCATAAAGCTAATTGCCTTCCTGCTGTCCAACACTGGTGACTGATTTAACTCTTTGTAACAGCGTAAGAACAGGAGATTTAGCGCCTAGGCGGCATTTTCCACATTCTTCGTGAAAGATTAGTATTTGCTCCTACATCCTTAAGGCTGAGTCTACTTGTCTTCATACAATGCACGGAATGAAGCAGAATTACCATATAGCAAATATAAAAATGGCATAGGAAAGCAAGAAATAGACTAGAAAGTGATATGTAATAAGGTTAAGTCTTTATAGGACACTTCAGTGTTTGTGGTTTTTCTTTTGATTTCTTGGATTTTCCATTTTTAGAAATCACGTCATCTTTTCAGTGTTTGTTACAGTCCTTCAGAAAGCTGAAGTAGTATCAAACACGCTTGATCCAGATCAAAGACGACAAAGACAGAATCTGCCGTGTCCCATTCATCAATATTGCGTCAGTTTTTACAAGTACGTATTGAGTTGGGATTCGCCTCAGATACATAAAGTCCAACTTTACACATATTATTAATCTACTAAATTTTCTTGCAAAGAGTGGTAACTTTGTTCCTAAAGGCTTTTGTATCTGCACTTAAAGTTAATTTGAACAAAGGCATGATGTGAACTTAAAGCGCAAAACTTATTTCAGAATAACTCTGCAGGAACAGACAAGTAATGGTCAGAAGACAAAATGGAGTTCTCCAGCTCAAAATAAAAGTGAGATGAATACCAAACATGGAGTACCACAAAAGCAAAAAAAAAAAAAAAAAAAAGAGTCAAGTTATTTCACTGTGAGGTGTGGCCAAGTCATAACCATATCCCCTTCTAACAAAGTATATACTAAACTGTATTTCATATTTGCAGAAAAAATAATCTTGCAGTTGCTATATATATTCTTTTTGTTTACAAAGAATATTTTTTTTTAAATTCAGATCCAAAAAAGTACTTCTGATTTGATTCCAAATTGCCAGACAGCTCTCTGCTAAATTTTCCCCCTGAGCTGCCTGCGATAGGGTGTGCTAACACCTACAGTAATGACTAAGAAAAACAGTCCTGTGATTCACTGCAGAGGGGGAGGCAGGGAAAAGGATGAAAAAGGAATGAGTCTAAATGCCACTGATGATGATGATGATGAATAAATGTTACAGATTTTTATTTCTTTTTAAAAGCTTAGAGACAGTCCCTGAAGTGAGGCAGGAAGACTCAAGAAACAGGCAAACACAGTTCGCTCCACATGGGGCATCTACAATGCTGACTGCACTGACCACGCACAAGGCAATCACGCAAGCTATCGCCTGCTCCGCGCTCTGCTTCTGCTGGGATGTGGTCCCCCATGTCACCTGCCTCAAGTGTTGAGGGAGCTTGGAAGAGCTTATTCATCCTCGCACAGCAAGCTAGGATCAAGACAGTGTGAAGCTCAACACTTATCTCCTGTTATATCTTCCAGATAGCCTGGCCTCAGTGGGAAAACTGCCTCTATCTCTTCCTTCTCTGTCACCTTCAGGTAACCATATTCAAGGTGAGGGCTGGTTCCTACCCCGAGAAAAGAAACTATAGCTTGCATAGATCTGTGTCCCCTTCCCAAATCCAGAAAAGTCCCATAGCTGCAGAAAAGCCAATTACAAAGCTGAAAAAATTAAGAGTAACCGATTTATCCTACAAGCCCCATTCTAGCAGCTCTCCTCACATCTGAGGCCAGCAAACTTCCAAGTAACAATTGCTAACACATTTTTTCTTATTTTACGTATATTGTCAGAAGCTTTGCCATAATTTTTCAAGTGTTGTTCTTTGAGAAGAGTTCTTAGCAATCATCTCATCAACAGTACCTTACTTCCATGCCAAGCAACACGAGCTAGGCCCTGGAAACTTCAGCCATATTTCAGCTCCCAACTCTTGTTTCATATCAGATCTGTCTGCAAATGATCTTTTGCTTCTGTGCAATAGGCGGAAACCTTAACGCTGAACCTTCGCAGTAGACCCTTGACTCCCTGTTCAAGGGAATCAAAACACTTCCGCTTGTCCATCTCCCAGATGACAGTAAGAAGCATGAAACATCATCGCTTGAAACACCCAAATTCTCTTTGCTTCACACTCTCAGTAACCACTAAGAGAGTTACAGCAAGTTCTTCAAAAGTACTTCCACTTAAAAAAAGAAAGAGGACTTTGCAGAGCTAGTACACTGTCCAGTGAAAAAGAGTTGAAGCTATTTAAATAATTGCTATTGTAGATAAACATATCTCTCAGGCCTACTCTCCAAATA
The DNA here is from genome assembly GCF_036013445.1 of Caloenas nicobarica. Taxonomy (NCBI): domain Eukaryota; kingdom Metazoa; phylum Chordata; class Aves; order Columbiformes; family Columbidae; genus Caloenas; species Caloenas nicobarica. The sequence continues at coordinate 92,988,225 of NC_088247.1, read as the reverse complement.
GTTTGGCATCAGTTTTGTTGCCAGTGTGTTTGTTCCCACCACTTCTATTCTCTGCATCCAATGCAGAGCTCCACAACACACCAGAGCCATCCTGATGGCTGTAAACACCATGCTTCTCCCTGCCTGTCAGCCACTCATTAAAATAAGGCTAGTGTAGTTTGGTGTTTGGCCATGCCAAGTATAAAGAGTGACAGGGTAGCTCTTGTTATACACTTCCCTGTACAGAATCTTAAGACAGGTATACACAAGACATACAGCAAGGAAGTAATCATCCTTCTGGACTCTCTCCCCAAATAGGAGTTCTTAGGCTGCACGTAGAATGTAAGTAGAGTGAGGCCCTACAGGCCTTTTTATGTTAAATAGCAATCCAAGTCTCTCTTAGAGATCGATATTCTCTCCAGCGTCCCTATTCACGCAAAGATACAAACCATTAAAAGTAAATTTCATCATTTCTGAATCCAGGCAGCATAAGAAACTACTTGCAGAAATAAAAGTTTAATAACAGTTTAAAAGTAATTAGATGAAAAAAGCCTCCTACCCCCCTCACCATTCTCCCAAAACCCCAAGAAGCCCAGCACTAGCACAAGGCCATGCTTTGTAGCCCTACCATTAGAGCAACAATTTTCAGAGTCAGAAATTACTCCAGGAATCCTAATAGACTAGGAATCTTCTACAAGACACTTTAGAAAATAAATGTATTTAATAGTTGAAAGTTGTACAAAATATTATACTTCCACAGTATGATCAAACAAATGTCATTACAGCAAATTTAAATCTCATAACTTTACTACATTAAATCACATAAACAGATAAATATAGATCTGAATGCCAACAAAGTCTACTGCACTTTACAACTCAATCATATAGATTCTTCTACCTGAAGTTACACTATTTAAAAAAAAAAAAAAAAAAAAAAATCACACAACACAGAACCAAATAAACACAACACCACCACCACACATATACTTGGAAATTATGTTCATTTCAGCAACTGGGGGAAAACAAACAAACAAACAACAACAAAATCTATCTCCAACAGAAAAGGACATAGAAACTTCTAAAGCCCCTTTCCAGTTAATCTAAAGCTATACGTTTCTTCCACAAAGGAAATCTGTCTATGCAGGAAGCTCCTCAAACTTTGCTCTGCAGCTTCTGCTTTTCTAGTACGAACAAAATAGCAAGTAGAACAGAATTTTGCATTTTAGCTTCTTAAATCGCACAGTACTAGTCAAATGACAGTTTATTACAACACCAAGCACCTGGGGCAGGACATAAAAAGCACTGTGAATCCCACATGACAAGTGAATTTCAGACCATTAGTAGTAGCAGAATGGTCCACTTCAATAATTATATGTAGGCACTCTACAGTTTCATTTTGCTTGTCATTTTAAGACACCTCTATTGCATGCCAGAATAACATCCTAAGAAGAAATCAAAGTGTGAGCACAGTGGCAGCAGCAAAGTGGAAAAAACATTACACAGACTTGTAGGGTAGGGACTTGTATGGAAACTGTTCTATCACTCCAGAAGGTTTTTAATCACCTGTAACAGCTAAGTTATACTTCAAAATATAAATCCAACTTACTGTAATCCTCTCGAGGTTAAAACCTTGGAGAAATCCCAGACACTTTTGCTCAAAGGAGCTGATGCAGCCAATTTCCAAGGACTTTTCCTGCACAAAGCCAGTCAGGGCACACATCAGGAGACTCCAGTGCTAACTGGAAAATTACAGCCACAAAGAAAGTGAGAGACATATACGGTATGCACACAGAGCAAATCAGTCCCCAATGCTAATCAGAGAGGAAAAGGTGTAAGACTAGCAGGAATATCACCTACTGCTACTGCCTACAGAAGTACCACCAAAAAGGCAAACCGCCAAGGCTGTGCCCTTACAAAGCACACTCCCTCCAGGCCTGTTCCTATAACTTGTGGTCCTGCTGCAGAAAAAGAACAACCTGCATTACGCAGGAGCCTGTCAGTCAGTCAGAAGAGGTGTGCACAGGAAGGCAGGAGGACGAACACTTTCCATGCCTTTTTTTAAACCACTTATCTCAAACCACCTACAAAAACTGACGTTATCAGGAACCAGGGGGATATTGCTTCAGATTCAGTAACAGATTGCTACACCTTTTCTCCAGTCCACCAAACTAGCCATATGGTGACACTCCCGTCCAGCTTAATTAGGTGGGATGTCTTTACTCCTGAACGAAACAGAAGATGTGCATCTGTTCTGCATGGCGACAGCCACAGCAGAGTTTACCCCACTGATAACACTTGTTTCAGAGTCTTGCAGGCACAAATGGGGACTTGAAAGTAAAGCACTGTTTCTTGCTTGGTGACACACTCCCAACCAAATCACTGCTTTTCGGACCAGAAACGTGACCAGGCTTAAAACACACTTTACGTACTCGGAAGCTCTATCCTTCCCCAGACAGCACCCCGCTTGCCTCAGATCTGTTGGCAGCATTCAAGAGGCAGGACTCATCGAGCTAAATTTCATCCCGGTGCCTGGGAAGAGCACCAGGTCCCGGGCAGAACCACGGGAATAAGCCACCTCGCAAGCCTCGTCCTGCCGCCAAGGAATGCGGGGGCACAGGGGGGTCCCAGCAGACCCTCCCGCCCCAGCTCCAGCCCGCTGGGGGCCCCGGCCCCCCCGGGCGCTGCCGCCCGCGTCCCCGGTCCCGCTCGCCCACCCCCGCGGCTCCCGCACAGCGAGAGGAGCCCCGAGCAACCCTCCAGCCGGGGCCGGGGAGGAGGCAGGGAGCAGAAGCGGCAGCCCAGGAAGAAAATGGCTCGTTTCCCCTGGAACAGCCGAGACAACAGGAAGCCCCCGCTTGCCGGCGCCCGGCACGGAGGGCGCAGCGGCCGGCGCAGCCCCGCGGGCCACTGCCCGCCCCGCCTCACCCGGGCCCGGCAAGGGGTGGGAGGCTTCCCCAGACATTACCCCCTGCTGCCGGCTGCCGCGTTTGAAAGGGCCGCCAGGGCAGCCATGGCGGAGCCGCCCGCCCGACGCGCCGCGGGGAGGAGCAGGAAGCGGCGGCAGCGGCCGCGCCGCAGGAAGCGGCCACCGGAGGGGGGCGGGGTCAGCGGCAGCCACGCCCACTGCCCCGCCCCACACCCACGGGCCCGGGGCGGCCCCCGGAACCGGCGGGTTCGCAGGCGGTGTCGGTGGGGCCGGGCAGCTCTCGGGCCAGCGGTGCCCGTTGTTCTCCCGCCGCTGGCAGGCCCCGCCTGGGCGTGTCGAGCTGCTGCCGCCAGGTGGCGCTGGGCGCCGGAGCGGCGGGCCGGGCCCCGACGGGAGGGGAGCAGCCGCTGGGGACAGGGACCGGGACCGGTCGCCGGGGACTAACGCGGCGACGGTGTGTGGTGGTGGCTGTCAGCTCCCCCTCCCCGCGTCGGTCGGCTCTCCCCGAGGTGCGGGGCCGGCGAAGGGGTGCGGGCCGTGGGGCAGCGTCCCCGCCTCAGCCGCACGGCGGAAGGGCCGGGGACCTTTCCCGTAAACTGAAGCGTGGAGGTGCGAGATGTCTCGGTCCTGCTCCTGGTTGATGGGAGTTTGAAAGGTGTTGGAAACGTTTCCACTAGCCAAAAAAACTCCCCTGTAAAGTGAGGTTTCGTTTTGTTGTTTTGTGTTGTGTTGTTTTGTTTCGTTTCGTGTTGCTATTGGGAAGCTGAAATAACTTGTGTGAAGCTAAGATGCTCTATTGGAGGTGACCACAGAAGCCAATAGAAATAAATATGTGCCCTTTCAGCCCACTGGGTAGAAAACAGCATGTAGATCCAAATATACATAGGATGCTCCTGTTCCTTTACCCATGCAGACTAGAACTTGCATTATTTTTCCTTATAACTATAAACATTTGCACTTCACTGCTAGAAAAGCTGTCCAAGTGTAAGTTGCCCATCTTTAGGTTCCATATAAAGTTATGCATCCCTGCGACCTCTGCATCTATTCCTTTTTCGTCTATATCTACTAAGTTAACCTCCAGCAATGATCCTGTGAAGTCCGTCTCACACATAAAATTTAATAGGTGCTGGTTTCTGGAGCCATCGCTAGAAGAATGAAGCCAGTAGGCTGTTACATTAAAGCCGCCTTTCGAGCTTCCATTACCCTAAAAGGTCTTCTGCTTTGTATCATAAATATTTGTAACTTGTGGTCATAACTACCAGCCAGCTGTCCTCCAGCCTTGGAACGGCAACATCTTAAATGTAACTAAGGTGTAATAATAAACTTAAATAATTCATAATTTTTCATCCTGACTTCATAATAAATGTGTGTTTAACAGTTTGGAATGACTTGAAGCACAATAATGTTCAATGCAGTCTCTATCCGTGAAGTTTACCTGACCTCTACAGCTTTTAGGGGCCAGGAGAGAGACTTCTGCACATACTTGTCTTTATGCATGGAGTTCTATCTCCAATGCCAAATCTTCAGCTGATATAAACTATCACAGCTCTGTTGATTTAAATAGGGCCTGTGATTTACACAAGTTGAGAATCTGACTCACAGACCTCAATAGGACTGTTCACATGTTTAAAGGTAATCGAGTGTGTAAGCGTTTGCAGGCTCAAAGCTGATGCACTTGGAATTTTGTCCCAGTAAGAGCTGAGCAAAGGGTAGTTTAATCTAATTCTAGGGAAATATCCCTTGCTAAGGCTGAGCTGTTGTAATTTAACCAGCTAATGTAATACATATGAAAGTATGTTAGAACCTTAGACAGTTTTGCAGCTGAAACGTAGTCATTTGTAGTAGGTAAGGTTCTGATTTTTTTATATTCGGATCAGATGCTGCTCTTATGCTAGCGTGAAAACAACCTTTAAATATAGGAACTTGATGCACTATATATAACTAAGGACAAAAAGTTGCGACTATAAATACCTTCGAAATAATATTTAAATACTTGGCCTGGCTATATTTTGTAATACAGTGAAACTGTGCAGAATGTAAAAATACTGCCTGTGTCATCTGACTCCTTTGATGCACTGCATTAAAATTCCAATGCCTAAGTACATATCATGGAGTCAGCTTTATTTCTTTTCTATTAATAGTTTGAAATTAGGTCACTGTTCTTGTAAAGATGGGCTAAGCCTGTACAACTGATTTTAAAGAAGTTACCTATACAAAATTTTTTTGTGTGGTTATTTTTTGTTTGGTTGGTTTTGAGGGGGGTTTTGTTTGGGTTTTTTTGTGGGTTTTTGTTTGTTTGTTTTGTTTTTGTTGTTGTTTGGTTGGGGAGGGGAGGAGTGTTTTGATTTGATTTTTTCCTCATGCTCCCCTACAGTGACACTGTTCCTTATCAATAATCAGTAATTTTACTGTCTGTTCTGGCATATGTATTCTATGCTGACAGGTTTTTTTAGATTTGTTTATAGTGACCCCTGCTGCAAAAGATTAAGACTGACGTTTCTCTAAACCTTTAAAAAGGCATTTACCCAATTATTTCACAGTTCAGTTCAAAAGAACCAACCAGTTGTAAATTCAAGTTACGTATATAAAATTTGAAACTCCTTAATTTGGATCATTTTCAGTAAATTTAGTTTAATCGTACAAGGCTTTTTCTCCCTCTTGCACATGTAGGATTTACTTTCTAATGCAATGCAATATAGTTAGAACATGTTCCACATGTAATGCTTGTTCCTCACATTATTGTTCTTTGATAAGGGCTAACTTGACACCAATAAATCATTGTCTGAACTACTGCATGTTAATATTTTAAGAGCTCCAGTCAGGAAAGCACATGCTTACGTTTATCTCTGTTCAGGATAACGAAATAGTAAAAAAGCAGATTAAAGCATAGGACTAAGTTTAAACACAGATTACCCCTCTGGTTCCAGAAGGATTTAAGTGTCAGCCTATTCCAGTATTGCCCTGAACAGAATGCTTTCTCAAGCTCGTGCTTAAAAATTCTTCAGCATGAGGCATACGTATGTGCTCTTTTCCAAGCAAAAGATGCCCCTGTGCTGCCCGAAAGCTGGGTGGCTGAAGCTGGGGCACCACCAAACCAGAACTAACATAGACTGCACGAGCTGCAGCTTCCTGCGGTGATGGCTTCCTAGCAGGCTGCAGGCTGGACAAAATAAGCTTATACTCGCTTGCAAAAGACACTCCAGGTGTAATCATGGTAAAATCTTTCATCTATATGTCAAGATAAATGTCACCATACAGCTATATATGCTGGTTTTTTCTAAAGCTATGTTTAAAGAGTGTTATTTAGGCTGCAAAGTCAAGCAAACAGCCACACTTCGGACTCCCTGTGTCATCTTTATACTACACTTTGTGCGAATACTTCCTGATGAAGTGAGTCATCCCATAGAAAATTATGAGACTATCTCAGTGAAATAATCACAGAATTAAAATCTGAGGAGTAACCTGAATTGTTCCTTTCCCCCCACGCTCAGTCCTTTGTGCTGCATTCTCAGTAGCATTCTCACACAGCTGAGTGCAATTTCATAGTCCGATAGAAAGACAAAAGCTAAACTGAGTGCAGTTGTCCCATATCCTATTATCCCAGTGGGGATTGAATCCTGTATCTTTTCTACAGTAGCCATAGTTCAATACAAAACCAGTCAAATTTATCATTTTAGTGTAGGATGATGGATTATAGGTCCTAACAATGGTCAATGGGAGAAACTCTGCAGAGCTGCATTTCTTTCTCTTCTTCTGGAAGTTGGAAAATTTATGCCACTTGAAGGGTCAGGAAGGGAGGTGAGCCGGTGGGGAAATGTGCTGGGTCTTCCTCTCTCCTCCTTGAGAACTGGAGGAAATTCAGTCTTTTGCAGTGTTCCTGAAATTTGCCATTGGGGGCAAGGTGGTGGATTACTTATGGTGCGAGAGTGCAATCTGGTTCTTGGCCACGTTGCAGGAATGTGCTGAAGGTTGTATGGTCTGTGCTCAGGCTTCATAAAGAATGTAATCCATACTCCTGTTTCCCACCTCAGCGCTTTGGCAGCTCATGGGTTAGTTTCTTCTGCAGCCATTACTGCTGCATTGGTGATGGTGTGAGCTGAACCTCGAGATGTTCATGTGTTTTGTTATCATCCTGGCAGATGAACAAAAATTTCCATAGATGTGCAACTGGGAGAAGAGAATTGGTAATTTTTAACAGTCTGTTTCTCAACAAAAGGTGACAATATGTAAAGACATAAAGGTATATGTACATGGAGGAGGCTAGAAAGACAGGAGAACTCTGCTGGTGCCCTTAGCTTGTCAAACACTGCAAGGCCACAGTCCAGAAGTAAGATAACCGCATGAACCGAAGCTAATGAGCACTGCTGAGAGGCAGGGTATACTAGTTTGGGCATAGTGCCACGTTAACACGACTCTACATCTTCTAGACCCAAGCTAGCTTATGTCTGGGCAGCTCAGAGCATGAGCAGAGCTTGCCTGAATCTGTCTGCACCTGTCTGCGTGGCCCTGCAGAAGAAAAAAGAAGTAGTTTCACAATTAATTAGCAAAGGCTTTTTGCAAACAATCAGGCATATGAGCATCTGCCAGAATAATAATAATAAAAAAGTCCTGCTTCAAAACCTCCTCAATTTCTCTTTGTCTACGAGGCTTAGAAGAACATGGCCAGTGTTAAGTCTACTGTCCACCTTACCAATATGCTCTCAAAGCGCTTTTTGTAATCCCCATCTCTTTTTGTTTTCTTGTGCTTCTTCCTGCCTCTTATTTATATTGAAAGGTCTCTGAGAGAAAGCCCATCTCACTGTGTTTGTACAAAAATACAGTGTGATGACATCCTCATCTGTTCCTCTGACTCCTAAATGCTGTTGTATGCCCAGCAGTGATATGGGTGAACTGTATTAAGTAACCATTTGGTTTGGGACTGATAGAAATGTCAATCAGAAGAAGCTGAGCTCTGTCAGGAAATAGTTTGCACTGCATTCATATTTTCTACTTGCCAGCTGGACAAAGCACCAATATCTTTATTTTGTGTGGTAGTGAGCGCTTGCAAGTGGAAGGTCCATGTCACTGTTACTTCTGCCACTCCTGCAAGCTTATCGCTTTCATCAGATATAATAGTTAGATCCTACCTTTAGCGTATGCCCTGCCTGTCAAGAATACTAATGTGACATCCACCACTGCAAACTGAATGCCCTGCAGCCTTTACAGTATTTATCACGATGCCTTCTCAAAATGAGGCTCCTCTGTGCTCAGATCCCAAGTTCGACTTTGAAGCAGACACTGCAGTCAAGTTTCCTTAGCCCAATACGTGCTGAATCTACTGGCCATTGCTGTGTAGTTGCTCTGTACATGTTTACAGCAGCTCTTCTTTGTGTGTGGATGACACAGGGTGCATAGTCCATATGATGTAGAGTCCCTAGGCATGTGTAGGCTGAAATACCCTTTTTCAGAGTGTGATTGAAGAGCTTCTGAATTGCTCCAGGAAGCACTGGTGTTTATCCTCACAGCCTTGTTGTTCCTCTGTTGAGAAGGATGAAGGCACAGACAAATTATATGCCTTGTACAAAGGTAGAGAACTGTGTCTTCAAAATCCATTGGTATTCCATACGTAATCTGTTAACCATACAGCTGTGGAGAGGAAGATAGTGTGGCTCTTCTCCCAATTGATCCGGCAGCTGTTTTGCAGAATTACTCCTGAAGTTCTGTTATGTGCCAATATGTCCAGTCCGTACATAAGGGAATGGAAAAATAACTAAATCTCGGAAGGAAGGCAAGGCATACCAAAGGATATTTAGGCTGAAGTGTAGACTATTGTTCCTGGATTACTTCACGCATCTATTTTAAAAGAGAAGATTTCTTCAGAACCAGAAGCAAACAGTGGCTTAGGGATTGTTAGAGGGCAGTTCTACTTCTGTAGAGGTCAGTTCTGATTTTTGTAGATAAGCAGGCCCAAGGTTATAGTAAACCTTTTTCTAGGCTGCAACAGTTTTTTGGGAAAAGTCGCATTTTGAGGAATCAGACCTAAAGTACTTCACTCAAATTTAGTCCACTGAAGTAGAAAAACCCATTATTGCTGTACTATTCTCCATATAAAAGCATTTATTCTCTTTATTTTACCCTATATATATACACTTATATTTGCCTATCAGTTCTCTGCATGTGGGACTAGGACACCTCAGAGGCAAATCGAAGTCTTCAGTTCCCTCTGCTGACTTTGCAGAAGTGCCCAGGTCAGGACCTTCAACAGCCATGAGGCCACGTGTCTTGTTATAGAGGGACCGAATCCATCACTTCTGAAAGCAGGAGATGAAGTTGCCAAGTGGAGGGGCCTCAAAATGTGTCCATTATTCCTGTCTGTTCGAATAGCAGCTTAAGTGCTTACGAATTGATCTGATGCTTTCGGCAAGCTATGCAAAGGGCTTCAGTCTAGGGAACATTAATCTGAATCTCAATTCCCTTCTCATCTACAGATGTCCTCTGTGACCTTCGATGAGTGACTCTTTCTGTGCCTCGGTTCTTCATCAGTAAAATGGGCTACTAATACCGTTTCCTAAAACAGTGTGTGAGGATAAATAATAACTATGGTGCGCTTGGGCATTATCACATAAAGGGCACTGCATAAGAATCTTAGATTTTAGTAACTGTAGATTTTACAGGAAAATTCCTGCCAGAAAAATTTTGACCAGTCCCAGTCAGTGCATGGACAGTAACAGTATCTGATGTTTGTCATGTTCCCTACGTGTCTGTTACTGACTGACACAACAGTTTCTGCAGGTATGCTTTAACAGTTCTAACCAAGCAATCTGTGGATAATTTTGAAACAATAAAGTTAGTGTATGGTCAAAATGTACTCATAGTACTAGATACCATGATATAAATCATCATTTAGAGAACTTCTTTGTTTCTCGGTCATCGCTTCCTCTCTTTCCCCGTCTTTGAAAGCAAGTGGGTGCTTAAAATTCAAAAGGCCTTAAGTGGGTTTTTATGCATGCGACAAGTCCGCACAATTGTAAAGATGAAAAGAAGAGTCACGTAAGGCTTTTATCACCTCCCTGAAATTCCACCATCTTCAGCAGAGTTGCTGCTGCAGGTGGATTAGCCTGATCCTAGGTGAGAGCTGAGAAAGATGCAGCTCTTGGCTGCAGGGAGAGATGTGTTTTCCCTTCAGATTCAGCCCTTCTGGAACTGGTGACGCCAGCAGCAGCTGGACCATGGCGTGGCCTTCCCCGAGTGAAGTCAGAGATGTTCTCTGGTTGTGGTTGTGAAATGTGTCAGCATTTTTACTAGCATGGCAGCCTGCAATTTTCCTAAAAATACTTTGAAAATGGCTCTGTTAGTAGTCCTAGTGACCATTCTTTTAAATAATTACAGTCAGTCTTGCAGATTCAGTTGCAGTATTTGGTCAGTTCGAAGTGTGCACAGTATTTTGTAACCAGGCCAATATTTTGAGAGTAACATAAAAACAGGTAATGCCTCATCTTTGCTAGAATTAAAGCCATGTTGTTAGGTTCAAGAAACAGTGATACAGCAAACTCAGCTTTAATAGCAGTAGCAGGCCTAGAAAATGGGCAGTTCGTTTGCTTGTATTTGTCTCGGTTATCCTGCTGCATCGCAGGACATTCATTCTCTGACAAGAAGTTCCAAAAATTCCAGTGAATAGAGAACGTTGACACATAAAACTTGGTTGCTATTTCTGTAAAATAACTATTACAGTTACCAACTATATATAGCCAGAAGTAATTGCTTCTGTAAATAAAATACCAGTGAACACATTACAAGATTAAAGAGAAACTTTCAGCTTCCATCACAGCTATTTGCCGACTCCTACCCATATACACACGATGACTTTGCAGTCATAGCTCCGCAATGCCACAAGACTTAATTTAGGATATGCTTGACATACTACACTTCCTCACATTCCTAAATGAAGTGTTCTTCCATTAGCTGCTTAGTTCTCATTTTAGCTGGCCACTTCACCTTTCATTGGTGAAGAAAAGTACAGTCATTTCACCAAATATACTGCAATTCTTTATTATTCTTACTTTATAGCTAGGATTTATAAATGCATAATAAAGGCTTTGGGTGACCTTGGGGATTTGGATATATTATTTAGAGAATATTATTTTGAAAATCCCACTCTTTTAAAAATGTCTCTTTAAAATGGCAGTTATAGGCAGTAAAAGTGAGATAAATTGCTAGATCAGATGAAAAGTGATGTATCTTAATAAATGTGTGATCAGTCTTTGAGAGGGAAGATGATATTAAGTAACTTGAATACTGTGCTGCTGTAGGAAGCGACACTGCTTAAATACCTTTGAAGATAGATTTACAGTCATCTCTACCATTCAGTGAAGGAAAGAGTTATTGCCCATAAACTGGGGGGCTTTTGCTTACTACTGCTGGTGAAACTAGAAAGCCTGTTCATCCTTTGTACCTTTCATTGGTAGGGATTTAACAAGTTTGTGTGTGAGAAGTATAGAGGGCACCTACGTAAGAGTTTGAAAGTCTCTTATTTTTTCTTCTCTGCTTGTCGTTACTTAGACAAAGCTGGTTTTCCATGTGGACCTTTCAGAAAGAAGATGAGTCTATTCCTATGAAATACCTTTTGCTGATTTGGTCCTTATTATTGTTTCTATTAATATTATCATAAGATCTGGGAACTGCTCTGGTGAAACAGGATGCTACTAAGCTGTAGGTATACGCAACACACAACACACCAAGATGTGTGTTGTGCACATCTGTAGGTGTCACAGTAAAGGAGAGATTTGAGTCTGAAGCCCAAGGGCCAGACGGGCAAGTGTCTCCAGAGAACTCCTAGGCACAAGGACAGCATAGGAAAAGCACTTCTGTACCTGAATTAAAACTTAAGAAAGGAGTTTTGCCTGCTTCTCAGAGTCAGTGATCAGAGAAGGGTGTTGACATCTTATTAGAAAGGAGCCATTGTAGGCAGAGTGAGGATGGGCTGCGTAGGAACCTGAAAGTGAGAATCAACAGCATGAGTTTATGGAAACATAAAAGAGAATGAGAGCAACCAGCATGTTGTTTTAGGCAGAAGCCTATACAAATCCTTACAACACTGTAAATGAACAGGAGTGGTGCAGGAATACATCTGTCAAAACCGAAAAAGTGGTTTGATGCTCCATTGTATCTTGGACACATTGTGATTGAAGATTTCACTGCCAAAAAAATCAGCAAGACAAATTCTGAAGATAATTTGGAGTACAAGATGATGCCTATATTATTAGACTTGACAGCGGTGTAGCAAGAATGCAGATAACAAGAAAGACTCATGATAGGGAAAAAAGAAAAAATCATATCAACTTGTTTGTTTTGTCTCTGTACTTGAATACGTTTGCAGCAATTCAACACCAGCTCCCACAAAAATGCAGATATTTGTGTTCTCAACTTGTCAAACAAAATGACATCAAGCAACAACCCATACTTCAGCAGTGTTGCTTCTGAAACAACAATAATTAATGCTGCTGATGGACAATAGCCCAGTGTCACAACAGTACCCCGATCGTAACTACGCACGATACCACGGAGGACTCCCAGTACTCCCCTTTGCCCTCTTCCCTGTGGTCCGGCTCCACTGCTCTAGATCTTTCATTTCTTCCTCCCTTTCCTCTCCCAGAGACACAGAGAACACACAACTGCTCCAGCAAAGAAAAACAGGGATATGAGACACCTGATTTTCCGGCCCCTGTAGCTCTGGAGGTTTGGAAGACAAGCGTGTCCCTGCATCAGCCTGGGCTGCAGCACCCTACCCATCAGATGGGCTTGAGAGTGAGCCATTAATAATTGGAGAGAAAGAGTGCAAGGGCCCTAAAGTTCATAGCCCATGTCTTGAAGATTTTGTAGTGTCAAGATATTTGATGGGTTCATGATACATTTTTGCATTTGTACAATAAATATCCAAATGTTGTCATGCACTCTAAGCACCAGTAGTAAATATAGACTGGGGTCTGACTCTGACCCTTTCTATGTAGAAACACTATTTTATCACCACTTCTCATCCATCCAAGGAAAGTCGTATGGTCAAGCTACTAGTTTACTACAAACTGCTTAAACTGATGCTTACCAGAGGCTAGACTATTATCAGAAAGTGCTGTGTCAGGGAACTTGTATCTAGCAAAAATTGATTTTGTATATATGATCACCAGTTTCACATAGAAAGGCTAGCACAGGGATCTGAGGTACTAATGTAAGTATATGTGATGTTTCACTCGTAGATCAGCCACAAACTCCTCTGGGCTTGTTGTACTCCCTGTTTGTGTGATGGGAGTGCTGAGTGCAGATTTTGGCAAATGTGGTGAAGATTTGCCATAAATGACCAGTATGGTCAAGCTCCTGTGTGTATCTAGATAAACCTCTTCCACCCAGTTTGAGAAACGCTTCCCTATAAAGTGTTATTGTGAAAAAAGTGAACTGGAAGGTTGAAAGAGAAAAACAGAGATGCAAGTCTCAGTGTTTGGCCCATTCAAGGAGGTACTGAGTTTCCTATAGAGTTTGGAAAGGTCCTCCATAGAATCAAATGATTTTTTTTGCCCTCCTAAGAGAGTTTTGGGAAACTGTCTTATAAAGCAAAAGGATATGGGCAAGTATGTTGAACAACTGTTTGAAGGACAAATCTAGAAAACATTCCTATCCAGCTCAATTCCCAGGAACATGCTTAACTTTAATCATGCAATGTAAAACAATCCTGTGTTTCCCATCTGTTGAGGATGGGACATTTGTGCCTTTCCATTGCAGGAATTACCCCTTTCCAGTGCAGTAACTCACTGCTGCTTAGTCTCCTCTCTCTTTAGCTGAAGCTCCCTGAACTCACTTCTGTCAAATGGAGAAACAGTTCAGAAAAACATGAGCAATGTGTCCTTTTTTATTCGGAAGCGCTTTGCTGAAGTTACAGATTTCTTTTTAACCTGAATATCTGCTTCACTATACAGCTCCATGGCTTCAAGCATCTGTAAGATGACTACTGGTTATCTCCCGAGGTAAATGAGCCCTCACCTGCTAAGGTAGAAAAAAAAATCCAGATAAAGGGTATTTCAGACAGCTTAATTATGTCAATAATTACATCATCATCTCCTTCATCCAATCCACTAATAATCAAGAAAGAGAAGAAAACCATCCACATTTTATATTCCACATAGTGACGCGCTCTCCTTAAGGAAAAAGGTGAGTGGCAATATGTCACAGCTTGCCGACTTCAAATACATTTCCGAATGCCGTCTTTCATCAATAGACTTGTATTCTCCAGGTAAGGAGCATTAAGTGTCAGTGAAAGACCTGAACTGTTCCCTTGTGACCTAGTGGATGAAGTAGGATTCTGTGATTTTTAGTCAAACAATCCCAGACTTCAAATATTTGAACTCCAGCTCACTTTTGCTTGTCTGTTTTCCTGATAGACGTTCACATGGATGAAATAATCAGATAAATTTCTGAATCAGAAGAAGACATCTGAATTCTTTCCAAAAATCCAAAATATAGATTGTTAAAATTAGGTATTTTATCATTTTTTTTCTCAGCACAATGCTGTAGCTTTAAAAGGTGCTAAGTACAATGGGAGCTTTGACTCATGATCTTGTCATCATCCCTGGACACCAAAACTTCAATATTTAGATATCTCACTGCATTTCAAAATGTTAGTTTCTGTCCTTTTAGAGTGAGAAGAAAAAGAAACCCAGAAAAAGTTTTATTGAGGAAAATGTCCCATTCAAAACTGATAACTTTGAAACTACTCTACTCATTTTTTCCAGGCTTGGCATTTCTTAGATTAAACAAGCAAACAAACAAACAAAATCCATCAAACCAAACAAAAAACCCCCAACCTAGATGTGATGTTTCTGTCCTCTGCAATTATTGAAATATTCAAGCATAAAATATGCTACTGAAACATCTGAAAAAGGTTATGTTGTTAACCCACACATAAGTTAGAAATGTTTGGAATGATATTACTCAAACTTTTATATAAAAAGTTTAGGCAAAAGTAGAAAAGTTTCTGTCCAAAAGAGCTATTTTGTAAAGTTATGAATATATCAGCATAGACTTGAAAAAATGTATTAGAATTATAGATGAAGTTCTACTTTGTTAATGTCAATGTTTAATATCATCACAAGTGATCTGGCTGATGGGATCAAGTGCACCCTGATGAAGTTTGCTGATGATACCAAACTGAGTGGGCAAGTGGACACTTTGGGAGAGCCACTCTGCAGGAAGACCTGGGTAGGCTGGATGAGTGGGCTAACAAGAACCTTATGAAGTTCAACAGGGACAAGTGCAAGGTCTTGCACCTGGGAAGACATAACCCAGGAGTGCAGCACAGGCTGGGACCTACCCGGCTGGGCAGCAGCGCTGCGGAAAGAGACCTGGGGGTCCTGGTAGACAACAAGGTCAGTGTGAGTGAAGAGTGGGCTGCTGAGACAAAGAAAGTCAATGGGATGCTGGGCTGCATCAGCAAGGGCTTCACCAGCAGAGACAGAGAAGTCATTATCCTGCTCTAAGGAGCATTTGTCAGGCCACACCTGGAATACTGTGTCCAGTGTTGGTCCCTGCTATGAAAAAAGCTGTGGACAGGCTGGAGAGGGTCCAGAGAAGGGCCACAGGTGATCAGAGCACTGGGAAGCTGCCATGTGAGGAAAGACTGAGAGAAGTGGGTTTGTTCAGCCTTGAGAAAAGAAAGCTTAGGGGAGACCTTATCACCGTGTTCCAGTATTTAAAGGGTGGCTACAAAGAAGATGGAGACTCCCTTTTTACAGGGAGTCACATGGAAAAGATGAGGGGTAATGGGTACAAGTTACTCTTGGTAAGATTCCGATTGGACACAAGAGAAAATTTTTTCACAATGAGAACAGTCAGCCATCAGAATAATCTCCCCAGGGAAGTGGTGGATTCCCCAACACTGGACACCTTTAAGATTCAGCTGGACAAGGTGCTGGGTCATCTTGTCTAGGCCGTGCTTTTAGCAAGAAAGGTCGAACCAGATGATCCTTGAGGTCCCTTCCAACCTGGTATTCTATGATTCTATTCTATACTTCTATTATACTGGATAATAGCTGTTTCTGTGATAACAAATATTTGCTAATTATAAAACCATATTACAGTTTTTAACGTGGCTGCTATCTTCTCTCTCCTTCCTCTCTCCCTTATGACTCCTTAGTGCAGATCACAGCTTTCTGTATTTTGGAGCAAGTGTAAGCTACCTCCGTATATTGGAGGAAGAGGTACATAAAGGAACTGCTCCTTTAATTTATAAATATGTGTTTATCCTAATAAATAAAGTGCCAACATTTCTCTCCAGGCTAAATCTAGTGTAAAATTTCAAATACAGACTGGAGCATAAGAACACGAAACAGAAATCTCATTACTTTGAAAGGCATGCAAAGATATGTTAATGTCAGTATAAACAAACCAATTAAAACAAATAAATGGGGGAAACAAAACCGAAGCAATGATGTACTACAAGATCTGAATAAATATATACTTTTAATTGTTTATTTTATGGAGAATGAAGTGGTGTGGGGACTGTGGTACCTACAAGAATAGTAGAGTAATTCAAAAGCAGAAACGTCAGTATTTTCTCTATGCTACTTTTTAAGCATCACATTTAGACCTCTAGATGCAGTTAATTTCTTCCACTTCCCCTAAGGATGCGTAAGGAATACTGGATTCCCCAGACTCAGACAGAATGTTAAAACTATAGATATCGAGGATCTCCCAAGGGACTCCTTCAGTTATATTAATATTAGAGATGGGAAATGTTTTTTGTGAACAGCACTTCAGAAAAATACCATGCCCCTATGATTATGACATACGTTTTCATCAAATAATTTTTACAAGTAAAGTCAGAACAATAAAATAAATACACAATAGTTTTATTAATATTTGTTTTTCAAAGAAACACTGTAACTAATCAAATTTAGACATTTTAATTGACATTCAGACTACCTGGAAAAAATAATTGAAAAAACTTGTCCTATCTTGGATTTGTTAACAGTCAGCAGCCCTTCATTTGATTCCATTGGATCAGTAACCTATTGGACTTCACAAGAGCAGCACTAGGGCAAGTATACCCCTATTAATCATTTACATTCAGATGAGAAGAAGTAACTGATGTAATTGTATGAGATTTAGATGAAGACGGTCAACTGTCACACATTTCTTTTGGAGTGTCTGCTTTCTTTAAAACAAACAAACAAGTGAGACCCAAAACAAAATGAAACAAAAAACCAAGCAAGCCTTTCTACATATGAAAAAATGTAAATTCCGTGATGGATTATTTTCACTTGAGAACTAGATGGGTTTCAGATACTGAACAATTGTAGTCCATGGTATTCCTTTTTTCTTTTTGTCCCAAAATGCTAGATATGTCCAAAAGCAGAAATATTCATGGTAGAGAGAAAAAAACCCGTCTTTTAGAAGTTACCTGCTAAACATAGCTAAATTTAGACTTATTTTTGAATGCATTTAGATAAAATTAAAAACAAACCCAAAACCTGCTGTTTTCTTTGAATTTCATAAGGAAGAAAACCTGTTTTCTAGTTAGATCAAATACAATTTTTCTTTGCCTTATAGAATAACTATCACATCCTAAAGTGAAAATATGAACGTCAAAAGGGTGCTATGAGACATGTGAAAGCTTTGTAGATAGCTATGAGGTTACAGAGGTATAGTTACTAATTAAGTAGCACTAACTCAGATGTGTGGTGCTTTGCTCGGGCTCAGCAGTTCCCTATTACCTGCACGTAACAGGAAGGGATCATGCCCCATCTTGCCACAAGTGTTCTGCTTCTCAGGATCACATCTCTTGCCTTCTGCCCATTTTGTGCTGTTAGAAGAAACTGGAATTACACTGATGGAAAAAAAAAATTCTTTGCATTATCGACAGCTTCTACAACGCAGTACAGAAAAGTCTAAGAAAAAGAGATGAAGCTTTTAGCTGGACGGAAAGTGAGGTGGATATGTTTTGGGTATGTCAATACAGAAGAAAAATGGAGTATGACAACCTTAGAACCACACCTGCAAATGTAAAAAGGAGAAAGAAAAGCAAAAAAACTGTGGACGAGTAATTGTGACCTGCTAATCCATTGTGTCTTTATTCCATTTGAGAACTCTAAAGTCATGAGTCACAGTAGTTTATTGGTCAACTGTTTTCTATTCTGTGTTTGCCAGTAGAGGTCCATTAGGCATCAACACGTGGGAAAAGATTTCTCTGTCGGTCCACACTTCAAAGCTTTCTCCAATCATTGACTCCTTTCCCTTATGAGAAGTACGTTAGAGTGAAAACTGGGGAAGTTTGAGTTCTTGAACACTACAGTGGGAAAGGGCTGGAGGAAGGCTGTTGGAATCATGAAATACAGGGTTTATTAATGACTTAATGACTTCATATGAGCAGGTGATTAAGACTAAATTCTCAAAACTGTCCACTTGAGATACCTAAAATATCTCCAGTCAGATATTTTACAATTAAAGCACTCAAAATTCAGAGGCACTTCCAAAATGTAGCCCTTTAATCATTCTCTTTCCCAGCCCTCTGCTCTGTAAAGTGGTGACAACACCTACTTTTGAAAAGAATGTTCTTCTTCTATTTAATTGATACTACTGAACTGATGCATAATTTAAAAAATTAGCAGAAGCTGGTAATGATAGTTATACCTTGGGCACACGTATTACTCTGGTGCAGCTCATCAACTGTGAAATGAGTTTGCCTTGGAGTGTCACACATACTAGTGACAAATAGTCCAAATTCTGTACAAGGTTCTGGGTGATAGTAAGAGGAATTTCAGCAGTGCTTCTGTTAGGTGCATATATCCTGCCCCTGTTCTCAGGAACCTTACTACAGCCAGGGATGGCTAGGCATGCAAATATCAAGTTGCCCTGACTCAGAGGTTCCCTTATTTTTTAAATTCCTCCTGGTGTACTCACACTAAAGGGTTCAGCAGAACCGTAGGCCTTTCTAGCCTGTTCTGCTATGCTATACCCAGCCATATGTAGGGTGGCTTGTACTCCTGTAGTGTGTGGAGAAGCAGAGAGTCAATTCTGTTTCCTGGAAGCAAACATGTTCAGATCCTCTCAGAGTTTCTTTCAGGGACGTCCCCCTCAAATGGGGAACAGTATTCAGTAGCGACAATACTGTGGTACTCGACAGAGAGAAATAGAAAGAGCAAAGCCAAGAGGAGTATGGAGCAACCGCTCTCAAAATAGATTGGGTGTCCGGCCTCCGGGGGCTGTGATGATTGTGACAGCCCGAGAAAACAGCTTTCCTCTGATGGAAGGAGTCGCATTTAGCACTAGACTACGTGTGCTTCTTGCCTGAAATTACTTAGCTGGTAGAGAAGAGAGGAATGAAAAGGACCTGTCCTTTTCCCTACTTAATCTGCATGTTGTGTTTGTGTTTTGTTTGTTCGTTTGTTTTTAATACAAAATCCTTCACTCAAGCAGCATATATATATATATATTTTTTTTTTTTTTTTCCTCTGTGCTGCTCAAGAAAGCAACAGCCTGGAAAGGCAAGACTGAATTTCACATTCCTGTCCTCTTCTGGTCCTGATGCAGAGACTGACGTGTACCTTTAGAAAAACACTTTTTCCAAGGCTCACCCTGTGTGCCTGGAGAGGCTGATTTAGGGCAGGGTCTTCTCTCTTGCAGGCTGTTCCATTCTAGAATTGTCTCTTTGTCACTCTGTCCCAAAATCACTCCCAGAAAGCACAATCTCTAATCATTGAGTCTGAATATCAACAGACTCCTGTTATAGCCCTGAGCAATGCCAGTGAACTGCAAATTTCCCTGCCCAAGAAATGTGTTTTAAATTCCCCAGATGAGGGCTGATAAACCAAGAGCGGATCAGCTCTGGGTGTTATCCTCCATGAGTTTCTCCAACAACTCCGTGTCTAGAATAGCAAGAACCCTGCGAATGGCAAACCCACAATGAATGCTACATATGTGAAGGCTGAGAGAATACATCTATCAGACCAAGTGAATGCCTATTTATAAATTTAGAATACATTTCCAGTATAGAAATACCACTGTATTTTTCCAGAGAGATGTGTGGTGCTAAAGCTTTTTATATCAGTATAATAAAATCTCCATCCACAAGCAAGAAAACAATTTTAAAAACCATAATGGTGACAGCCCCTGGCACAGCTGTGTTTGTCTGGGATCATACTGCTCTGCAGCCCTGCCTGACAGAGCCAGAAGTCTCTAGATGTGACCTAAACATATGTTCTGCAACTGGTGGTATGTTTTTGTAGCACATGCAGATATGCTTAAGCTGGTTCTAATCTATCTAGCTCAGATAAGAACTGCTAGGAAGGTATGATATCATGGGTTTCAGTCTTGGCTAGCAAACCAGGTGCATATGTGGTATCAGGCTGGCTGGTAGACGGTGCTCTGAAGTCACTGTGTCACTGTGTCTGCCAGAACCAGGTACCTTAAAGCTGCAAATCCTACAATCCCATATCAGCTGGAATGCAGATGTATTCTGAGAGATTTACTCTCAATGAAAGCTAACAAATTGAGGCAGTGTTTAGTATGTTCTTTTAAAAGAGGCTGGGAAGAGTACCAAAAGTATAATTAAACTAGAGAGAGTTGGAGAGCTAATTAATCACACCTTGACAAGATCTCTTTTGCTGAGACATTTCACAGAGAACATCAGGAGTGCCTTAAGTAACTACTTCAGGTACGTGCTTTGCAAGTGAAGAATAAATTATTAGGAAATTGGCTCGACACAAGGAAACCTTGGAACAGAGTTGGAGGTTGGACCAAGCTCAGTGAGACTGGGCTTTTTCTTCATCTTTAGAAAAGATTAATTAGCTATTGGTATAGCCTAAAGACCATTTGCAGCATGACAGGAATGAAAATGCTCTTGAGGATGCTTTTTTCATAACCGTATGTCCTAAATTGGATATCTAAATAATAATTTGACTTTCAATGACAGTCAGCTTTTACCAGCAATCTTTGATTTCCTGCCAGGAAGGGACTGATCCCACTAGCACTCAGCTATTGCACTTGTATAAGCATAACCGTTAAGTTCAAAGGAATTCAGTACTTATAGTAGTGAACATCTTCACATACATGATGCTTGGAATATGTTCGTGTTCTGTGCAGATTCAGAGCCAAAGTTCCTCAAATTTCACAAGGTTTATAACTTGGGTTCTAGCTTTTATTCATTTTTGACATAAAGATATTTCTGAAAATCTCTCTGGCATGCAAGCCTGATTTTATTCCTTGTGCATCTGTTTCATATAACTTTAAGAAATGACACTCCTTTTAAAAATGAAGCAACACAAAATCTCCTCTTGTTCTCTCATATTGCTGTATTTGGAAAGTTCTGAAAATATGCTGACATTTCTCAAAGCAGTTATTCTGGAAAGCACAAGGAACTGATACAAGAATTGGTTTTGTGAAGACTCAGCCAAATATATTCCCCTGCCACTTGGACTGTAAAGAAAAAAAAATCCTCTTGAAAACCCAGTCAAACTATCTATCAGTACTGGGCAAGAACACCTCGAAAGCAGTTACAATGGTGTGTCTAATAATTGAATATAGCCCATTGCGCGTCCTAGAAGGACTTTACACACTCCCTCCACCAGATAGTGCTGTTTCTCCACAGAGCTATTGAGGATTCCCAGGCCAGGGAAAGGTCAGGGGCTGACTCGAGGTGACGAGCTGCCTGCAGCTTGCTCGTCCCTCCCTGCCACCGCCACCGCCACTCTCCGTGATACAGGGCAGGCGCATCCTCGGAAGGAGTTGCGGGAGTAAACCCGTGTCTTGGTAGGCTGTTTTCTGCAGAAGACTGCGTGCTGGAGTTCCCACTGCTGCTGTTCCCATCTTTCGGGAGTCTTTCCCTTACAGCTTTACAGGACACCCTAATGAGGCAGTTCTCTTATCAAGTGATGGGGCAGCCTGAGGCAACAGTCATGAAAAAATCAAAACACCAATGTGCAGCTGCTCCCACAGGTGAGCAGCATACTCCGGGAGCAGACCTGGCACCAAGGTACGGGCAGTTTGGTCTCAGAGGGCAGAGCAGAGGGACTCCTACCAGCAACAGTTACTTTTGAGGAGTAGATAGATCTCCTCAACCAGTCCTGAGTCTGTATACCTTGTAGGCCATCCATGTCCTTTTAAAAGAAACACAGCTGGAAAGCATACCTACAGAGTAATAACTACAGGGCACATACTACTCTGTTGTTGCCTTTGTAACAGAGTAAAGAAATGAATCTAGAGCCCTTCTTATTGTCTTTCTGAGGCAGAAATCCTGCATGTGCTCTATCTTCCTCCACTGACTCTCCTATCAGAAATAGAAGGAATAGCATTTTTTCAACTCTTAACCAAACCCTTCTGAATGCACAGCAAGAGAACAGAAAATCAAGTCAAGCAAACAAATATTTTAAAACCTTTCAAGTGGAAAATGGTGCTTACTTCTTTGCTGTCTGTTACTTAACAGTTTTTGAGACCACTGGGCCAACTTTTCGGATGAACTTTGCAAGAAGCATTGTAATGTTGCTCAGTGTACCTGAGTTACTAAATTTTAAGAATATTGTTCTGGGTTATTTTGGTAAGCTAAAAACTGCCTAGTGTTAAAAGTTCGGTGTTGACATAAACATGCTTTCCCAAAGTATAATTAAAAAAAAAAACACTAAAATAGTGCAAGGTATGTGTATTTTCCTAAGCAGTGTAAGGCTGGAGCTGTCTGATCCTAAGTGAGCTTGTAAATCTTTATTCACGCAGGCAGTTCTAGAAAAAATGATTTATGAAACCAAACCTTAGCTTGCTCAGTGCATGGAAAAGCACAGATGGCTCAAATCAGATATCAGGGTCTAGTTATGTATGCAGTGGGTTGTATAGGTAGTTAGCCAAATATAGGAGTTTTTAATATTATTTTGTACGCAGTGTCAATATTATCTGTATTCAGACTTCCATAATATGCATGTGTGATCTCACAGAGATGCTAGGTCATTAAACTCACCATGGAGATGGTGTTTACTTAAATCTTACCTTGTGCATTCTACGTAGTTGCAAGTCTCTTAAAAATAAACAGAAAAAATGAAACAGTGTATCAGTTCAGCTTTTATATTTCCCAATATCCAAAGAAATGGAGCATATTGTTTACGTTAGTGTTATTGAGAAACAACACAAACACATACAGAGGAAAGATTTAATTACAGAGTTCTTTCTGACACACTAAATATAAGACCATATAGCCTAATATATACTACTATATATGTTGGGTTGTGAATGTGGGTGGGAGGAAAGGAGTAGGTGATTCTTGTGTTACTGGTGGGGCAGAAATAACGTGATAGATGTATCATAGCTGCTGTGAGCCCAGGAAAGGCTGAATTGCGAAGGAAGACATTTCCTATAATTGGCTCCATATCACAGCTTTGTATCAAATGATTCTGCTTGGGAATTGTCAAGATGATAATGAACATGGACATTTTACTGTACTTCTACTTTGACTAGTAGATTAAGTGGCAACGGGCACCAAAAAGTCTTTCTTCCATTAACATGAATGCTCTCGTGACCCTTAGGCTTCATTAGTACTGTATCTTCTATCTAGAAACTACTCTGGAAGAACAGATACTGGAGCTAATTCATCAGCTCCAAGTGTAACACCTTCCTCCTGGGCCATTACCTGTAGAAATCCATAATTATCTGTTCTTTGCTCCCCAGTCAGGGATATCAGGTCCAGATCAAGGACTGGGTGCTCATCTTTTATGTCCTTATTCAACTGGACCCAGGCAACTGAATTTCTTCTTTTTATGTTGCCTGAACCTTTGAAGCACCCTGGGTGCTAGCACTGGCCCTTGGTGTCTGTCGTGATATTATAGTGGATTCAAATCCCCTCACAGGGCAACGTCCATTCCTTTCCCAATGCCGTTCTCACAAAAGGCTGGTAAAATCGGTAACTAAAAATAAATAAGGCAGCAATAATTTTCGCCAAAGGAAAACATCTAGATCCCGAGTATGTTTCTCTTGAGGAGGAGAAAGCCAGGCTGCACTGTTTCCTGGTATTTTAACACAGTGTTTGGTACCGCGGTGGTGAAACTGACTGAAATCTTACATGACGTGTAGATAACGCCCAGTAACACTGCAAGCACACCCTTTTACCCTTTCAGAGTATTTTTCTTTTTCCCCTTTCAGCACCCTCGCCGTGTCCACCCTCGGCGCCAGCCCCAGCGGGCAGGCGCTGGGCGCCGAGGGGCTGAGGTGGGGCACGTTCGGGCCAGGTGATCCGCAGCGAGCGAACGGGCCGGCAGCGACCCCCCGCCCGGGCAGACAGCCGCTCGACGGGCGTCCTCTGCCCCTCCGGGCCGCCGCCCCGCGCAGCGTCTCCCGGCCGAGGGAAGGGCGGCCGCGGGCCGGGCCGGGCCGGGCCCCGGGAGGCCGCTTACCCTGGCGGCGGCCGGCACTTCCCGGCGCTCGCACACCGCGGGGAAACTCTTCCTCCGGCCCGGCCCCCGCTGACGTAGCGGTGTCTCTGCCGCCGCGGCGGCGGCGGGCGGGGGCGGCGGGCAGGGGAGGGGAGGGGAGGGGGGGCGTCGGTTGGCGGCGCGGGCCGGGGCGCGGCTGGGGGGTCCCGGGGCCGGCGCTGTCACGGGAGGAGAGCGCGGGGCGGGCAGCTCTGCGGGCCGGGCAGCTCTGCGGGCCGGAGGTGCCCGGTGCGGGGGAGGTCGCTACCGCGGGGGTAGCACGTTAATAAAGCCAGGCGGGCTATTTACGGCCCGGAGTGTTTTTTCCACGCTTGGGTCCCCACTTTATCCTGTGAGGAGAAAAGAAGGAGGGAGGGCGGGCGGGAGGGGCGAGGCCGCCGCGGACACCCGTCCGGCGGGTGTGGAGGGGCGGCGAGCGCGGCCCGCGGGGGTCCCGACCCCAAGGCCGGGCGGGCCGCACTGCTCCCCCCGCCGGCAAAACTTTCTGCACACACGCACACACACGCAGGGACGGGGCTGCCGGCGCGCACACACACACACACACACACACTGACGTCTTTTGCGCATTTCCTGCACTGGCGCGAGCGGCGGAGCGGCACCGGCAGGCGGGCTGGGGCTGCGGGCGGCGCGGAGGGAGGGAGGGAGGGAAGGAGGCGGCCGGCGGGAGGCGGGCGAGGGGCGGCCGGCGAGAGGGAGGCGGCGGCGGCTCTGCCCATCGCCAGGGCGGCGGCCGCCCAGCCCGGAGCCCGCCGAGACCCGCGCGGCCCGCTCCGCTGCCGTCGCCCCCCAATGCGCGGGGGTCGCTCCGCTGGGTCCTTGGCCTTGGCGGCGGCGGCGGACGAGGAGGAGGCGGCACAGGACGGGCGGCTCCGGGCTGCGGCGCGGATGGAAGGTCCCCGGCTGGATGTTTGCTGAGCGGAGGCTGTGCAGTAGGCAGGGCTGGTGGGTCGGCCGGTGTTTCTGATTTGTGTGTGTGTGTGTATTGTTGTGCGGCGCACGGGCAGGGCTGGCGTGTGCAGGAGCCTGGGGTCGCGGCTCTGCCTCCTCTGCAAAGACTGATCCAGGATTATGGTCTCGGTGAAGGGAGAAGGCTCTTGCTCACCCCGAGGATCTGTTGTGCTTGGGTTTTGATTGCATTCGGGGGTTTCTGCAGCCGCGGACGCCTCCCCCTCCTCGGCGGCCCCCCTCCCTTGTTTTCCGTTAGAAACACGGGCGAGAAAATAAATGTATTCACTGGGTGTCGCAAGAGCAAAGGCTAAATAATCAAAGGTAACAGCAGCAGCGAGGCGAAGAGACCCGCACTGTATCCTGCTCGCCCATTCCCAGACCTGCCCTTCTATTTATTGGCGAGACCTTCCTCCCTCCCTCCTGGTGCGAGTGCGTTGTGTGAGTGTTTAATCTCGGGAAACGTGCAGCCATCCAGCCATGGTGGTTTTCAATGGCTTGCTGAAAATCAAGATCTGTGAGGCGGTGAATCTGAAACCCACGGCGTGGTCTCTGAGGCATGCGGTGGGTCCCAGGCCACAGACCTTTCTGCTGGACCCTTACATAGCCCTCAATGTGGACGACTCCAGGATCGGGCAGACCTCGACCAAGCAAAAGACCAACAGTCCTGCTTGGAACGATGAATTTGTCACCGACGTTTGTAATGGCAGGAAGATAGAGATGGCTGTTTTCCATGATGCCCCCATCGGGTACGACGATTTTGTAGCTAACTGCACTATACAGTTTGAGGACTTGCTGCAGAACGGGAGCCGCCACTTCGAGGACTGGGTGAGTGTTCACGCTGTAGATACAGCCTGTACATATGATTTTCAGTGGCATGGCCCTGGATGCAACATCTGTCTTGCAGAGCTGGGTTGCCAAGGGCATGTAATGGCTCTGAAGGCTTTTCATTATTTCCATGCTTTGTTATATGGAGATAGTCATGGTTACTGTATATCTAATGCATGTGGTCTGCAGGCAAGGGAGGAAAGAAAAATATGCTGAATCTAAGTAAGAGATGTATAATTACCACTTCTAGTTTCTGAAATTATGTTCCGCGAATACAAGTCTAGTTATCTTATTGTGTTTGAAAAACCCTAACCAAGTGCATCCAAATAGAACATTACTGCAAAGCCCAGATCCAGTACTTAGACTGAGTTCATAATTTCAGTGTGAATGCTCTTGGTCAGCCTAGCAATTACAAGCCTTAAAAATCCAGACCTGACTCTTCTACGAGACACTTCAGGGTCTTCGTATCACTTGAAAGCTCACTGCATCAGTGCTGATGCTCCTCCTTCCTTCCTTCCCCCAGATGATCTACATCTTTATGTATAGAGCTAATGCAATGCTTCTTCAAATACGTGAAACTGATAAAAAGGGTCCTAATGGATTTTGGCCTCAACCAGACAAATTCTGTTGCCTGTATACAGAACGTGTCTGACAGCTACAGCGTCTTAAAGACCCAGAGGGTAGCATGGCTCAGTGTGAGTACAAAAAAGCCGGAAAAGCTTTGGTCTGACATCCTCAGGTTCTGTGATTTAACATGGAAAAATCAAATAAACAAAAAGAAACACAGGAAACGCAAATATGCACTTTTCATGTTTCTGCAGTTAAACAGTTAAATGGTATACCCTTTAAATAGGATATATAATAAAACAGTAGTAGCTGTCTTCTCATTTTAAATGTGCCCTGCTTGACCAGCCATCTGAAATGTGTATGCTCATCTTTTTGTGTATTTATTTGTTATGGTCGAGGATGCTAGTCAGGGCAATATTTATTTTGCAAACAGACAGAGAACCCAGCACCAAAGTGAAAATAGCGAGAGTTAATTGCTCTGAGTTTCATGGATTCTTTAGGGCTTTTTTACTTAATGCCGTGGTATAAAGAGATGTCAGAATGATGGAAAGGCATGAGAGAATTAGACTCTATTTATGCTGATTAGGAGCTGAATAACTTTACCGTTGAAACTTTTATGTTTGCAACTTTAAAATATTTTTCACTTCTGTTACATGTTACGTGGTGATAATTAGGAGCTAGGTTATTCTGATGCTCTGTAAAAGCTACATATTAGTAAGCTTAGATGGTAAAACTGGATGATAGGCAGAGGAAAAATAGCCAAATCAGGAAAAGACAAATGCAGCAGTATTGCAGATGTCTTTTACCTGGATTGAATGATAATCAAGTTGTGGCTCTCCTGAAGATAAAGAGGGGGCACATCTTTGAGACCAATGGGGAGAGGACATCACACATTTTTAGTGAGTAATAATTTTGTATGTTCTTTTTGTGTGTGGTACATGTTGTGAGCTTGTCGCCAAATCTGGAAGGACCTTGCAGGTTGCAGACGTCCAGTTTGCATTTTGGTGGGGCTGGTGTGCTGGGGTGCATCCTGGCTCTGATTTTTAAGGTGAACTCAAACATCTGAACACGTTCCCTAGATAAACAGTGGAATTTAACAGATTGAGACCCGTTGTAAACATGATTTGAGAGGAACTACGTAGCTGAATCAAATAAAGGCTGTGTTTTATTGCACCAGGATTCATTGCTGTCCAGCATTCACTGGTGGGAGGAGACGAGGGAGTGACTACGCTTGTTGTCTGTGGATGTGACAAGAGTTGAGGACATGGCAGTGGATTATAACTGGTCAGCTCAGTATAACGCAGTTTCTGAAGCATCACTTACCTCATTTTTGTGCTCTAAATCCTCATAGCTTGGATTATGTTTGTACAGTACATATAATACACAGTGTATCCCTGTATCACAGTTAGAATTGGTGAGGAGGCAAGTATTTGTGGAACTGTGCTTTACGCTTTCTAGAATCTCCCCATTTACTGAATGTGCCACTGTACTTGTATTAGCAAGTGTTTATTGGATTGTTAACAGATAGAGAACTGGCTCTTTCAAAATCACAGGTTTTTTGTCTGATTTCACCAAGTTAAAATAAGGCCTGTGGCCATGACATCTCTATGCAGTCCATAGTGAAGTAAATAGATTTATTGGTATCTTCATCAGTGTCTGGAATCTATATTAAAACCTGAAAAAGAGAAGTTGTCTGTGAAATGAATAGGTTTCACAGTACAAGGAAAATGCACGTGGCCTAAACCAATGTTGGGCTAAGATCTGCTGGTACGATACAGTCAATTTCTTCTGTTTAATAAGAGGACTAATTTCTTCATTTCACTCTTGGCATTAAAAGCAGATATTTTTGTAGTATACTTTCCTAACTTTATAACAAGCAAATTAAAAGCAGCAATCACAGGAGCTTGTTCCTTCTTCCTGCGTGAAATATCAAGTAAATGCAACCTAAGAAACACTCTTGGAGACCATGAAGTCTTTTTATGCCATTCTGAGGGTTTTCCTTTAAACAGTCCTGAAAGTTTGAACTGGGAACCAGTGCATTTGGTGTAATTGAAATGCTGCCCCTCTTCGCCTTCGGAATGATGCAAGAGTTCTTGCAGGACTGGACTGTCACTATTTAAATAGGTTTGAGAAAATGCTCATGTGCCGAGAAGCTCTTGTCAATATATTAATAGCTTTAATGCCTTAGATCGCATATAATACAGTATGTATTTTTGTCAGGAAATTTCAATATTTGTTTTATAATATCTGCACTAGGGTCAAGGTTACGTTACTTACCATGTAATATATTTCTAGGTTCTTGTCAGGAGTCCAAAATGCAAAAAAGACTTGCAAAGAATTTTTTTTCCCATATACATAAACTGTTTTTAGCCAGCTTGCCTACTTTGATTGGTTTTTGCCATTGTGCAAATCCTTGTATTTTTTCTGAGATGAGTTTTTTAGGAAAATACTGGGTATTTTTCTCACTCTTAAGCCTGTGCTATATACCGATTCCATGGTTACAGTGGAAACACTAATGATAAACAAGTACAAAGCTTGAAATCATGATAGCATCTATTGTATTAAGACAAATCACATAAATATGCAAAACTCTGGCTCCTTTTATCTACAGGGTATTCAGCAGTTGCAAAAATGATTTTTGACCTTATGATGTTTTTAATCCCTGAAAATATGTCTATTTAATAAATCAAAGTTATGGCCTAAAACCGGTGGTTCAGATTTTATTGGATGGAAGCTTTTAAAAAAATGGTTTTTTAAAGATCAATATAGAAATATTTGTTTGGGTTTCTAAAAAGGTATAGTGACAATTTAAAAGATGGCTGCTTTTCCAGTGGTGCATCAATACAGACATAGCACAGTAAAAGTGTCAGTTTTGCAGGGTTTTTTTTTAGTCATGGATACACTGCAGTTTTAAAGAGAGCCTTGGATTTATGAGATTACAGGCTTTTCTGTACATGCAAAAAAAATATAGAATGGCACAGAGTATTCAAGAGGATGTTGGTGAACTTACACTTTGAAAAATACGAAATATAGAGCAATAAACAACCTGCAAGTTCTGACTGAAAAACAAACAACATGAAAGCTGTGGCTATGTTATTTGAGTTGGGTAATCCAGGTAATAATAAAGTATGTCTTTATCTAGTTTCCTTACATACAGCATATGTAGATGTTGCACTTGAGTTGGTAATGCAGCTACATTTTAATCAGTAGAATTGAAATCGGGGAGGAAAATTCCATTGGTATTTAGCTTTGTGGTTACGCTCCTGTGAATTAGCACCATCAATGCTTGTGTTTGGATGATTGGTAGTATGGGATCTGAGTTCAAGTCCACTTTCCAGAGCTGATGGTAGATGAAATCAGTGTAATTGGACCTGTGCCAAAGACTCCATCTAGGGGTCTTAGCCATTAGCCCAGCTGGACACGAGAAAACCTACTGAGTCGTCCTAAGAAATCCTTTTGTGGGCTAAGTAGCAGAACTCACTAAATCAGTCAGGACATGACAACATTTAGCAAGAAAAGCCTCTATTTCCACCAGAAATATTTTATAGCTATATTTAGGTTAATGAAACAAGTTTAATTTTCTGCTGTCTTGAAAAAATCCCTAACACTGTCAGGAAAAAAAAAAAAACTAACATGGAATTGAGTGAGCTTTTTTTTTGCTAGTCCTAAATATCTTTCATACCCTTTTTTTCTCTTCAATGCTGCTTCTTGAGATCTAAATTTAAAACACTGTACTTTTTTGAAAGCATCCTTTCATATTTCCATTTTATCAATGTGAAGTTAGTCATGCAATGGTGCCATATAATATCTCAATAGCAAGTTGATGATAAGTTATGGGAAATGACATGGAGAAGAGGTACACTGTTTTACATACTTGTTGAACTGTTGAGTTATGTATTTTTACATCATGCTTACAGTCTACTATTGAAGACATTTTCCTGTTTGAAACACTAGGTTTTTAAGTTGCAGTGCATACAGTTAAGACACCTAGGTTACCAGAGCTGTGAATGTCATGGTGCCCACCTCTCTCATAAGAGAAATAGCAGTAACAAGTATTTCATACATTAGAAAAATCTGAAAGCTCTTTAGAGAAAGGTCAATATTCCTTCTCTTTGAGGAATTGAGAAGTAGGTGCCCACAGGCACCCAGAAAGGCAACACCAGGGGAGGAGTTAAAACTCTCTTGATCCAGTGAGCTCTCTATGGATGTGAGAAGTTAAATGGTCTCCTCCCAGCGCCTCTAATCTGAATTAACTGGAAAGACTGCTTTTTGCCTCTTTTTTTTTTTTTTTTCTGAAATGGGAACTCCTTTCACTCAGCGGGTGATCTGTTGTAGCTGGCAGACAGAGAGTGGAATTGTTATTGTTTTAGTGCAGGTCCCCCTGCACATTAACCTCTGCTTATGCCATAAGCTGCTGAAGGTTGGCATTGGGTTAGCAGAGTGCGATTGTAGTGTATTTTTATTTTCATCTACTGGCTGAACTTATCTGTGCTGATGGTGTTGAAAGGCTTAAGATTTTGCTTGTGAAAGCTTTACATCTCATCTAAACTGCAGTTCCTGGGCTGCTGAAAACCATTGTTGTCAGAAAAGTAGTTGTTGAAATGAAAGGGAAATTGCTGTCCTGTTCGATACGTTTCTGCATGACAAGGCTGTCACTGAGCAAGGTCTGTCAGGTTTGGGGGGTGAGCGAGCTGCAGGGAATCAACAGGATTTCACAGGGACTCAGTGTGAGGGTGAGCGGTTGTCAAGAGGAGGTGAGAGATTTTGGAGAGCACTTTGCAGAGGTAGGGGTGTTCCTTGCCTTCTCCCCCAGCCTGTCTCCCTCCTGTGCCTCCGCTTTTCCCTCTCTGCTGGGGATGTGGTACAGTCACCAACGCAGCTCACCCACTATCTTGTATCAATGCCTTTCTACAGCTGCATAAATCTACTCCTACTCCCTGCTAGAAATGTTCTCTCTGAACAGCTCCTGCTTACCTGCAGTGCTTCCCAGCCTCCTGAGAAGCAATGGAGGGAGGGAAAAGCTGCCTCTGCAGCTGCTGCAGGGAGAGGGAAAGGGCAAAGTGGGGACAAGAAGAGATGAGGCATGGAGGGAAACCTGGAGGAGGGTAACGACTAGTTGCTGCTGCCCCAAATACTCCAGCTGCCCTTTTGGCAACAGCAGAAAACTACACGTGTAGGAGACAGGGATGAGCTGGCGTAGGCAAATTGACTCGTTGAAGGCTGTATGTTGCTCACTGACCTGTTTCATTTTTTTTTCTTTTGCCTACTTTGCTCAGTGTATAGCTTTTGAAATCTCACTTCAAATGTGAAAAAAAAAAAATTGCTCAGGGCATGAAAAGTGTGTAGTAGAGCATGCATTCAGTTAGCACTGAATTACCATACACGTAAGGTCAGGGAGCCGGTCCCACAACTGATCAGAATCTCGTCCTACTGTTACTGATACTAATACTGATACAAAGTTCCACATAGTGAAAGTAGTTCTACTGAACTCTGTAGAAAGTATTTATTAGAAAAAGTTACCAGTTACTGTCCAATTCATAGGTGTTACTTCAAAGCTGGAGTCTAACAAATTTCCAAATGGGGTGAAAACGATTCCTACATGTCCCTCGTGTGCCGGTTTTTAGACAGTGCGTATCATTATTCCAGCTCAGGCGGTTCCATAGACACTATGCAGAACTTCATGGTTGTGAGTAAACCACTGATCTCACTGGGTTCACTTGATTTCATGCAGACATGTGTTTAAATTCTTTCTTCAACTAGGGCCTGTGTTCCAAGGGAAAACCGAGAATAAATAACATTTAACAACGTCCTTTACTTTCATTTTACTCTCACAGATTTATTATTCTTCTGAAAATCTTGCACATGGCAAGCTTGATTTCTGCTTTCCTCAACCATCAGAACTAAATCTCTGCCCTCCCTGTCCAGAATTCTTCAAATACTGCCGAAATTAGGATTTGATTTAAGTTGGAATTGTAGGACTTGGCATCTAAGTGTGATTAGTTTCCACTCCCTAACTAAACTTCCATTTAAATAAACTTTTGAGAGCTTTTCAGCTTTTGAAAGAGGGCTATGAATACAAATTGTAAAAAATTAGAGGTGATATCCTTTCTTCTTGGAGTTGTCTGATTGAATTTAGTTCTGCTTCACCTAGTACTGTCTTAAGCCCCTTTCCCTCACCCTAATTGTTAGACTGTAAGAGAAAGACATCTGCAGTTCCTGGTAAGGGAGGTTTTGGAAAGGATGGGTTATGCAAGTAATGGGAAATCTGTGGTCAGAGAGGGCTGAGAAGAGACTTTCCCTCCATTCACATGGAAAGGTAGGGCTGGAACTATCCAGATGTGGAATAAGATCAGAAGTCCGGAGACAGCTTGGAAACCTGCCAGGTTGGGGGTGAGGGGAAGGTGGAACCAAACAAACCCTTTCGTCTCTCACAAGAAGCTAGACAGAGCAAGATCTGAAGAATGGGGATATTTCATGTACCCTTTCGAGTTGTGCCAATTGTAGCAGTTAAGGGGTTTCTACCATTTAGGGGTAAAGCAGTCATTACAGAAGGCTGACAAAAAGTTTTAACCTTGTATTTCTAAGCGACTGCTTTCCTATTTGGCAGGCAGTCACTAAAAGATTTTAAAAGTATATTCAGCAATATTAATATGAAACTGCAACTGTAAAGCTAATAAATGATTCTAGAGATTGGGTAACTTTAATGGCAGTTATGTACTTTGCACTATATTTTAGTAAAGCAAAATGCAAATGAATATGATGTAAGAACATCTGCAGAATTATTGTCTACTCTGATCATTATTCACAGCCAGTAGCTTGAATTGCTAGTAAAGTTGATTTCTGAGTGTCCTCTCACTTACATTCTTCTAAGAGTTAAAACATCTTAAATTATCATTGCTGTGATTTAACAGAAGTTGCAGAAGCCAAGATTTTGCATATTTCTGAATAGCACAGCTAAAAAATGTGGTGATATTGGCATGTTCCCATTAAATCTAATGGGAGTTTAACATTTATTTTATTGGAAGGAGCGTTAGAGAAATGCTATACATTTCTAAGCGTTTTTCCCCACTGAACTCTGTAGGGTTTGAATTGTTGAAGAACAGAAGTAAAGAAAGACCATTGCTTTTAGAATTAAAAAAGGCAAAGTTTGATTCCATTGAAGGCTTGCAGGCAGCCAATTCTGCATTATATTGGCTAACTTGAGCTGATTTAATTGTTCCAGACAATAGAATCATTTTGGTTGTTTCTGGTGTCCTGCTGGGCGATTTCATCACAGGCAGGAACAAAAAAAGTGTGAATAATGGCTAGATGTTACCAAATAAATTTAACGTCTGCATTGTTTGAACAGTGAGCCCCCATTACATCTCTATATCTTAAATGATGAGTTGGCAAATTCAATACTTAGTGTTTCCAACTTAGTATTTTTCAGTAATTTACAGTATAAATATGTGTCAAGCCTCTTATCATGGCGGATGAGGGTTTCTTATGCATTTTAGAAATCTTCATTCTTTAGTACATTGGCCTTTAAAATGTACAAATGCCATTAAAAATACATGGCTTTGTCAGTGTTAATACTTCTAAGTATCTTTAGATAGTGACATGGTAGCAATGAAGCAGATGTAGTGGTGGACACATGGAGGGAAGACTGATATATTCTCTGCATAGGTGATGAGGAAATAGTTGGAATTGCTTTGCTCTGTTTCACAGATTAAAAGCTAGCAAGACAGTAGTGTTTTCTCCTTCCTTGTTTTCTTTCAGTTTCCTCTTTGTCATCTCTTCTCTCTTCATGCTGCCAGTTCTCCATCTTTCTTCATCTGATCTGACTTCAAGATGGTCAAGAAATGATAGGATGAACTTCTCAGGATTGCATAAGATTTTGATGTTGACCATGCTAGCAGGCTACGTGAATGAAATGTCCTGCTATAGTTCTTTACATAGACCTATTGCAAGTGCAGTTTTCTTGCTGGGACCATGTTTATTCATTGCTTTGTGGTATCTGTCAACTTCCCTTTATTTCAAGTTGAGATTGACCCATGATCTTTGAAAACTGTCTGAGAATGTGTTGGAAAAGGAAAGGCTAAAGGTCACTCACGCTGTGTCTACTTTGTTCTCTTTTTTACGTGGTTCTAGTTTGATTTATTGAGGACTTTTTTTTTTTTCCTCTGAGTTTCCTTGCCTTCTTTCTTTGTAACCTCATAGTGCCTTGGCGTCTCTCGAACATTTGACCTCATGGCCCACTTCTTTTCTCCTTAATCCACTGCTATCACCTTGTCCTGAAGTCCTGGCTGTCTGTTTTAACTTTTCCTTCATTTTTCTTGTTATTATTTCTCATATATCCATATTGCTGTTATTCTCACCACTCCACCTCGTTCCCTTTTCTTGACACTTTAGTGGACTGGTGAGCTCCTTGTGTCACTAGGACTCAGAAGCGTCTTCAGGACCTGAAGCTCTCTGGAGTTTGCCCAGCTGCTCTCATCCAGAGCAGGGAACAAACTGATCAGACTGGTGGCTGTCAGAACAGTTATCTTCAATCAGAAGAAGGGATGCACTGAGTTTCCAGTTAGTTATACTACAGAAATGGTTGAAGGAAGAAGCATAATATGGTATCTTTGAACTTCAAGCAAATTTCTCTGGTTTTGGCAGAGTCAGTGTGGCGTTGAAGGAGCATGATCTGTCCCTGAAAACTGGACTCTCCCCAGCAATGGAAACACTGCTCTAAAATTTTAGTTGATACTAATTATTGGGATGTTCAAGGACTCCAAATCACAGAAAATACCTAGTATTGTTCGGTATTTTTTTATATAAAGCAAAATTATGGTTTTGTCTTCAAGAAATTACAGTCCAAGCACAAGTCAAAAAAGGCAGATTGAGGAAAAGAAATAATAGGAAAATACTTGCCAGTGTGAAAGGCTGTAGCAGTAGCTTAGCAGCATCCTATCAGTCCAGCTTTGCTTGGTGTCCCTAATGCAAGATCCCAAGGGGAGAGGCAATAGTGGAAATTTTGCTGGAGATATTTGGAGATCCTGATGCTTTGCATGATGTGATGTTTCTCCTCAAGGAATTGATGGGTTTAGAGAGACAACCCTTATGATCTAGTCCATGGCTATTTCTGAGCTTTAACAATGTTTGGGATCACCCACTTTTAGAGAACTATGGGATTTTTCTGTATAGTTCCATGAAAGATGATATTAACCGTATTATTACATTTGAGCTTTTTTCTTTATCAATAGCTGGGTTAAAGCACTACCAGTGCAATAATCAAATACAAGCATGATCTATAGGGTTAATATTGCATACTAATATCACTGGGCTGAGATTTTAAAGTTTTATTCCACACTTTTACTCTTCGTGCCAGCAAGTTCTGGGATCCATGTCAGGGCTCTGAGATGAGAGAGGGAAAGAGGAAAGAAGAGTTTTATTAACCTCGCACAATGGTTTTCTAGAAATGTTACCCATTGCATCAGAAGCAAGTGACAGTACTTTTCACCTTGTAGCTCTTTCTGATGACCTCTATGTAATACTTTGTTTATTTATATAGATATATAGTAATACCTATTACTTTAAAAAGCATATTGGTTTAGTGGTCATATTTAGGACGTAGCTTTGTATATGCATTTTTATAAGGCCGTGTGAAAGGTTTTGAAGTACTAATTCAGCTAAACTGGTTTTTAACAATTCTGTGGTGCATTAGCAGTCCAGACACCATGACCTAGACACATTCCTATGATCTCTTTAGGTGCTCTGTCCTTGCCAATTCAGGCTCATTCTTTGTGTCTGCTTTGCCCGTTTGTTGCAAGATGCCTTGGGTAGGGGCTACCATATTACATTCTTGTATATATCATTTAGTAGGAATATAGGGCCCTGATCTTTTTTTGAAAGGCACTCACTGTTCATTGGTGGTATGGTATAGAAAGTAGATCAGACTTCTGTTCGTCATAGCCCATTGCAGTGCAAAAAGCAAAATCTTCTCTGTGTTGGTTTTGTTGGTAAGTAGCTGTGTGAGTAAGCAAAACCAACATACCTTAAACAAACAAAAAAGAAGTTTAAGTCTGTAGTGTGTGCCATACATTGATGACTGGGGGCATAAGTTGTCTGCACACCAGTTCAGAGCTGATGTTCTTATACTGATTTTAATGGGAATTTCTTTGAGTGGTGTTCCCTGTTGCTGATAAACTGTTGAGTACGTGTATCGTTTAGTTGCATACATAGTGATTCCTCTGTGCTTGTAGCTGAATTAGGGAGACAGGTAGTTACATCACCATCAATTGAATTCCATGTGTGTTTGATATTGCACTTTATTAATTTTTCAGAACTGAGGCCTACTGTAAATTTTTCAGATATGTGGAAGTCACATGAAGAATTTAGGCTCCTGAATCAGCAGTCTTTTGGAAGTGTTAACCCATCTGCCTTTTCATCAGTGGTTATTCCAGTGTCTTATCTGTTTGAGTATGAGTTTGTGAATGCTTTATGAACTGCTTGTGAATGCATTGGTCAGTACGGTTGGTTCTGACCAACAAGCCTTCTCTTCAGTTTGTTACGTACATGTTTTCTTGCAAGTGGTATTGTTCAGAGCATTTTTAAAGAAACAAAACAAATCAAAACCCAGAAAACCAAAACCTTATTTTTCCTGACTGATACTTCATTAATAAAGCTATCGTAAATCATTGGATATTTGAACAAATAAAATGAAAATGATCTCTAGCCTTGTTTGAATGTACTCTGGACATCAAACTGACAGGTTCTAACATGTTCCAACTGTTTTGTTTTGTTTAAAATGTGTGCACTCTCTAGCCAAACACTGTTTTGCTGTATCAGTGTTATTAATACCATAAAGCTTTCAAAATCCTTAGTGTAATCCAAAGTTTTCCATTCTTTAAATCAGATTTAAAATCAGATGTGAAGTGTGAGAATGTAATTTTGTATTTTATGCTGTTCCTGGAAGACCGAGGTTAAAAAAAAAAAAGCATCAGGCTGAGGTGGAGGCAGCTCTGATCAAGCCTCTTCTCCCTACAGCAATCTCACACTGGGCTGTATGGGCTTGTTCTGTTTTGGACCAGGTCATAATTGTGGTGGTGATCAGTAAGACACATTACAGGCCAGATGTTTTGTAGAACTGCCCAAAAGTTTGCAGCTCTTCCAGCAGCTGTGAATCAACCCTGCACCCTATTTGCAGACTAGCAAGTAAAATCTGCTTCTCAGCAGCATTGTGCCAGTCTGCAGAACCCCTGTATGTAAGCTTTATGCATGGGTAGTCAACTTTATGATGCAAATAATGTGAAGTCTGAGAGACATTTTATGCACCTATGACAATGTACTTAATGCTAGTGATATCCTTGGTAAGACAGGAGTGAAGTCCTGAAACCTTCTCAAAGTGTGGATACATACATTCTGGCAGGGTGACGGTTTTGACTGTAGGAATTATTCCTTTCTCTTTGATAATGCTCACTATGTGTTAGGTAGTGCAGAATCAGAAAATTCATAGTTGCTTCCTGGAGGAGCTCATGAGAAAACTTGTTACCTCACTTTTGGTTAATAAGGTCACAAGCTGTAATGTAAGATCTATGAAGGTTTTGTGCCTGTGTATCAAGGCACAAGTGATGTGCAAAAGTCACAGAAAATACATAAAAAATACAAATCTATAGTTTTCAGAAAAGAAGAAATGTATGGTGTGTTACTGCAACTTTAATAAATGTATGTGATGGCCCTTGGGGAAGCAGTACTTGTCTAACTGAGTAGTTAAGGGAGAGTGTTTTGATTCACATGAGTCAGCAGAGGCAGAGGCTGAAACTTAAGTTGTGTGCCAAGCCAAGGAACATGTAATAAGACAGACAGCCACCAACGTGAAGCTACTTTGTAATAGACCAGATTACACAAATAAGGAAGATCATATTTGCAGCAGGCTTTATTTAAATAAAAGTTTCAAGCTGTCATACCAGGTCACAACGTAAAAATGGCTGTCATCAGTATTGCTTGGTTCTCCCTAGTGTTTGTCATAACAGGTGAGGCTGGTGAATTAATTTTCACAGTGAACAAAGTGTTCCTGGTCCTGATTACTTTATGGTCTGAAGTTTAAGTGAGCAATGAGATAAAGTGTAATAACTTCATCATAGTCTTGCATGCTATGAACTGGTCAGACAAGTTTTTACATACTTAGTTGTCCTGCATCTACTTGTGATATAACATGATATCTCCTCTCCTGTGATTTTTGCCTTGATTTCCATTCATGCAATTCCTTCAAGCAAATGAGGATGTCGGTAATGGGAAATGATGTGATGTGCATTCAGTCATAACTCAGGGATAAAATCTTCTTATAAAATGTATCCCTACCTTTTATATCTATGGTTCCAGAAGAAGCTTTTGTCTGCTTTAGATTTACACGTAGTGTAAATTATTACAATTATTACAATTATTAAATTATCTGTCTCAGGTAGTAATGAAATTCACTAGCAAAATATCAGAGTCTGGAGAATCTTGAATGTAGCCATCTTCATGGCACTCCTAAGAGGAAGCGCACTGGATGGAGAAACTGTATTCCTTCATGTCACCCAGAAGTATGGCGCAACATTATGCTTTGAATCTCAGAGTTTTGCCATGGAGGTATCAGTATCCTCGTTTTTGTAGGGGGAGGACCAGCGCCGAGACCTAGATGACTGTAATAAGGTTTCTGCCTTTTAGGTGTCTTTCCTTCTCTCTTGCGGCTTCTTCCTCATCTGTCAATCACTCTTCCTACTCTCCTTTTCTAAAATAAGGATTCTTACCATCACGTTTCTATTTCCTACTTGTAGCATAGCTTTTGTACGCTATTGTGGCTTTGGTTTTCATTTATTTTTATTTTTTTAAATTCTGTTTTAATTCTCCACTGCTTTATTGTGGGGATGCTTCCCTTCAATTGCAGCGAACAAACAGAAATGCAGGGCCTCTGTCTTCCTGCATTCTTGACACTGGAGCTTTCTCTGTAGAGGTATGGATATATAAAACCAGGCTTCCAGACTGTCAAAGCAGAGTCAGTAGTTTGAAGCTGCAGCACCAGTTTTATATTGAAAAAAAAAAAACCAAACCCAACTATCTAGAGATATCCTGCATGCATACTTGGAGCACCCATGGTATTGAGCCTACCTGTATATTACAGAATCACAGAATGTTAGGGATTGGAAGGAACCTCGAAAGATAATCCAGTCCAATCCCCCTGCCAGAGCAGGAACACCTAGATGAGGTTACATAAGAATGTGTCCAGGTGGGTTTTGAATGTCTCCAGAGAAGGAGACTCCACAACCTCCCTGGGCAGCCTGTTCCAGTGTTCTGTCACCCTCACTGTGAAAGAAGTTTCTTCTCAAATTTGACTGGAACCTCCTGTGTTCCAGTTTGTACCCATTGCCCCTTGTCCTGTCATTGGTTGTCACCGAGAAGAGCCTGGCTCCATCCTCATGACACTCACCCTTTACATATTTATAAACATTAATGAGGTCTCCCCTCAGTCTCCTCTTCTCCAAGCTAAAGAGCCCCAGCTCCCTCAGCCTTTCCTCATAAGGGAGATGCTCCACGCTCTTAATCATCTTCGTGGCCCTGCGCTGGACTCTTTCCAGCAGTTCCCTGTCCTTCTTTAACTGAGGGGCCCAGAACTGGACACAATATTCTAGATGTGGTCTCACCAGGTCAGAGTAGAGGGGGAGGCTATAATATATATATTAATATACATCGGCTGTCAAAGGGGCTGAAGAGCTGGATGTGCAAATCCCTTTTAAATGTAGAACAAATTGTTTTGAGCACCTTTGAAAGATGTCATATTCATAATTCTGTATATCATTTATAATGCCGTAACTGTAGTTGAGATGGTAGATAACAACAGCAGACAAAATGTAGAAGTTGAAGTATTTGTTGTTTGATCACTCATGCACTAAATCCAGAGGAAAGGGGATTTCCATTTGGGTCACTCATTTGAAGAAACAGAACATT
The DNA here is from genome assembly GCF_036013445.1 of Caloenas nicobarica. Taxonomy (NCBI): domain Eukaryota; kingdom Metazoa; phylum Chordata; class Aves; order Columbiformes; family Columbidae; genus Caloenas; species Caloenas nicobarica. The sequence continues at coordinate 92,947,599 of NC_088247.1, read as the reverse complement.
TATTTTTCCATTTTTAGGGCCTTGTCTTTGTTACCAGCAGTAGATGTGATAGGTTTTTATAGAAAGGCTTAGGATCCCACAGCTGGAGTTGTGTGAAGCAGGAGTACATGCAGCTGGTGTGTGCTGTGGAACAGCTGTGCAGCGCGGCAAAGCCCGATAGCCCAACACCTGAGCATGTTTATAAAACACATACAGTGAGATTACATTGGTATTGCCTGCCTGGCAAACTACTAGCCTGCGGTTTACACAAGGCTGTCCCTGGTTTTGAGAAAGCCACAAGAGTCGCTACACTGGATGTGCTAATGTGGCCTGGGGTTAACATGTCACACTTCAAGATTGATCTGGGGTGGGATAGACATGGTGCAGATTATAGATACCAAGGCTTTATGAATTTGAGGAGGAGAGATTCTGGGGAAATTAAAAGAAGGTGTCAGTTTAGCTACTCGGAGTTGCTTCGCAGGATTATTTATTATTTATTGTATTTGGAGCTCAGGTGAAGTGAGGGAACAACAGAACATGGCCATTGCCATCCTGTCACAGTGAAGAAGTGGCATTCTCTTGGGTCTTTTGATATTATGTATATTACTTAGCTTCCTGATCAGTACAAATTCAACAGCTAGACCTTTAAGTGTAGTAAAGCTTTTTACTTCCAGTTCTTTCATCCAAAAGGTATTGTGCAGACACTACAGGAAAAAATGTGAAAATGTGCATTGTTAAGGTCCATCATGCTAAAAGTAGTTGGTGACGGGAATATCAGTTTTGTGGTATTACGTGAAACTGAAAGCATTGCAGTGCAAAGATGATGAACTTCTGGCCTCAGTTACTCAAGAGTTTTCATCTGTTCATGAGAATTGACTTTAAACTCACAACTTATGCATTTCTGTGTAGCCATCCAAAATTTAATACTGACTTTACAGTATACTGGTCAGTGATCTACTGCAAGAAACCACCACCCTTAGAATATAGCCTAATAGATTTGCTTGATTTCAAATATATGTGGCTCATGAAATTCAATTACAATAGTGGCTTAAGGGAATATGTTAACGGGTTGATTTCCTATTGTAGGCTTATGATAGTATGACATCTTTGACTGCAGAGAAGCTACAATTTTCTTGCATTAGGCAAACATGAGAAGACATGCCGTCCAGATATTACCAATTCTCTTAACATTTTCCTTGTGTCACAGGTTTACTTTCCTGGAACAGTAACTCTGATTAAGGATGAGCTTCGTTAAGACAGAATGCTTTGAATGTATGCTAGAATTGCATGAATACTAGATGAATACAGATTTGTTTATTAATATTGTTGGCAGGTCTACTGTACAACGTGAGACCATATCAGTTATCATTGCTTCAGTGTGAAGTTAACATTTGTGTCCTCCCTTCTTAAAATATGAATGTGGTATGTTAGATGTTCATCTCAAGGCTGTTAGATGTTCATCTCAAGCAAAAAAGAGAGTGTATGGGAAGGGTACCCAGCAGTCCTCAAAGTACCTCTGCTCACAAACCAGGTTCCCAGTAAGAGCTGGAATTGAAGATGCTAGATAGGTAATTCCTTTGTGCCTCAAAATGCCATCTGGCTTGAAGCTCAGATCCCATGTCCCAGGACTTGCATCTTCAAACCCACAGGCTCAGTGCTGTTTTTCTTCAACCCTGCTATACTAAGGGATACATTTCCCTCTTGTACCTTATTCTTCCAGTGGTAATTGTACTCACTGTTGCTGTTTGCATCTCCTCATTTGAGAAGTACCTTACTTCTGCTCCTGGCAGAATTTAAAAATTGTGGTGAGGGATCCTGGTTCAGAAACAGAGTACATAGCCACAGAAGACCATGCATCTACTAATCTGATTTAAAAACAAACCAAAACAAAAACCCCAAACAACCAAACAAGGGTTTTGTCTCAGAATAACTGGAGTACATGAGGGTGAGAAGGGATGAAATAATTTATCTTCATTTATTTGGCTATGTATGTCCAACTCATTGCGGATTTTCTTTCCTGTTAGGAGTCTAGGAAAGGAGATGTCATTCTCCACCACCTGCGTGTTCTTTTTTTTTACCGTGGGGAAAGAGAGACTGGTAGCAGCTTTAGTTACAGTTAACATATTTAATCATTAGAAAGCTTCACTTGAAGACCTACTTTGCTACACTGTGTTTCCCAGCGGCGCCATTCTAATGTGAGATAGGTATGATGGATAAAACACATTAAGACTGTCAAGATGTTTTGTGGGAAGAGCTTGTGTTGACTGGAAAGGGAGATGTTGGGCAGCCTCCCTTTTAGGGTTGTCTGAATGATAACTGTGAAAGCAGATACAGAAGGAAAGTATGTTACTGAGACAGAACAAAAGCAAGTTCGCTCAGGTATTTCAAGGCCAAGGCGATTCAATTAAGTTAGTACTGGCTGTTATTAGCATGCCTGGAAAAAAGTAATGTTCTTTGCTTCAGCTGGGTGACCCTCGGAAAGGGGAGACATTCTTTCCTGCCTTTTGAAATCATCAAAGAATACGAGAGTAATCATTTCCAAAGTTATCTCTATGTCAGAAAGCCTCGCTATTCAGGATAAGCCAGTGTAAACAAAGGACAAAAAGGAAGCGACTTTTTAAAAGTATGGATTTGAACCTGTGAGGTGCTGAGTGTCTCCAGTGAAATGCTGAGCTTGCTTGATTTCCAGTAAGTTTATGGCTCTTAGTTCCTGACAGGATCAAGTTCTAAGATTAGATCTGCTCTCTGAAGTAAAATCAGGTTACTGCTATCAGCTTTTTTTAACTGCCAATATTGCTTGCAGTGCACATCATCAGTGCTCTGTATGTACACAGACATGTACAGCACTCGAGTAAAGATAGAAGCTGATCTGCAGGGACCATATCACTTTCACATTTTCATTGTTTGTCTGTTGTACTAATAAGAACTCCGATATGAAAATGAGACATAAAGAGGGTAAAGCAGAAGGACTCTCAAAAGGAAAAATGCTTCTTTAGTTTTGCTGTCATGTTTAGGAGCATTTGCACATGGTTTTTGCTTCTCTAGAGTAAAATAATGCCAAATTTGTGTAGTACTTTTCATCAGTAGGTTCCTAAGTGGATATCACTTTGAATGTATTGAATATTCAGTCAAGACCTTTGGGTAGAGGAGCATGCCATGGTTTTAGTGCTTTGCTTTCAGATGAATTGGATATTCACATTTAGTTTTGTTGACTTCAGTGAAGCCATTCCTGGTGTATGAGTGTCTCAACTGGCCCGTATTGAGATTCAGAGCTTGCAAAGGATGTTTGAATTAGACTCTTCCTCTCCTACTAATACACACTTTACTGTCCTTGTAAGATTAATTTGATACCAATATTATGAGTGCAGTCATTGTTGGTGTTATTTGAACTAAGGGTGGGTACACGAGACTTCACTGTTACGCTGAAGGGGAAAGCTACCTGTTTCTTCACAGTAGTTCCAAGAAGTTACACAAGGAAATCTATTTGCTCTAAGCATGAACTGAAAAATGTTCATACAATAGTCAGAATGATTCAGTCCTCTCATAATTTAGTGCTGTTAAAATAACCAAGTGGTTAAAATTTTTTGCATCTAGTTATTACAGCATGTAGAAATAAAACTCTCTCTGAAATAGTGCAGAAGTTCTGAGTGACATGACAGAAATGAAGCATGGTTCTTTTTTTTTTTTGGCTGAAATATATCTATGCTAATGTTAAATGTGATAGAAGGCTTGGACTGTCTTGAGTCAAAGGGATTTTGATTGTATCATACCTTTCCCAGGGTTTGTGTATTGCTGTTTTCTGTGGCTTGAATAAAACTTGTACATTCATTGACCCTTCCAAGATGTGAACTGTAAACAAATTGGAGGCCAAGGGGACAAAAAATTAGACAGACTTTGAAAAGAAACAGTGCTTAATTCTACCAAAGCTGCTGCCTCAGGCTTCAGGGCTCAGAGTTTCATCAAACAGGTTCTTCTACCTCTGTTTCCTCATTCCTCCTGAGGAGAGTCAAGCTGACCATGCTCAATTAATTACAAGGCTTCAGAGCCTTACTACTACTGCAGAGAAAGAGAAGGGTGCCTCCATTCCCATGAACCAGCAGCACCTGGGAAATATCTGAAGTACAGATCCCGAGCTATAATAATTTGGAGCAATGGATTGTTTTCTAGAGCAGCTTTTTTTCACTAGGTGCATGGTGACACCTTCTGGGAGGCCACAGAGATGCTAAACCAAATTTAGCAAGTGAGAAAGGAAGTTGCTTCTTTTGGGGAGGGGAGACAGTCTCCTGTCAAGCCTGGGGAACCTTGTTTCCCATCAAGCAATGGAGCAAATCACCCAGAAAATAATGCCAAGGACAAGCCTGGGAAATATGGGATATTCCTTAATATACAGTAATCTTGAGTGGACAATATTGCATAATCGTATGACATCATTGTGTGGGAGAAGTCAGTATTTCAAAGTCAGCATGATGGTAGAAAGGGAAGCTATTCTGGTAGCTGCATTTCTAACCTCCTTTAGGATATACACATCCCATTACATCTTCTTGGTCCTAGGTGTTTGGTATAGGACTTCCCTGAAAAATACTGATGAGGCTAACTTCCTCAGAAACTTTTGCAGACCATCCTTTGAATCTCTGGGTTCTCAGTGTGACCATAAATGTGCTTCAGACAGTGCCCACTCTGAGAAAAGAACCAGACAAAACCTTTCTCTTCACTGTGCCAATAGGGTCTAAATTAGTTGAATATTAGTGTTTAATTTTGCAATGGAAGGTATGACTACCTCTCCTGCAACCAGGCCTGCAGTGATCCAGAGTAGGGAAAGAACCGTTCCCAGCTTGTTTACCAATACAATGAATAAGTAACTGTGTGATATTTTTGTCTTGCAGACTGATGGCTTCAAAAAGGGAGCCCAGAAGCCTACAGAGCTTTAAAAATACCTTGTGCTGCTTTTGAATGTTAGGGCTAAACATTCCTGTTGTTTCCCTGAGTGTCAAGGAACAAAAATGAAATCTGTGTGCTTATCCAGACACCTGACTGGGAACTGAGCACCCCTCCTCTTGAATGAGGAGGGTAAAGCTTGGTCATCCCTCTCATCTCACCCCCTTGTTTTCCACTGGAGAGTGTGAATCAAAGCTGGCAGGGCTGTCGGTCACACCAGGTAGCATTGCCTGAGTGGGGAGGGGAGGGAAGAGGACAACTGGGATCATAATCACGACGTTAAAAAGATAAGGAATGTCCAAAATACCTTGGTACCTAGAGAAATGCATGTCCCTGATAAATAAGCTTTGATATTGTTGTTAAAATGCTTACGAGAAGCTTGTCATCGCAGGCCATGTACAGCCCTGTGTGGTCTTAACACATCCATCTGTGTATTATGTGATCCTGTAACCTGGCTGAAACAATATGCTCAGAAGACGTACTGCAAAGTTACTGGATTGTACCTAAATTATTCTGTACTGGATGATGTATAAAATTTGCCTATATATTCAGAACTGTCTGCTCCTATATACCTTTGACACCAAGGCCTTAGTACATTAACTACAAAATTGTGTGGGCTGTTCTGATGCCTGCAGTCCTGATCAACACCTCATCCTTAGAGGGTCATGCATCTGAATATGGGCCAGGTACAGGCTGAGGGAGGTTAGGTGACTGTCCTTGCTGATCTGATTATTCAGTACTTGCCCACGAGGAGGTTTCTTGCACCTTTGCTCAGTGTTTTTTGGGGAGGGGGGTGGTTTACAGATTTCTTCCCCCTGCAGACCTCTGACACAAGCTTGGTGGTTCCTGGTTTCCATCTGAGGCTGCCAGAGGCAGTGGTTAGAAGTATAGTATCAATAAAAACCCTATTTTTTTCCTAGCTGGTGTGTGTGAACATCGACTGCTTCGATTAACCAGTTCTGGCGCTTAAAGTGAGAGATTGTTTTTTTTCATTCTTTGTAGTGTTTTTGGCAAGGGGTAGAGAAAATATAGTCATTGCTCCCTTTTCACTCTGAGTTCATTTTGTTTTCTGCTCTTTGTGCTCCAGCACAAAATGAAATAGTTTGCAAATAAACTAAATATTAAAAATAAAAAGTAATTTATATTCCCTCCTCACAGAGCTTGTGTGAAGATAAATAGGAACAGATCATATTGGGAAAATATTTATTTCACCCCTACTCCTGAAAATGGAGCAATCCCTCTGTTATTGAGTTTTTCTGCAAGTAAACCACAAGCAGGCAGGCTGAGTGCAGCCAGCTACAGGTTGATAGCCTTGTTTTTGTTGTTCTTAGGCTTTGGGGGTTTTTAACTGCAGATTTTCTCATTACGAATTGAACCACTAAAAACACATGAGAGTTATTTTGAAAATTCACAGCAGATTCAGCTCAGACCAGGAAGTGAGGTGTTGTCCTTTTAAAGCCTGGTATACAGAAAAGGGTATTTCTGACACATGACCTTCAGTGAACAGGAATTCCTCTACTCAAAATCTCATCCTTACCATGAACTTCACTGCCGCAATTCATCCTCTCACAGCTGTGTGAAAAGTGACATACCGTGGAAAAAGCAAAACCAAAAAACCAGCAACCAAACTTCGAGAAATTTTGATAATTTTTTCTTAAATAAATAACAAGAGATTCCAAAATACAGAGCATGAGTTTTTACTGAAGTGTTTTATGTGTAAATAAATGTAATTTTAAGTTACAAGAGGGTTTTTTAGTAGCGTTCATTAGCTGTTGGCTAAATAACTGATCAGATTGTTAAAATCTGTTTATCTAATCGTAACTATCACAATAGAAACTACTGGGGATTAGTATTTTCGAAAATCTGATTTGAATTTTGAGTGGCGAGTATTTGAAACTCCACGCTGAAAAATCTGGCTCTGCATGCACTTTTTTGTTTATGTTTGCTTTCACTTTTTTTTTTTTTTTCATTTTCTGTTGCTTGCTTTCTCTCTCTGTGCCTTCAGCTTAAAGGCAGTCAAAGAACACCTAGTAACTGGCAGGTTTGAGAAGGAGGCAAAAATGTTGTTATGATCACAGCAAGTAACATGCCACACTTAGTCTGTGGTGGAGCAAATTAGCAGTAATAATTTTGTGCAGATACTGAGTATGGCTGCAGTTAAATGCATGCAAAACTACAGCCTTTTATGCCAGAGATACAGGCTCTGGAAGGCATTGAATTGAAGCCTCTTTGGAGCAGGAGAGGGAAGTATCTGGCAGGCGTCTTTTTGAGGACTCTGCACTTTAGAATTTGCCAGTTCCTGCAGTTTAACAGCCCAGATTTGCTAACCTCCGGGACATATGGCAAGGCCTACTTTTTTCTTCTGATTCTGTGTGGAAGTGGGTGTTGGCTAGAGCTAGATAACGATGAAGAGGGGATACGTCTGAGATTGCTCAGTTTTTGCTTTTGCTTTTGTTTTGTTTGCTGGATTATTTTGTTTAACCTGGGGGAGTTTATTTCTAGTGTTTAATTTTAAAAGCTTGCCAGTGACAAAGAGATCACTGAGCAACATTCCATTGCTTGAGCAAGAAAATTAATAAATAATATTTTGTAACTCAAATTCCTATAAAAGTATTGCAATTGCTAATTATGTAGAACCTGTATTGTTCTTATCCATAGGATGTGGTAAACATTAGAAATTTTTCCTTGAATTCTCAAAAACAAGTGAATGCAGTAGATGCAAATAAATGTAAATGATAAGCCCTACTGAAGCGAAACTAAATATCTTGTGGGACTTTCAGGTACATTAGGAGAAGGCAGTATGCCATATAGGCCTCATAGTAGATGCTGACACTTCCATGCAGTAGCAGTTTAGATCAATCAATAGACATCTTTGATCACGGGCCAGTTTTTACATTAAATCATAGGCTGGGGATGAAGTAGAAATCAAAGGGCTTGTGCAATCATATGCCTGGAGAGACAGTACTATGCCTTATGTGAGAGATATGTAAGCGTAGTGTCAGACAGTAGTCACTTTTAGATGTTCAAAAAAGTTGCTCGTATTTAAGTTCAATGTTATGTCATTATAGTTAGTGAACTTCTCACAGCTAGTTTTGCCAAAACTGTTTTTAAAAGTAATTAAAAATTAATCAGCGTTGTTAAGGATCAGGGCTGAATCATATTTTAAAATGTTGGAAAATGAAGTTTATGATGTCTCAATGCCAAAATTTATGGACAGATATAAGTCCCACTTTAAAAAGTCTACATAACATGACTTTGCATAAAATGTTCTAGCTTAATTATAGTAATGTGCCTCGAATTTTCCAGTGGGGTCATTTATTTTGAGTATATGTCTCGTCTCTTATTACTGTAACTACGAATAAGCCTGTTGTTGGGTATGTGTTGTCTAAACGTTGCACGTAACTTTCCTGGAATTTGTAAAGCTATTCTGTTTGACATTAGTTGGCATACCTTGTTTGCAACCCTTGTAATCCAAAAATAAAATATTTATGTGTCTCTAGTAGCAAAGTACGAAGTACCATATTAAGAACAACCATATACGGGCCTAGCTCTGTAAGATTCCCCCTAGCTCAGCAATTGGTTTCACATGTCTGTCTTAAAACCTGCTGGAACTACTCTGAAGTTACAACTTTGAAAGAAGAATCCTCTTCTGGCATGGCTGTATGAGACAGACAGAAACTAAACTCTCTCAATTTAAGATGCCGTCGCAGTTGAGGTGCTGCTGTTGCAAGCAGACGTGGGCAGAGATGTTGGCCACCGGGGTTTGGCTACTGGGAAGAGCAGCTGCCACTTCATCTCCAAAGTGAGTGAAGCTCTTGGAAGGAAGCAGGAGCTTCTAGAGAAATGCATACAAGGGAACGGCGTTCCTTTTCTCAGAAAGGGGACGGCCTTCTGGCCGTCCCCAGGGCTTGGGGGAATTGCCTGGCAGGCTGGAGGAGAAGGCACTGGTCTGGCATCCAGAGATTTACTCACAACAGGAACTGTGGAATCCTTCAGGTTTTTGGCACTAGGAGAGCTGTGTTGATTGATTGGCACCGTAGCTACAAAAGTGTTTTCTGTGTTTTACTTGCTTTATTTGGATGTCCAATTAAGTATTTGGTTTGTTTTTGTCCCTAGCTGAGGGTTATATTTTTCATATATGCTTTTCTGTGCGAGAAGGATGGGAAGGAGGCATAGGGAAGGCTGGTGGGCTTTCAACCTGTCTAAGGCTTCAGAGGTATGTTGCAGATTTTTGTCAAAAATACTGTGCCAGCCATATGGTCTGCCAAATAGTCTTTTACTTTTTGCTGCAGTGAGATTTGTTTCCCCATCATATCTCCCTTTTTCTCTAATTTAAATAATTTCATTTTGGGATAACAGTAATAACACATCCTCTAAAAATTATGCCAACTTCATGCCTTGGGGTTAGCAAAGCGGTTGTGCAGAGGTAGCAGGGTCATCTAAAACATGTCTCAGTGCTGCTCATCCACAGCCAGAGGTTTAGAAGGAATAAAGCATAGCCGGATTTAAGTTACTAGTCATGCCCTGTGATTTTCATCTTACATTATAATTTTTAGCATGGAAAGGTTGAATGTAGATACAAAAGGAGTTAAGATGCGCACTGTTTCTGTTGTTTCTTTGTCGTGGTGAATTCCCCACCTGACACTCTATCACAGCATAAAAATACATAAATCTCTTACTGAACATCGGCCTATACTGTGACATGGTACTTCACTTACAGACAGGTAACCATTTATCTTACGGATGCTTCTTTTTTTTAGTATCTTTACATGGGAGTTAGTTGCCAGTTGGTGGAAAATAAGGAATCATATTAAACCCATATGAAACTGGGGTCAATAGTTAGAGTAACTCAAAACAAAACTCGTTCAGGCTTTAAGGGTGCAACTAGAGTGCTGCCAGACAGACTCTTCCTCTGACTGCACCAAGGTTTGTGCCTTTATAAGGGTTTGCAGGAACTCTGTGTGGAAGTCTCGCTGTGGTAGGGGCTGCTGAATCCGCCCCATAGGAAACCAATGGGAGGAAACACAGGGATGGCCGCAGTCAGGAATAGGCTTGCTGCAAATCACAAGTGGGAACAAATACAGTAAGGAAGCAGCCGGCATCTCTTCTGGTCGTCAGGAAGACACAATTAAATTTTCCAGCATTGGGGCATGACAGCGAACCTGAATAATGAAAAACCTTGGTCCCTTTATGATTGTGGAGAGCAAAGCGGTGGGGGAAGATAGGAAAGCGAGAGGCCATTTCAGGACATACAGCCTGCAGAGTTGCCTGCAACTCTTGATGGTAACGAACGTTTTAGTATTATGCTCCAGCTTCCTGCTAGTTGTTAAATATGGCCTATACAGCCTGCCCTCCATCTTGACTGATTGTCCCCGTGAGAGCACCTATTTGTGGGGATGTGTGATTTCTTAAAGATTAACCTTTTCCAATTTAGCTTTCCAAATTTGCTTTTGATGAAGATGTATGAGTCTTAAGTATCATTAGCACCTTTTGTTCAAAGCACCTCTGGAACAACTCTGCAATGGCCACTGGGACTGTTTTATACCTCGCTTTTTCAAAAATTTAAGACATTTGAAAAATAAGCATTATAAATTTGTATCTGTTGGTTCTTTGGTAAATAAGAACATGATTTTCATAAAAAAACCTACGGGTAAAATTTGAGCAACGTATTAGCAAATATGCTTATATTTTTCATTACAAAGATTAGTGCATCAGTGTTAACTTCAGATTTTCAAAAAGTCTCGGGCATCTAGAAGAAGGATACTGAACAACACACTGACTTTCTAAAAATGAAGCTATTTAATTTGTAAATGAGCAAACCCCTATCTTCTGTATAGAAAATTTCAAAGCCAAATAGCACACTGTATAGAATTTTATGTATTTTGTGGCTTTGATTGATTCATATGAATGCTAACGCTCTGTTTCTTTCCACTACTTCATTTCTGCCAAAAACTGTTTTAGCATTTCAAACCTTCCAGCAATATAAAACTGGAAAGAGGAGATTCTTTGATTTGCAAGGCCCAAATAGCAAAGTACTGATGTATTTTATGCTTTTCTTAATACATGTATATATGTATTATTAATTCATGGTTGTTTGTGCTGAGAAATATTAATAGAATGGCATTAACGCTATTCTGGAAGGATAATGTTTTAAATTCATTCCTGTCTTATTTGCTTTTAATGTAGCCATCCTAAAATTGTGCCTAGAAAACCTTTTACCATACTGCAGCAACGTATTGACAATGTAACCACTGTTCTTCGAGCCTGACCAACTTGGTGTAGGAGTTTTTCAAGCTGCATGGTGAATCTATATGCTACATGGGCCCAGTGGTCTATAAAATTTGAAATGTGTACAGTGTGTGTTATTTTAATTAAAATATACAGGCAGTATCTAACCAAATTGAATATTTATTTGCATTATTCTACAGTTCTCTTACATTTTATCTTTAGCTGGAGAGTAGAGAGACACAAAGCTTTCCTGGTTCAGGTGCTTCAGCAATTGTGGTTAGACACTGGTGTGCAGAATACCTTTGTTGTCAGTAGCCTGCAGAGATGCAGGAGTCCTTGCCAGTTTGTACTGACACACTTTGAGTCATGTATAAAATGCCACACACGTGTCATCATGTATAGCTGGTCAAACACTTGTGGGTGTTGGTGCATGTGCCAAAGATGAATTTTGCCTGGATGATAGCTTGATAAATCATTAGCGTAGTTTCCATTGTCCATGGAACGAAGCTATAAATTCCTTGGCAGTCAGGGTTACCTGGAGACTAATATAAAGATTGTTAGTATAAAGGTAGCTTGCTTTGTTATTTCAGATACGTGGGTGTGCCAAAAAGCAAGGCTAATGGTCTGCATTCCCAAGTTCAGGAGAAAGCCAGATCAGCAAACTGGAGACCTCTAGCCTATCCTATTTATTCCAGCTGGTCAGGACTTTGCTGTTAATCCAATTCTCATTTTGGAAATACTGATCTGTTGCAGTTTTTTCAGTAGAGCACAGCCGTTTTCATGTAATTTACACAGGAGAAATATTTATGAGGTCCTGGGTGGAATTACTGCTCCCAGCCAGCAGCTCATGATGGGAGCGGCTCGATGGCACGCAGGAGAGCGCTTTCAAGGCCGTGTTCCTTGCCGACCCTGGGTTTCCATGTCGCATCTGAGAAGCCTAACCATGTTACTGTTCAGGGGTAAATCTCTCTCCTCCTTCCCCCCCATTTCATTTCAAGACCTCCAAAGATAATTGGTTTCATTTTAATACGTGGCAGAATAATGTTGAAATTTTAATGGGATGGGGGAGGGAAGCCACTTTCTGGCCAGCTTGGAGCAGTAGTTGGTACCCTGGGTATGCCCTAATGCTTTGCGAAAATACTTTGCCTGTCTTTAATTCTCACCAGTGGTGGTCTTTACACTGGTAGAGTGTGAGATTTAGAAATTACCTTATCTGTGGTGTCCTCGACAACTTTATCTGAGCACAGAAGAAAACCTGTGCTGTGCCGTATTGCCTGCTGGTTCATTCTCTGCTCACTTTCTTTACATTTTGAATCTTACTTTTAGCTAACTTAAACCTCTCTGAAGCTGAGGGTGCAACTGGGCCCTTTCTTTATGATGGTAGTAAGGATTAAGCGTCTTTATACAACCAGGAAGCTAAAACAATAGCAGCCTCCACCCTGCTTCAGATTCTGGGGATTGCTGAGTGGATGGTGGAAAAGGTAATCTGAACTGTTAGGAAGCAGCCAGGTTGATTTCCAGCAGTAATGGGATTCAACAGGGAGAGTTTTCAAATGTTTGGAAAAATGTGTGTTAGTTCAATAACTACTTAGTTTATAAAACAAAGTTTTATTGCAAATCCCAAAAAATGCAAGGCCAGTTGGCTACGTAAATTTCTAAAGGGAGGCTGGATTACTTCATTTATTTATGGGTAACAAAAAAGTGTTTTCTAAAGAAAAAATGAGCAAACAAGCAACGATATGACCTTCAGTGTGACAGAAGCTGAATCGCCCTTGCCCTTTGCAGCCTGCTATTTTTTTTTTATTTTATTGGTAATACTAGCATTCTTAATAAATAAGAAATGATGTACCTTATTTGATACACTTTTTCCCAGCAGCCTATGGTTCATAAATCACATTTCAGAATACTAATTAAATGGGGAAGCTAGCAAATTATTGCTAGTTATTTTAGTTAGCATTAGTCACACAGCTCTGCAAGAGCTTTTTGAGGGGATAGCATTGTTCTAGACATATAATTCGCATATTATTTCTGTTTTATATTGTAGTTCCTGAGGCTCTAGTTTTGGTTAGGCTGTAAGCGAAAAAATGAGTCTTGTTTTAATAGGTATTTCACAAAAAGAAAATTGCTGCCTCAAAGATTGAATGTTATTATTATTTTTTTTTTCTTGTAAGTGATTTTATTTGAAAGGGAGCAGAGCGGGGAAATAATTTATAGTAGTTTACTACTACCCAGATCTTTCATGTTCTTGATCACTCTTATCTGTTCCAAGCCTATATTGGCAAAGATCTGATCTATTGCATCACATCAGATGATGTTCAAGCGTTCTCAGCTTTCTCTATGATGTGAGAGAAGTTGAACTTCTCTGAAACTGGGGCATGCAGAAGACAAAAGTTGGAGAATGAAAGCATGGAGGAGAGTGGAGTGACTATGAAAAATAAGGAAGATGGGTTGTTTCCCTTCAGAACAAAGTCTCATCAACGTTTCGAAAATTATCTTCAGGTTCTGGACATCACTGATGTGATGCTTTTCTCTTAGGAACTGGAATATCTAGTTGGCTTCTCTCTGCAAATTACTTATTCCTAGAGGCCGAAGGAAGGGAGGCACTACTTGAATTCCAAGATGTCTAGTATTGCTATTTTTACTATAATTTGTATGTGTTATGTTACTATCTGGGGGCCAAAGATCCATTATCTTAGTGTTATACAAACAGCAACAAATTATGATTCTTGTCTGATTCCGCTGTCTGTGATGGACACAGCTGATGTCTAGGCCAGCAGGTTCAACTTAGTTTTGAGATTATTTTATTTTTTTGCACAGATGTCAGATGTCTGCATAGGAGGCAAAGGTCAGAGCCACCCATAAGACACCCAGATATTACTGTTATTGGCAAGTTTCTTGTCGGGTGCTGGAGGCAAAGCTGTATTCTCATGGATTATGTATTGATAGAAACATTTGTACTATTTGATACTACCTGTTCATTTACTGTAGCCAGTGAGACGGTAGAAAGATCATTGGTGATGCTCTGTGGCTGTTAAGTCTTCAAGGCTTACACTGACCCACACATTGCAAGTTTCTATTAACATTTACACAGGTGCTTTAATTTAGTCTGTTAGAATTTAATCATTGCAAGTGCGTGGCCATGATGACTGTGCATAATCTTACACACTGTAACATACGTAGCCTTTGACTTTAGGCACTGGAAACTCTATGTGTGCTCTTGGAAGGACCCAATTCCAAGTCCTGCACAATTTTACCGACTGATTATAAAACATGCATGAAAGAGGGAAGAGGATTCACTTCTTCAATGGATATAGCTGGAGCTGGGTCACTTGTGCAGCCGTTCAATGGTTCCTTGGGTAGATAAACCAAACTGAGAAAAGTCATAAGAAATTTCCAAGAGCACAGTCACATATCTGAACCATTCTTTTTCTTATGAATATAATAACATATACATTTGTCCAGCGGCGGGCTACAAAGATGATGAGGAGTCTGGAGCATCTTTCTTATGAGGAGAGACTGAGAGAGCTGGGTCTGTCCAGCCTGGAGAAGAGAAAGCTGAGAGGGGATCTTATTTATTCTTATAAATATTTCAAGGGTGGGTATATATGTAACTCTACCTAATCTTGAATTCAACCTAGAAGTAATTGTTTTATACATTAAAGAGTCTTTTAATTTTGCCGGAGTCCTATATTTGCATGTTAAAAATAGATAGTTTTAGAAAATGGTGACCTCTTTAGCAGTTGTTTGAATGCTTAGATAATTTTAAATTCTGAATAATCTTGAGGCTGCCAGTGTAGTGCGTTTTATATTGTGACTCAACTTCTTGATACACTTCTTTTTTGGAAGCCAATTGCCATCTTTTAAAATAGTGATGTTCACACTAGAGCTTGGGTTAATTTCGTCTTCAATTTGCATCTTTTAGCGATGAAGGGTATCTCCAACACTGTTGCTGGCATGTGAAAGGATAACACCATCTGTTAACCTTGAGAACCAGACCTGTATTGCTTGATGTCCAGCCTGCGATTGTGTCTTTTTTCCTGGTTTCATGTAAAATTCTAGATGATGACTCTGATATCCACACAATACTATGGATTTTGTTGTTAAGCAGCAGTGTGTGATGACAGTAATAAACATAAATGCAGGATAATAGCTTTCAGAAGTTATACTGATTCAATAATTTCAGTTATATTAGTGAGTAGTATGCCTAAGCATCCTCATTGTTCATGTATAGCAGATTATGAATTCAGTTGACTCAGACAATAATCTTGTCCATGGAAGGCAACCGCTAAGAATAGAGCAACCAAATACCTTAGTATTCCTTTAAAGGGGAATTATTGATTTGTTAGGAACACTGCATAAATCACGTATTATTTCATGTGGTCCAGCATTCATTTTTTTTCTCCTGTCCTGCTTCACTCTATGCTCAGACCAAGCGTACTGCTTGTAAGCTGTTGCTGTTTCTTTTGGTTTGTATTCACCTCTTGTCCTTCTTTCACAGTGCTCCAGCAAAACCTCTGCTGCTGCATTCACGAACTCTCCTAAAGTATTTTTTCTTTCCTCAATGTCTTTTGTGAAGCTAGCCAGTGAGGAACAGAGCTTGTGAAAGTGTGTACGCTGCAGGAGGTAGTCTATAGAACATGTGATGTGGGATGCATGCATACAGAATTATGTTAAATCTTCAGGCTGGTAAAGCTGAAAATGCAAGTCCTAAATTCCTGGTGAGGTAGGATTTGAAAAATGCTGTTGTTGTGTCCCGAACTGTTTTGGCAGAAATTTCCTATAAAAACACAGCTTCACAGGCACCCCATTAATTTGAATTTTACTTTTTTCAAAAGAACAATATTGAATGAAATTCTGTTTTCAATGAAGTGAGTGGCAAAGTTTCAAGGAGTTCTTTTGATTAGTGGCAGCTTTGCCTGAACTTCAGTGAAACCAGAATTTCACTCTTCATTTTTACCGCTTTTCGTATTGAAGAATTCCACAATGATTCATTGTTACTAGATATGCTGAGATATTGGTGAGATGCAACATGTTTATTTTTTGTGCTGAAGGTAAAACCTAGTAGCTCACATCAATATATAGAATAATTTAAAAAACACTCTCCATTTCCTGTCTTGAAACTTATGTGAGATTCTTTAAGCAGAGTTCTTCAACTATTTTCCCTTTATATCGAAGAATATCATCCAAGTCCTGCCAACACAAACAAATGAGAACTTCAATTATTATGAATGTCAGACTTCTTATTCTTCTGGAAAGTAACATCTGCAGTAGCATAGTAGTCAATGAGTTTGGTGTGTCATTTCCACTGACTTGTTAGGAATTTCAGGATTTCCTAAGAGAAGGTACAACAGATGAAATAATGAATCCTGAAGCTGGAAGCAAAAATGCTCTGTACTCTGTTAAAAGTTGCTTCTGCTGTCTGTGTGCTTCTGCTGCACAGAACAGAAGCAAGAAGGTTTTGAGGGTTCTGCTTTTGGTGAGGTGTCCCTGGATTGCCGTTATCAGTCTGAACTGCTGGTTCTTTGGGAAGCAAACACAGGAGCTACACGACAGCTAAAAGTTGCTGTTTTAGCAGCCTTTGTGTTGCTCTTTCAGTTCCGTCAACTTGTTCTACTCTGTGCCCGAGTTCAGATTTGGCTGGGGTGGCTTAGCACTCTCACTGCCATTTCACGTACCAGTTTTTCTTATTAAAAATGTAGCTGGGTCTAGATGTCCTTAACTTATATTTAGGAATGCCTCACAGCTGTGGGTTTTGCCTGCACAACTATGGCTGAAAATGGTCTAAGTTGCAGAAATGCAGAGGGAACTGTGCACTCAGCATCACTGAGCTAATAAATTAGATTCATAGGCTCTTTCTTCTGAGCAGGTAGCTTGTTTTTTCCATCCCAGATCTCCTTTTCAAAGAAGAGCCATGTCAATAATTCACCAGATAAATCCTTGTGAATAAATTAAATTGATTGATTATTTTCCACGTTGGGTTACATTGAGTAGAACAAACCTGTGGAAATATTCCTACTGTCTTCAGTGGGGATACAGGATGCACCCTTCAATAAATTATCCTACACAGTCAAAATTAATAACAAGTTTTTCTTGACTTATTTGAAAAAAAATCTGTACTGCATACCTTAAGAGAGGGGTGTCAGCTGCAGGGAGGAGAAGTCAGAGTAGGAGTCCACAACTCAGTGCCAAAGAATAGTGAAATGTTTACACTGAGTTGCTTGCAGTGGAGACCTTGGGTTTATACCAACACAGCAGATTGCAGTCGGTTCCAGTTGTAACCTCACTAAAATACTCCTGCGAAATCAAAGTTTTCATGGATTTATTTCCCTGACATATTCTGTGCACACAGAGCTCTGCGTTCACTGGCTGTGGGAGGTTAAAACCACCCGTGGTCTCATGGTGTGGTCAGCACAAAGCGAGACTGAAGGTGTTCTGGTGCTCTGCTGATGGTGAGAAGAGAGTAAGGCATTTCATTTCAAGCATTTCATTCCCTTGTAATCCTGTAGCAACTGCACAGTTGTTGAAGAAGGTACACAATTTATACCCTTTTTACTATTACAAGTTTGAGTATTGCAGCTCCCTTGTCTAAAATGATACTTACCAAAATAACAACTGCACATTTAAAAAACTGTTTTAAACTAACATATCAAGCAAGATAATGTGTACGAATTCCTATGCAAAATTCTGTTCTGAATCTGTGAGATAGGTAGGTAGCAAAGGAGGTATCTCAGTATACTAAGGTTTACATCTATTTTCTGGCACTTTGAGACACTTCTGGTGTTCTCTGGAAAACTTTGGATAGATAAGAAAATAAATTCCTAGAGCTATGCAGTATTTTAGCATTTCTTTTGTTTCTTCTTTTTAATATCTTATTAGAATACAATGATACAGCAAATGGGTATTTACATAAACAAAAACATTAATAAATATTGTTCATCTGAGTGGAATTTTTTGATTCCTTGGGAGTCCAGATACATAATTCATGTAATTTGGCTCAATAAAGCATAACAGTTATGTAACAGTCACTATCCAAAAAGAAACTCCAGTGTGGAGCCTATTTATTCTACAATACAGATCCCGGAAGCACTTTTCTGGGTTTATCTCAATGTAACAGATACAATCTGTAACTTGATTAAATTATTCATTTTATCTGAAACTTTTCGAGCACTTCTATCCAAAGTATATACATGCAGCATGGTGTGTCAAACATGTTTCTTACCACTGGCTTGTAGTATAAGAGAAAATATTGGTTACACAGAATCACAAAATGTTAGGGATTGGAAGGGACCTCAAAAGATCATCTAGTCCAATCCCCCTGCCGGAGCAGGAACACCCAGATGAGGCTACACAGGAAGGCGTCCAGGCGGGTTTTGAATGTCTCCAGAGAAGGAGACTCCACAACCTCCCTGGGCAGCCTGTTCCAGTGTTCCGTCACCCTCACTGAGAAGAAGTTTCTTCTCAAATTTAAGTGGAACCTCTTGTGTTCCAGTTTGCACCCACTACCCCTTGTCTTATCATTGGTTGTCACCAAGAAGAGCCTGGCTCCATCCTCGTGACACTCACCCTTTACATATTTATAAATATTAATGAGGTCTCCCCTCAGTCTCCTCTTCTCCAAGCTAAAGAGCCCCAGCTCCCTCAGCCTTTCCTCATAAGGGAGATGCTCCACTCCCTTAATCATCTTTGTTGCCCTGCGCTGGACTCTTTCCAGCAGTTCCCTGTCCTTCTTGAACTGAGGGGCCCAGAACTGGACACAATATTCCAGATGAGGTCTCACCAGGGCAGAGTAGAGGGGCAGGAGAACCTCTCTCGACCTACTAACCACCCCCCTTCTTATACACCCCAGGATGCCATTGGCCTTCTTGGCCACAAGGGCACAGTGCTGGCTCATGGCCATCCTGCTGTCCACCAGGACCCCCAGGTCCCTTTCCCCTACACTGCTCTCTAATAGGACATTCCCCAACCTATAGTGGAACCTGGGGTTGTTCCTGCCCACATGCAAGACTCTACACTTGCCCCTGTTATATTTCATTAAATTTTTCCCCGTCCAGCTCTCTGGCCTGTCCAGATCTCGCTGGATGGCAGCACAGCCTTCTGGCATGCCAGCCACTCCTCCTAGCTTGGCGTCATCAGCAAACTTGCTGACAGTACACTCTATTCCCTCATCCAAGTCATCGATGAATATATTGAATAATACTGGTCCCAGTACCAACCCTTGAGGAACTCCACTAGATACAGGCCTCCCACTAGACTCTGCCCCATTGACCAACATCTTTATTAATATCTTTATTTTCTGAGGAATGCCAGTATAGGTTGTAATACTAGTTCATTTGGAGTCTATCTGTATTTGTGTTGCTTGCTGACTTACGATGACTTGTTGGATTAAGGTATGAGACTAATATATGTAATATTGTGAAAATGTGTGGGATTCAATTACTGTCTTGTTGCAATAGCATCTAACTGTAACAGTACATTAACACAATGGGAAAAAAGTACTTAGAGTAGAAATTGCATGTTTGTTGGTGTGTTATATTGTCACATTTGTACCTTATTATGCAATTATTATATTGTACATATTTGTGTGCAAAATCAAATGTTTGTAAGTCCAGTAACAAGTTCTCATTGACTTCAGTGGTGCAGATTCAGTGCAGTGGTGCAGAACTGAAAAGCTGGTATGGACTGGAATGTAGGAAGAGGTAATATCATGTGAGCAGTGGTAATAAAATAACTCTCTCATGTCAAATTTTTTTACTGTGAAATTATTTCACTAAAAGCTTAGATATTTTATAGAAGACTCACAGAAATATAAGATGCCTTTTGGAAGGTTATACAACAACATGTAGGATGGTTCTTTGCCATATAAAAGTAGTTGCTGTTGCAGTTTATGATGTTCTCAGTAGCAGTTCAATGAATACTGTATGTGCCATCTTTTCAAGCGTTTCTAATGACAACTATGAGAGACAACTGTACAACTCAAAAAGCATATTTCTGAGAGAGCTTTAGTATGGGAACCCAAGCTCAGTAGTACATTTTAAATAAACTGATTATGGTTATCACCTTCTAGAAGAGTAATTCATGCTTTAAAGAATTCGATGTGGGCTCAATATATCTTAACCCATTAAAGAAAAAGCTTTCAACCTCTTGGCACATTTGATACCAGTTAGCTAGACAATGAGCTCTTTTTAGGATATTTTCCATCTCAGATGCACCTCTGTGTGTGAAACCCCAAACTGTGTTTTCTAGCTGGAAGAAAAACATTCAGAGCTCTTGGACTGAGCAGCAAAAGTGCTTTGTTGATTAAAGAAAGCACAGATTAAAGACAATTTCAAACTAGAACAATTATTATTCTGTCTTGTTTATAACATAAGACCCAAACTTTTCTGTATAGTTATGTATTTTAATATACATAACCTTGAAAATTTAAAAAAAGTTTTTTTTTCTTGAAATAAGAATTCAGCATCATGGTATTTTAGATCAGAGCGTTGTTTTAGCACAAGTTATTTAAATACTTAATGCAGAAAACTTTAACAAATTATTTTAAATAAAATACAGCTTCAGCGAAAACAATGTGAATATGATCCATATTCCTAAATAAGAGTATGGTGCTGTGAGTCTGTATCTTTGATGATTAAGCTGCCTGTTTGAAACTTTTAACAGGATTATTCTACTGAAAAACTTAACTGTCTTGAAGGAGTTGCCTTTGGCTTCTACTTCTTAAGGCATTCACTAATGAAGTTTCTTCAAATGAAGCAAGTTAAATGACTGTTCTGAACTGTAGTTTTTGAATGTCAAGTATCTGTAAAATGAAGTTCATCCTCATCTTGATGACTAGAGTACTTCATTAATTAGCTGAAATAGATTTAAGCATTAGAATACAGTAAGAAGCTCTTTATCTATAATTAATCATATAAGATGGTATTAAACATCATTGGAAGAAATTAGAGGCTTGAATAGAATAGTTATGCTGGAACAAACATAGAAATGTTTGCAAGTTTAGATCCTCATCATTGTCATCTGAAAAGTTCCACAGGAGAGCCAGATTTGTATAACTTGAATACATATGGGATTTTGAATGCACAAGGAGTGGCAAATTTCCAAACAAAATCCTGATCGAAGTTTTCTACAGTAAAAAGAGGAGGACTTCAGCCTGTCTTTATGGCCCAAGAAATATATTGTTGCAAAGCCAGAGTAATGAGTTCAAGGTCTTTCTGAGTCTGTACCAAAGCCCAGTGTCAGTCAAACCAATTCTCTATACTGGTCACTGGAATCTATGAATGGTGCTGATGTGGGGATAATCACAACACTTTCTTCAGTTACTGCATTCACCATGCCTTGAGTATTGATAGTCCTGAGGCCGCCTTGGTTATCAAAGAAAGAATATAATTCTAGCACATGGAAGTTTTATAGTAGTTTTATAGTAGTCATGAGTAAAATTAATACTGGAAGGTAGAAAGAGGCTCCCAGTGATGTAAGGAGAGAAGTTAAAGAACAGTGTTCTTGATGTGATGGTAGTGGCAAGATGGAAAGGTTGTTTTGGGGATGGAGCATGATAATTTTGTCCATGACAAGATAGGAAAATTCCAGGAGATAGAAAGGAGAGGTTTGAGTTGGTGGTGCTGAGGTGACAGATGCAGCTGCAAGATGTGGTAGTGGAGAGATAATGGTGAGGTATAGCCTCGTCTGGTAGGAAGGTGGTTTGTAATAGGAAAAAAATTGCTGTCTGCCCACCAGGATGTATCTAGGCCGAGACTGCGGAGAGGACGGACTTTGGGAAGGAAGAACCAGACTTGCATTGGTGGGCAGAAGGGCTCTTCTGCCAGACTTGGCTGTGGTGGGTGACAAAGTGTTTCCCTTTGACACACAGAAATAATCCAAGCCTGATGGAAATATGGCATATCATTTCTGTTTACAGTAATTTAAATGTTAAATGCTGAAATAATTGATTGATGTAATAGTTGATGATAAGTGGTATTTTAAATTATGGATGCACAGGTACTTACAACAAGACTTCTGTTTTTTTATAAAATGAAAAATATGTTGTTATGAACATTTAGTCACAAGTGGGTTTTTCTGGGTTTTGTTTTTAATTTCACGCACATATTGCCTGAAATTCATTTGGTGCATTAGTCAGTCCTTCGTGTGTGTAGAGATATGAGTGGATATGAAGTTTGGTTCAAAACCCTGTGAGACTGCAGCCAAAAAATTGTGTTTCATCTGCAGAATGCCATTTAAATGGAGTGATTTCACAGGATGCCACACAGATGCTGTTGTTATGTGTATCTGACAAGACCTATGAATTTCATGCAGAAGAGACATATTTTTCTTCTGCTCACTGTTAAACTTCCTACATGAAGCATGTCCTTAATATTTAACAGATTTTACTACTTTTTTTCCACTGTGGTACAGAATTTAGACTTTGCTGTGCCATGGTCTTTGCTTCCGATCAGAACTCTTCTAAGCTTCCTCAGCCAGTCTGTACTGTGAACCACCACGTGCATTCGCATTTAGTATTCCTCATGTCCAGGATTCCAGATTGCTGCTACTTCTAGCTTGGATCGGCTAACATTATGTGGGGACAATGGTCTTTTTTTCCATTTCACTTTGCGAAGGATTTTCCCATATTTAGAAGTTGCAAATTTGTCTCGAAAAACAATC
Source organism: Caloenas nicobarica (assembly GCF_036013445.1). Lineage (NCBI taxonomy): Eukaryota > Metazoa > Chordata > Aves > Columbiformes > Columbidae > Caloenas > Caloenas nicobarica. The sequence goes on along the minus strand of NC_088247.1, from coordinate 92,924,802 downwards.
CCTTATAAGTGTGTGTGCTTTTTCCCATGTGCCATGTTTGTTAACGGATTACAAGAAGTAATATCAGATGTAAAGGTCCTATGGAATGCACTTCTTTTGATTACCTGTTCCTTGGTGTATGTTCAGAGCTCTGTCAGCTGTCTGTTTCTGTAACTAGTGAACTACTCATCTCTGCCTTCATGACTTGTCTCTCCCTTATGCCCACTTGCAGAGTGAAGAGGACAGTGACTGGTATTTTGTATAATCTTTTGATTATAGCTGCAGCAACACAGTCTAATTGGCAGCCAGAAACCCCTTGAAGTTCATCTTTCTGACACCTTTCACTGATTTTTGAAAGTTTTTCTGTCTTTTAAAGACATGCAGTTGAGCCTCTCTAACGACAGTGCTTCCACATAAATGAGAAGGAGAAAGGGCCCATCTGCAATATGTATGGCCTCCACAGCGTTGCTGTGAAAATCATCTAGAACTTCTTGACATCTGTGTCCTGGAGACAAGGTTCAGCTGACTTCTAAGTAGGCACCATGCCATCTGAACAGATGGGTATTAATGTAAGCATTGGATATAGATGTTACGGACATGATTCCCAGTTCCAAATGTTACAAAATGTTGTCTGTCCTGAACTCCTACCTCTGGGTGTAAAGGATTTGTTGTAAATCCAGCTCAGTGAAGAGTTAGCTTTACAATATTACAAATCTAAGTCTTGGATCAACTGTGTCATTTGCAATATTGGATACGGATGTGAAGTTGCTTAGAGGAACTCGTTTGTATTTTTGGAGGAGTTCCCATGAGCAACAGATGAAAAAAAGCATCTGTGGTGTTTACCATTTTCATATGAATAAGTTGCATTATGAAGCCACTGTGGAAGAAAAGAATGATTTTGTTTTTTCCTGCACCCACAAGTAGGGATGGCAATTCATTGGGAATCGGATGAACTTCATTCAGCTCACCAGACTTGTCTATTCCTTTGTGTAACCTGATGGTTATTTAGGGTGAAAGGCTGTTTTCTCTGTTTGCTGTTTTTGTCCCGTGTTTTCTCATATGCCTGTATGGTAGAGAAGATAGATGCTTTTCTAGTCCTCACTGACAACAAGATGGTTTTTTGCTTGTTGTGGTGTAAGCAGTCTCTTGATTCTTCCAAGGCTTCTTCAAGGTCCTACCAAACTGAATTTCATCTCTCTTGCCAGAGTTTTTATGAGCTCCACTGTCTTCTGAAAGTTTTCTTCAGGAGCTACCTGCTTCTTCTACTCTGCGTCGTAACATGAGGTATAGCAAGACATATCCTGAGTGATCTGATTAGAGTTGCCCAGTGATTAGCATTGATCTGAATTGTGAAATGAAAAAGCATCCATGGGAAAACAAATGGTGGTATCACCGGTCTTACACCATGACTCAGGGAAAAAGCGTGGAGATGTGAAGTGACCGTGGCTCATTTACAGTCACGTGGAGAGAGGCTGTGTTGGTTGTCAGATGCGGGGCCTGTCTCCCAATGTTCTCTGCAGTGTGGAGGATATGACCTAAATCCTATTCGTTTTCTCTTTTTATAACACAAAGGGATTAGATTATGTATTTATACTGGAAGTCAGCTCCTTTTCCACATGATCAGATTATTTATCTTTTACATCCTGCCAAAAGTGAACAGAATGCCATGTGTTTGTTTATTTAGCATTTCTAAACTATCTTTTAAAATAATTTCTTTTGGGAAGAAACATCCCCCAAATTGTTAGTTTTCTTACAGCATGTCTAGTCCAGATAATTTCAACAAAAAGTTGGTGTTAGCGGGATCATCCACTGAGGTCTTGGCTCTCATTCAGTCTGTACAGATGTTCTTTAGACTCTTATCCTGTCTAGATAATAAGAAGCATGCCTAGTAAGCAACTGTGGAGCATGTTAGCATAATTCATGTAATTCACAGTACCTCAGCATTCAGCCTGGGGCTGTGGACTCTAAAAATAGAACAACAGATTCTGCACAGCTTAATCCTACCTGCTTGTTAGTCATTATCTTCTTAATAAGCAACTAGCAGCTACCTTTTGTTTGTAGAGAATCTTTCATTCAAATGGTTTTACTTTTAATTTGGGAATGAGGCCAGGGCTTTGGCCATATTCTGCAGTAAAGTGGTGTGGATATGTGTGCTGTTACTAAACCAGTCATAGTTAGATGCAGTTTATAGTATTTCTCTTTTAGTTTACGTAAACTCGGAACAAAGAGGAACAGATGTGGCTTAGTAAAAGAAGAATAAATTCAGTAGGTGTGATGCTGTGATTTTTTTTTTTTTTTTAAATTTTCAATTCAGTTTTTCCTTGGGCAAGTGTATTTGGTAACAGTCAGACTGTCTTCTCTGTTTAAGGCTATGCAGGTTGTAGGGGAAGATGCAGGGAGTTTGCCTCCTGGCAGACATCCTTTCACCCACACCTCTGCTCTGTGGAGGCAGCATACCATGTCATTATTATGTTGAGATCTTTTGCCAAGACAAGAGATTTATGCATGTTGAAGTGAAAATAGTACATGAGAACAGCAATCAAAAATATTTATGGCAGTAGGTTAGGAAACCAGCAACTTGAGTTTAATTTCTGCAAATTCCAGAGACAACTTTTATAATTTTAGGAAGTAACTTAAGCCCATGTTCTCAAATGCACCTTGCCTATTTAATATTTTAGTTTTTTGGTCCTAGTTTCTGTGTGCCTGACTGTTTAAGACAGAGAGGGTATGGCTTCCTTTGTCTCTTTCTAAGCTCTGGACAAAGACATACACATTCTAATGAAGCGCTCAAGCTTGGTTTGAGCCTCTAGGTCAAGCAGTAGTACAAATAGCCTACTAATGAAAGGATAAGAAATGGGGTAAAAAGTTACATAGCATTTATGGAAACAGCAACAAGGCTGAGAGGACAACACAAAGTTTTTAAAATTATTGCAGGTAAGACCTGCAAGAGCAGTTCATCATCTGGGGATACATATATCCTGTTCACTCCAGTTGTTTCTTTTTGAAAATAGGGCTTAGACATCTAAATCACTTAAGCATTCTTGAAAACTTAATTGGTTTATAAATATGGATCCATATACTGGTAGCATAGCAGCTGGAATTAAGAAATGCAACAGAAGAAAGTGAAATCAGCACTTTTAAAATCCAAGATAACTTTACTAGATGTGCTAATAATATATATAAAATTAAAACCTTTGAATGTTTATAAACTGTATCTGATAAAATATAATTGGCTCTTAATGACACAATAATTTGATTTTGTTTTCCCTCTTTTATATATCTTGCTGTCAACGATGTATTGCTCGAAAGATGAATGAAGATGACAAATGGATGAAATGTTTAGGTGGTTTCTGAAGTGTATGTGACTTAAGTTCTAGATTTGGGAAATTTTATGGTTTAATCTGTGAGATAAATGAGAACTGCACTGAAAAGTATCACTTACTGGTGTTGTTTCTAGACCATGATTCCCAATATAGCTAATATTAGTTCATCTGCATTTAAAAATTCACACAGGATTCTTGCTAGGAGCTCCTGAGTTCTCTGAAACCCCTGGGGGGATGGGAAAGAATAACATCTTGTCTGGAGTTGAACACTCTTCTGGATATGTGTATGTCAGACGTATGATTTACAAGGCTGAGAGTGGTATTGATTACTTAACTGCTCCATTGCTGAGCTGCAGGAATTTGTGACTGGTAGACCAAATTTTGACTGGCAATTTGAGACATCTTTTGGGATGTTATAAGTATTCATATTCTGAAAATTGAGCCAAATTCAGTTCCTCCTGAAGGCTCCCAATATATGAGCCATCCAAAACCATTAGCTGCTTTTGTAAAGCTTTCCCTAGTTGCCTAAGGATAATATGGTTTTACACGGCACGTAAAGCTCTGGACTTGCCGTTACTTGCTTCTAATACACTGAGTTACAAGTTAGAATTTGACCATTAGGTCCTTATTCTGTTTTTCTCAGTTCATATATACTACGGTCAGTGCCAGAGCGCCATGGCTTTGACCTAGCTCCACTTGAAGGTTAGGAAATGTCTGATTGTTTATAACCAGCAAGCACAGATCTTGTCTTTTCATGTAGCCGTAGCTGCACACAAACATACTTAAATATAATTTTGTTAGTTTTGAATGTAACTATCTGGTCTCTGCATCAGTCAGCAAAATTGGAGATGTCAGGTCTAGTCTAAAGCAATTCAGCAGCAAAAACTTGATATTTTAAAGCAAAACTTATGTGAAATTGATGGAATATATTGATTTTCATAGAACTGTTACACAAAAGTGGAGTTAGGCTAAAATTTGTACAAGGTTGGATGACAACCACTCAAATGCCAAAAGGATTTAGTGCACAGACAAGTTATATTTAGTACATATTTTATGATGCAATTAGTTCCTAAATATGTGAAAATGATCACCTGACAAACTTTATACACTGGCATTTTCTTGTACTTGGCACATGTTTGTTTTAAAGCCTGGCTCATGTTCCCAGGGTAATTGGAGTTTCTTTTATTCCACAATTTTTTACTTCACAGGAAGTTACCTGCTCCTGGAATCCTTTCTTGCTGAAAGTTCATAGACAAATTATGTTCTAAAGCTTTTTAAATCTTGAACATACCCATAGTTCCTAACTATCCTCATATGTGGAAAATATTGCTGCCGCTATTCAAAGACAGAAAAATAATAACAGCCTTTGAAGGCTGGGTTTTAACATTGCACTGTTTTTTGTTGTCCGGATGCATGCGATTAAAACTGTTTAAAAGTGATGTCACTAAGCAACCCAAGTCCAGAGAACTGCCAATCTCCTATGTACTTCTTGAGTTCCCATGTGAAAAAAAAAAAAGCGGTAAGTATCCCAATGGCGCAGTATCAATGGCAGACCGACCAGCCTGGAAGAGCAGCCCCTGGAGCTGATGCCGCCTCTGCTGCAGGTGCTCACCAGCCACGGTGGAGTGGTTCGGCTGTCCTGCAGAACACGAGCCTGGTGTCAGAAACCGGCTGTTGTGACAGAGCACGAGGGGAAGGGAGCAGCGAGAGCTCTGGATGCTGGGGCATTTAAGGCTCATCTTCTTGTGGACGTGTCTCGGGTATCTGCCGCAATCCCGGTGCTGGTAGCGGCGTGGGGAGAGTGCCTCTGACCTGGGCCAGCTGCTATCCCTGCCTTGCTGCTCAGAAGCTACCCAGACACTCGGTAGCTTTGATGGAATGGATGAAGTTACTGAAAAGGTACTAGGCTGTTGTAGTTTGATAGTCATTCGCTGCCGCCTCGGGTTGGGTTGGTTGGTCCCTCAGAGTAGCTGTTTTCTGTGCTTTGTTGAGGGAACTTGGAACTTGGCAGGCACAGGCATGCTGTGCTATGCAAAATACAATATTTATGTTTTCTGGATGCTCTGAATAGTTTGAATACCTTAAGCTATAGCATTAATAACAATTATGAAGTAACTTGAAGGGTTGTTTGTGTTGCTGGTTTTTGTTTTTTTTTTTTTTTGAGCTTATCTTAGCACAGTTGTCTTATAAATGCATTAACTTGGGATCTTTGAAAACACATGGCAGAATCAGTTCTGCTCTGCTGGAAGAGCAGTTGCTGCAGAGCAGGCAGAGGGTGAGGCATGTGGTGGCCCTGTTCAAGGGCTGAGGAAGGGCTGTTTCTGTATTGGTACAAGAGGACATCTTGGCAGTGCTCTGACCTTTCGGGACCTCCAGAAAACAGGTTGCAGATATTAGTTAGCAACTCGCTCCAGGAAATGAAAACTTTTTAAGGAATCCTGTTGTCTTCGCTCAATCTGCATTCCAGGTGGAGTCGTTAGTGAGTCTGACTGATCTGAAGAAAAACCTCTGGGATTTGACCCATCAAGTACTTGGTCATTGTAGTGTTTTTGAAGTATTTATCATGCCACATAGTAATTTGAAAAAAAAAAAAAAAGTTTTGTAAATGATCCTGGGACAAAACCTTCTTTGTCTGGCTTTCTGGAATAATCTGCTCCTTCATAAAAGGACTGTGCTTTTTGTTTCTGATGTCCAATGCTGGTGCCTTGAGTAGTCACCTCCACTGAGTAACAGATTTCCCAAGAGATGATGGGCAACCTGATCAATTGGTAACAGGACTGTAGTGACACGATAGCTCTCAAATCCTGGAGCACGCTGTAGTGAGTGGTTCTGTCTGATGCCTGTCTGGTCTAGGCATGAGTTGGGCAAGTGGTCTGCTGTTAAAAAAGAGAAAAATTACTGCAATGAGTTATAACTGATAATCTTTTAATTTTCTTGACAGCGAGTGGTTGAACTGTGCTGAGAGCGACAGCACACTGCAACTATATAAACTATGGGTTCTGCAGAAGCAGTAAAATCAGAGATTTGAACTACTTTTCTTTCCCCATAAGTAACCCTAGTTGGCCAGAGTGGAAGTGTACTGGTGAGGTAACACAAACATCTCAGCTGTTCTTTGTGCGAGTGGAAAACATGAACCTGATTTGCACAAGCACAAAACCTCCAACTACAGAGTTTTGAAGCAGCAAGTGAAGTGGAGCTGCTGTTTCTGACAGCCAGCCCGACCCTGCACCCTGTTCTAGCTGGATGCACAATTTCTAGTGCCCAGCTCCTCTTTATCTGCTTACAACAAAATCTTTGTTGTTGCTAGTTGAGCTTTTCTCTCTGTGCTAATAATTTTGCTGTGCCTTTAGTCCTATAATGGTTCCACTAGAAAAGTTGACATGTAGGTAATTAATTGTTGCGGTTTTTTACGATATCTGTGAGTTTTGCTGCCAAAAGCCAGTGAATCCCTTTTTTTATCTTAGTGCGCAAATTGTTTCTAATATGCAACACATTTTTAATTTAGCCTTCACATCCGCATTATTACTATTTAAATGCCATAGCATATCTGTGGCACCGTTTGATGTATTCTGGATAGGAAGGGAGTTCTGCTCGAGCAGTGTCAGATGTAACTCCATATGGCATTGTTGTGTGAGGCTAAGATGCTTGCCAGTTCCAATTTGGAACATGACATTCAATGCAAATATATCATGATACAACTGCATTGCAAGGATTTGAGCCGATCGGTGTGCTCTGCTAGTTATCAGACTATATGGTTACAGTATTGAGGTTATGGAGTATGATCTTGTATTCAGTGCTTAATGAGATAAAGGTGCTCTCTGTTAGCAATTGTAATTTTATTTCTCTGTCTCGTGAGTGTACAGTGCACTAATTGTTGTAGGAGTAGGCTAAGGGGGGCTTTGTTTGCAGAGGAATATTTTTGTATGTATTCTAACGATGTAATATTGTACGTACTTCCTCTAGGGCAAAGAAAAACAAAAATATTTGTTGTTTCTGACTGACCTGAGTCCCTGCTACCAGAGTTAGGTCCTAAAGATCCAAACAAAGACAGAGGTAGTTCTGAAAGGGTGAGTGAGAGTAAGGAGACAATCTGTGTGTTTGGGGGTTTGAAATTAAGGCTCTCTCTTACAAATATTGGCACCAGATGCTTCAGAGGAGACAGGTGTTTGGTGGGTTGTTATCTTCCTCTTCCTCCCCTTCGGTCCCAGCTAGTGGGCCACAGTGACGCAGGGGAGATCACGCTGTACTTTTGAAAGGCTGGCTGTGCCTACGGTGATGTGCAACGTGGTACCTTTTCCTGCCCCTTCCTCGGTGCAGCCTCTGGTCTGCTCTCTTGTGCTGTACATTTACAGTGATAGTTGCTTCCAGTGGACCCTTGTAAATACTGTGTAAGACTTGCCTTTCCTGCATCTGTTGGCACACCATCATCTATGTTCTTTCACAGTGTTTATCTGAGTTTGTTCCACCTACAATCGTGTCAGCATGTTCATGGCTTCTGGGAAACACTGTCTGTCGTTTGCTTTCTATCTTCAGAATGCACAGTTCATCCTGGAAATAAAAGCCATATCAAAGATTATCATAAGATTTATGGAGAGAAAAATAAATGACATAAATTTCAAGTAATGTGCCTTTTATTTTGACCCAGTATACAGCTGAGCTAGAGATGCGACCATGTCCAGAATTGCTTGTAACAGGAAGGGAAAACCACATGTAGTACCATGCTATATGTGCAGCAGAGCTTCTCCTAAAAAAAGAAGGGATAAAAATAAATGATCAGAAGTAAAACGAGCACTTATCCTGTTGTTCATAGTGACAAGTGAAGTATATCAATAATTTAGAAGTCATTGAAACAGGATATTGCTTCTGAAAAAAACATTACATCTTTGCCTGTCATGTTAGAACTTCTTAACATTATTTTACATATGAAAAAAATTCATGGTGAAAAGAAATAAATGTCATGGCAGCACATGGGCATAGCAAGAACAGATGCTGATGAGGTCATCATGTTAGTGACTTTAAAACGTCACTGCAGATGGGTACAGAACTGACAGCCTATGCTGAAGAATGTATCACTGGTAAGTTACACAAGCTGCCAGGGAACAAGAAGTGTGGAGGTTGAGAGATAAATCTGGGATCCTGGAAACTCTTATAGCAGGCTGAGAAGCTGTTCTGTTGTCAATAACAGTCCAGAATGCCTGAAATGAAATCCATTTTTCATAGCTTGTTGGCAAGAGCTTTTGAAAGAAATGTCTGACATGTTTTCAAGCTGTGTGCAAATCAAAAAGACTATTACTCTGAAATCCACATGATAAAAATGTTCAATTCATGTGATAAAATATTTTCAATCCTTCTTAAGGGGACTAAACTTGTTAGCAGATGCTGCTTGACACAGTTAGGATTACAGAAACAGAGGTACAAACTTGGTGGTTTGTGTGCTGACAGCTGCGTAGTTAAGCTGGGAGTAAACCAATGTTGGACATGACTTGCAATATATTTAAGTTCCTAATCATTTGCCACCTACAGGGTACGAGATGGCTCCGTTCTTTTGTGTGTGGTGCTATTTACAGAGATCCTGAGCGGGTATGCAAATCATCATGTGAGAGATTTTTTGTTAGAGGGTAGCAATGACACTGGATTTGAATGATTCAAAAAAGGAAGTTTTCCATACAAAGAACAATAATGGTACCAGAGGCTCCTGCATCTCTGAGCTTTCAGTAACTAGCAATGATAATTCTTTTCTCTCATGGCCTGTTTTTCTAATTTTGCTGACTCCAGCTGCCCGTTTGCTGAGGTGATATGTAAATAATAAGTTTTGCTTTTGTTCCTATTGAAGGTCATATATATATGGTTGCTGGTTGAATATTGTGTCATGAAGGATGACACTCAGTTTTGCTTGCACTGTTTTGCATTGTGTTAATTACTGCTAATATTACTTCTAGTCTCTGCTTTCAAATTTTAAGTCAAGACTCCAAAGAAAATGCAATTAGTCTTAAAGACTGTAAATTTTTAATAATTGTGAGAAGTTTTGTCTGTCTTCTGGTTTTTAAGACTTCCATATTTAATATTTTCAAGCTTTGGTCTTCCTGGCAGAGCTTGAAGGGTAGAAACTTAAAAAAAGAATATACAACTGAAAGCTGAAATTTCCATCTAACTGTCTGGAGCCCAAGCATTTTAAAGATCCCAGAAATGAAGCAATGCTGAATTGATCTTCGAACTTTCTCCCAAGTAACCACACTTGATTTGTTTGCATGATGTTTCTTGTGCTTGCGTTACAGCTGTGCCACTTTAAAGGCAGATGTTTGAGGAACTGCATGTTGCTTGCTCTGCGAGTCCTATAACATGCTCGTGAAACTTACCCATAGGCCTGACCTCCAATAGTTTTGGAGAAATATTTTATTCACTGAATACAATCCATCATGGTTCTGCAACCATAATTTTTGGAACACTTTGTATACACTTTTCATTATTTGCTTGTATAGATTAATATTACCCGATCCCAGTTTATTTTATTTTTACATAGAATTTTCTTTTTTCCTATGGCCTCTATCTTTGTTTCAACTTTGCATCTTTGGGGGCAAAGCCCAGCTTTACATTATGTTAACTGTTCATTCACAAAACTCACGTTTGGGGAGATTTGCTCCTGTGCAGTCATTCTGACTAAAATTTCCTGTGCAAAACAAGAAATTTGCATTTCAGTTAAAGAGAACGGAATATGTCTGTTTCAGTGTTTTCTGTTTTTCCCATCACCATGGCACCTTAGTACATGGTAATTTGCAAGCTGAAAAAGAGCAAGCCAGGTTTATTAAGGAAACAGAGACAGTTCAAGCATTAATTTGATGATACGGTAGTTTAGAATCCCCACATGGTAGACCTGTTGGTAAAATGTGTGTAAATGCATTAACCCTGAGCATAGAGCCCATGTAGGTGTGAGTAAGAGACACTTTGTGTCCAGGTATCATCCTGGAAATAATTACATGTATAAGCCACCTGCAAGTATTGCCTGTTGAAACTCCTGCATTTTCATCAAAGAGCAGCCCTGGGTTTGGCAAGAAGTAGGCATGCCGTCAAAGTTACCGTCATATGGACTGAGCCACTTGCATCAGAGTTTCCTGACACGAGTACCCATCTCTCCCATCCCCTTCTTTCTAGGAAGAGACAGTGACTATGACGAGCAGGTATTATAAAAAGATGACAAAATCTTTCTGATCTATCAGAGTATTTTGGAAAGTATGCATGCTGAATGCAAAAGACAAGGAATTGTGTTTCTTGGTTAAAAAGAAAATTGGCAGGTTGAAAAGGACATGCATTGAACCCAAACCTGTACATGACTGTTGGTCCACTCTTTTGTCCTTGTCCTTGTCTAAACAAATGCAATTAGTCCTCTTGCTGCACAACCTCCATCGGTCATTCATAGAGACTTCTAGTATTTTTAAGTGTTACTTAGGAATGAAATCACGTGAACATCAAAATGCACAACACTTAGCAGAAATTTTCTACTCTGAATTTGTCTGAAACTAAATTTCTTTTTCCATTGCTTTACCACTGTCTTAGCTCCTGCTTTGAATTGGGAAAGTTGTAGCATTATGATGGGTAGATTAGCCAGTTGTATAATAATTTTACTCTAATGGTTTATGAAAAAGCAAGGTAGGGTAGGAATAACAGAAAACAAAATAGAGATTGAAGAAGATGGGTCAAATAATTTATTTCCAACAGTTAAACTTGAAGATTTAAAGTTAAACTTTTAACATCTAGAGTAATTACATGATACAATGATTGGAAACATACAGGAGTACAGATACATTGAATGGAAAAAACAAATCCTCATGGTTGCATTTACTAGCATGTCAACTTCAGGGCTGGTTGGCAGGCTACTTCCATTAATTTATGCCTGCTAAAAATCCTTCCTTCAGGACTTCCTTCAGTATTTGTAACTATCATGCTTTCACAGATTCCCAAATATTTTAAGTAACGCAGATTGTTTTGTAAACAGGGACTTTCTTCTGCAGTGACTCTTAGATCTTTTTCACTGTTGATATGCTGGGACTATATTTTTCTACCTTCTGCCTTCATTATGGTAGGTAAATTTAGATGATGCTCTGAACAGTGCAGACAGAAGAATGTTCTTTAAGACAAATTCTGGTTTAGTTTCCTCTGGGGACATTTGCACATTCATGTGACATCTGTAATACTGTTTATGCAAGTCTCATCCCTAGAGCAAAGAGGATTTTTGTAGTTATGACTTGTTATGAGATATGTAATATCAACAGTCTCGGTGAAACTGGATCAGATTGGATGGCTTACAGAGGAAGCTCACTTTCTGCATGATGGTTTCCTTCTGTGCTGAGTCTGACTATTCTGAGAAAAACTTGTGTTGGAAATTGGAAAAGTGGTGGCTTTTCCTTTGGCAGTGCAGTAGAAGGCAGAAGGGAAGGGCATTGTGAAGATGACCCTCTGTAGGGGATGAAAGTAGAGAGGGAGGTATGGTGGCCTGTTGAGGATGTGCAATGCTGCTAATCCTCCTTTTGTGCACAAGACCCACTTGAGAGATATCTGGACTGGGATGTGGGATGTTTGTAGCATCCTACTACAAACTTCAACATGAAAATGAGAGCTTCATGAAGTGAGGTGGAACCTCCAAGATGATGTACAATGTGAGGTTGTATGATACAAAGCAAGTCTGCTTGGGGGTTCTGTAATACAGGCAGTAAAATAATAAGCATAAATAGCTCATAGAAATGAATGGAATATAGCTTTAATTCAGTGGCTTTCCTCACCAACTCAAGTGTGGGTTAGCTACACCACAGGAAGCTGCACTATTTATATCTCTGATTTAATGCTGTGTTCAGGTACCATGATGATGAACACACATAAAAGCAGATATAGATTAATAGGGGGCATTAAACTTTGTGAGAGGGAAACAGAAGAGGATTGTCGAAGCATTGAGCATTCTTTTAAAAATGTACAAGCTCTGTTCTGCATGACCTTTTTTATTAGTAGCCTCAAATAAAGGAATGGAGCTTATACTTTATTCTTTGGGCTGGTGGAGCTGAAGTGCATGTAACCAAAAAATATTCTTTTATCCTATCGAAGGAACTTGGGCCTTGGCTAAATGAAAAGATAAGGCCTCTCATGTGAACCTTATCAGTAGGTTTCTTTATCTTCTTCATCAGTTGCAATAGCTTCTGAATAAAATGAATGGAAAACATTTTTACTGATGCCAGGCAAGTAATGCATCTCTTGGCTCTTAAAGAAGTGGCAATGTACAAGTTAAATGTGAATGACAAAAGAGGTTTTATCAAGTGTGTTCACTGTGTACAGTCCAAGTCTCTCTTTGTTGCCAAGGAGAAAGATTAGAACTAAAATTTTAGGACTGCAGGAGCAAGTATGTTCAGCAAGGTACTATAATCCTGAGTATTATTTTCTGCCAGTTTGAATTGTTAAAAAAGACTTCAGTCCCTTGTAAACTGCACTGGCTTCAAGGGGACCAGCTTCAATATTAGAAGTGTGTATGCAAGTATTCCCTGGGCTTGCTAAGCTACTGAAGAAGAGGGTAGCAGCAGTAATTTGGATGAAGAAGCTTCTTATTAACAGCTGCTATCTGCTTCTCTTTGTCTTGATGGTGGCTAAAGACAAGCCGGGGAGGGGTATGAGAACGGGCGTCCGCTGCATGCTGGGGCCACTTAACTTGGGACATCAGAATGTGCCGGGGGCTGGTGGTGGATGGAGGTGTTCCAGATCTCAGAAAAATGGCTCTAGTGATCCTTTTCCTTCTTCAAAGTCAGATCATAGTCATGCATTTGAGGCTTCTTATGCAAGGCTTCTGATAAAGAAGGATTATTAGCAAAGAGAAAAGAGGTAATCACCGTAGGCACTGTCTACAGCAGCAGCATGTCTACAGCAACTCTACTTGCCACAGAACTGGTTTTGGTGGGTGTTTGGAGCAGTCAGCATATTTTTGGATGGGCTGTCAAAGTGAAGGAGAGATGAACTGATGTGTACAATGTCATTAATTTAGATTAAAATGTTGAAATTACCAGGGTGGATCTTCCTAAAACTTTTAAGGCTTGTGTTTCTGCTACATATGCCTCAATAATCAGTTACAGATTGTAAAGTAACTACAGTGGTTCTTTGAAACCAGCAATGCCAGGCATGTCAAAAGTCAGCCAGGAAGGTATATTCAGACTTTTTTTGTTAGGGAGCTGAATTTAGGAACTGGACAGGGAGAATAAGGTTCCCATGGAGCCAGTAAATTAAAGAGTGCTTTTGCAGAACAGCTGAGAGCACAGGTCTGTATCTCTAAACCAGTTTAATAGAGAAAGTAGGTGCATAGCATAGCCACCCAAATGTAGATGCTTAAAGACTATGTGAATACTGTCCTAGAGCGTATGTTGCCATAGTCACAAGGAAGACAATCTGTGTCCCGTGAATATTTCTGCCTTACAATGATTTCAGTGAATAACCATAGTAGTATTTAATCTTCTGTAAAAACAAGATTATCAGTCCAGTCAGGGCATTAATTTTATATTTAAGACTATGATTGTTTATTTCTGTAACAAAGCTAATGAACCAATATATGTACTAAAGCTTTTCTGTGCTTTCAATGAGCCGCTGTCTAATTTCATCCACCTTGATACTCAAAACTGGGATTCAAAGAGTATTCAGGAAGACCATGTGGACGTCTGATGTGCATTTCTTGTGAAATGTCTTTTACACTGCCTGTGTTATCCTTTGTTTTTACTGCAGCCATGTTGCATTTATTTTTCTGCACTGTACCAGATGTTTGATGTTCAGTCTCTCTCTGCATACTTTTTATTTAATAGAAAAAGGGAACATTTTCCCCCTACCCCATTCCTCTGTACAGAACAAACGTGAAACAGGAATGCTAATTGATGCAAATCCATTGCAAAGAGCCCAATGTTTAGAGGAAATTAGCCCTCTTCCATTAAGGTTATATTGTGATTATTTTTAACAAAGATGTCTTACTTCTTTAGAAAAGCAGTTGTTACTAGCAACGGATTGGGTATGTTACGAAATAGACCACCGTTCTGCTTAATGCGTGATGTTAAGTAAGCAGTCTGTGAATTTTACAGCCACATCTCTTGTATTGCATAGAAGCAGTTTTTTATCGGCAGTTTTAGGGTCTGTTCTTCATCAATACCACTACATTGGCTGTGATAGAATTAACTTTGGCACCTGGTTTCCACAGAGAGGCCAGTGTGCTGCTGAGCCTGCTGTCTGCTGGGATGGGAATCACACCTCTTCTTCCAGAGCTCAGCATCGCTGGAGCCCTCGGTGTTTCCTGAACGCAGAGCAGCCTGTCTAATGACTTCTTCAAGGCTGTAAATCTTTCCCTGTAAAATTATTGTGGGCAGTGTTTGCAGAATTAAATCAAGGTAAAATTTATCTGTTGCTTAGCGAGGTCACTGACCAACCAGCTTGCAGGCTGTGATTATGTTGTACTTTCTAAAGGCTTATTAAAAGATGAGATTTGTATTTCATCTTCATTAAATGATTTTGAATCTCAGAATTAAAATCTTCAAGCCAAGCTGGGCGGTCTCTTTGTAGCTTTAAATATTGCATAACCCCCTTGAGTACAGGCTCCAGAGTTTATGCAGAAATCCTTGGGAAATAGGACATAAACGTCACTGACTGACAGTCGTGTTACAGTAACAACACAGCTCACATCTTTGTAGCAGATCTGACTAAATTTCTCCTCAGCAGGTTTTTGGTTTTCAGTTAAGTCAATTACTGGTAAGATGGTTTAGATAGAGATGATACCAAAGTTTTTTCAATGTACTGAGTAGTTCCTTGTCGTCCTGTTCAAATATGCGTTGCGCTTGGTTGTGGGTAGGTAACAGCTTTGACCCTCCGGAAAGGCTGCGTACCTCGCTTTTCATAAAATAGTGAGCAAATAGTGAGCAGATATGGGAGAAGAGGTGGCAGAGAAACAGGTACCTGAAGATGAAGGTACAAACAATTTATCTGTACAACTTTTCTGAATTAGGGATTAGAAGAGGGCTTATTAAATTATTTCTCTGGCGCTATTCCATACTGCTGAGTATGGACAAGAAAAATTAATGTGAGTCTTTTTCCTCATATCAAATCAGACCAAGGGTACGTTACAGCTGGGCTGGCTGGAGGCAGAAGGAACAACATTCTGCTTTTGTAATCTAATTTTGTATGAACCTCACAGTATCAGCATTATATATACAGCAGCCAGTTGCACAAGATAAACAAAGAAATGTTGCATTTCCTGAAGTTTCACAAGCTTTAAAATAATTTTTAAAATAGAACAGGTAAGATGTGAGTCTTACAGCTTGACTGTGTGTTACTTCAGTTTAATATCTGATTTTTTTTAAGGAACCTAAATTGTTATGTGGCAGCTACCAAGCACCAGTAATTTCATGCACAGCTCCCATGTGAAAATACTTGTCATTGGTTGTATTTTGCTTCTGACCACTGGAAACCTCAGCCACTGTTGTGTTTGCTGTGGCTACACGTGCAGTAACCACAGAAAGTTGTTTCAAACCACTGATCAAAGTTTTTTTCTCTGCCGGTCATAGCTTTTAACATCGTTTTTTGTTTGTGCTGTCGCGTTCATTTTGGCTTTCAGAACACAATGGGATAGAAGTTATGTTTTTAAGAAAAGATATTTTCAATTTGAAACACTTATGGGAATGACTGAATGTCTCCTTAGCTCTGAGTTTGGACAGTGAGGCTAGAGCAACAGGTATCATTAATAATTGCAGGGTCTGATGTTTTGTAGGACTCCAGTTACTGCAGTAGCCTGAACATGTGAATAATTTGGCTCGTGACACATAGTGAGAACTGGGAAAGTCTCCAAACTGAAATTTGCAATGGAAGATATTAGCACAGTGAAAGCGACTAAAGAAAATTTTATTTGGAGGCCAAGGATTATCCTCTGCTAAGCCAGATATGTCTCACCCTGTCTGTATGTCCCTTGAAAGTTTGCGTTACTGCAATAGTAGGACTTTCTCTTATGTTAACATTGGGAAGTATTAGTTTACCTAACCTGTATCTTCTCTGCTGCCATCTTCAGGCTCTCTCCTTTTCCCCTATCATTTTTTTAAAGAGCCTGTCAGATAATGGATTCTTTTGAAAACCCACTGTTACTGAAGATTATACTGCAAGGTGGGGCAGAGCAATGAACATGAAGACTCTGTAAGACTGTCTCTGGTTACGTTATGAGGCTGGGACTTGTGTCTCACTTAGCACGATGAAGAAGCACCTTTGCAGCCCAAGTCATGACTACAGTGATCTCCACCTGTGGCTGTTGGGACTGTGACTACCCTGAGAGGCTGCACTTGTAAATCTGCCCTCTCTAAAAATCGCTTCCTTGCGTATGGGTCATCTTTATGGGGGATGTGAATCAGTGCTGGAAAAGGCAGGGTCCACTACTGTGAGATAATGCTGAATTGGACTTCAGCAATTTTTTCAGCTGTTTTCCTAACCTTTCCTAACCTAACCTATTAAATTGCTGTGTTCTTCTCTTCACTGTACCTTTGCTTTCTTAACCTTGAACTGTCTTTTATAGTCTCTGTGATGGCACCCGTGCAGGGCTTCTTTGCCGTAGCAGGGATCCTAGGCAAGACACTTCAGGTATAATCTCCCCAGGTTTAACAAAGATTTTTGTTCACTGTTAGAAGATTATATTGGTTAAAAAATCACTGCTGTTTTTTAATACCTGCCAGCTCTGGTTGTCTGGACCCTGAGTGTAGAATTTACCTGTCTTCAGTGACTAAATATTTGGTAGCTGTTGACACCTGCCAGCTAATGAGGTGATTAATAGTATATGGTGTCAGACCATTATTATACCCGGGCTCTGTACGATGGGAAGCTCCTCATCCCCTCTGGGGGTAGCCCTGCCAGGCCATTGCCACCTTCCTCTGGGACCTCTCAACCGTGCTCTCAGCGGGCGTAGGGTATTCCTGGAGTGAATCCTTGATTTGCCGTGGCCCCAGAGCATGGCCGCGATCCATCCTGGCTATGGGACCACGGTGAATCAATCAGCAAGCTTGGCCAAAAAGGCTGAGCAACACAGGTGTAATTTGACCACTGAACAGCAAGATAAGAACACATCCTCATAAAATTCTTAGGATTTTGAGAAAATAGTGCGCCTCTAGGTCAGAAGAGGGCTGGGGAATTGGCAGTTGTAGTTTTTTTCCTATGGGTGAGCACTCGGTTTGGAAAATAAATTTCTTAGCTATGGAGTTGTTTGGTGGGGGGAGCAGCAGAAGTGAGGGCTCATTTCTGCTTTAAGAAGAGGCATGCAAGATGGAGGTGTTGACAAAGACATGAACTCGGAATTTATTGATTATTAAATGGACACAATAATTCTCCTTTCCTTCTTAGTTTGTAGGAGTAGAGAAGCTGTGACCTGATGGGAACTGTTTTATGTAGACCCAAAATGAAGCAAAGTAGGCCCAAACGCTAGGCCAGCAAACAGAAGACAGCTGATAGCCACAACTCCATTTTGCTCCACAAGTGAATAGCAAATGCCTTGGCCCTTTTTCTCCTAAAAGTGCTTTCTGATTTTTTCCTCTTTCTTTCTCACTTCTGTGTCCTTTCCTTTCCACCTCCATCTCTGGATTAACGAAAAATAGCCTCCATTTATTTTAATGGTCCATACTTCTGTCTGTGAACATTACATTTGCTTTTGTACAAACTGTTCGAAGTGGAACAGTTCTGAAAGCGGTTGGTCTTCACTTCTGGATGCTGATGTTTTATCTGCTGAAAAATTAACTTTTCTGGTCACTGGTAACAGGGGTTTCTTGAACTCTGTTAGGCTGTTGCCGGTGATGCTCCTGCAGACCTGCCTGCTGACTCTGAGTGGACAGCCAAGGATGGGCTGGAAGTCAGTGTGGTCTGACAGCTACTTTACCTTCAGTGACAGGTTCTCGTCTCTGCAGATATCTTTCCAGGTGTTCCTCTTCTGCAGCTGGGCAGTGTCTTACAGCACTGCTAGCCTGGAGAAGGATCAAAGATAAGTGTTTTAAATAGAAGATTTGGGCTGTTTGTTTGAACATGTCTTTGAAGAGGCCGTTGTAGCTGGTTCAATTCTAGGCTAATGCTCACTTGCCTGGCTTTGGGAGTGAACACACCCAAGAGCAGTCTTGTTTCCAAGCAGAGGTGCTGCCCAAACGAAGATGGGAGAACATTTTTTGTGATTTCATATTCTTGTAATAAACTGAACCTGCATACTGACAAAAGCAGAAGTCTCTTCTTATTTCTTATTTTTTCTACCGCTGCTGTATACAGTAAACGCTCTTTCAGCCTTGCTAAGTTTGTGGTTGCCCATTTCCTCCCTCTGCCCTCCTGCCGGTAACTTAAGTCTTGCACCCAATCTGCAGAGTCTGTGTGTACAAGGGAGAATTCTGGTTTTCTTCTGAAAATCCAACTCTCTTCCTTATTTACTTACCTTTAAAAATAAAAGTAATGTCTATAAAATGATTGCAGTAAGGCAACCAGCTATTCTTCTGAACCAGGAAAACAAGGGAATTAAAAGCCTCTTCTGTAAAATTTGGGCTATGTCTCAAAAATTTCTTTCTCTGCCATTCTTCTTTTCCTTCCTAAGTCCTCGGCTTTGCCATCTGCACTCTCACTAGGGGATGGGATTTGGCTAGGTGTGAAGTAGGGTAAGACAGCTGAAAAATTGTTCTAGGAAAAACTGCTGCTAAGGGAGCTCTGCATTCAAATGGTAACTGCAGAAAAGGAAGCACTTCCCTGCTTCCATTAGTGACTTTATCATGATTGCTGCTGCTATTTTCCTGTGCTTTAAGTTTACTTTCAGGTAGATTCTGTTAGTATTAGAGAAATATTTCCACTTCCAACATTTACAATTATAAATCAAGTGTCTTTCCTTTTCACAAGTTTAGAAAATCCCTAGTACACACTGCTGACTAAACTAAGCTCAGCCTTTTAAACATTCTCTGTCCTGCCTTTTTAGCCTGGGTTTGAAAAAGAGCATACATGGACATTTTCTTCCCCATGAGGACAGTGTAAGCCAAACCATTCTGTAGCCCAATTCCTCTCTCTCCTTTTTGGCAACGGTATGTGGAGTTTGGTGCAATTCCATTGGAATTTGCTAGAGTTGTACTGATTTATACCTGGTGTGAATCTCACCTTTCCAAAATATTACTGACGCCACAGCAATGCAGACCTGAAAATTCCTTAACTGAGAAGAGAAGCAGTCTTTCTTCTGTTTTGCAGTAAGTTAATGGATCATTGTTATCACTGAATCATTGTCAATGCTAACTTCAGCTTTCATTATCAGCTGAAAAAAGTTGAATACTTTCAAGAGTATCAAAATAATAACACCAATAAAAGTACCTTATCCAGTAGTTTCTGGTAGAGTGGAATCCCTGAAACCTTGCTATGACTATTTTAGAAGTCGTCAGAGCATCTATCTCCAATTGATAGGCTGCAAACCTAAACTTCCCTGGAACAGATGTTAGTATTCCTGTGGGCAGCACTTTCCTGTGTTAACTCAAGTGCCAGTTTTTCAGCAGTGGCTTCGGAGGGATGGTAGTTGGAAATACTCTCTTGTGACTGGAACATAAATGGGAAGAGCTTCGGTTATAGTAGTGACACCTGTGTTGTTTTCTGTAGTCATGGCACCCAGGCCTTGTTTTACATGATAGAACCATGACTTCTATGTTGTTTTCGGAGTATGAATCTCCCTATTTTGAGATGATGCATCTCTTTCTCCTCCAAACATCCAGGCAGTCCGTAGCATTGAACTAGAAGGATAGCCATGCCTAAGAGGGAAGTCGGTCACCGAGTAACAAACTTTTCATTTCAGTCGTATGTGATGTGATTCACTTCCTGCTTAAAATCTTAGTTCTGTGTTCTTAGGCTGCTGAAGTTTCACACCCAAAGTCTGTTTTTCTACAGCAGTTCAACTGATTCGTAGCGCATGTAAGGCCCTACAGTCAAAGGACTGCAACAGAGAACGTACCGTGTGTGGGTAGGTACATGTTTGAAATTGCCTGTAGAAGGAACGCCACAACATCACTGTAATGGTGCTGTTTGCCCTTACAAGATGCCCTACCTCATAAACAGCCTGTGCTTTCTTGTATGTGATGGGGAGAGAAAGCAAAGTGAGGGACTCTGAATGTCATGGAGGAATCTGTTGGAGAGATACATCTGTAGAAGAGCAAATATTGTTTATGATAACAGCTTCAGGTCCTGAAGGTTAATGGAATACCTTCCTGGGAGTTTTGTAACCAGTCTGTTGTATGACTATGGGCTATGTAGTCTGAAAAGCAAGGATCTGCTTTATTATCATGCAACTCTTTTGTTATCAGCAACTAAATAAATTAGATCTAATTGTGTGGCTTCTAGGTTTCTGTGTGTTGTGAGTTAAATTTGCAGCTACAGCCAGTGTAGTTCATTGTAAGTTCAGTATGTTACTGAATATTTATGAATGAATATTTTTTGCGTTTTACAATGACATTTAGCAATACGTTACAGCTAGCGCCAAATAAAATAAAAGCTTCTAACAGAAAGAACAGACTGGGGGGAAAATATCTCATCAGATTCTTGCTTTTCCTTGACAGACAGTTTGGGGACCTGTTCTGGAATTTTTTAAATGGCTTGTTTATGAATCTGGCAAAAAATTCTGGCCTTGCTGAAGAGAGTGAGTGCTTTAACTGCTGAGTTCAGCATTGGTAACACCAGAGTTCTTGCTTCTAACCTTCTGCCCGCTTCTCTGTTCCTGACGTGTGGTGAGGTGGGGGGATGCAGACAGGGACAGGACTGGTCGTCTCCTTTCAGCTCGAGAAGTGACAGCATGGAAGGATTTTTGCAGCTGGGCTATCTGTAGAGAATAAACGTACTTCACTACCCCCTGCTCTCCCCTCTGCTTCCTTAACGCTCCCTTCCAGTTCCCACACACGCTGTTTCTCTGTCTCTGGGATTTTCTGTAGAGAGCAAGGAAGGAAAACCTGGGAGGAAAGATTGCTGGCTATTAGCTGAAGCAGGTTCTGCCTTAAATGTTTACTTTTGCTGAAGGAAGGAAGGAAGACTGTTTGGATTTGCCTGATCTTTTAAGGGTCTGGACAATATTTGCATTTACTTTTCTGTATCAATACAATAAAGCCCAACACAGAGGTGTTTTAAACTTGACCCTCATGTGAAGCATTCCATCCCCGTGCTGACCAATCTGTCTTAGCTCTGTGTGATAAGATTGTTTTCTTTGCAACCAA
Organism: Caloenas nicobarica; assembly: GCF_036013445.1. Lineage (NCBI taxonomy): Eukaryota > Metazoa > Chordata > Aves > Columbiformes > Columbidae > Caloenas > Caloenas nicobarica. The sequence goes on along the minus strand of NC_088247.1, from coordinate 92,903,273 downwards.
GTTGATCCAAGTGACTTACTCACCTACATTCCTTCTGATGTGCTTGGAAGCTCTTTTCTTGTTTTGGGCTTGGAATACTTTTGATTTTTTTTTTTTTTCCTGATGAATTCTCTGAAGTCAAGCTTACTGACTGTCTTTGACCTCACAGGATCTGTCCTGTCCCTCTTTGTTGGTGCAATAAATTGTTTTAATTTGCTGCAAAATGTTTTTACTGAGATTTTTATATTTATAATGGCTGTTTCCAGGCTAAGGTACAAATGAATAGCATATGGCTATTGTAAGAATAAAATATTAATTTTGGCAAATTCAGTCAATTCACAGTGGGTGTTCTTAGCCTTTAAAACAAAATTATCACATATTTGGCACAGCTATCAAGTGCCTGGGTTTTGACTCTAAGCCTTAATCACCAAACGAAGAGAGCAATCTATTATTAATATGTTATGAAGACATGGTAGCTATGACTGTGTGAGCCAAGGGCGAGTGCTCTACATGGCTGCCACAAGGTAGGAAAGAGGACAGGTTGCAAAGTTAGGGCAGTATGCAACAATTGATATACTCAAAATGGAGTGGTCTGAGTGATGTGTTTGGATCAAGCATGCCAGAACGATGAGTTTGGGTTCAAAACCTAAAAATTCTGTGAATGTCTGGCTGTGCCTGATGTTTGATATCATCCAGAATATTCAAGCATGTCTTGATCTGTTGCTACCATCGAATGTCAAGGAAGAAGAGAATAGATTCATGCATTGAAAAGCAGCAGAAGAGTATCAACTGGTTAATTGGAGACCCACTGATTATAAATACCCACATAGCACAGCATCTGATGGGCAATGCTGTGTGCCAACAGCAGAAGCAGCATCACTTACAACTTCATTGTGCAGAGTGCTGACAGCTCCTGCAGAATCCTCTCCTTGGGAAATGAGGAAAGTCAGTATTACATAGAGGGCATTTGAGGTTTTTTTTGTCTGCATGGATACATTCAAGTCACCTTCATTGATTTCTGAATGCCTCACCCCTTGTCTGACTGCAGCCCAGAATGACGTGCACATTTCAGATTAGATATAGTGACCCAGTGGTGTTATTGATGAGGATTCTCATTTTCACGAGCATTAACAAAGCATGGTTTCATAAAGTATGTCATGGCTTCTCTGCTTCGCTGGAGCGTGATCTTCTGTAGCACCACCAGCTGATGGAAAATAAAGGGCTGGAGACATGGCCATTTTCCTTTTGTTGTTGCATATAATATGGTCTTTAAGTTATGTCTGCTGTAAGATATTACATGTGCTTATGAAGGGACTGATGTTGATTCTATTGAAGGAGATCTCTAAACTGGGACAGATCTATATGACATTGGCACTGTTAGGGATCTGTCTGGTGCTGTCAGTTATGGATTCATGAGTTGTCTTTGGCATTAGTATTTAAAAATTGTGGAGCCAGGCTTGTAGAATTTGGGGATCTTTCAAGGATGGTGGGGAATTTGGGAGGGAAACTTCCTAAGATACGACATTTTTCTTTCACGTAAAGCCTAGTTTCAGGAAACATTTTAATACTTTCTAATACTTCAGAACATGCTGAAAGATGCTGAAAGATGTATTCTTGAATTCTATTTTCAACACAGTAAAATACATGTGTGTATGTGCGTGTAAGTTTGTGTGGACAGACATTGGGTTGGAGGCAGATTGCCCAAAGGGAGAGCAAGTTACGGTTACTGTGCATGTAATTTCTGCTCTCTGTCTGGATTGCTGTTTGGCAATAATGTGACAGTATTACTGGCTCCTAGAGGAGAACATTTTTTCTGTATATCTCATATGCTAAGCAAATATAAACCAGAGGAAAGGAGAGGAAAAAGAATGGAAAGGGAAGGGGAAAGGTCCATTTATTGAACAAGATTTTGATGATAGATTACTTTTTCTGGAAGCCAGTGTACCACCAGCAGAATATATGTTAAACTGTAACCTAAAGATATTTTGACAATTTACAAAATGCTTTCCAAAACCTTTAAGTAAGCAGTTAGGAGATTGAATCTGTTAACTGTTACTAAACATTTCTTTTTGTTTTCTGGCATTGTGTAAAGGATCCATGAAGTTTTCACTTTTTTTAAGGCCTTTTCAAGACTGGAAATACCAGGAAGTAGCTGGGAAGTACACATATAATATTTGATATTGGGGGAATGGGTTTGTATCATGCTTCATTCAATTCTGTCAAAGTTGTTTAATGAGATTACTGGCAAAGTGGAATAATAAATTATGAACAGAAGTTAAATGACTTGTCTGTCTCATGTTCTAAACCAGCTTGAGTTCAGGAGTCAGGACTGATCTGAGATTGCAAGCTGGTGGTTTTATTTGTAAGAAGAGTGTAAGCTTTCTGCAGGTGATTAAATTGTAGAATGTGCCAGCATCCTTGCATAACAGAAATAGGTCTCTTTAAAAGAACAAAATGCTGCGTAACTGGGGTTAGTATTTTATGTCCCCTGTTGTAATGTCTGATCACCTCATAGAGCATTTGTCTTCCAAACTTAGTCTCCATTCTTCTTGGGCTTCCAGGCTGTAAATAAGGGCCATTGATTAGCACCGGAATTCAAGTCAATGTAACCTTGAACTTGATTCTTCCAAGTCCCAGGTTTGTAATCCCCAGATGTCACCCTTCATCTGGTGTGTGACATGTGTCTGGGTCGCTGGGCCATTCTGTCATCCTTTGCTTATTGCTGCTTCTGTTTTGGATGTGTCCATACCCTGCTCCTTCAGCAAATTTTAGAGGACAAAGTTAACCACAGGTAGTAGTATGATGACTGGCATCTGGCTATTTCTTTGTAACTGTTCACAATGGAAAATTAATTTTATTCTCTAAGCTGTAGCATTTCTTGAAAGAGCGTTCTTGTTTGTTTGAGTGATGCTTTCAATAGGTTTCGATGTTAGCTCTATTTTTAGTTGATTTTTTTAAGGCTACCGTAAAAACTTCCCAAAATGTTGTTTGTAGAATGGTTTGAAGAATTTAGAAACATGTCTTCATGCATTTTCATTCACATGTATGCATAGAGACATATGGTGTCCTTCAAAAAACGGAAGGTTTTACTATTTATCCTATTTATTAGGCCTACTGTCATAGTGACCCTTTTTGTGACCATGAGACCTAGAATTGGAGCCCTCTTTAATTTGGAGCTTCTTTAATACTGCTCTAAGCTCCTGCTTAATGTCACAGGAGGTTGTTTGAGAGTAAATTGAGATGCTCTCTCCTGCAGGATTTAAATGTGCTGTTTCCATTGCTACATCCTGCTGATACAGTGGTAAAGGATTAAATTGAAGATCTCATTTGTTGTGGGCCTAATTATAAACCTTTCAGCCTTAAAAGCGTATACTGCTTTTATTACTCATTTAGAATATTTTTGAGGTACTGTAGCCTCTATTTATGGTTTAATGCATATGTTGGCTAACTTAAATGTGTTATAAACTCTCGTTTTTCCCCACTCCTGTGATCAATAAAGCCTAGTTTGGATTTATTTTTTTTCAACAGAAAATGCAACTTTGGAAAACATGAAAAATACTGCAGTTTCCCTTCAATGAGAGCATATTCTGCACTTCCAAAAAAACCAATATTGCCATCTAGTGGGAGTGAAGATTTTGACCTGTCATGCTCCTCCCTCTAGATTACTGTTACCTGGCCTATGTTCTCTTGGAGTCTAACACATGTTTCTATTGAATGTAGAGCAGTTCTTCTCTTTCCCCAAACTATGGGGAAAATCGTGTCATTTTATTGCATGTACAGCTGGATAATCAGAAATATTTTTCAGCTGCAGAGAGCCAAATGTGGCTCCTTACAAGCTGCTTTCTAAACTACACCATCAAAGGAGAGGGTGGCTGTTCTGTGCTACAGGCGGTTTGGGCAATGTCACTGTGTCAGTGCCTCTGCAACATGCAGGTGAACCTAAGCCTTTGAATGTGCTGATTTTCTGATACCTGTCAAGAATATTAGAAAAATGCATCTTTTTCCCTTTCAAGCCTTTGTGCAAAAATATATTCAAAGTGTTCTAGGATATATGTGCAAAAATATACTGAAAATGTTCAATGAAACAGAGGAGGAGGTAGGATTTGGCTGAAGCTTTGGGATAAAGTGACTTCCAGAATGTTTCTTCTCCCTTCCCCGCCCCCCCCTTTATTTCAGATCAGGGTCCACTTGGTGTTCATAGATGTGAAGACAGGATGACACCAGATTAAATTAATTTTTTTTGTTGCCTTGTTACACTTTTTCTTCTGAAGGTGCAGCTGGCTAGAATCAGCTAAGTAGCATTTTTTTTCTTGGATTTAATCATAGCATTTAATTAATCTCCCTGCTTTAGTCATCGGTCTGCAGCTTAGCAATTCAAGGTCCTAAGAACCTAAGCACTACTTCTAAATACATCAGTAATGGTTTTAGTTAATTCTCATGCCCAATCGTGTTTCTGAATCAAAGTGCTAAAAGAGAAATTACTAATGCACACTCTACCTCGCTCTGGTTTCAAAGCACAGAGCAACAGCAGAGTGAATGGTTATGACAGTGTCGCTTTTATCACTTTCTTGCTCCTTCTTCTCTTTCTTTCCCCCCCCCGCCCAATCCTCCAGCAATGAGCTGAATTCAATCTAGACTGTTTTACACATCTCTTGGCAAGCAAATTGCTACCTGTCTTTCTGAAAACCTATATGATCCATAAAAGAGACAAATCTGTGTGTTTTTGTCATATTCAATACTCTGTGTTGACTCTTAATCATCTTTCTTTGCTTGAGGATGTTTATCTATTTTTCATCAATTGCAATTGGTACTGCTAAGCTGTTTTTTTGCACCCAGTGCTGCATCACTGGTGATGCCTTGTCTTACCGTTCGTATTTGGGTGAGGTATGTTTGGCATACTTTGCAAAGGTAAGAGTTGTGACCGGAGAAAGTTTTCAAGTTCGAACTATTGAGTTGGCTTGGGATGAATAGCTGAGATCCAGCCTCCTCATAAGAAGGGCTGCATGATGTTTATTTCCTTTATTTGGAACAGGACTTCAAGGCAATCAGAAGATATTTATTATAGGTCTAAATTTATTATAGTGATAGTGCTGCTCACATTTGAGTCGTAGCAAGCAAAAGTTACAGGTAAGAGAAAAATTTGGACTAGGACCTGATATCCATAATAGCTGCAAGAGAGGAGGAGTAAGGGGAAGGCTGGCATGCAAGTGCTGAAGTATACAAAGGATGTAAATGACCGTCAGTATTGGATACTGGTGGAGACTGACAATGTACTTATCACCTTTCAGTGTGATCAGTTCAGGTGGCATTCAGGGTTCAGGTGTCTGCCGTTTTCCATTTGTTTTTCTAGGCCTGCAGAGTCAAAATTTAAATTTGCTGTCCTGTAGTTTGGATTGAACCTCCTGATTCATCTGAGCTCTCCCTTACTCCACATAAAGTCACTCTTGCACCTTCAATATCTCTGGTAAAACTCTGTAACCTTAAGCCTTCTCAGAGCATGTCCCTTTTCATAATGACCCTAGAACCTTTGTATCATTTCTTCAGGTAACTTTCCCAGTGTTTCCTGTCATTTTATTTATTCCAGACTAACTTCTGCAGGACAAAAACTGTGAAGGCTGTGTCTTGTTTAGTGTCAGTTGTCGTCCAGGCTTGACTGATGACGATGTGCTCTAGTTTGGGTGATCACAGCGGTTTATATTTCAGAAGTAATACCACTGCTTCTGTTGTAACTGTTGTAATCTGTAATTCTGTTGTAATCAGGACTTTTGAAGACATTTATACAGAATCTTCAGTACTTCTCAGTGGCAGTTATCATTACCTTCAATGACCAGGGAGTATTTTAGTTGTTTGAGAAGAAAATATATCCCATCTGTGGCCCTGTAGCATTTGAAAAAAAGACATTAATACACCTGTAAATGTAATTGATCAAAGCTGTACCAAAGCACTAGAGCTTGTGCTCTTTGTCAAATCGGAAAATGTGTTCATGCATGTGATTGGCATTTGATTGGCTGCTTTTTGTGGATCTTCAGGTATTAGTCATTCGTATGTGAAAAGGAGTTTTCTAAGCATAAATGTACATTAAAATTCCTACTCTAGACAAGATTTGTGAAAACAGATTTTTTTCCTCAGAACAATGTTTCTGAAATACTGTCATGGATTCTAAACTATCTTCTCTCTTAATCTTTCTGTGTCTCTCCTAGTATTAATCTTTTGCATGCTACAATAGTGCTTTTAATAGTAATTCTCTGACAGGACATGCAACCAAGAGAAAAAGGACAAATCTGATAAGGAGTGTGAAAATAAATTAGCCAGTAGCCCAGTGGTCTTTGTTATAGTAAATAATGTTTTAAGGAGATAAAAAGTAATCAGAATTAATCAGCAAGTGCAGTTACATTATTACGATAGAGAAGAGAACTGACAGAAATAATTGGAACTTTCAGGTTTTACTTCATTTGGAAAATAAGAAGAATAGTATATGCTTGCATTTCCATAAGTGTTTTTATTTGTTTTGCCATAATTTTCTTTTTAAACATCATTTTAAAAGAGCTGCTTTTTTTGCTTTTTTCCTGTTAGAACTGTATGAAAGAGAACTGGCTTGATAAAAGGAGTGGTTCTTTAATCCCTATTTCAAATCACTCTGGATTTCTAAGAAGGTATTCCTCAAAACTGTGGGAAACATTTATGGATATGTTACAGCAAGAATAATTTCTGTCTGCCTTCTTTGCTCTTCTTTCTCAAAGAGGACATGGGTATCCTGAAGTTACTGCCTTGGTTATTCTGTACCCTGGAAAAAACATTATTTAGAGAGAACAATGTTTAGCTCAGGCCAACTGCCCAACTTTTCCTTCTAATTTTCCTGCAGGTTTTCCAATCCATTGTACATGCTATGCTTTCAGAGCTACATTGCTAACCTTTCTTGAACTTGATTTTTTTTAGAGAGAGTTTGCACATGCAAAGAAATATGGTTGAAGTATTATAGGGGATCCTCTTATTATTGCATTCTGAATGAACTTGAAAATAGCAGTGTAGTGGGGTATATTTCTTATTCATAACCGCCTTCCCAGGGTGAATGTTGTGTTGTCAAGAATGTAGTAACATCTGCAACTCAAATACCTCATTTCCTCTTATCTGCTACTAAAAATTGAGATGAGGGACTTTTTTTATTTACCCCCAAAGTACCATTTTTTTGATTCTAGGGGAAAATAAGATTGCAGATGTAACTTTAGTTACCTAATGTTATGGCTTGAGAAACCAAGACCTTGATTTCTTGAGCATGTATTTTCCAGGTATACTAGCTATTCAAAGACCCTTCGCCCTCTTTCCCTCCCTCTTTTTGGAATTTGTCCTCCCATATCATTACTCTGTAGTTCATTACTATTCATAGAGAGATATCGTCTTGCTGCTTGTTGGATGTCTGCAAGGACACGCATTAGATAGTTAAGACAGCAGCTGAATGATCTGAATAATAATGTGTAATACAAGATCTAGAAATAAACCATATAAACAGTAAAAATTCCTGCAGCTTTGGAATGGGTAATTGTATTGCACTTAATGTATCTTATGATACATCATATTTGATATCTAGTTATAAGAAAATTTCCTATGCAATCTTTTCAGTTTCTCGAGACTTTATTGTGTCACCTGTACTCTCACTGAGCAGTTCCTTTGAATTGTACCTATAGACTGTTGTCCAGTGCAGAAGAGAGCACTAATTGGCTGGGTTGGAAATTATCAAGTATGTTAGATATTAGAGAATTTGGCCTTGATGATCTGCTCAGCCTTTCTTGATTTCGTGTGCTGGCACTGGTGTGTTTGATTTCAGAAGGAAATATCCTGAATTAATTTTCACTGAACTCCTCTGGCTTTCACTGTAGTACATGTACAAGTTCAGCAAGACATACTCCTGCATGTGTTACGTTGCCCATATACTTCCTTTTGGCAAGGCCCATCAGTTGAATACTCAAAGCTATCACTGAGGCTACCTTCCACTTGGCATGTAGGTGGATTTTCACTGATAGACCTGAAAGTGAGAGAGAAAAATCTAAATTAAAACCTGTCCTGGTCTGTTGTGATGAGCTCTGTAAAGGAGCTAGAGACCCACGCTGTGTGCCAAGGAGCAGCTTCAGGGAACCACCTGGGATACAGAAATACTACAACAGTGATCACTTCTTCTTGATTACAGGAGAGGAACTTTTAAGCAGGGCTGAATTTTACGCCTTGGAGATAATTAGTAAACCCTAGAGCAGGCTGTTCTTAAATTCCTGCCTGGAGATGGAATTGTACTACAGCTACAAGGAAAATCTGCAATATTGGCTTTTGATCCAACCAGTTTTGTAGAGTGGAGGTTTAGTGTTGAAATTGGGAGAATGGAATTAAACATTATCTCAGGTCAATGCTGAATTGATTTGGAAAAAACAAGAAACATGTTTCATGTCTTTAAATTTGTTACTTTATTTACCATGCATTTTTGTATTTCAGGTTTTGTGCTGTTTAGTAGACTATGATGTATTTGAAGCTTCATCTGTATTTCTTTGCATGTACATTGCCAAGTTAGCCTACTGTCTATAGAATGTTTGTTCCACAGAAATACAGGGAAAGGAAATTGGGTAATAGGAAACATTCAGTATATTAAGGGCCTCACTGTGAGTAGATTCCACTATGACATTAAATTCTGGAAATACAAGGATCTGTATACTATATCTAAGCCTACTATATATAAATACACTATTAAGAATTAATTTCAGAGAGGATATATTTTATGTATCTTTTGTATGTCATTGTCTTCTGAAATACTAACGGTAGGGCCTTTCCTCTTCCATTTCCTTATCATGAAAACTCATGAGCTCTCGCTCCTTCTCTCTTTATTCGTGAGCCATACTGAAGCAAAAAGGCTTCTTTGCTCCATCATGCCCGCCCCGCCTTTCTTTGTGAAGGACTACTCTCTTTTACTTTGAAATTTCCAGAAACTTTCAGTCTTAGTCTTGCTGCTTAAATGTAATTAACTCTGACCAAAAACTGTCTCCACCACTTCGCATGTTTTCTGTAATCAGTTAAAATTGCAACTCCAGTCTAAGAAACTTCTCTCAATGGGAAGTCAGGGAACATATTTCCCAAGTTATGAGAAAAATGATTACTGAGATGTGTAAAGTGAGACTGGATGTGTGTCCATCAGAGGAGAGAACTTCCAAAAGCCAGAGGTAGCAGGAACCTCAAGACTAGACTGCTGGGATCAGGGAAGTTTGGGGAGAGTCAGCCTCAAGCTTTTCTCACTTCTGTTAAGTCTAAAGTCTCTACTGATCCCAGGGTCTTCAAGATTATATATTTTTCACAATATGTATTATAGTGAATAGCATTCATTTTCATAGGTGCTTTGAAGTGTTGTTTGCAAGCCAGGACTACCTTAATATTGTTTGTGCGTGTGTGTTTATTGGTTTGCTTGTAATTTTGGACTAGGCTTCTGAAGTTTGTTGTATTGCAACATCTGTTGGTAAGTATTCTGAAACAATCTGCCTTTATGCAGTTAAATTGAATTAATTTTCATTCAACTGCAAAATAAGGAGAGTGGCCTCCGTTTCCTCCTCGTTCTGTGTTTCATGTTGTGTTTTGAAAGTTGCAAATTTGTTCTAGAGTTTTAAACATGGTCCCAAATTATAGCACCATTATGAAAGATAACTAAGGTTATCCAGTTTCAGGGCTTCATGCTAGGTGGGTTAACAGTTGAGTTTTCATCCTGATCCCTTCTGTTATTTGCAGTTGAATTTAAGACACTTGAACTACAATAAGATGGGTAAACTGGAGTTTCTAAAATCTATTGACTTTGTTCTTTGGAAGTGGTATTTAAATCTTGCTTATGAATGCTTGATAAAAAGAACCAAAACTCCTGAAACGTGTGTGTTTGGTATTTTTCACTGTGTGGAATTGCTGTCCTTATAAAGCTTAAAAATGAACACTAGCAAAACTTTATTTATAAAAGATTATTTTTCAAGTACTTTCAAGATTACTTTGAAGTGTACACAATAATTCTGCATTGATAATTACATGCAGGTTGTAATGATGCTCGTTCTTATTCTTGTGCGGAAAGTACCAGTTGATACGATGCTGCGCACTGTGGCGTTTAGTCTTGGAAGGTATACGGTTCCGAATCAGACCCAGAGAATCCCCACAGATATCCACCAGACTTCATATAGCATCACCTATGGTTGTTTTGGAGAAAATCCTCCAAATGCTCCCTGCCTGACTCTGTTCTTCTGTTCCACATTGAAAAAGCTGAAAACGCCTGCCAGCTGCTTTCCCCTTCCGTGTACTCTGACACATTGTCGAGGTTGTTTCTGGAACTATTTCAGGGAGCTTGTATATCAGGCTTTCTATTAGATGGGATCAATAATTCCTATAGCAATAGCTGATTCCTTTTACCATCTCAGATGATTCTGGGAAACTGTTACATTATCAAAAAGTCTGATTCTGCAGAGTTTGCAAATGTAGTTTTCCTTGGTATTATTGATATGTTTATCATGGTGTCATGAATAGCATATCCACAGATTCTTATTTCCAGAAAACATTTATAATATTTTACATTTTGTGGGGAGTATAATATAGTTTGTAAATGTATCTAGATTAAATGAAAAATAGGCAGAAACTTATGGAAGTCTCAATCCCAGTGAATTACTTGTTTCGGTGATGTTCTCAAATCTAACTATTCAGAGCAACAGTTCAGTTTCCCAAAAATAATGTGTCATGATCCCACAGGTTGCAAGCTTGCAAAGTACCTTTCCAGAAGTTTTTGTCAGGAAATTTCAGCTGTGTGGTATGGGCAAACTTCGGCCACGGAGCCAAGCGAACAGAGATGTTGGCCACGTTCTCTCCTCTCTGCTGCTGCCCTCCCCGCTCGCCGCCCCCCACCACCGCTTTCCGCGCATGGTCCCCGGCTGCCAACCTGCCCGGACGGAGCAGCTGCTGCGGCTCCACCACTGCAAATGTGATTACCTCCGTGTAGAACGCCTTTTAGGGAGCAGTGTTATTGATTTTGGAATAATGGCCCTTTTATCTTTCACTTATTTTTCAGCTTTCAGCGGTTGGCTTTTTCTTATTGCTGCTTCCATGGACCTATTTCAAAGCCAGCACAATATTTGAAGTTCAGCAGAAATAAATGACAAGCAGCGTCCTCTGCCTCTTCTATGAATAATGAAGCAGCAAGGGAAAGATTTGGTCTTTAAAATCAGTAAATGTATTGATGGGAAGGACAGGAAGGAATTAAACACTTTTAACTCTACGTTAACCTTCTTAATTCTAAGAAAGTAACAGTTAGGTTTTTAAAAGTTGGGTTTCTTCAGTACTCATTGGAAAAAAAGTGTAGGGATTGTAAATAAAGCATTGCTTCAATTTGCAGGAGTTAACTAACAGAGAAAACTTACATACATCTACTTTTCTTTTCATGGCTTTTCTATGCCTTGCCAAACTATGCTGGGAGAGCTGGTCCTGCTGCTGGCCCCAGGAGCTCTTGGGCTTAGAAGCTCTGTGCTTTTAGGTGTACAGTCCCTTCCCACTGAGAACTGACAAATACTTTGCCCTAACTAAAAGGACTTCTCCCTGCCCACCAGCAAGCAGCTTTATTTCTCATCTCACCAGTCCTTACTTGTATCCTTCCTCAACTGGTTGTAGACCAAATACCCTTGAAGTTGTCTATCACAAAACAACCATCTGACCTGAAGACCTTCTGCTCTCTTCTTATACCCTGCAGTAGTATTGTTTATACTAGTGCTGTTAGGTTTAGTGAAACTACACTGCATGGACCCCAATAACCTGCAGGTTGACCTTCACAACCTGTTGCATTTTATCTTTCCTGTGACATTTCACAGGAATAGGTAGTATGTTGTGAAGATGACTTACGTGATACAAGCTCTTGCTGAGTAGGATCTGAACTAGGACTGTCAATGTTCCCCATGGGTATTCACCACCAGGGTAGCCAGAGCCATGTTTTCTTAACAGTGGGTATGTTTGACGGTTTTGAGTGGAATTCTGTCCCCCCGTCAAACACCTGTCAGCTGTAAGCTTGAGCTGGACATACTGTGAAAGAAGCCCAGCAGAGTAAGGAACTTCATGTAAGATGCCACTCCTCTGTATAGTCTGAATTTTTTCCCTTCCAGCTAAAGAAAAGCACAGCACTGGTAATGAGAGGGGTAGTGCTATGGGTGGAGGATGGAAAAGGATTATCTGTCCCATGCTAGTGCTAAAAGCAGAGATAAGAACCTCATGAAAGCTGGTTATCAAGGTGGGGTTAACCTGGCCTGATAGCCGGCCCGATGGTTTGCAAAATTCATGTTCTGTTTCTGACAGACCTGGAGAACACTCTGAATCACGTTGGGGTAGGTGCTGCTGCAAAAGTTCTTGTGAGCTTTCGCTTGTATTCGACAGCAGCTGAAACCACATGAATATCACTGACGTTTTGTGGGGTTAAATTTAAGTCAGAATTTAACCTTATAAACAAAATACTATAAATGCTTTCTCCACATTAGATCATTACAACATATGTATTTGATGGAGATACAAGATGGACTTGAATGGGGAGGATGGGATTAGGAATGATTTCTCTTCTGATCCCATTAAGCAGCCCTGTCACCTTGAGGATGCCCAACTGGGACGTATTTTGTTTTGAGTCAATTGCAAATAATAGCATATCATTATGTGAATTCTAAGAGTGGCAATTATTACTTTGGAAAGGTAATACACTGGGTTTTTTAAAATTTGACCTTCCTGTGCCATGTGGCTGGATCACAGTGGAGTGCTGGAGGTCTGGAGATGGTACAATTATAGTAGGAAGAGAGGTTTTTTGTTCTTTTTATTTAGCAAAAATTCTCTATTAAAGATTTAGAGATGCATACAGCACAAAAGTAGGAAATTTTTATAACAATTTTCCAAAGAATAACATATTTCAGTGGAGTTCTCTGTGCCATAGCAATCCATCCTGTTTTTATCACAAGGTTCTGAGTGATAATTAAGAATGTAATTTTCATGTCATCTAAGAAGTATTTACTGACATCAACTGGAGAAGCTTTCTAAACTTGGAGGCTGAAAGTTAGTCTGAAGAGTCTCATTTCTTAAGAAACTTCTGATTCTCACATAATGGGGGTGGCAGTTTAAAAAAGGCAATAAAGTATTTTTTAATTAAAAATGAGATGACTACAATTTCAAGTCCTGAACAAAATGCAAAGCAGTGGGAAAGTGCATGATAATTCTGAGCTGGTTACCTCCCACTGCAGCAGGTTTATATATATTTTCATATTGCTATTTCTGTAAATGTTACTGACTTTAATTTGACTAATCTGAGAATTATCCTTTTACTGTTGGCCCAATACTGAAAATTCAGTTTAATATCACAAGCGCAAAAACATCCTGTCATCTTTCTTGTCTTTTGAGAAATTCTCTAAGTGAGTCAGTTGTTAATATAAAAATAAAAATGCATAGTAAAGAAGAGATTGAAGAATAACTTAGTTCCATATATATATATATTTATAAAAAACAACCCCAGGGTATCTTAATTCCTGAGGTAAACTAGCACTATAATAAATAAGTCACTGATGCACACACTGCTCCTCACAGATGCAGGGGTATGGAGTCCACTCCTTTTGTACTTTGGATTGAGTTGTGTGCTATGTTTTTGGGGGTGTTATGTGGCCTCACATGAGTTTTAGCTGAGCAAGAATCACTTGACATTGCTGAAATAACCAGGCTTGTAGGAGTTAAGATGCAGTTTTAAAAGCCGTTTGTCCTTCTCTAGGCAGATCTTCAGTGAAATTAAAATTGGGTTGAAAAATGTTATTGCTACGTAATAAGCCAGAGAATGTTTTATGGGAACAGCGGAACTTAGAAGTATTGCAGTGGCTGTAAAGCATCAAATACATATAAATACGTCAGTTATGGCAGATAAAAGAAAGTACAGACATTTCTGTTTGTCATGATTGATTTACCACATGAAATTTTGAAAGAACGCAGAAAAGAGTACAGAGCATCAGATAATATTATAGAAGTGTTAGCCAGTTTTAATTAGGGAGCATTCTTTATCTGTTCCAGCCTTGCTTGTATGGCCGCTCAGGCTTTCAAAATGATTTTCCAGGCTTTGTTGTGGAGATTCTAATTTTGGTTTTTTGTTCCAAGTTTCCTACGTTACCATTTCTTACTAGTGGTGGGGTGGGTCAGCCCCATGGAGCGCCTAGAAGGCAAGGAGTTAAGTTCTGTCCCCAGCTGCCAGACACCCCACAGCTGCTGCCAGCAATCCAACAATACAGCTTAATAGAGCAGCAGGAGTTCCTTGAAGGGGGGTGTTAACAAGGCTAATTGGCAACATGCACTTCATTCTCTGCAGCTGGAGGGCATAAACCATGAGCAGGCAGAAGCTGGGTGTAGGATTGGTGGTGGGGAGGAGTACAGGTGGAGTACAAGCTGGGTTCAAGTAGTCACAGTCCAAGTTGCAGTGCTACCTTTATGCAGCGTGGCAATGACCTTTCTTGGCCAAAGAAAGGGTTTTGAAGGAAGAAGCACTAATAGTGAGGTGCAGGTTCCTGCCTGCCAACTGTCTTGCCTGGCTTGAAGGGCAGCTATCCCAAAGTCAGTGCTTGTGGGAGCTGGTGTAGGTTTTTGGGCACTTGATGGGATCCATCAATGAAATCCTGTGCTTTGGTCCTTTGGTGTAAGACCAGCTCCTTGCTGTCCCGTGCAGCCCTTGATCTAGTCCCTTGTATTAGGCTCAGGCTGTGCAACTCTGTGGTTGCCCCTCGTAGCCACAGTTCCCTAGACAGCAGTGGGCTTCCAGCCTCATGCGGACCACCGGCCATAGTTGCACCGAGTCCTGCTTGGTAGAGGAGAGGATGGGGTGATGGTGGTGGGGATGGGGAGGTGCCTGTGCTCCCTGCACCGTGCAGGGCTCACACCTCAGTGGCAAGTGTGAAATGTCACAGTGCTGCCATGCTTGGGCTGTGGTTCTGTGGTTGGGTGCTACATATGCCCAGAGCCACCTGCTGTTGCAGGAGCCAGAGGCTGTTACCAGCAGCATGTGCCTTGCAGAACTGTGAAGCTGAAGCCTCAGGACCCAGAATGCAACATGAGTCCCCAAAAGCTTCCCCTCCTGAGGCAGAAGGTGAGAAAGGAAAGCTGCAGGGCAGAGGAAGAACATTCATAGATGACTTTCATCTTTCCTGCATCTCTTGTGTCTGAGGTTTTCTGTCCTTCATCAGCCTACTAAAAAAAGCAGCCCTGTGCAGGAGTTAGGTGTGCTGGGTGTTTCAAGGTTTAATTTGCTAGTATAAAACCTGAATGTTTGTTGGTTTACAGTGGCACGTGAAAGTAGTTGGGTATTCAGACTGGTGGTTTTGGAGTTTTCTGTGCTTTTTCTTCTTAAATCTGGTTTCTACTATAGATGTTCGTAATGAAAAGGATTAAACAAATCATTGAAGAAAATTAAGGATTTAAATATAAAACTAATTTTATTAAGGAAGTTAAGCAGTTAGTAATCCATTTATAAATTTTATACTATGCTATGTTTGTAGATTAGAGCTGTTCGTATAAGCTTTTAATATTTGTAATTTTTTTATCGCTTTATATGGGATGATGTGTATGAAATGAAAACTAATGATATTTTCAGTTATTTGTTTTTGAGAATGGTCTTCTTGGATTTGTTAGTCTCACATTGGCCTTTGACAGAGCCAATAGCTTTTTGAGTGGGAGCTGTAGTTTAAGCTGTTCTGTTTAGGCTAATAGCACAATTTTTAAATAAATTGTTTCCAAACTGCTGTGGCAACACACTTGATTTTCTTTTCAAACCTATCTATTTTAAATTCTAACTTTTAAATTGGATATTGAATAATATTGAGTTATTGAAAAGTTATCCGTTTATCAGCTTTTAGCAAATGACAGGCATGCAACTGGAATTTAAACTTAACTGGAAACATTGTAAATAATTTGTTTTCATAGCAATTGGCAGTGGGTAGCAATTTGAACTCCCATAGTTACCAAGGTGATTTAGAAGCACAAGCTCCTGATGGTCAAGTCCCAATGAGCTGCTTACATTTTTTAGAATCATCTGCTGTTTTCTGTTCCATTTTGTCTTTCTGAACTGTGCTCGTTTATTGAGGAAGAAAGGAAATTAAATTCTAACTCTTTTTCATTGAAAACCAATATAGTTGTAGAAAATTTGACTCCTGCTTGGAGTAAACAACCTTGTGTGTCTGTAGAGTCTCTCTGTTGCAAATGAGATAATTTTTGACGAAAGAGTTACAAATATCCTTTGAAATGGATGAATCGCTACCTTTTCCCTTAGCTTCCTATATATTTATTTGAAATTCTGGGGGAGAATTTTCTTCTTAATCCTCAGGACTGGCTTGTTAAGGCTGTTTAGGGAAGCAAGATGTATATAGACACGTAAATCATAAAGAATTTCCTTCTCTTTCAAGAGTAATTGATTTAATGGAATAGAAGGTGCTTGCATGAAAGGCAAGACAATTATCAAGGACCATCAATAACTCTCCCAGAAAATGCACTACACTAGGAAGAGGGCAGTTAGAATAGAGGTAATGCTCATGGCAGCAGTCCAACTGGCTGTGATTTTTGTTTGATGCTTGTACTCCTTTATCCAAAGATGTCATATTTTATGAATGGCTGCTTTTTTTCTGTGTAGGTTTTTGTTTTGTTTTCAATCTTGCGTGGTTTAAAAACCTAAGTAAATAATTGTGGTTCTGCTTGTATTCCTGACCTTAACAACGCAGAAAGCCTTTCCACGAAGTGCAATGGCAGGGAAGGTCCACGCCTTTCCAGCTTGGACCTGAAAATCCTTTCCTTCTCTCTTCATCGCCTTACAAAACGGCCCACTCCTCCAAACTGCTTCCTCGCTGTGTAGGATGAATGACCATACGAATTTTGTCTAGAAGAGAAGTACAGACAGTCACATTTGGCAGAAACTTTGGGTGGAAACTTCAGAAACACCAAGCTGATCTAAAATGTACGTTTCTCTGCAAAGCGAAGGGCTGCGAGTGGGAGCACCAGCCTCGCAGGTTGTGCTGGCTCCTGGAGGGGGTCCTGCTTCCAGATCCACTGGGTGTTTCCGAATGTCTCATTGTATAAATTAAGAAAATAGATGGGGAAAGCAGGTGGAAATCTCTCTGGGGGATTTTGTTTTTAACTTGCTATAATGTTTTAATAGTTAGCAGTTAGAGCTAAGCAGGTGTTTTAAGGGCTCTTATTTAACAATTATCACTCATTTCCGGGCTTCCTGTTTGTTCGGACTGCTGGAGAACATCACAAAATCAGGCAACTGCTCTCAAAACCTCTTTTAACCCTTTGTCACCCAGTGAAGCTGGAAAAACCCTTCATCAAAGATTCACCTGTCTGAAAGGATGAAGGACATAGTACAAAGCCCTTGTGGTGCGAAGATTGTCTGGCAAATGAAAACAAGGCTCTTGAAAATTATCACAGAATCATGTGGGGCATTGGAGCATTGCATCATTGAGAAAAGATTGTATCATTGCTTCATCTTTTTGTCTGATTTATATCTTGGATCACTTGTAAGGAAGGAACTTACAGAAGGTCATGGAGCTCATACAAGTTGGAGGTTTTTTTGGTTTGTTTGTTTTCTCCTCCCTTAACACTTTCCATTAACTATTGCTCTGGACATGACAGATGCGTGAGGATTTATAAACATGATGGAGTTCTAAATCAATGTAATCTAACCATCCTTCAAAACCTCATACATGTTCCAAATAATCTTTGTTTTGAATCGTTGTGGTGTTTTGTTTTTTTTTTCCCCTAAATCCTAATCTTAGAGAACTGTGAAGGATTTCCTTTTGTCTTCAGCAATTCTGTTGATAATATGCAAATGAGTTTTTTACCTACTCATAACTCTTATTGCATGGGCCATTACTAAACTATAGTGAAAGTGTAACTTTAATCAAGATTTTAAAAATTTAAAAAATTTTTGAAATTAAACCACTGGCAGCACTTTGGAGTTTGATATTTGGACGCAGAGCAAACTTATAAGACTGTGAGGGCTTTTTTTGTTAATACTATAGCAAGATTTACTGTCAAATGGCTCAGATTAATATTTAATCATAAAATTAAATAAATGTAGGCAGTTATTTTCTGGGGTGCATGTATAGTTTGCATGGTACATATTTCTGTTTTTTCAAGCAGGAAGTCTTCAAGAAACTGTCTCAGTAGGTTCAGTAATACTGCTGTAGTTGAGAAACAAAAATAGAAAAAATGCTTTTTATTTCTGGTACAAGTTGGAGTGCCCCTGGAGGCTGTAGAGATGGATAAAAAGGGACAGTCTGCCTACTAGTAATAGCCCTTGACTGGTGAGTCCTGGTGAGAGTAAAAAATTTGGAATTTATGTCTATTCCTACATTCACGTGCTGCTGATGGTATTGATGCCAACCTCAGCTTAGTTCATACTGATTTAAATATGTACTTTTCGCAGAATCACAGAATGTTAGGGATTGGAAGGGACCTCGAAAGATCATCCAGTCCAATCCTCCTGCCGGAGCAGGAACATCCAGATGAGGTTACACAGGAAGGCGTCCAGGCAGGTTTTGAATGTCTCCAGAGAAGGAGAAATTACGCCTCAGTCTCCCCAGTGTAACAGAGACTGGAGTCAGGCCAGGTGTAGCTCTGCTCTAGCAGAGAGACCCTTGGTGAAGAAACTGTTCCTACCATCAGAAAAGCAATTGTTCTGAATGGGAGTGTGGGGAGGAGAGACCCTCAGCGTGCTCTGGGTGTGTGTGCACATGTGTACGTGTATGCACACACACACACACTATAGATGGTTTGCAAGGTCTGTGAAGTTACAGGGAAATGCTTTCTTTACATATCATCACATGCACTTACGTCTGTTCCCAGTGTTTCTGCTGTTATCTGTGCTGGTACCAGGTCTCATTTGGTTCAAGAACTTCTAACAGAGACCTTAAAAGTGTTACTGAATTTAATGTTATAAGCTTCCTTCAGCTGAAATGACAAAGGATTTTAGTTTTCCAGTTGTAACATGCTTGGGCTAGTTTGCATGATGATTTATATTAAGCATGTAAGTAGTAAAATTATTTGCAGCTTAATATGCTGCAAATTCAGTCCTCAGAAGAGAATGGGGGAAAAAACTCTGTATTTTTTATGCTGGTTCAGGTACCTTTCAGTTTCCTGGTTAAAAGTGTACCATAATTTATCCTGTTTCCTTTTAAGATAAAGTACGTATTCTACAGATTTTCTCTCTCCCAGATTTCCTGTTTTTTTTTTTTCTCACATTGTGTCTAAAATCAAATTCCACTAATACATTAGTGGGAATTAATAAATCCTTATATTGAAAACCTAAGGAGGCAAAGCAACAGAAACCCATGAATGGTGTCAAAGGAAAGGAACAAAATTGTTTACCTGAAATACCGAAACAAATTCTGTTACTCCTTGCAGTTCCCCAGAATAGGAAGTAGGTGTTTTATCCTGGAGCTGCTACACAGGGTAGAAGTTCTCACAGGCACCCTTCAACATTGCTGCTGCAGAAATAATAATTTATTACTCTTGTTGAGAGCCTACAATCTCTTTTAATGTTTTGCTTGAGCTACTCTACTGAGCTGAAATAATTGTTGGTGGAATAGTTGGGCTTTATACTGCAGGCATCTGATTCAGCTTACAACGAGGTCAATATGCTCGGCCCAGGTACCTGGTGCTGGTTTGGGTTGATTTTTTTTCAAAGGTGTGTTGAGGATTAGGAGGCACAACGCAGGAGATTTTCAGCACTTGAGTCCTCAAGGTACGTTTTGAAAACCTGTCCTCTGTTAATTTCAGGTGAAAGTTGTCCAAATGTAGATAAATCAGGTGGTAGGCAGGTGCTTCTGGATTTCTTTTTCCAAGCCTGCTAGTAGGTGAAGGGTTGGATGAGTAGCATGTTGGATGATGTCTTCTGGTATTGTGGTCTTAAATGAAGCTCGTGTCTTTTCCAGTGTGTGATGTTTCTGTCTTGCAGCTTTTGTCACTTGGAACAATCTTCCTCAAATGTTCTGCCGTACTGACTCTTAGACTAGTGTCAAATCTCACATGATGCTCTGTGTTTTAAGGGGAGAGGTGGTAGTAGGAGGGAGGTTTTTGTTGCTTGCTTGAACAATGTGGCTTTTTTACTTGTACTTTGCTTTTCTTTTTACTGTAAACAATATAAATTTCTTTGAATGATTTGCAATTTTTTGTGATGACTATATAGGTAGGAAAGATGCATCATTTACTGTTGTGTACTATGGGCAAAAAATATCACAGTTCGGTCACGTATTTACTTTTAAAATAACTTTGAGAAGGTTTAGTTTAGCTCTTTTGTAACTACTCTTATTTTTATGCAGTCCTAAAATTACATTTGGCCCCTGGAAGGCAACCGTGAGGCTGATGTGGCCCCCGGTGAAAATGAGTTTGACACCCCTGCCCTATGAGATCACTGTATGCCCAAATTAGCGCTTTTTCTCTTTCATATATATATCACTTTCTGATTATTTTTATTCCCCTTGGTAGTTTCAGAAGTAATTTTGTTCTTTCTCTGTTATAGACAGCTTGTAACAATATCAAAGACAAAGCATGATTATAAAATTTGGAAGATTTCCTTTCCTTTTTTCTTCCTAACACATGCTCTGAACAGAGCAGCAGTTTCAAAACTTTTCATGTATGTGGTAACTAGAAATGGATGTGTGTGCAATTCTGAGAGATGGAACAATAACAGATGTTCTCCAAAGCAATAGGTAATTCCTTGGCAATTCATCAAGAAAGAACATGCAACCTAGGGGAAACCAGGCTTCTTGTAAAGGGAGTATTCTCAGATCCAGGTGTAGAAATCAAAGACTTTGTGTGTACCAGCTTCTATTTTGGTGGGCCAGGAAATGTAACCAGTTTTGTGTAGAAAGGATCAAATCATGTAGTTCCTATAAAAGTTTGCAGAGTGTTCTTTTCATGTAGTAGGAGACTCCTCGACAGCTTTCTTCTGAGGGAAGGCAAGCATTTCTTCATATTATTTATTGTATTTCTTTTTCAGGTGCCCTTAGTATTATGTCTCTTCGGTAATAACATCAGAAAAATTCTTGAAATGTTGCTTGAATCTGCTGGCTTGTAGCACAGCAGTGCAAATTTCTTTGCTTATCTGAAACTTTAAAAACAAAGGAATGCAGCGGGCACAGAGGCTGCAGCGCCATTGTATTAGTCCTACTTCTGCCAAATGAGGATCAAGCAGATTAGCATCTTAGTTCTTTTCTGATGTGTTTTTAGTAGGTACATCAAGACTGAACACTTTTAAGAGAGGCTTAATGGATATAATGTTTTCATTTGCGTAGAGTCCAAAATTTAGAGTGACTCTTACAGTAGTACTTAGAGATCATAACATAAATATCAGTTAGATTGCATAGCAATTACGTGACTGCAAAACAGCAAAAATATGGCACAGCTGAAGTTGCAAAGAAGAAAATAAGAGGTCTACAGAGATTTTCTTAAATTCGGGAATTTTCTGTATTGGGAATAGGAGCTTGGCTTGTGCATGGTGTTCCGTATTCCTCTGTCCTTTGAAGTTGTAGGGATCAGTATTGTTTTCCATCTGTGTTAGTTTTTTTTCATTAGTTCAGCCTCTGTCTTCCATGAATTAGCACTTGTGTTATGAGAATAATGCAGCTTCATAAGAAGTCCTTTCTGTCCTGCATGCAGGCTACAAAGACATCAGAAAACAACACTGAATGCCCATTTATTTAGTAGGAGCTACAGTGTCAGATGCTCCCAGTCGTCTCTGAACATCTTGGGGCACACTCGGGTCCCAATACTGATTTAGTGACACTCTGGTACAGTTTATGTGATTCAGAGTGCAAAGCTGTTTCTTGTGCGTATAAAAGTTAAGGATTAATTTTTTTACCCTGTGCACAGGCATTTCCAAGAAGAATGAAGGGAGCAAAACTAAAAATAACATGGAAGGGGAATAATACTACTCATATGCTTTTGAATGGTTGCTTTCCCCTCTTTCAGTCCATAGCCTTCCATAGAGTACTAACATTTTTCCACATTGGAAATTATTTCTGAAGATTATTCTCTGTGGGAGTTTTATTTCTATTTGTCTAACTCCTTAGAGTTAAAAAAAAATAATGTTTGCATACACTGTTTTTAATCCAGATTTAGTTCATACTTAGTTCATACTTAGTTCATTTAGTTCATCTCCATAAACTAAAGCTGGATTAATTTTTCAGATAGAGATTTGTGGACAAGATGGACTTATTTTAACACAGTATGTAGAAACCACAACTTATATCTCTGCTCAGTATCTTGCTTTCTTTAAGTAGCTAATACGAATCCCCACTTTTAATCTGCTCTACAAAATTTGCCTTAGTATGTAATTTCATTTTTAGTTTCAAGGTATTTTATTATTGCCATTTGTATGATGCATACAGTTATAAAATGAGCAAGACAATTAATTAAACCTTAGGTTTGGAATGCCACACTTGAATGTAGGTCCACTGAGACCTTCCTTTTGAGAGTTGATAAAATTAATAACATTTAAAAGGAAAAGTCTTTTTTTTCTGACGTATCTGAGCCTAGCAGCATTGGAGTGATATTAAAGATTCTGTGGTTGAGCTTAAAATAAGACTTTGTTCAGCATTCTCATTGAAGTTCCCTTCTTTTGAAACCTACTCTGTATTCTTCTGATGCTGCTTTCCAGAGATAGCTACATGTGGTTTGTAATACACTGGAAGGATAAAAGTATTTCTGACTATCATTGCATGGGCATCTTTATTTTTTTGTTATCCATTTAGTGACACTTAGTAAAATCAATGCACCAGAAATAATGGAAAAAGACAGAAGAAAAGCATGTACATACTCATAACTATTACTGCAGTAGCAGATAATTTCAGGTAGAGTAACTTTGAGATAGATAACTAGATGCTTTTGCTGTCACGTATGTCCGATTTCTCAGAAAGACCAAGTGTCCTTTTCTGGAGCGTGTCTGTCTTTTATTCTGTTTTCACTGACTGCATCTCTTTTTGCGGAACTGTTTTCTAGCAGTAGA
Organism: Caloenas nicobarica; assembly: GCF_036013445.1. Lineage (NCBI taxonomy): Eukaryota > Metazoa > Chordata > Aves > Columbiformes > Columbidae > Caloenas > Caloenas nicobarica. The sequence goes on along the minus strand of NC_088247.1, from coordinate 92,880,253 downwards.
GCTGGTCATGAGGGGGAGGTAATTTAGGACAGAGAAAAAAAATATTGTGCCAGTAAGGGCATAACTTGTTTCTGTCTCCCCCCAGATATGTTCCCAGTAAACGTGGAGCCTTGCGGTAGCTTTCCATTTCTTGTCATTGGTTTGGTGTGAAGGGCAAAGCTGCCGTAAGCTCGCGGCATTTCAATACGTGATCCTTCACAACAGCTCTGACACTACCATTAAACTTGATTCTTTACAGAAATTTTTGTAGTGTGAACTGAGTAATTATCCCAATTTATGTACAGTGTATGGGGAGGTAAAAGGAGGCTAAGTAGTTGAGAGTAAAACATGCAGTTTTGATGTGTTTTGACTGTTTGCCTAGCTAAATGAGAAGGAAGCCATGGGTTTTTTTAAATGCATTGTATTACCATTTTTAATGACTTTATAAAAAACCCACTACTAAATATTGACATGGTTCTGAAATAAGTGTTTTACAGCTCCCAAAGCTTGATATTTAGTAATTTTATAGAAAATTACAAATATGTAGCAATAATTAAATGCAAGTAATAGATTTTATCTTTAGCTGCTGAAATCTTTTGGTATAAAAATATCTTTTCAAATAACTGCTTAAATTCCTAGAAAAAGCTGCAATAAAAAAGGAATTCAAGAGGCAGTATAGGAAGTATTTGAAGTAGTTGTTTCTCTAATATAAGTTAACTGGACTCTGGTTCCTAGAATGAGCTGCTGTTTCTTGAACACTCAGAATTAACTGCAATTTCCAGCATGTAAAAGATATCTCTTTGTCTTTTAAAAATGTGCCTTAGTTCATGGTTATAAAATCAAAGCCGTGTGTAATAAAAATCATTCTGAATGAAATATTGGTTCATCAATTGTAAATTTTGTACCTGAAAAAAATCCTTGAGAAACATTGGTTGTCAAGGTAAAATGGCAGGTTTTGAAATGATGCTAACTTAGCTTTTGTGTCTATTGTCTTTTATTCCAGTATTTCTTTTTCTTTCCAAATGTCTGATAGAGCTTGTGAGCTCTGTGCAACGTGCCTATGTAGTAGGAAAGCCAGTCTCTCTCCATTGTTTTAATGTTAGAGTATTTACTCCTGTTTATATTTTTCATGGTGCATTTTTTACAACAAAAGTTGAAGGGGGGATGGGAACCTCATCCTAATTAAATGATAATAAAATAATTCAAGTAAACTAGTCAGGTCATAAGTTCATACATTGAGTCAGAGAGGTCCAGTTCCTTCCTTTGATATTGTTCAAGGGGTGAGAGCAAAATGCAGTGTAAAGTTCCCTTACTTTGTGGCAAATCTATGGTAGCAGGCAAAAAAGCTGTCATGGTCTGCATTAAATAAAAGGCCTCATTTTGTAGAGGAGTGAAGGGCTCAGGGGTGAGGAGGATGAGGAGAGCCCAGTGTGGCTGCCAGGTTGTGCCTTATGCTCACTTGTAGGGTGTTTCAGGGTGTACCTACTTCATAGATGGTACCTGGATGCCTGTAGGATCCTGACTGTCCCAGGAGTAAGGGCTCTCCTCGTTGCCAAATTAAGCAGAGAGCGTTCAGCTTTGTCACGAAGTAGAAGAAACTTCACTAAACTCTTTCTAAAATACCTGGTAGTGTTTCAGGTTTATTGTCGGGCCTGTTCATGGTGTTAAAACCAGTTGATTTTCTTTTAAAATGATCCAGGATGAAAATGAGAACAAATTGCAGGTCAGGGTTCAGACTTAACCTGTTTTTTCTTAGGTTTGGGGGGAAAAAATAGGTTAACTAATGATCTTAAAGAAATTTTAACAGTAAACCAGCAATTGTGTGGGGCTTTTTTTCCCAGCATTTTCTGAGGCATAAGGAAAATGTTGATAAATTGCATTTCTTCAATTCTGAACACACAATTCCAAAGTTACTTTTTTTGTTTGTTTTTGGTTTTTTGGAGGACAGTACAAGAAAAATGACCAAATTACCCAGAAATAGACACATTTCCATGGCCAGATACCAGCTGCTCTTTGAGCCAGATCTGGAGAATGATAACATTTTTATCCTTTTATCTTTACTGGATCCCACTGCATCTTTATCTTCAATAGATAGCAACTTCACTAGCATGCACATATGTATGTATGTTGAATTTTTAGAAAGGGAGCATTTTTCCTTGATGGGGGAAATGATTTTGTGGTGGGTTAAATTGAAAGCACTTTTAAAGGCAGCTGCTTCGTAGAGATTGAAATCTGAAACAACCCAAAAGAGAAACTGTGTGGACTCCTGGGAAAAGTTAAAATGCAACATATTTGACTGGGCCACAAGCGACAGATTGGATAGGGTCAGGGAATCAGAAATGGAAACAGTCCAAAACTCTCACTCTGCGATATTACACAGACATCATGGAGATCTACAGGATTCCCCAGAGAGCCTTACTTAAAGGGGGGGTTGCCTGGATGGTTAACAAGGTCATACTTGTGCATGAATCATTTTCATCTTTATTACTAGTAGGGAAAAAACACTACATTAAAAAAAAATCACAAACAAACAAACAAACTCCTGAACCCACACACTAAAAACCTTTCTTCCCCAACACAGATGTAACTTTCCTTCCACTTCTGTCTTTGAGTTTCTGGAGTAAATGGACTGTTGCTGTTACTCTGGTCAGGCAAGTCTTTGGGAACTGTTTCTATGCTTGAAGCAAAAAAATTTAATATGTAGTTCCCATTGCAGATCACCTTTTAAGTTTTGGTGTGGTTTTGAATTTGCTTTTGCCTTTTTTTTTTTGTTGTTGTTTTGTTTTGATGTGTGCGTGGTTTTGTTTGTTTTGTTTTGTTTTCAGGTAAGACTGGAGAGAGAGTTTTGAAACAAACTTTGATAGGACTAAGTTTTGATGATAGGGCTGTCCAAGGCGGAGACTTCTGCAAGCTGTGTGGAATAACGCTACTGGAAATTGTAGTCCAACCAGAGATGGAGGAATGAGCAATGAGCGTATCCAAAATTTAGATGCATCCCTGAGGAAGCCTGTCCTGCCTGCCTCCATGCTCGTCACAGATAGCAGATTTGTCATGACACTTCCCCCAGGTGTGAAATTATTCCTCCTCCTTCTGTAGGCAGCACATAGAAGGATTATGGGTGGTCAGCATTTTAAAAACTGGTTGTAAATTGAGACAAAAAGTTTATTGAAGGCCAGACAGACTTGCCGCAAGACCAATCTCTGCACTGTCTATGTGGAATTAGAATTGCAGGGCCTCATGCTGTAAACTCCAAATGGAGATTTTTCTGTGAATCAAGTGGTAAGGCTCCTCGCTTTTTTGGGAAGTGAGAGCTATGCCACAGCAGAAGTATCTGTGAGTTTATCAATAGGCTACAATAATGACTGATTGCTCCTAGTCAATTTAACAATTCAAATAAAACTCTTTATATGGCAGTGTGCCTAGAACCTGCAAACTCTGATGAATAATGGTAAAGAGATCAGGGTCTTATTTGACAAATATGTTAAGGAAAGCCTGAATTTTTTAGAATTTGAACTCTAAATAAGGCTAATCATAGGAGGTGAAAAAGGCGCATGGAGGGTGAATTAAGTTTATTGCCCAGAGTAACTCGGCAGGTCAATAGGAGAGCTCACAGTAGGACTTCTGAAAGTATTCACATTTTGAGAAAATTCTTTACAGGGAGAAACTCTGAGCTTGCTGGTTTGGTTTATATAAAAGGAACATTGGGAGGTTACTTAATTTGGGTACGTAAAGTACCATTTAAAAAATAGAGTACTGTTTGAAAAATAAAGGGTAAAATGAGAACTGAGGGCTAACCAGATAGATTAAAATTAACAGCAAAGCACATATTTCTTTTCACATTAAAAGTGATAAACTAATGAAAGTGCTTAGCAAGGAATGTAGCAGATCCTTCATCCCCAGACATTTTCAGAAAAGACTGAAAGTACTTCATGGAAGACAGGCATTAGCTTTGCGATACTTACTTGGCTTTGTATTAATAGAAGAGTAAGTATGCAGCATGCTGTGCCCTCCATTATCAGAAATGGGTGTTCCTTATACATTCAGAACTAAATTTTAAGTCAGTCCAGTTTCAGGAGCCCTATTTGGTTGTATAAAATCTACAAAGAAATTACCCAAACCTGAATATTCTTGTATTTTAAAAAAAAGGAGTTTGGATTATAATCAGTTTTTTTCAAAGAACAATATCTGAATGTGCATGCAAATGCGACTGCACTTTGTTTCATTGTGAACTAATACAGGAACAACAAAATTGTTACAATACAAGGCAAGCTAAGTGTCAGGGCGGAATTTTTTTTTTTTTCTTAAATCCAGGAAATACTGGAAAGCTTCATTGATATCTGGAAGAGTGATATTTGAAAAAGATTTGCCCAGTCTTTCATGTCAAACTCATTTCTAACATGTGAGAACTCCATGTGATTCAGTTTAAAACACTGCAGTAAATGAAAATAAATGCTAAAGAAAAATGTTTGGTGATATAGCATATGCTAGGATGTGTTTTTTCTTAGGGAATTTTGAAGATGTATCTATTCCTGTTGTGCCACTTTTGGCTGGTGGACTCTGCTGCCTGACTTTTCAGGAACAGTAATAATAGTAGTGGCTATTTTTGCCATTTCCTTTTCTGTAATCTCTGTATTCAAGATGTTGCGTTCTGGTCTATCCGTTTCATGGAATATAGGTTGCCTGGCAGCATGTGTCAAGCTGCTAAATTTTATTGTACTTGATTTTCCTTTTCGCATTTGAACATGGGTAGCATGGACTATAGCAGTTTTCTGTTTTGTTTTTCTTTTAACAAAGCGTTTTGTAGCTAACATCTGAGGAGTCTCAGATTTGCTCTGGATTTGTTATGGCTAAAGCTGCAGAGGAAGTCCAAGTGAATCACAGATAATTGTAGTCCTCGGGATAGCCATTTTGTTAACAGAATTAACATCATTAATCTTTCTAATCTGATAATTAAACAGAGGGTAAAACATCATCAAAAACTATGTTTAAACAAAACCTCAATGCTATTAAATGGTATCTAAAGATCTTACTGTAGTAAGGGAAAAGCAAATAGAGCCAAAGAGAAAAAGTTCCAATGATGATTTCTTCTGGAAATAAAAAACTGGTTCCTCTGGCAATTTTTTAGAAAGGTACAGAATTTAGCATTGGAGGCTACGTTTTCTGTCAAATTTTTGAGGGTTTTTTCCCCCAATTCTGAGTATTTGTTAGGAAAAAAAAAAAAGTTAAATGTTTTAGTGCTATTTTGGAATTTAATTTTTCACGGTTTTTCAAGGATTCAATGATTTAACTAATTTGAATAGTTTTAGGTGATTAAAACTGCCACATTCACTGGCAAAATGTTTCTCTGACACAAGGTTTTTAGAAATGATCTTTTCCTTTAGAAAATGAGAATGGTCTTGCTATTTAGATATGGGACTGAGACTTGAACAGTGCATCCAGTTGCCAGTTCTAGACATCCTTACTTAAAAGGCCAGTGTGGAAAGGGTGATGGGCAGGGAAGTCGGGGGGCTCAGAGGCCTCACTGCAGATACGGCGTCATCCTGCCTGTGCTCGGTGCTTGCGCTTGCTGTGGAAAAGGACCAACGTGTCCCCATGGCAGCCGGTTTCTGTAAATACTGCCGGCAGTTGTCCGTGTCACGTTGTGCGAAGGCAGAGTGAAATCTTTCACTCTCAGCTAAACAAGCATTTAGAAATATATTGTTTTTTAAAAAGCCAAGATACTTTTGCAAGTAACTTGTTTTATTTTCTTAATTCTCTTCTATTCCTTCTTCTTTCAAATTTCTTTAAAACTTAACTTTTAGTATAACTTGAAGAAAGTCTCTGAATCGATGCAATTTTTGGCAGGCTGTAAGTAGGAGAGCTATTTCCAGGAAGGATACTTTTGTTTAAATACTTGATGCCAATTCTGTTTTACTATTGTGGTTCGTATATCATTCAACATTTGTTTATTGTAATGTCAGTGTTTGTTGTAAAGCAGCTCAGATTGCAGATACATATGTGAAAGGACATAGAGAATAGTTGTGTAGAACATACTTTTTCCTTCCATCTTCATAACCCATCAGAAGAATGTTTATTTGTAATTCTTGAAGCCTGTGTATTCATGCTTTCATCTTGGTGCTCACTGAAGGATTTTTTTTTTTTTTTAACTGGGAAATAAATATTTTTGTGGTGTTTTTGCAACCTCTTCCCCTTACTATAGCCAAATGTAGATAATTCTATAAAGTATCTGTTCCTTTTTCTTTGTGTCTGTTTCCAGTTTCTTTCCTAAAAAATAGAGAGGGATCTGAATGGGGAAGTAGGAGATACTTTTTTTTTTTTTTTTTTAAAGTGCATTGAAGGTACTAAAAATGATCAGTTACAAGGATATCTAAACAGAGACATCTTATTTGTTAAAATGACAACCTTGCAGTTCCCTGGATGAATAATAAAACCTCTTAAGTTGTCATGGTTTTGGTGTGTTGATTTTAAAACTGTTGTAAACTTCTTTGTTAGTTTTAAATAGCTTAGCCCTTATGTTAGGGAGAAACTTGGTCTTTCAACAAAGCAGAGCAGCTTAAATAGTAAAGAGAAATGTTCTAAGATTTAAGAATGATATTAAAAGTAATAGTATGGCTTTGTTTCCAAAATTCTAGCATAGTTGTGTTCTTGAAATATTATTTCACTTCCTCTTGTTTGCTTGTGACAACTTCATGCCACTTCTGAGCTATATATAAAATATTTGGCTTTTTATGTTCCCATGATTGTCTCTCTTCCCAAGATCTTTTGTTCTTTTCAATCACTTGTGGTTTTTTATTGAAGATATTTCAGTCTCTATGTTATGTTATTTCATCAGCTCTCTCAAGTTCTGCCTACCTGGAGTAGTGTTCTTTGTTTCTTACACGGTGGCAGTAGTCCAGAGAGCTGCTGCTCTTTGGCACAACCTTGATAGTCTGAGTTCAGCCCTAGGACATTCTTCTTTGGCCTTGGATGCCAACGTGAGACTTGAGACAAAACCTGAAGTCAGTCACTGAACTATATGTTTAAAGGTCTCCGTGGTGTTCAGCTGTGCTTGGTCAGCTTGATTGTTGGCCAAAAGTTCACGAAGGATACGTACACTTCAGTTAACTGTGAGATAAACCAGGGATTTTTTCATGTGAAAAGACCACTTTTGCACAGAAAGACCTCGGGTGCTTGAGAATTTTTAAGCAGGTCCTGATAGCTTCTAGAAGTGTTTCCTCAAATAAGATATTGTTCATTTTCTGGAAATTTGGGGGACAGACCTTATTAATTCATAGCCAGTTGCTGAGATCAAAGACTTTTCTGGGCACACCTCCAGGGCTGCCTTAAGTGCGTAATCTGCAGTTTCAGCCTTTGTAGTTGGAGGCTGTGAGGGTAGGGAGTCTCATTTATATCAAATTGGGAAAAGAGTAAGAATTTACCAATTGTAGTTTTTCTTATCTCTGCTGATGAACTCTGGTTCGCAGCTGATGCCAGTGTCAAACATCAACAAACTACTTAAAAGTTCCAGCGGGTGTCATCGAAGTACAGTTTGTCCATTTGCAGCATACTGAATCAAGCTGTTTCCTTCCTAATTGTGGTTTAATTTCTATTATAAATACAAATGGAGAGAACATCTAATGTAGTTGCCTTTCAGATAAGAAGGGCCTTTCTCCTTTCTTCCCAGGGAGCTGAACTGAACTCAAACTTATAAACAGTAGTTGTTGTTTTAATTTTTTTTTTCTTTTAATTGGAACGGAACCTAGGCTTAGATGTGAGTTTTGCTGCTAACTGGAACAAAGCCAGTACAGCTTTACTTAAAAATCAACCTGAACTAGAACTGAACCAAAGTGGATTTGGTTCCCTGCTGCTTTCTTCTAACTGGCCAACTGATGACTGCAAGTCCAGTAGGACCTCTCTTGAAAGCTACGGAAAGGTGTTGCACAGCAGTGTTTGAAAGACTGAATGTGTAAGCCTCTTGTGGGAAGAGTCTGAGATCAATGCCAAAGTGTCTACCCAGTTTGTGCTGATGTTTCATGTAAGGTAAATTTATTTTCTAATAGTTGGTCTGGGAAGTTCTTCCCTCTGAGGCTGTTGAGAGCTTTACTCAAACCAAGGTATCATTTCTAGGTTTTGTTTTAAAATGCAGTTGGTTAAAGACAAGTTCCAGAGCCTTTCTCTTTTTTTTTGCTGAGGACTAGAATAGGATTAACAGGTGAAAAAGCGAAGGGCAAATTCACATCATCTAAATATCACCATTCCGTAGCTCTTATGTATATCCTGCCTTTGGAGAGTATTTTCCCTCCTTCAGGAAGGATTTTAATTTATGCCACCTCAGTCTTGGATCTTCCACCTGTTAATCTCTCTGATTTTTGAGGTCTAAAAATCAGCACAGCTTTTTCCTTTACTCTTGATATGGTAATGCAATATGGGTATTTTCTGCTATCCACAGTCTTGAGGTTCCTGGAGTATACCTGGCAGGAGGAGAGTGCAAGGAGCAGTGTTTTGACCGTAAAGAGAAGAAAAATGCCATATGCTTTACAGGAAACAAACAGTGTTGCTTGATATTTTAATCTGCAAGACTTCACACAGTAACTCTTACTTAAGGGAAATAAGGACATATGGAAATCACCTAAGGAAAAGAGGAAAAATTTATGCACTGCACTGAAACTGTTGTATATAATGAGGAAAGGTACCAGTCAATCCTAAGGTCCTCTGCTTATCCATTAACTTATTGTTATGTGGATAACTATTTCTATGTAATTGTCGAAAGTGTTGCAAAAGTGTCTACTCAGAGGAAATATTATTGCAATTTAGGAGAAAATCCAAATATCTGTGCAGTTAAATCATCATGTTTGGGTGATTCCTGAGACTGAACAAATGTGCCAACTAGGAGTTTGGCTTATATGTATGAGTAAGTGGTCATCTGAAATTGTACTGCAGTAAAATAATTTGACAGTATTTACCACTTTTAAACATATTAACTGACTAACCATAATGTGTTTGTAGTCCTGATTCTCTATTTAATGTTTTATTCCTAAGTGGATAGGTAACCTCCTCTCTTCTGGTTGTTCTGTTGCATGACATTAAAAAATGTCCATAAGCCAAGACGATAAATGTGCTTTAAATATTTTGTGACAGCTAATTATTTCCCTATGGTTTGGAGTGCATTAAATAATAGATTTTTGAAAAGCTTTGTGATGAAATTACAGGTCAGATCTTACCACATGATGCAATTCCTTTATTCTTAAATCAAATAACCATCTGCTTGGGAAAGCGATTGTGCTCTGAAGAGTTTCTTTTCTTTCTTGAAATACATTTAGCAGATGTTTCAAGTGAATGGCTTTGTGCAGACTTTAGTTTTGTAGGTGGTTTTACTGTCCCTTCAGTCAAAAAGGCTAGTTGAGCGTTGTTCAGCCAAAGCCAGCTCTTAAACATTGTGCTTCATGTTATCTCTGGGCTTGAAATAGGTTCTTTGTACTTTATCTTCATTAGGATTGCTATAATAATGCAACCTCCATTTCTAGTGTAACTTTGGCTTATTCCTCTGCCTTCATAAAACATACTAATAGAAGACAATTACATGATCAGAATAACCGTACTGGTTTAATAAAACCAACAAAACAGCACACACACATGTGCCTGAAACACTCATACTGGTACGAATCTCCATTGATGTGTTCATGTGCAGAATGTCCCAAATGGTTACTCTGGGCAGCCTCGTCTCTTCAGATTATTGGCTTCTTTTTCTGCTTATGAATAAATTTTTCTCTCACTGATTTACCACCCTCTCTCATGAATTCTGATTGTAGGTGTTTAGACACCCTAACCAGTTTCGGCATATAACTGTTAAATGCCTTACTAATAGTTAACACCTTGTGCCATACATACTCTCGCCACCTGAAGCTTTCCAGAAAGTGAAGATAATCTCTTCCTCCCTTTGGATCAGGGAGTCAGAAGCTTGGTTGCAGTGACCCTTCTGTGGTTGTGCTGCTTGGTGTCTTTGCAGCCGTTTGTACTGCTCTGCTGTCTTGTTGCATGTAAATATAGCTGTCTGTCCAAGTTCACTTTCTGGACTCCACCAGAAAATGAACCATGAACACCTTAGTCCCAGTACAACGGTCCATAAAAGTTGTTCTTCCTTGTAATACATGAAATGAGTACGTGACTTCTGAGTGTGCAGATGTGCATGTCTTTCACAAGCACATGTGTATTGGTGTGTCACCGTGCATTCAAAGTGCTCCTCCATCGGTGCCTGGGAGGCCTTCTAGTACAGTAGATCTTGGAAGACCAAAGTCGTATCGCGTGTGATTAAGGACTCTTCAATTCAATATTGGTATATGCTATATTAAGTAATGGAAGGATTCTTGGTTTAGTATTGATTTCTGAATACTGTGGTTATTTCAGCTGAATCTTGTTTTTCCCTGGCTGCTTCTGTTCTGTATTACGTCTGTGCATGTGTCTGGCACTGAGAAGTGTTTGATCTTTTCTGTAGGTCATGCAAGATGTTTGATGTCTTTTTGTTGACTTTTGAGTATGAGTAAATAAATGATAGAATTCCCTGTGGCCAAAATTTCTTAACTTTTATGTATATCATTGTGGTCAATTACAATGTGGCAAGCTGTGTTACATTTCTCTGTAATTATAATAATCAAATATGTAACATTCATAATGAAAGGCAGATTTGTGAACTTTGTGGCAGTGTACTGGCTCTGAAAGGGACCTGCTTTCTTTGGCCAGAAAAGCAAGACGCTGTGGGGGGAAAAAAAAGTCATGCAGGCAGACAGATTCTGGGGAAGTTTTCTCAACATGTTTTCTGGGTAATTTCTTTAAAAGTCAAGTGTAATTAATGACATAATGGGAAATCTGTTAATTTTTAGACAATATTATTGAGTAAAATTTTCTCAGCTATTTTGCAGGTCTTATGGAGCCTGTTGAAAAGCTATCCATTTTAGGTGAGCTTGCTAGAGCTGAGCTTGAATGCTGGGGGAAGTTTGCATGTTAGTTTTACCTCTAGTTGTTGTTTTGGTCGAGTGTTTGCATCTGTTCCAATAATGATGATGTTTTTGAAAGCTTTTAAATCACTTGGTCTTCAGTTATTTTTAGTATGTTGAAAAGTGTCACTATTATTTTTTTATTTTCTATTAAATAAGTTGAAGCAGAAAAATCTTTTGGTTAAAGAACAAAAGACCAGCACAGACTCTGTCTCCAGTCATTCTCTATTAGATTACAACTGTCTTTCTTTTACATTTTCATGGAAATAATGTTTTATGAAAATCCGAGAAGTGCCCCCCAAAACAGCAGATGTAATCCCACCAGCCTTTGCAGATATCAGTTCTTTAAACATACGATCTCTTCCTTCTTCCTTTCAGAGAAGTTGTGTATTCAAAGAGAAACTTTCTGTTATGTTGTGCTCAGTAAGGGTTAATACATACTGACTTCTCAAGTCCTACATGACTCAAATAACCATCTGCAGTGGCAGATCATGTGCTTGGAGGTTTATGCTTTAAGCTATCCAATATCAGATAATCCTAGAACATCACAACAAGAGGTGCTAAGCAGGTTTCAGGATTTAATTATTTCTGTTGCTTATACAGTCCACTTAGATTTATACTGTTGCCAAAATCCTAAACAGCTTTGTGGTCAAAGGCTTTTTGCTGTTTTCACATACTGTCTAGCTAAGGAACATGAAAGTAGAACTTAGCATTTGTGTGGTTAGGAAGTTCAGTTATGGAAAATGTGTATGCCTAGTTATTGTTTATTTCAGATCTGAGATTTATGTCAATGACTATCCTTAAATTTCTCTTGAGACAAGCTGGCACTTAAATGAGTGCAGCGCACCTAATCTGAGGTGACATTCTTGTGTTGGAACATAGGTGGCTCATGGACTCTGTTATGATCAAATGAAAACTATGGTAACGGAGCACTGAGCCACTGAAGATAGTGGTTTATCACTTGTTTACAACAGGTTTGAGTTTGCTTCATAGAGCATGCAAAAATCTCTGTGCTGGTACTATCAGCTAGAATGAAAAAAGCACCCCCAAACATTGATGGAATGCATCAGGCTGTAGAGTGGTCAAGAACAAAAAATCTTCATGTTCAAATACAAAGCATCGGTGCAACCTGAATAAATGTGTACTATATGCTAATCTTCCTCATCCCTATAAGATTAGAGAGAGTGTGTGGTTTCCTGAGCAAAAGCTTAGTCTAAGAGAATTTTGTCCAAGTTTCATATTTTTGAGTTTGAGAATTACACCTTGCACCCGAGAGAAGGAAAATGATGAGGTTCTAGATGAGCTCAGGACTCAGTTTTTCAGAACACTTAGGAGTTAAAAGCTTTCAAAAAGCAAACCTTGAGGAAATCTGAACTATTTTCACAATATTCTGCATTGTTTGATTAAGTTTTGCATTACTCCAGAATTGCCCAAGAATTATGATACTTTGGAAATGCTGCAGAGAAATACTTAAACAATTTTTTGTTTGATATTGTTTTAACTGATGAATATTAACTAGAAGGAAAAGAAAGGAAATGGCCTCCTAGATATGTGCCCATTAAAGTTGTTTAAAAAAAAATAAATTTAAAAAAGGCACTTGCACATCTCTGCTGTTGTAGGAAGACAGGATGTGTGTATAGCTTGACAAAGTGAAGCTTGACTCAGGAATAGGAGAAATGGTCCAGTGGGCAGTCTGGGCCTCTAGAGACCAGAGTTCCGTTCTTGTTTAACTGTAGACTTCTTGTATGACTTTCTGGCAAGTCATTTAGTCTAGCTTGTGCCTTTGGGAATATCTCATTTTACAGATGGGGAACTGTCTCAGAAGGGTGTTGAAAATAAAATCTATTAATGACTGTGAAACTATATAAATGCCTTCAATATGCTGAAACTTGGCTATGGTATCAACATGGGTTTTTTCCTCTGAAAGTATGTCTGGTTTTATGGATGGTTGCCTTTTGTTCCCTAAAACAGGCTACTAATAGGCTTTATTCGTGCCTGGAGTTTTTCAAGATCTGTACTGGTTTCCAGCAATCATTGTACTAATCTCAATACGTTGCCAGATAAGGATTATTTTAGCAACATAGAAGTTGTTTGAAGTGCCTTTACAATTAATCTTACTTGCACCTCCCAATACTCTGTATTTTAACAAAAGTCACAGCAATAGCACAGGCCAGTAACAGATTAAAATACTTTGGTGATCAAATATTTTACTCAATGATAGTTGTTACATTTTCATTGAGTGCAGAGAATGTGGTGTGTATGTGCAAGGCATATATTTTGCAGTCTGTCTTGCTTACAGCAGAGCTGCTCTTCTTTTAGCTCCTCTGTCCTATCCCTAGTTTGCATCTTGCTTTTTTCCCTGTTGTCTTTTTGATCAGTCATGTCATCTTAGATGTCTTCCCATAGCATCTCACTGCATGTATAACTGCTTGGCTGCATGCAGAGAGAAGTATTTGTAGTCAAAGAGAAGGGTCAGAATCAGAACTGCTGTGATTGCATTGTTTCCGTTGCATTCAAGGATGTCTGTTATATTCAGCTGAATTGGGCCAGTCATTCTGTTTCTGGTTACATATGTCTAAGGGCATTTCACATGTGATAACTTTCAGGGCATTTGGTGAAAAAAATGATGGAAACTTTGGACTGTGCTGTATGAATCCTTTGTTTCTTATTTATAAAATGACATTGCATAATCTCTACCTTCTTTAAGTATAGTTTAATGCCCAGACTAAAAGGAAAGGCGTGTAGTTTATATTCTAGTAATCTGACTGTTTTCGAGGTATTTATACCATTATGTTCCGAGTCATTAAATTAGAAATGTTTTATGCGTAATTAGAATCAGTCCTTTTCATTTCATACTTCCTTTGATACATGAAAGACCTGAGATCAAAAGAGGGGTTCCTATCAGTTTAGGGGATTCTGCCATTTTGAAGGTGTTATTTTTATTTGTAAGGTCAGCCGAGGCAGCTGAGCTACAGGCTTCTGGCAAAAGTACTAATTCATGTGACTGATGAGACTGTCAGCAGAGGTACATGTTGAAATGAAATGTGGGTATTTTATAAACCTAAAAATGAGAATATGTTCATTTCCTTGTCATTGGTATTAAAACATTTTAAGACTGAAACATAATTTCTTTGTAGAGACTCTCTTTTATAAATACTTCATTCTGCCTAAAGCATCAGCAAAAATTCTGACCCAAAATCAGTTAGCAGTATTTCTGTGAAAACAGTCTGCTTGATGGGTAATGGAAACTTGGGTTCAGTGCTCTTGCTTCCTGTGCTGTTTGTACTTAAGTGGGCAGAACAGATTTTTGTGATGGTGGTCACCAGTTCCTCCAGGTGCCTGATTCTTCTGCAGGGATGGTGTTGGGGTTTTGTATATGTGTGTGCACACTGAGATTTGAACTGCATGGAGTATTTTACTGAAAGCTTAACCAAACAGTATATAGTGCTGACACAAACAGAGCATTAGACATGCCTGTCATTAATACAGCCATCTGTTGAGTGCTATAGCAGTTTTTCAAAAGCCTCCCTTAGCATAGACATCAAAGTCTATTCATGCACCTGTGCCTCTGATCTTCTTCTAATTTTTTTTTTTTAATTTAGAAACTGCAAAGGGAGAGGAGCAATATTTAAAGATCAGTAGCTTTATTTAAAAACAAACAAACGAACCAAAAAACTCCTCCACAGAACTCATGCTGCCAGTTCAGAAATTGTTAAAAATGTCTTTACTTAATATTCAATGCTTTATTTATGGAAAAACACTCAAGCATGCTTTCATTTTCCTCTCCTCTGAGTAACCCCTGGCCTTGCTAACACCTATTTCCTGCCTCGTCTATTTACAATCCAGCTGCTGAGATAATTTTCTTGATCTGTTGGTCCAATGACATGAGCAGGACCTGGGAACTCCCCTACCAGCTTGCTCTTGAAGGGCACAGGAGTGTTTTTGTGAGAAGTTGCTTCATGGTGGGAACAGCTTGTGTCACCCTGGTGCATTCAGCAGCTGTGGCCCAAAAGAGGGCAACAGCAGAGGGGCTCCTCTTGTAAAGTTTCTCTCAGGTGATGAGAGGAACCTGCAGACAAAAAAGGTGTCCCACTGAATGCAGACAGGCAAAGCCCTTTTTGCCCTGCATCTGTTTTGTCCGCCACCAACAAGGACTCATAGTCCTGCTGCCCTGGCCCCCTCCCTTTCCCAGGGAGAGGCCTAATGCGCCGGGCCGGGGTGCTCCGGTGCCGCCCCGACTGCCTGCTCCTGGCCGCAGTACTGGGACACAGGCTGGGCCCGGCAGAGAAGGCCCTTTGAGGCACCCTGGCAGTGGGCATGCAATCTTATCCGTGTGCTGTACTTACTAAAATAGAATTAAAATACAGTATCAATGTACACAACATCACTCAGTCTCTGAAATCATGTGAAAAATGCGATGTGGCAGTAAGAGCTATCAATTACATAGTGTTTTAGTTACAGTTTAATTCTTGAGGGATGAGTGGCTGCAAAAATTGTCTATCATGTGTGGGGCACCATTAAGGTACTCAAATCCAGCAGTACTTAGAGTTGCAGATGAAATGTGTGGTAAAATACAGGATGATTTGTAATGAGCTCTTCATTGCAGTGCCTAAATGTACAGGATCTGATTCCCACAGCTTGTGAAATCTTGAAGTACAGCAGCTTGATATTGAGCACCTGTATTTCATTTTGAGTAAAGTGATCTCCACAAGAGCAAAGACTCCTTCAAATCCACCAGAATGGTGCAGAAATACACAAATTTTGTATTTCAGATAAAGAGGATAAAGCATGTATTTCTTTCTCCCAGTGAAGATACAAAGGGAGTATTATAAACACGTGTCAACTGGCCATATGAGCAGTGTGTGTTCATTTCCCCTGTTCTGTGAGTGGAGCTGATTTGTCTCACTGGGATCTCAATAGGCCACAGTGTTGTCTTTCGCATTTGAATAGCTGGGCTCAGTATAAATTACAGTAACAAAGTTAGTCAATACTACCACTTTTTAACTTTCTTCCTCGTCTCCTTGGAAACAGTGGTGCAAAAGTATGGCAGAACAGTGCTTTAAATATTTGATTTGCAAAATTCACTGGATACAAGCTTTCCAAGTGCTAAGGGCACACTCTGTTTTGTGGGGTTTTTTGTGGTGGTGGTTTTTTTTTTTTTTACTTCAGTGAAGGTGCAGAGTCCTCAACACCTCTTGGCCAAAGGAGGCTCTGTTGGTGGCAAACTGTAGACCTGCCCACGTGTCCTGCCTACACCTGGCTTCATGAGTTTTGGAAACTTTTTGTTTCCTGCATGTGCAGTCACTTGCTTTGGGAGTCATTCTAAGTTTTCTTCTAATTCTCTTCTTGATTGCAGATTGACTTGGAGCCAGAAGGGAGAGTGTATGTCATCATAGACCTTTCAGGATCATCAGGTGAAGGTAGGGACTTCTAATATTTTATCTAATTATTTCATGAATGGAATCTTCCAATGGCCTCTGCAATGGAAGTATAAGAGGAGGTGCTGTGTCAATATCCTCTTAAATCTCTATGAGCTCAAGTTAAAGTGAACACATTTTGGTGTGTCTGCCTGTGGGTCAATGAGCAGTTGCAGTTCATCTTACTCTGTTGGTAACAATATCAGCTGAAGGACAGTAATGAAATAAGAATAGTAGTATTAATTTCCAGAAGAAACTTCCAAATTCTTATTTTTGGAAGAATGCTAACCCTTATTATGTAGATAGAAATTATATGATGTCACAGGTAGGGAGGAAGATTTTATTTGCTTTTTAAATTATTCTAATATCTGGTATTTTTCCACCTTCCCCCCTCAGTAATGACTGAAATGTTGTACTGATAAGAGGTGTTTTCATTTTTATGACACAGCAGTTACATGTTGGAAAAAAACAACCAACAACAACAGCAAACAAACAAAGATGGAAGAGAAATATTTATTAAATTCTTGAGATATTTTTCTGCTTTAAAGTTGGAATAGAGTCAGGTGGTATATGACAGTGTCATGGTTTAACCCGAGCTAGCAATACAACCACGATAGCTGCTCACTCACCCCCCACCCCTGCCCCCAAATAGGGGAGAGAATTGAAAGGGAAGAGAGAAGCTTGGAATGAGATAACCATAGTTTAATAAAATAACAAAATACTAATGCACTACTAGTGCATATATCTAAAATAGAAATAGAATATAAAGTAAAATAGACTCCATGCAATTCCTCATGAACTCTGTCCACACTGAGCAGCCAGTCCCATGAAGCAGCACCTGGTCCAAAAGCTGAGCCCATTAGAGGAAAGTAAAAAAAAAAAAAAAAAAAAAAAAAAAAAGGAAAAAGGCAGAAAGGCCCAGAGGCCTCTGCAAAACAGCAGGATGGCAAAGGCGGATATAAATGTTCTGAGCAGGACTCCCCCGGCTCTGACAAAGAGAGTGAAGAAAGCCAAGAAGCAAAAGAGTGACCAAAAGATCCCAACTCTCCTTAAATCTGAAGCGTGACGCTAATGTGATGGAATACTCTTATTGATCAGTCTGGATGTCAGTCAAGCTCTGCCCCATCCATGCCCCCCTTCCTTGATACCTCACACCTGTGGGCAGAGTGCTCAGAATGTCCTTGGCTCTCAGACCAGAGCAATTAAAAACATTAACTCTGTGCTGGGGTGGTATCTCTTGTTCTCAAACTAAGTCCAAATAATGACTGTGCTAGCTATGAAAAAGAAAGGTTTGTAACTGCATGAAGAAAACTAACTCATTTTTAGTCAAATCAGCAGAGACAGACATAAGAGAGTTTATGAAGAAACAAATCTGTGTATCTTAGTCATGTTCTTGGTGGCAGCCTGACCTGCTGAAATGGCCTAGATGGCTGGTTTGGGTTTGATTATTTTAAGTGATGTCCACTGGTCAGCTTTCCCCAGTAGTTCATAGAGCGCAGCTAAATGAGATTGTTGTTGGTTCACAGTACATAAAGAAGATTCACATAAACCCTAGCAGGAGCTGAAACAGAAAATGCTATGAAATGAAATTATTTTGAACAGTTGAGAAACAGCAGAAGAATGCATTTATATTTCTGTTCTTTGTAATGAACTGCTGTGCTCTGACCAATTGCTGACAGTAGCTTGCAAAAACACATATTGCTATAAATCCTGAATTTTAAAACCAAAGAAAACTGCTTTCTAAACTTCATCTTGTAGCCACATTTTGTACCCACATAAGATATGCTCTGCCTCTTTTTCTTCCTGCCTATTGAAGAAAATATCAGTTAAATAGTAGTTTCCACATATCTTGATAACTAGCATACGAATGATGGAACTAAAATGTCATTAAAGGCATTGGTGAGGTTCTGTCATAGGGCAGGTAGGTGTTCTTCCAGCCTTCAATTGATCATTAATTGATACACAGAGGAGCGCAGTGTTACTGTTCCATCACAGGATGCATTGAGGTGTGTCAGACTGTCAAAAGGTGGGATGAATGGTGTTATGTTCTTCAAAAGTTCTTTAAAACTCTATAACCTTTTGTACAGGAAAAGAGAAAATGGTTAGAGTGATGTCTCCTATGTTATGTGCTGCATTACCCTGTGACATGTGAAAGGTGCTTGCAAAGCAATTTGCAGAACTATGATTTGTGTTGTTACATTAGCGTTAAAGGGGAGCACTCGAATGGTAACAGGCTACTGAGGGAAAACAGCTTGTGAAATGCTGTTTTATAGGAAGCCCTTGGGAAGACCAAGAGGCTTTATTTAGGGTGAATGTGGCAGAAATCTGGAGAAGTTGGTGTGCTTACAAAAGGCTATAGAACTTACATAGTTTCAGAACTTCCCCATACAATTAAGTGGCTGTGGAAGTGTTGTGTAGAAGTATCGTAAAATTCTCTAGGAAAGTTATGGTTTTCCTCACAAGACAAATTGGACTGGGTTTGTACAACAGTTTTTTAGTGATGTTATGAAATCCTATTTTTAGACTGCTTTATTAGGATTGAGGCCTGGGTAATTTTGGATGAGTCTCCTCTCACTTCAGCTGTCTTAGTGAAGCACCTAGTTTACTGTAACAACTGTATGCATCCTTTTGTAGTCAACAGAACCTAACTTAGAGGCATTTTTGAAACATGTAGACTTTGATCTATGTATATATACATATTTATATATGTATGTAAATAGAATATGTCTGACGTATTTTATGCATTTCAATGGGCAGTTCGCTGCAGTTGATCTGTACTCATTGACTATGAAAGGAACATAAGATTAAGGTTAGACTAAATGCATGACTTTTGAGTGGCTAGGGTTGGTTGAGGTGATTGCTACTCTTGACCTAATTAGTTAACCAGGATCTTGGTTTTGAACTCCAGTCTTCATTGTGGACAGCGAGGGAATTCATAGCATTGTTTTTATGCTGCGCAAATCAGTATCACTATTTCACCTCAGATTCTGGACAGGAAAAAATTGGAAATCAATGAAAATAGAGATACCTGTAGCAATGATTTTAACTGGAGGAAGCAATTCTGTTCCATGTTTCTCAGTTAGCAGTATTTAAAAAAAAAAAAATCAGCCATTGAGATGTGGTATATACTTGCCAACCAGTATTGTCTTGTAATTCTGTGTACTGATAGGTTTCTAATTTGGAGCAATCCATAATGTAACTTCCGTTATTTGGCACTTACAGAAGATTTTTTAGAGATATCCAAAATCTGTTTTGGTATACTTGATTTAAGATTTGTTGAATCCACTAATATGTGCAGAGAACTTTTCCTCTATTAAATAGCCTCTAAGAGGCAAAAGTCCCACTTTTGCAAGTGAGCCCTTATGTGAATAAATTGTTATATAAATTGAAAGTTTGCATATAAAATCCTAAGTGGTGGATAAAGAAGAAACATTCTCCTTAGTAGCATATTCTCAATACTTTTTAGTAAGCTTTTACGTAAAATTGACATAAGATGCTGTTACCATATACCTTTTCAAATTCAGTTGTCCCGTAGTCCCAGCTGCCAGATTGCTGATCCCTCTGCACTATTTGCACTTGCATGGCAAAACTATGAAAACAGTTCATTGTTGTAAGTTGAATTCCTCAACAAAAGTACACAATTTCTCTTCTTCCTTCCCTCTCCTCTAAACGGAATCATTCATGGACTTCCATCAGTTGTGTGGTTTAGATGTACAGAACAGATGGAAATATGGTGGATTATAGAAGGAGGTAAAGAGTACTTCTGCCTCTCCTTGTTACATTGAGAGAGACTTGTTGAGAGTCACCCTGCCATACCAATATCAGCATCTGGCAGGTATTTTTATGTGGAACTGTAGAAAGAAGGTCTGAGTTGCTCGCTTTGCTACTTGCAATGTGTCTCCCATTCTAAAGACAAGCTACAAATCCATGGGTGGTAACAGAGCTGTGCCAGCTTCTCTGCCTTTTTCTATATTGTAAAATTTCCTTCAGAAGCCGCCTGAAGGAGAAGCTCTACTTCTCCAGCAGCAACAGCGAGCACACTTGTGAATGGGCAGCCTGGAAAGCTTAAGACTTCAGACTGCTCTCCACTGCACATCTTGCGGCACTACTAGCTCTCCAAGTGGGTTTTTCAAATGTCAAGGTATTTAGATTTGTTCTGAAAACATCATTTTCTAGAACTTGCTCCCATTCAGTTCTAGTCTTTGAAGCAGAAAAAGGTTGGAAAACACAAATGCTGAAGTCCGAGAAGTGGAAAGCAAACTACATAAAAAGCCCTTACAACAGCAGAGCCAACAGGAATGTTTTTGTCATCACCTTTTTTACGCTAATTCTGTTTTGAAGCCTGCTTGTAGCTTCTGAATGTTTGTTTTGCTCTGAGAATGGGGGAAGGTAACTATTTTTGCAGTCTTTTGTAAATTCTGTAGTAGAAACTATCTGGCCCACATACTGTAAAGAAAATGCTAAATGAACCATTTATGACACAGAAAGTGATGTTCTTAAAAGTTAGGATTTAATTTTTTCTTCTGAAATGTGAATATCGTCATTGTGCTTTCAAAGCCAGTCTTGCAAAATACTTCAGTGTGCTTTTGCTGGTGGGGATGTAGGAACAGGGAGAGAAAACAGCTCTTAAAATATATTTTTAAAATTCTCCAATTTAACTATGTCACCAGTATTTCCATAACACATGTGATTCAGGTCTCTACAGTCTCTATGCCAAAACTGAGCTGCAGGGTTATTTAAGTTCTGTACATTTATTTAAAATGGCTGTGTGCATTCAGAGTAAATACGCATTTGTGTTTCCCACAAATGGAAACAGCTGTGTAAGTGGAAACTTCCCAAATGTAGGTACAAGCGAAGGTATCCCTTCACAGGCTAAATTAACTGCAACAGTTAATTGGTGAAGTTCTGTTTAAAAAAAAATTGTTCATAATTTTAATACTTGTATTGGATTTAAGTGCGACAAATAATAACTGCATACTTCAAACTTTAAGGGATATTTTTAAAACAAATCTCTTTGGTCAAACAGAAGAATGAAGCTTCTATGGACCTGACACAGCATCTGGTAGTATTAGGTGGAATTTTTTGGTTAACTTCCTTGAGCCATATACAAGCATACAGGATCTTGAAGAATAAGCATTTCTGATAACTTGCTTTTGGGAGACCAGTTAAAAATAGAGGTGATTGTTGTTACGCTGCCGGAATATTTTGTGAGACTTGCAAAGCATCTAATCAGTCAGTTCTGCTATTAACCAAACATCTGATCACTCCACTTAATATATGCAGTCATAAGAAAAACAAGGTTTATAGTAGACCCGTGTTTGTAAGAAGTAATTAGCTTGGGAAAGGTCTATAATAATTATTCTCTGTTACTTCACAAACTGGATCTAATAATTACATGGGGTTTTAGTCATGTATCTTCAACTTCTGCCAGGGCTATGGAGACAGGTTTGCCTTTTTGTCAGTATTTGGATGAACAGGAGGCTCTCTAAGACATGCTGTCTTATTCATTTCTTCAGTAATGCTTGTTGTCTGAGGTCATATAGATTTTTCTGTATTAATTCAGTGTTGCTGCAGTATATGCATTATTTCAAGACTGAAGTGCACTAGTGCACTCATTGGCTGTTTTATTGACATGCTTTGCCAGTATTTTTGATCCATTTTAGTGCTTTAGAGTTTTGTGAGTGGAGTTTTTTGAATGATTTCAGAAAAATTTAAGAGCTCCAGTGTAGCTGATCAAGATCCAAATGCAGACTGGAGGTATAAAAAAACCAAATATGATGACACAATGATTCAGTTGGTAAACTGAACACGTAAACAGGTGGCCATCAAGTGCATAAGAGAGGTAAATTGCCTCAGGAATTATTAAAAACATTTTCAACAAAGTCAGTTTTATATAGACTGAAAGACAGATGCTGCTGTAGTTAAAAGCTTGTGACCTCCTTGCTGTATTTGTCATTGTAGTTTTTTTTCTTTCTTTGGAATTATTGGTTTACGTGTGACGCAAACGTATAGTTACTTATGGTAACTTTCTACCAGCTTACAAATTAAATTACCATTTGCAGTATGTCAGTATTGAATCAACTGTAGAATGACTTAAGAATGACTGACGCATTAGGGCTTTTTAAACTGTATTTATTATACATACTGTTTAATAAAAAATTAAGAATTATTCATAACTTTTGTCTGTGTACTATATGTAATGAATTGTAATGATTAGTTATCATTATTAGATGTCCAAATTTGCAATTGTCTATCATGACAAATTCCTCACTTTAGAGTGGGCCATTGAATTGCAATTGAACAGCAAAGCTCATGCTGGAGGTCATAGGTACTGCAGAAAGCAGCCCGTTGGAAGTTCTTCGTTATGTCTACAAGTTATGTAGTTATAAAAGATTACATCTTCTGATACATTCGTCATCAGATTCATCTACTCATAAGATACTTAAGTTTCACAGGATGAATAACTTCATGTGATATTTGACAATAAATCCTCTTAGCCTGTTAGCTGCTGTCATGACAGCATTTTGTAAATGCAAAACTTTTTGTTTAGGTTGATTATTTGGCCTTTTGCATTGAAATATCCAACAAAGAAGTCTTTAGACTTCTGAATACATCAGATTATGTATTTAACATTTAAATCAAAATATATGAGTTTAGAAGAGCTCATTTACTTGAAGACTCTCAGTTTTGCCAACACATTTATTGCTGATCGGTGTATGTTACAGCAGAAGCTCTGCAGGAAAAAGGGAAATATTACCAGTAGACACAGGGTATAGTTCTTGATGCCATTTTTGTGTCTCACACTTGATAAATCTATAACATGATACAACTGGTTAATCAGAATATCTACAGGATTTGTTTCAGGCATCCAACTTTTGTAGAATCAATATAGCAAGAAAAATTCTATTTCTGTTCCATCTTATAGCATCCTTTTGCAAAGATCTGTTGGTATAAAATACCCCACAGTTGAAAACTGTCTCTACAATTCCTAACGTATCCATTTGTGAGAGCTTTCGCTCCTTAGACTGTTTTGTGGTTGTCATTGTCACCATCGTTAATTCTGCTTCTTAATGCTATAAGGGCCCAGAAGATGAGATCTGGTTGTGCTGGGTGCTGAGCAGAGAACAGCAGAAGGTGCTTACCCAGAAATCTCAAAGTCTAAATGACACACATCCAGGAGCTAGTTTTTTTGCTTGGTTGTTTCAGGAATTTGTCTTAGTGAAGAGTGATGTTTTCTCTCACTAACGTCTTCTATTGCAAATGCAACTTTTTACAGGTTGGTGTGTTGTGATGTGGTGGTGTTGGTGGTTTTGGGGGTTTTTTTAGTGGTTTGTTTGTGTGTGTGTGTTTGTTTGTTTGTTTTTAAAAATTATTATCTCTGACTGTTTCCATTTCGGGATGTTTTGGTGCTGTTAAAACATCAGGCAGACCGTGAAATAGTTTCTGGTAGCCATCAGCTGCTGATCTTGGGATGTTGAACAGTCTGTAAAAGACTACTGCTGTTTGTTCAGAATTTCAAGTCTATGACTAGTTAGATAGACCTCAGCTGAATATTCTTCCAGTAGGTGGAGAGCAGCTCGCCTCTACCTAGAAACATTTCTCAAGTTTTTTAGAAGATACAAATTGTCCTTTATTCCCACTGATCCATCTCTTCCATCAGGATATATCTCTAGTCCACCTTTGCTATTCCTCCTGACAGCAACATCTCTCTCCTAAAAGAAAATTTCAAGTTGATCACCAGCTTTTCATTGTGAATAATTGCATTTTAAGATTTTTAACAGAGGAGTCAACATTCTTCATTGTGTTAGTTTTGTCTGTGCTGGTTTAACCACTTGTTTACAGAGGTGTTACCCCTTTTCTAGGTTGGGGTTTTTTTTTGTTTGGTTGGTTTTTACATGAGAATGGATGGAGGACCTATTGCATGATAACCCATGTGCTAATGGTAAACACATGGAAAAGAAGAGTCGCAGAGTCCCTTGAAAGCCTCACTGCAGAGACCTTCTTATCTCATTTTTGCAACCCAGAAGTTGATTGTGCATTCAACACACGCACATCCTTACATTCCTCTGGATTTTAGTATCTGAGAGGAAGCTGGTGTGTTAGAAGTGGCTTAGGAAGAGCCATATAAATCCTGGGGAGAGGCAAATGTGAAGTCAGAGCACGCTGCCCTCGGTGGGGTGGGGAGGGGGCAGGAAGCCCTGTGACTTCGCTGGAGCTATAGTTGGAGCAAAAAGGATCTGCATGAATGGATCTGTTGTGGCATTGGGGCATGTATTCCAGGGGTGAAATGTGAAGTGTCTGTGAAGTGAGGATGATGCTTGATACCCGGGAAGCCATTTACTAAGACTCAGCAAGCCACATGAATGTCATATTTTTAGACTCAAGACTGGGGCTTTTTCTGAGAGTGAAAGTAATCTGAAACTATCTGAACAGGACAGTGCTGAACTGACAGTGCTAACTGGATGGTTTCTGTCTTCAGTTACTCGACTCAGGTAGGTTTGCAAGTTAGAACTTTTTCACAAATGCACTTCCCCCTGAAAATTCTCAGGAATGTTGTGTGCTCAGGGAGATAAAGTTTGGCTCTGTATCTTACAGCTTTTTTCCCTTCCCAATGTGAAGCAAAATATCAGTCAGGGAAACCAGGCACACATTTGTTCCTCTGCTCTGTTCTGTCTCAGCAAGGAGGACTCTCCATCTTCTAAAGAACTACTCTCAAGTTTTTATTCATAACTTGCTTGAAGGTAGGATACTGCACTAGCTTTTTGGTTTCCCTTCTGTAGGCTTCATTGCTTTAACAGAACAACAGCAAGCAGTAGTGTGTCAGCCAACTTCCAATGTAACCAGAGTCTTTGTTTTAAAAACTCATTATTCAGTGTATCAACTGAGAACCTATTTCCTTTGAAGCTTTGGTTTTATGTAAGTAGGGTTTCGGGGATCATTTTTTCCCCATTCAGCTTTTTGTTTCTTCAGTACCAAAAGATCAGCACTCATTCAAAGCACAAGTGAGGGAAAAGGGTAAAATCAAAGAAATAAAAGAAGCTTAAACTGATTTGCGAAGTTTTCTCCTTCTGCAGTGCCTTCATTTTCTCCCCTTAGGAGGGATAATTCAAACCTATTAGTAATATGTCTTTTCTCTTGGGTCTTATTTGGTTTAATCTTAAAATGCCTCTGTGTGAAGTATAGACGCTTATTACAAAAATTAAATTTTTTTCTAGGTTTGTTTCTTTCTCTTTTTGCAACTATTCATCTATTTTATGACTGTGTTTACAACTGGAAAAAATCTTCGCCCTTACAGATCTGGAGTTTCTAGTTTGTTTATTTAAAAAACACAAACAACAAAAACTCCCCGAAGCATTGAATTTAATCTAATGCGGAAACTTGAAGGTTACGATGCTCATCCAAATAACTTTTTCATATCTCAAATGAACAACTTTCAATAAGTCTCTTATTTTCTCAGTTCTGTTAGAAGAAGTTTATGTCAGTAGATATCTTAATTCATTTGACTCTAGTGCTTATTTACTTGTTGGTGTGGTAGGTTTCTTCTGAGGCAAAATTTCACCTGTTGGTAGCATGCCATCTGAAAGCAGATGTTTGGGTAGTGTTACCTGAATGACAATAACTGGGAAGCCTGAGAGGGGGATCTGTGAAATAGTAGTGTGGGAGTCCACATTAAGTTCTTTGCTCTTGTGTGTTAACACTGACGTTGGTAATGACACAGACATTTGGCTGGGAAAATGAACCTTGCAGGCTGGGAAAATGAACCTTGCAGGCTAACTGTTCAAACCCTAAATTATTTTTAAAGGTATCTGTGCAAACGCAAATCAGTACTCGGTGACAGCTGCATGATCCTTTCAAAGTGCGCTGCTCAGTGAAGAGGTTCTCCAAAGGGTGCTAATGTCATTTTGACTCTGTGTGGCAAATGCCTTCATAATGAATATCTCTCCATGGATTTATAGCCATCCTTGGATTGCATCCAGTTCACTGATGGAACATCTGGTAAGAATTGTGTGTTTGTAATAAGCCCTTACTGTATAAAGCTGGCTCAAGCTTTTTAGGCAAAGATTGACCTTTTCTTGGCAGGCTTCTAGCTGTTTGCCAAAACAAGTGCTTTGCAGGGAGCAAGATGCTGGTAGAAGTTTTTGTTTAAAGGCGCCTTTGTATTGTAAGATTTTGTACTTGTTTAAGGAAAATTGCATTAGACTGAAATAGAAAAGTAATGAAACTCATATACATACCATGTTCCAAACTGCTGTCCCTTTCTTCTCCATTTATGTAGTAAAAGCTGTGATTTCCATATGTTGGGGTTTTTCCTAACAAAATTGTGCAAGGCCTTTAGAATAGGCGTGTTTAATTTTACCACTGCATATGCCTAGTGTGGTTGTGTTTTTGTTTTTTTTTTTTTTTTTGAGAAAAACTGGGGAAAAAAGTATCGAATGAAAAACTATAGTGGTGGTTTCGTACATAATTGAAAAATGAACTAGTTAGAAGGTTTGAAATAGAAATACATGTTAGGAGATCTGTTATATAGCTAGCTATTTCATAATAGAACACCCAACATCGATTAATCCAATGCTCATTGTATAGCATGATATGATGTGAAAAATGCATATAATATTGTAGTTTATGTTTATTTGTTTTGTTGTACTTCATAACGTACATAACCTATACCCTGTTATGATTTGTTAGTGTTTTGCTCTACACTTTCGTTGTTGTAGTAGTGTGCTCTGAATCGATCTGTTCCACCTTCATCCTTATGTTCCCCAACAATAGTCAAGTCTGTTTATTGTTAGTGTCATTGAGGAAAAAAGTCATGGTATTGTCTCTTTTGATTAATTGATTAGGGGATGAATAGATAATACATACATTAAAGATGGGTCTAGCCTGTCTGACAGTCCTGGTCATTCCATGTACCTGTGAGGTTGTGAAAACTTTGGGAGCGTTAGTATCTTTTGTGAACATCATCAGCCAAATGTTTACTGCATTCACTATAGCCTAAAAATCTTCTATTTTTGACATAAGAGTTCTACAGTAGTGTAAGCAGTGGGAGGCTCAAAAACTATATATTTTTTGAGTATAGTATTGAAAGGTTAAAATATTTGAGTATGACTGGAATCAGAAGTCAATTTAGGAAAGCTCACTCTTAGCAGAGGCTCAAAATCTGCATACAGTTGCATATTTATTCCATTAATCTATTGAAAATAAGCATAAAAGTGTTGTAATATACTAAGTAGAGGTAAATAATTTTTCATGTTTTAAAATCTATTTAAAAGAATCAATCATTTAATTGAAAACTTCCATCATTATTTTTTAGGTAGAAGTGTGACATTCAAACTCTTAGACTCTTTTAAAAATAATAAGCAGATGTTCCAAAATGACAGTCCCATTGCCAGTGCTCATTTGCCACAGGATCTTAAATCATTTCAGTCCTTTGTATTTTCCATTTAAGAGGAGTGAACAATATTAAAAACCTGTGGTGCATAATATGGAGTTTCAGTAAAGATAAAACAAAGCATCTGAGAAAAGTTAATACATTATATATTCTGCAACTCAGCAAAATTTATACTTGCTGTTACTTTTGTTTTGAGGTAATGCTTAAGCAATACAGTGAGCATCCCAAAAATTAGAGATTTAAGTTAAAGAGATGAAGAACGCTACTCATGGGAAGCCCTTGTCTTTAGTGAATGTGGCCATCATTAGCAGGGACTCATTGACTCCGGACGTTTGGTGCTGTTTAATATGTATCTTTCTTTATGCCTCTCAGTGGTAAGCCATTCTTTACACTATTGGAGAATAAAGCAAACTACAATCTCAGTATTTCACAAGTGAGTATTACCAGCTGAAGTAAATACATAGCTAAAAATATTTGACCATAGAAGTAGGTAAAAAAAGCTGTGTACAGAAGGGCAGGAGTTCTGTCAGAAGCTTTGTTGGCAGGTTTTGTAGGTTACGTTTGCATAGTCAGAAACCTTATTTTTAATAACAGCAGCTGGGCTCATGATTTGTTAGATCTTCAGTCTGTGATAGGTCTTTAAGGCATATTGTTAACGGAGTCTGTGGATTTTGCAATGCCAGACTAGTATGAATGTGTTGGAACTTCATTATCCCAAACTATAATGGTGTGAGTTTGTGTTGGTTTGGTTTATTTCTTTAAAGACTTTGCTAATCATAACATGTCCTTGGAAATGCCTCTGCAAAAGCATCCGCAATGTCCATGCTGTATTAATTCTTGTGGTACTCTTAGAATACAGTGTGGTTTGCGAGACTCGCTAACGTTGCTTCTCCTTTCGCCGGCCCTCTCGTCCTTTCCTCACCCTTCTGCAAAGACAGGCTGAAAGGATAGAAATACTCTGGTAAACGGTTGTGGTATGTAGTAGGAGTTACTTCTAAAACAATGAGGTAGAGCAGTTATTTTCCATAGGTATCTTTTGTCTGTCCTTCAGAATTTACTTTTTCCTTTTCTCTACTAGATCCTTTTCATGGATGCTTTGTTTTGCCACTATAAAAGGTGGTCTCTGGACATAAAAATGACTAAGTAGAGCATGTGTGTATTACTTGCAAGTTAGAGTTTTTAAAAGAAAACTCCAAAGAAAACAAGATGCAAGTCTCAAAAGGAAGAGCAAGCCCTTTCATCATTTCTCTGGATTTTCAGAAAGGCTGTACTAAGGGCAGTATCAGAAGCTTGAGATACATACTCAGATTTAAACACTGCCTAGTCCTTTGTCTTTTTTTCATGCTATGACTTTTAGTTTGCTTTCATTACTTCTGCTATATTTCTTTAATGTGTTCTTCCAAAAAAGTGAATTATATGTGCTATCAGGAATAATGTATAGTATAGATTTTAATCTGTAGTAGAAGCTTTAACAAACACACTGCCTTGTATATTGGACTTGCAGCTATTGCATACAGTATAGATACCTTATTTATCTTATACTAAGGCTGGGGTATATTTCTCACAAATCATATTTCTGTAAGACACACCGAACAGTTAATAGTCAAGCAATATCAGAATCTAGGGCAAAATACTCAACCTGAATAAATCTGAGGAGTTTTAATATCTCCAGTTTGCACCAGGGGGGCTCCTTCCTCTGAGACAGAATAGATAGAAAAATCTCGTTTATATTACAGTGTTGTAAAGGACCACTGAGAAATACACGCTTTCTACTTACTTCTCTGTTTATAATTCCCAGATCAGTACCAGGAAACTGGATTTTTCCAGTTAATTCCTAAGCATGTTCTTTTCTTCTTTATTAGAGTCTTGGAAGCCTGCTCTGCTGCGAGTGGTGCTATTTAAAGGAAACATCTTCCATTGCAATCCATGAATTTTCTATAGTAGATAAAAGTAAGCCAGTGTATAAGTTCACCTCTCTCTAAAATACTGGAAATAGCTGTACTTCTCTCTTTTCACAGCAATGCAATTGTTTAGATTTGCACAGTGATATCATAAGGCAAGAAATAACTAAAAAAGAAGAAAGAACTTTTTTCCCCATATAGACTTTAGAAAAATGAAACTGTGAATCTATAATTGCTTTCAGACTTTGGTCAGGGTGCTTGAAAATCTAGTATGGCCTTTATTAAAAATATGATGCAGCATTTAACTATTGTACAACAAAGAACTGAAGCCATTCTATTTTCTTTTTTTGCAAGAGTGTCCATTTAACAGTACAGTTCTCCCGGTAATCCTGTGCAAGGACTTGACTTGAGGCTGGGTAAAAGTCAGATGACTACTATGGAGTTGTCTTTGCGACCAAAGAAAGTTTCAGATGCAAAGGTCATCTTAAGATCAGGTTTGAGGTTTTGCCTCATTGGGTGAGTTCTTAGTTTTACAAAAATAATCCTGTGCATTTCAGTTGATTAAGTGAGCAAGTAGTGCACCCCTATGTGTTCGATTAACTTTATATTTAAAATTCTATTCAGAAGCAGAGTTCACAAATATTTCAGTGTTTTGTAAATGTCAGTGTGAGAATCACATAGACTACATGCTGAAGAGAGGAGGAAAAAAAGGAAGAAAAAGGTCTCATGAGCTGTAAACCCCGTAAGTAAAATTTAAATAGTGGGGGGCTTGTTTTGTTTTTTAAACTACAGCAATTTGAATTTGAGTGTCTGATTTACTTTTGTGTTAAAACAGCTTGTGGACTAAATACATTTTTATTTACTTTCAAATGCTTTAAAGTATTTCTGAAGAAAAATAGAGTTAAAATTTATAAAGAATTCTAAGGTTTTTTTATAATTCATTTGTATGCATTCCATAAGTACAGCAGATTTTGCTAATATCCGTGATGGCAGATGTTTGCTTTAGAGCACACAGTTTTCATGTACTCATAGCTTTTGGAGTGAATAGAAATACAAAGTTATTATACTGAATACACTTCAAGACTGGTGCAAATTTAATACTTCTGGCAAGATAATATGGCACTCTGTATGCAATGGAATTGCTGATGAACCCATTTTATAATAATGGTTTTGGGGATAGGATTTTCTGGTTAAACCCCATAACTGGAGTGATTTGAACATCTGCCATCTTGACTTTGGGCAAGATTCTTCTCTGCATCAACAGATTTCTCTGGAAAGTAGGACTATGCCTGTTGTGCTGCAAGGCTAATACTCAATAAGTGGAAGTTTTCCTTGTGAGAAGAAGCTTGATAAAGGATGGAAAAGGAGTTGAGTTTTAGATTTTTGTTAATAACTACCTAGTTTTCATTGAGAGAGTAGAAAGTACATTCAGTGTGATGTAATGAACTTGCAGTTATTAAAATACAATTTACCTGTTTCAGAATCTTAAGAACTTTTTGTTTTCAAGGGTTTTTGCTGTATTTTCAACGACCTATTATTGTTAAACTCTTTTTGCTGACTGTAGTTACTAAATTGTAATCAAGGGTCATTGAAAATCCCTTCTTGGGACACTTTACTGAATACATTGCCTTTGTATACATGCAGGAGTTGCTAGTTCTTAGTTACACTTTTAGATTTGAGTGGCAAATTGACCATAATGAATAGGTTTTTCTCCCAGTGTGTGGTGGTGTAGTGGATTTCAGAACTGATCTTAAACCAGCAAAACCAAACCAAAACAAATGCTGAAGACTCTACTAATGAGTTTCAGGATTTTATTTTTTTATTTCTTTTTAAAAGCTATCATGCCTGTTCTTTATTGTTAGAGAGCATAAATTATGCATGCTCAAGGAAGGTCAGACATCTAATCTGTGTAAGATATATTTTACTTCATTTAGTCTTCGTAGGATATAATCAGTATCAGAAAAGACATTTCTTGTTTTGTTAAGATACAGCTTTGAAGGGTTTGATTGTGTTTGTTTCAGATGAACATATACATCACTAAATGTTATCTGGCTTCTCTTAGGTAGATTAAGCATTTCCTTTACCTGTGCTCACATGTTTGACTAGGGTATGTAAGGAAATAATATATTGTTCTTCAAGTATTTTTCCTAATTTTTGGAGAGGGAGAAGGCAAGGGAGACTTTACGTACGCAGTAGTGACTTGTTTGATGGCGTCTCTGACGGTCTGGGTACTCACAGACTCTCCACCTAGGATTGCCAAACCATTTGGCATATTACGATGTGATTCACCTTTTCATGTTTCTGTTTCTTTTCAGCACCACAGTCCCCGTTATTTACAGATTTCCAACTCTCTATTGCTTCAGAAAGGCTGGTGTGGGATGTGAGCTATCAAATAGCATGGGCTTGTGTTTCTGTGTTCTTTTTGGGCTCATGACCCATTTCCTGAGCCTCAGCAGGAGTCAGTGGAACTCTTGCCACCAGGATCGCTGGATGAATTGCTTGGATCGTCAGGTACACTGTTCCTTACAGAGAAATGGTGACTCAGTGGAAGACTGAGTAGGGAATACAAATGTCTTTCTTCTATGCCAGTTTAGCTACAAACTATGGGAAGTACTGGAAAGTGTTTAATTTGATTGCTACTGCCTTTGGAGAAGAAATCCTTTAAGAATCCTGAAGTAATTCGCAAACAACCTTGTGGAAAGCTGATGCAATTTATACTGTCCAATATAATCTACACTGGTTTCTCTGCAGTGTTAATATGTTTTTTTTTTCCTTAGGGAACGAGACTCCTCATTCCTAATTTAACATATAGTAAGAGTAGTGGAAGCAGTTTCTCTTTACTGTGTATGTTGCAGATATATAGACTATAAAGGTTGTACTTGAGAACTTGCATATGTTTCATTTCTTTGCCCAAACTCTTTTAACCATATGAAATATCAAAATGAAATTATTTTGTTACCAAATTTTTTTTTTAATTTACAAATACCATATGCTGCTGAAGTCACAGCTATCGTCTCTTGGGGTTGTATTTACATAATAGTTTGATTCTTTCTAGCAGTACTGCTACTGCTGACATTACCAGTGTTGAAGGACTGCGTAAAAGCTTTTAAGAGTGGATTTGATTTGCTTTAGCACAGGCGAAACTGAAGTTGTTGCAGCATTTCTGGTCTGAGAAACTTTGGATAACATGAGGCATGCAGTATTTCTTCTGTGATTTGTAATGAGGCCAACCCGGTTCCACTGGAGCAATTTTACATCAGTAAGAAATCTGGAAGACAATGTGGAAAGAATCCAACCTTCCAGTTTCATAACTACACTAGAAAGACTGAGAAAAGAATCTGTCTTTAAACATCTGGAATCTCTTTTTTCAGTTTGCTAGTATTGATGTTGAGTTTTCTTTTTATTCATTCTTCTCCCCTCTGTTCCTGGGAGACATACAGTTAGGGTTTTTAATTAGTTAGAAGATGGAAGTTTCTGTTAAGTATTATTCAGAATAAATGTAAATAATGGCATTGTTAAATTCAGTAGGATCTGAATTTTATTACTAGTTTCCTATTTTTATAGAATGCAATTAAGTCTTTTCCTTCGTTTCCCTCCTAGTCCATCTTCCTCAAATAACAGTTCAGGACTGATTTCATAGGTTAGTATACATTAATCTCAGATGAGCTGAACGTGAAGTGTACTGTTAAAGATTAGGTAATTCCGGTCTGAAATGATTCTCTTAGTGTTCTTAATACTGATATCCTTTCTGGAAATCTACTGCTACTTCTGCGTAGCTATGTAATCAGTAGCATTTCAGAAGGTTGTTTGCTAAGAAACAGGCACTAAACTTCATTAATTGTGAAGATATTTTTAAATTATTTTTAAGACATAATCTTTCTTTTTTTTTTCACTTAGTGCCTATTCTTGGTAACTCCTTCTAGAGAACCCAATGAAAAAGTCATGGCAATGAGGCAAACAGTTGCTTGAAAGCAAATCTCTCTCCACACAAAGTAATGTGGAAGCAAGGCTCTTTCTCTTTTTGTTCCTTAGTTTCCCTGGGATGTAGCCACCTATCTCCCTTAAGTTCTTGTGAAAATCACAGCTGGTATCTGGCTCTAGCCACTAAAGCCTAAATATGTCCCATGGTTCTTTTTACAGGATTTCATATGCACAGCTCTCAGCACCAGTGCATGCAAGTAGTGTCTTCTCTTACTGTGAATGCTCAACCAAAGCTTCTTTTATGCCTTATCACAATGGGAGGAAGAGAGCGGACGACCATTAATCGCGTTGTTTGAATCTGCAGCTAAAAATCAAAGTCAAACTTCTTTTTCTCCCTGTTACTCCAAGGTTGGATTGAATTCATTATCTCGCTGCCGGGTCTGTCGCTGCCTTCCCTCGCTTCCTGCTGCGCTGCTTATCCCAGCCCGGAGTGCGTTGCTTCCCCTTCCCCTTCCTGCCAGCTTCATCTCCAGCTAAAGTCTGCCCTAGCAAAACTGATTCTTTCTTGGATATCGGTATTTGGAGCTGTAATTTCCTGTAAATCCTTCCTTGCCGAGATCTTTAAAGCTTGCCGCAGTTAGGATAAGTAAAAGCAGTTACATAGATGACAGAATCAGTTGAACAGCAGAGTGACTTTTCCTCTTTGATTTGTCTTGGAAAGGCTACTGAAATATGTAATTGCTGTGGGGTGAAGTCACTGTTTTCATGTGGCAGAGAAACTGTGTCTATTATTTAGAGTTCACTCTTAGGAAAAAAATCATTGCAAATTGTAATATTTGTATTTTCTTACAAGTCTTGGGGATAAATTAGCCTGCCTTTATATGGCGATAATGAGACATGGAGCCACCAATCCAAAACACCATTTCTTGTACGTTTTGCATTCAAGAAGATAAAGACAATCCATAGGTACAACAGAATAAATAGAAGATACTCTCCTATTGTTAAAAGACCATTCAGAATACCAAAGCAAAATTAAATTTACAATTGAAAAGACAGAAAAAGATGAAAAAAAAAATCAGACTAAACTGGTTCCATGAGTCAAAAGAACACGTGTGTGTGTCTATATATGTAAATATGTATATTTTTGTAGTTTAAAGAAATAATTTATAACTGAAAAACTTCTTGTTAGTGCCTGGAAAACATTAGCGTATTTGATATGTTACATTAGAAAAACAAGTAGTTCCATTATGGTTTTATCAAACACATTAATAATCGATAAAGGTTGTAACAGTATTGGTGTATTTATTTGTATTGAATTAGCATAAATGCTTTTTATTTTCAAATGACCAAGTTACTTACAGTTTTAGTTTTACATTATCACTGTGCCTGTATGGAGTCTTCCTATGGATAATAATTTGTATCACTTAACTGGAAGATGCTAGAGAACACAAACCAGCCTCTTACTAATTTGGTTGACTTAAAGTTGTCTCATCAGTGCTACATGTTCCTGTTGCACTGTTTTTTGTCTCACCTAAATAGCAGTACCCGTCTCACTAATTTTGCATCTAGTTGCCCCCACCACATTCATATTTATCTGAATGAAGAAAACCTAAGCAACTTAAGTCATGTTTCCATCACAGTTGGTGACAAACCTGCAAAGTGAATGTGTCCTTTATTTGATACTGTTAAGTCTGAGATGGCTACGTCTCTATTTGAATCCCTTTGCCAAAGAACAGCAATGTTCTGTAAGACTGGGTATTTGCTTTTACTTCCTGTTTCTGCTTATGGCTTAGGGGTGATTTTTTTTTTAATTGCTTGTCACAGAAGCACAGAAATAACTATTTGAAAACTAACTAAAAAGTCAAAATGAAAACAGAAGATGGCTAAGAGCTT
Organism: Caloenas nicobarica; assembly: GCF_036013445.1. Classification (NCBI taxonomy): domain Eukaryota; kingdom Metazoa; phylum Chordata; class Aves; order Columbiformes; family Columbidae; genus Caloenas; species Caloenas nicobarica. Next base: position 92,844,783 of record NC_088247.1, on the reverse strand, counting down.
CTGCAAGTAAGGAGTATGCAAAGCTCGCTCAAATTGAAGCAGCAACTGACTATGCAGCAAAACATAATGTAAGGCATTTTCAGTGTTTTATCAACATCTGTTAGCTGAGGTATGAAAAAAGTGATTTTTACAAACAAATTAGAGGACAATCAGTAATGTAGTTTAGAATTAAAATGTTATATAAACCATAATCTTGACACCATGATCTTATTCCTCTTGCTAGTATTGTTGATGTCCCTCATATGGAAAACAGCTGAGATCTCCTATGTGTGGTAATAATTGCATTTATATGGTATTTCTTATAATTGTAGAACACTTTATATGTTGTGTAAGCTTTACAACATCTTTAGAAGATGTGATTTTTACAAGGAGAAACCAAGCCAGATATGCTGCCATTCCTCCAGACTGGGAGGATTATAGGCTAGTGGGTTGGTCAGTGATTACAGGATTCAGGAAGCTGCCTCAGCGAAGAAGTTTTCGTGCCTTTGGACAAGTCATCAATTTACTCCGCATCTCAATTCTCTTTGTGTGTGAACACTGTTGTTAAATCGGACTGTCAGGGATAAAAAGCATGGAGAACTGAATCAAGCAGATAGGGCTGCAAAGAAACCAGAGCGTACTGGAGCTGAGATTAATCCTCATGATGCCCATGGTACCATCCCGGACTCAGTCAGGCATTGTGAAGAAAAAGGCTACATAAAACTAATGGATAGTTCTGTGTTGGATGCTACATGGCAGTAGCCTTTTAAATCCTTTTGTTGACAAGAAAGTGCTTTTCTGATTCTGGAGGAAAATATCATATCACATTTTGTGTGTGTGTGTGTTTTGGTTGGTGGTGGGGGGGTTTTGTTTGTTTGGTGTTTTGTTGGTTCGTTGGTTTTGTTTGTTTGGGTTTTTTGTTTGTTTGTTTTTCTTCAATGCAGGACTTCAGAGCCTCCAGCTAGTAGCAAGTGCTTTACCTTTTGCCTTAGGCCATCCAACTATGGCAGATCTATGAGGCAGAGTTGCTTTCTGGGAGCTGGGAACTAGAGCCTGGGTTCAGTTCCCTAAAGGAGGCCTAGCAGCTACATGCTCCCTATTACTATTCTCAAATCAAAACTTCCAAGTAATAGGTAACTAAAGTACAATAAGTTTAAAATAGGAATTTCTGAATTGCATACTTAGATGAAGTAAATACATCAAATTGTTCTGTCAGCTGAGAGGAAAAGCGGTTGGTGCAGATTCTGGTTTGCTCTGCTTCCCTTTTCTGTCAGTGGCTGATGAAGGCTGAGACAAAGCTCTGGCGCACAGGTTTTTTCCCGTAGGATCAGCGCTAGGCAGTCTTTTCAGAACTTCCATTAACACTTTGTCACTTCCAAGATGCATTAGAACCCACAGTGTGCTTCACCTGTGACCTACTTGAGAAGAAAATCAAGTTTGGGATATAAAGTCATGCAATAATATTGACATGGAAGTCATTCATTCTGAAGCTATTGAATTATGACTGAATCTCTTTTCAGGATCCAGCACTGCGATCCTTATTCACGCAGGGCAAGTGGGGATTGCTCATGTACAGGTTTCAAATCAGGTCCTTTATCCTATGTCTCACCTGTGTGACACAAATAGTGAAAAAGCAGCAGCTTAATGAGAGGGTGCTAATGAATGGATTTTTTTAATAAAATGTTCCACATTACTGATTTAGTGTAGAGTGTCGACCAGCTCCCTCTTGCCAAGTCTCTTATCCTTATGCTACTCATTTTAATGTAAGATATGGACAGTGCTATTTCCACACTACACTGCTTGAAAATTCTTGAAGAGAGCGGTTGATTATGGAAATAGCTGAAGCATGTTTTACAAGCTGCAGGAGATCATGTTTGAAATAGGCAGCATGTATGCTTTTCACGAGGCAGAAGTGTGATTCTGCAGGTCCTTCCTAGACTACTGCTTAGCTCCTTTTGTGAGAGAACTTCAAGCAATTAGGGTTCATCCATGACACGTTGTTAGAATATACGTTTATAAAAGAAAACAAGTTGCTTTAGATGATGGAAGAATTGCTTTTAAAAGGGAAAATCTTTGGAGGAATTAGTTTTGCTATTGTTATTCAGAATTCTTACACCATTAATGTTTAGTTCAAAGTATTTCAACACAATGCTTTTACCTAAACAAAGTTGCATTCATTAATAGTACAGAGAATGGATTTTGATTTGTAATTGATTAACTGTCTTAATGTGTTTACATCAATTGAAAAGTGCACTAGCACAAGCAAAAGTGCAATACTGCTCCAAGTAATTTTCCAGCCCTCTGTGTTTCAGTGGCTAGATGGCATTTAAGGTAACTATGCAATGTAACAGATGCTGATTTCATCCTATATTGCGGTTATGGTAATGACTAATAGTGCTGATAAAAGGCAGTTGAGCATTTGCCTAAGGCATGGAAAACTGACTCTAGGGTGAACTGTACCATGATGTCAATGTTGTTTGCAATGCATGGATTCCATCATGGCTCTGTGTTTGTCTCATCTTTAAATAGTCCTTGCTTTTATGCAGAGTTCTGTTCTGATATACAGTAAAAATCTTGTATATGTTGTGGTGCTTTACCGTGTTAAATTGTAATCAGTACTATAGACAAAATCGTAAAGTTTTAAGAAGTAATCTCTTTCTGCTTTTGATATTGAGGGAATACTTGGGTGGCCTGTGTGAAATCAGTTGGTGGTCTAGCTCTAATTCCTCATGGATACATCAAAAACAAACAAACAAACCCTCTTTGTTATAAACAACACCCTTGTGGATACATTCAGTGTGGAACAAGAACTGAGCTGGGGAGGAATGAAATCCTCTATGACCTTTAGCTACAACTCCTGGAACACTATCCATACTGGTAGGGAAAATTGCATAGTGCTCACTGTGTTATTTTGTTACTGGATTTCAGTTTCCTTACATCAGCCTGCAGATACAGTTTAAGAAGGGAGCTCCATCCACTGTTTGCTCATTTCTGAGCAAGCAGAGGAAATTAGCTGTAGAAAGTTGGATTTGAATACTTGAAAAGTAATTTAACTGTGTCTTACCTTTAGGCAAGCAATATGTTAATACTTAAATCTTACAAGATTTCTTGCCCTCGCCCTTACTAATTAAACTAACAATTGGTAAATCTTACGTGATTTATGAGATTCTGTGTATGAGGTTGTATTTTTGCAGTACAGAGTGCTCTTCACTGTCAGTCGAAAGAAGGAACAAGAATGAGTAGCAGGGAACTCCACTTTCCAACACTGTCTCCTGTTGGGTATGGCTGAGGAAATCCACACAGTGGTTGATGGGAGCCAAATAAATAAATAAATAAATAAACTTCTTAGTGATATACTTCACCAGGAGGGTGGTGAGGCGCTGGAACAGGCTGCCCAGAGAAGCTGTGGATGCCCCATCCCTGGAAATGTTCAAGGCCAGGCTGGATGGGGCTTTGAGCAACCTGGTCTAGTGGAAGGTGTCCCTGCCTGTGGCAGGGGAGTTGGGACTGGATGATCTTTCCAGCCCAAACCATTCTATGATTCTACGAAAATTCTCATATACAGCACCATTAGATTTTAGACAATTATGTATATAATAAAGTATATTATTTGTGATTGTTTATTACTGAAATATGGAGATTCGTATTGTCACTTTCTTCCAATATGAAATATGTTCCTTAAGGAACAGCAATAATGTCACTTGCAACCATGATAATTTTTATATTTGTCTATAATGACTTTTAAAAATATGTAAGAAAAATACATCCTATATTAAAAGATGGACTTTTATTATTACTGTTAAGTTATTGCTTAAATTAACTTGAATGCGAATAAGAATAGGTAGGCATAGAATTTATAAACCTTGAGCCCCTAGATGCTGTATGAAACTTATTAATTTGCCAGGTACTCAGAAGGGGTGCATTAGGGTTGCATCAATGTTATTGTAGCAACCTATATATATGACTTATTAAATAAACTTGATATGCATAGGAAGGTGTTAATAAAGTCTACAAATGGCTCTCTTATACAAGTGTTTCTTAGAAGGATTCTTTGGGGATGAGGGTCTTAAGAAGTTATAACTCATGTTTCTAATTCCAAATGGTAATGCTAATTACTTTAAAATTCCACAGGCAGTTAAAATTGGTTTTGTTATTTGGTATATATGTGGATCTCTGCCTAGGTAAATTTTTATCTAGCTTTTTTCAGTATTATCCTGTTTATTAAGAAATGGTGTTGCGTATGTAAATACTACAGTGAATAAATACACTTAGATGTTGGTATACTTTTCCAGAAATTATCGATGGTAGAATTGGTAGATTGCATAAAATAGACTGGAGACAGAAATGTAGCAAAGAGTGTGACTTTTCTTACATGGAATAGTCTGGTTCCTGGATGCATGGAGTTTCAGAAACTGCAGAGTAATGTGAATAATATTGCTTTGCACCTACATCCAGAGGCTCTGTTGATCTAAACCTGTTAATGTGACTAGGAATGCAGCAGATGGTCTAATTTCAGTCTCTACAACATTTCATGTTATTGGTGCTGCTGCTTTTAAAGGCATCTCTCTGGACAATTGTACCGAAAGAGCTGTGCAGCCTTAGAGCAGAACACAAAGTATTCACCCAAACCTTTGCATTTGTCATCATTATAAGAATGTTTCACAATTTGTGTTTGTGGAGGATGAGGATTCTCTGTGCTGCAGTAGTTTCCCGGTGCTGTACACCCCTCTCGTGTTTGGCTGAGAGCATTTCTGTCTCATCCTTTCACATGCAATAACACTGTACAGCTCAGCTATTTGCTGAGCCTAAAAACCCAATGGAGTTTCTTGTTGGAGGATGTTTTACTTTAAACAAACCATTCATGTTTCTGCTTCTGTTGTTTCCCAGTATTCTGCAAACCAGGAATCAGGAACGGGAGGTGCCCCAGCCGAGCAGTCCTGCAGCCGAAAGGCTGCGCACTTCCTCGCTGTGCTCTCCAAAACCACTAAGCCCAGCACGAGAATTTCTAGTGTAGTTTGACTGGCAGCCTCCCTCATGCATCTTCAGCAAGGATCACTGTGATGAAACTTAATAAAATTTAATTATCAGCATGTTGCAATGTTCTCTATGTTCGACAAAAGCATTTTTAGTGTTGGCTGAAGAAATTCTGAGTGAAATTTAGCAGTAGTAAAAGCAGAAACATAACAGTGTATTTCTACTGCACACTTAACAGCAAATTTAAATGTTTAGTCTAAGATGGCTTTCTCATTTTATAACCCTGTTTTCATTTCTGTTTCAGAAATGTGTATTTCTGTTAGTCTTAGCTCAAATTTCATACGCAAGCTGTACTATGTTCAGTTATTTCCATGCAGAATGCTCTTCCTTGTGGAAAAACTTATTGAAAGGAATAGAAATGCTGAGAAAATCAGATCCGGTTGATGGAACAGAGTGTATTTCTTTCAGATTATCATCCTCCAAAGACTAGATTCAGGAGAGACGATGTTCGTTCTTATACGAGGCAAAGGGACATATGCAGGTGCATCTGGAGGAAACACTTGGATCCTGTGTGTCGCTGTCTGTTTTTACTGGGCTATTATTATTGGTTGCTAAAAGGCAAGATGCCAGAACTGGACAGGAAATATTTTTTTCTTTCTACGAGAGTTTTTGACAAAAATATATCTTACGTAGAAGCTCCTGAAAATAATGCAGGGTTCTGTCAAAAATCTTATTTCCCAGCCATTTTGCCAAAAGCCTTTTTGTCAAAATAAATAATTTTTTTTAAAAAAAGTCTGTGATTTTAACTAAACCTCCTTAAGTAGTATGGGGCTACTGAAACTGAATTTTTTGTAGATAGTGTTTCCACTCAGCTTTATGTCTTCACAAAATAACTTTAGAACAAAACTTGGGGGGTGCAGGGGTGGTTGGTTGGTTGTTTTTTGTTGTTGTTTTTGTGGGTTTTTTGGTTTGGTTTTTTTTGAGGTGCTGTTCTAAATACAGGAACTTGAAAATGAGATCTGAAATACTTGATGCTCAGGTACACAATAGTCAAAACCACTATGATGACAATTTCTTAAAACTTGAAGGATGGATTGACAAAAATGGAAACATGGAAATTCGGTGTACTTCAGGCCTGTTGCCAGTCATGGTTTTTTAGTGTTTCTTTCCTCCATGCCCCAGCATACACTCCCTCTGGCAGCAGCTTCAAAGCTATTCCATCTTTCTGTGTCTGTGCCCACTCCTTCCTAATAAAGAAGATATCATTCCTTCTGTGAACCTGTTGCCTTATTTCAGATGTGATGGAGCAGGAAAAGTGTCAAAGGTAATAATGCTCCTACAAGCTCTCTGAAAATCAGTGGCACAGTGGAGAAGGGATCACCTTTGTGGAGCCTTCAGAAGTTGTTAGAGTTCATCAGCTCTGGAATGCAAACTGGTAGGAAAGCAGGCTTTGGTAATTCCAGGCTTGATGGAAGCACTTTTCTCTATTGTGGGCATCTCTATTTATTTAATCTGCTGAGGGTTTTTCTGGTATTTGTTTGTTTATTTGTTTTCCTTAGTGGAATTGTTGAAAAAAATGCTCATTACTTTGACCACAAGTTTGTCAAAACAAATGTGATTTAAAAGCACAGGCTTTTGTAATGGCCATTGATTCATCACTTTGCAGGCAGGGATGGATCTGGTGGTTAAATTATTTGCCCTCTTAGCTTTGGCCTGAAGCTGAGCTTGTGCCCCTGTTGAGCACACCTGTGATCTGAGGGCCTTAATAGTCTGAGTGAGTTCACTATACTTCCCTGAACTGAGAACACGTATTGCAGTGTAATAGTCCTGTCTCTGACACCAAATGATCCATCACCCCCGTCTTGAAGACCTCGCATAAACTCTATGAATTAACCTGTCTTGTAAGAGGAAAAATGTCTGATCTGGAATTGTGATTCCTAGCGTAAGATGATTGAGAGCTTTAGGAAGCATGTCTGTTGCTAGGGCTTTGAGTTGTCCATCTCATGGAAAAAGAAGAAATCTTCAGTGAACAAAACCAGTCTGTTCTTCCATGGAGCATCCATCTAGCAGGACCACCAAATCTCTTCTTTAAACTTTCAGCCTTGAGGAGTTTTTGGATCATGTCCTATTGAAGTTTAACTAAACTGATTTTTTTGTTGTTGTTGTTGTTACAGTATTTGTTACTGTGGTACACGCAGATTGCGATAAGGAAAAAAAATAAATAGGATGAAGTTTCTATGGTATCCTTAGAGTAGGATTAATAGGATTATCACAATATAAATTAAATAAATTTGTTGAATATATACTGAAAAGCATCTATGCAAAATTAGTTTCCTTCAGTCAGATTCATTGTGCTGATGTCACAGTTGTGCTAATTGCACAATCCAATGTCATCTGAATTTACGTGGCTTATATTAATATTTTGATTAGACTTTTTCTTATGAACAACTCTTTTATTGAAAGAGTCAAATGATCTTGATGTCTAGAAGCTGTTATGCTAAAGGTAACAGGATACATTTATATTGTTTCACACAGGTTAAGTTTTATTTTTTGGTTGTTATATTCAGAGCGTAGATCATATGTGCCAACAACCATATCTGCTTTTAGGTGGATGAAAGATCTTAGCTATGTAGGTAATTTTTCAAAGTCCCTTGTTGCCATTGGAGAAGTTTCCATAGATCCATACACCGACTCTCAGAGCTCTGTTTTGACCTTGGCAGCTTGCTGCTGTGCTGCTTTCATAGGCAGGGTTTTAGAACTGAACCTGTATAACTCTATCTTACAAGTGTTTAGCACCTCTATGGGGCGGGGGGTAAATGGAGAACTAAGGTTGCAGGCTGTTGAGGTTTTGTGAAAGAGGACGTCAATTTGTCATCAGTTGCCTTTGTTATTTATGTCTGATATATGACTTCCCAAACGGAAGGAAAAAAATAAAAGTTACAGGTTAATCAGTGGTTGTGTAAGTGTTAAACAAAACTATCACAACAATGGTCATCGTAGACAGGGGCAAAATGTAGTAACAGTTTTTACTGTAACTTGAATATACTGTAATTTCTCTTGATTCGTATTATTCTTATTAGTGCTATTCATAGAGTGTGTGTTTTGTTTTGTTTTTTTCTTCTATTCTGCTGGTTGTCATGGAGCACCTGAAACAGATCTCTGAGAGGCTGAAAACCTTTCAGCAGGTGCGAAATCAAGTTGGGTAACTTCATTCATATAGCTACTGTCTTTTGTAGCATTTAACGTTGCAGTTTCCCAAACGTTTGTGGAGTCTTTGTGCCTGAGGTTATGGTAGCATCAGAAGTAGACACAGAGTAGGTTTACATTTAGAATTAAACGTAGCAGCTGTTTAGATTTTTAGCACACATTTATGGTGTAAATTAATTCCCTTGAATTCAAATGTTAGAAAGTATTGGTAGGAAGGATAATCAATAAATAGGCCTGCCTAACTACCTGGGGAAAAAATTACTAATAATTAGTACTTAGAAAACATAAAGTAAGGAACTTAATTTAAAAATAAATTAATCAACTCTACTTGCTGGTTTGTGTGTAGTGAAGGTCAATTTTGGAGGGTGAGATCTGAGTCCTTTAAGAGCCAGTAGCACCTTGCCCTTGTCTGACCACACTCTTCCAACGCTGCCCTATTTGGGGTACAGCGTGTAGTTGTGCTCCGTGGTCAAGCTCTGCTGTTTCCTCCCTTGGACGGGCTTCGAGAGCAAGCTCCCACGCTCTCCCTGTCTATAGCTGCTAATTTGTTTAATCCGCTGTGATCCTACTTGAGCACGTGCTGAAGATTTACCTATGAATCCTCCACATACTCTCAGTTTCTATTTTAACTGTGATACCAGTGACTAAGCTAATCCATTAATTTATATCCGTTAGTGTTCTTGTGTGTAAGTATGAATAGTGACTATAATGTGATAAAGAGCAAACCCAGCTATATTAGTTACATTTGGGAAATGGATTTTTGCAGTTCTGTAAATCAAAGGCACCGTTTCATACACATAAATGCTCTCACTTCAAACACGCATCTCAATACTAACTAGAGTTTTGAAGTCATATCATTTGGGGTCATTATGCTTGCTTCCTAATTAGTTCTACCTTCGAAATTTTTGCAGTGTTAAGTTTTTGCTGACAGATTTGCTAATTGGCAGATATTTCAGCTGTGAAAGAGAGTGAGAGTATGTGCTTTGAATTTTTAATTTTGGTTCCCTGTCTGGAGAAAAGTGTTGTCCTTTTAGATCATATTGCTCCAAAAAATGGAAATTTCTGAATGAAGATGAAATTAGGGCTTTTATGCCAGGCCCAAGTGTGAATGGTGTACCTATGAATTACTCTAATTAAGCAATCACATTTTGGAGCCATGTTTGAAGCTTATCCTGCAGCATAATGTAGTTTTCCTTTCAGTGTGAGGAAAGAATATAATACAGACTTTATGGCAAAGAGTATTTTGGTTTGTTATCATTTTTAGGTGTGTTTCAGCTAATTCTGAAGTAGCTACCTAGAGTACTGCATAAAATAGGCCAAATATGGCTCTAATCTTATTCTATCTTAGGAAGAGTCTCAGATGTAGCAGAAGTCAGACCTGAATAAAAGATGCTTATGTTCTGCTGTATTTTCCTTCTAAAGATGTGAATGCCATATGAGTTGTGTTGTAAACCAAGGAGATTAGCTCTAGATGCACTGGCTAAGTGTGCTCGGGTAGAATAATCTATTGCTTCTGCTTTCTGGCTACAGCTGACAATTTTTCTTCAGTCTTGTCATTTGAGTTGATTTCAGATTGATAAAAATGTTTCACCTTTTCAAGATATTCAAATTTTCACTTAAATGTGTGTTAATTATTTGAAGTATATGAAACTTATATTTAGGTTAGATTAATTTTCAGTAAAGAAGGTTAAAGCAATGTAATCAAAAGGTGTTCTGATTTAACACATTGATAATGGACAAGTCCAAAACAAGCGTGTGGTTATAGTCTAAAAGTCTTCAACCATATGCTCTTATTAAAGAACAGAATGAAAGGTGCTAATCTTTTGTGTAAATACATATATGTAATATTTATAATATGTTTAGATTCATTTTGGGAGTCTTCAAATTAAATTTGGATTTAATGTTGAAATATGAATGAAAACATTTTTGACTGAGAAAATTATTCGAGAGTGTAGAAGAGAACCAATCTGACAATCATTATAACTTTGACACGTCATAATTATTCCACAAAAAATATTTGATGTGGGCAGGGGGACCCTGTGTACTAATTATTTTCCGTTTTGATTTAATCAGATGTAGTTCGCAGAAAATATCCCAATAATCATTTCATAGGTAACTTCAATGGAACAGCTGCAGTTCTACCAATAATGTTTTTACTAAATTATTCTTGCATTTGGATGACAGTTTCTGAGTTAGAGATGGACGATGGACTCACCTCTTTCTAGGTCATTCATTCTTGTGGGCTATTTTTCTTAGTTTAACACATTATTCCTAATTTCTACTCTAGAATTTGTCTAACTTTTGTTTTCACTCTTTTGATTTCTTAACATATGAAAAAGAGAAATTGTTTGTTTTTTAAAAAGCGAGTTCTTATTGAATATCATCATTCTAGAGACATTTAGATTTTGAGAACAGAAGATGAATTAATGCTGTGTTTGTACTGTTTTATTCTTATCTTTCTGAAGAAGAATGATTGTCACTATTAATGTTGGACATATGAAGCAGTAAAAGGTTTGCCATTAGAAACTATTTGCAAAATGCATTTATGTTGTACCTTGGTGCTGATAAACACAATGGATTTTTGTTTGCAGAATCATCGTGACATTGAAAGATGTTATATAACCCCTGTGGTTTTGGTTAGTGGGAACTCAATATTATGTAAATATCAGAATAACCCAGCTGACTGCAGCAGGAGGTTATAGCACAATCAGATTGATTTTCCATAATGAATGTTAATAATGATCAGTTAATATTAACTACTTCTTGCTGCTGTGTGATAACAAAGGCTCCTGTTAAGTTGGGGATAATGTGACAGAGCTTTTAGCGTTGGATGACATCTCATACAGGCCTGGACAAAGTCCGTCCTGTCTAAATATCATCAGTTGAAGATGCTGTGGTGGCCTTTGTCCTGCTCTGCTTGCTCCTGCCTTGGTAGGTCTCAAAATATTTTCAGCAAGCATCTAGATATGTCACAAAAGTAGAACTGCTTCAAAGGTCATGATGACTTTGTGTAATGAGTCCATTAGATGCAGTAATCAATATCAAGCTTTTGGATCTTATGAATATTGATGAAGCAATTGTAGCAGGGAGGTAGATGGGGAATTGAGATGCCTTTTGATATAATCAGAGAAACACTTAATGGCCGAGGTAGAATATGGGTCTAGTAACCACCTTACAACATTTTGGAACATTCTAAGTCATCATTAATAATGGAAAAGCCATAATGGCATTTGCAGGGGGAAAAAAAATTGTACAAGACTTGCATTGCATTGCACTCTGCCCACACAATGCTTCTGCTTCTGGTGTCACTGCATTGTGTGAAATATTGTAAAATCAGTGAATTATGTCACCTTTTTAATAGAAAGCAATACCAAACGTTGAACAAGAAAAGGAGAAGCTGGGTAATAGGTCACTGCTCACCTACTGCAGCAGCACACTCAACCTGAGAAAGCTGGGAGAGGTCGCTGGCATCCTGCATTCTCGGTGATTTGAACTGCTGATCTCTGAGTTCTTTGTTGTTTGGTGGGGTTTTTTTGTTTGTTTGGGTTTTTGTTGTTGTTTGTTTGGTTTGGTTTGGTCTTGTTGTGGGGGTTTTTTTGTCCTTATGATGCCCTCTTTTCCACAGAGGAAAAAAGATCAGGAAGGTTTTGTGAGGAGTCATGGAGCATTAAACTGATTTTGTGCATGTGCGCACAGTTGTGAGCCTCTTCAGGCCTGTGCTCAAGGAAGTGGCAGCATCCCTCTGAGCCCCAGAAGCAGTACAGAAACTTCTGAAAATCTCTGCTATTAGACCTGAAACGTAAGGGCTGGCTGAAATACATTACACTGGTGGTACAGAGTTTACAAGCACAAGTGCTTGTCATTGTATTGTTTAATCATCTAATCTCCAGCTCAGTTATCGGTCTGCAAAATGGGGTAAACAAAAATTTATTACCTTGCAGAGTTTGACCTGAACATATGTCAATAACTGAGTTGTGAACATATGGAGACTGAGGTCAGTTCAGGCCTTGTCCTGAGCATGGGACAAATCAGTCAGATGCAAGATGGCAAGGGAAAAGTTGCAGAAAATGTAAAGAGAAGAAGTTGCTGCTTTATAAACTAAGAGGACTCCCTGACAGAAGCATGAAATTTTTAGTGTGAATTCAGTAGAAAAGCTCTGGCCTATGAAAAGAGGGTTCACAGTTTTCATTTCATGCTGCTTTGCCTGCGTAAGCAACAAACATGGTGTTGAAGCCACAATGTTTCTCCTTCAGCGGTGGAAATGCATGGCTCTGCATTGAGAGTCTAGGTCAAGGTTATTGTGCTCAGGGTTGATCAGAAACGTGGTTCTCCTGCAACAACCAGTGCAATCAGGTTTTTTAGATAAAACCAGAGGGAAGAATTCAGGATTGCATCTTTTACTTTGGAGAATCGCACAGCTTTCAGATGCAGTGGAAATGAATGTGATTAACACACACAGCGTGTACATAAAGGGCAAAATACAGTTAGAGCAACAAAAAAAATGACAGAGGATATTTCAAAAAATAGATTTCCAGATAGCAATAAGTACATTTAGCTGCAATTGTTCTCCAGTGACTAAAATAAATACCTAAAAATAGATGTTGTCTATAAATAAGTTTTTGGCTTAATGCCAATTTTCTCTGCTGTTTGTGGAAAAGCAGAGGAAAAAAAAGAGCAGTATCTGTGACTAGTTTTCCAGTATATGACCTATTTTGACCCTTACTCTAGCACCGCTGAAATGAGACCAGCGTGGCTGAAAAGGGTTGTCTGTAAGTCCCATGCCAGCAAAGAACCACGCTAGGGACATTCGGAGGAAAATAGGCATAGCAGTTTTGAGATACGAGTTTGAACTGACAAAGGAATAATGTTTTATAACATTTTTCGTTAAATACCGCTAGAATGTGTGACTTGGACTAGATTTGTTTGTCTTTAGTAAATACTCTTTAGTTTTTAATTTATTTTAGAGATTATTATTATTGTTATCATCGGTGTATTATGCCTCTTTTCTGTTCTGGAATAATTTTGGAAGGCACTTCTGCTTCTTCCAGATAGTGCCGAGGTGCTACAGATGTCACCAAACAGGCCAGTTGACAGCACTGAGAACTTTCTCATCTTGTAGTGTGCTCCTGCTGAAGTTGGTGTCCAGCTGGACACTGACGGTATCTCACACTTGGCATAGAGTTATTCTCCGATATTCACCCAGCATTGTTGCCTGCTGTTTCACTACCTGTCGTCCTTGGCATATTTGTTTTGGTTTTGCTTGGTATCAAACAGAAATCTCTATGTGAAATTTCACTAACCGCTTATGATAGTTTCGTTAGACATGCCAAAACTTGAAGGCTTGGGACATTTTGCACCGTATTTACTTTTAAAAAATAACATACACCTTTTACTGTCTGGAATTACTCTGCTTCTCTGTAACAACTGGTAACACAATATATTGCTCTCTGGCATTTCCTTTGTATTTTTGATTTATAAACATATTTGTAAAGTTCGAAGCTAGACCTGCTGAGTTCATTCATGACCTAAATTTTCCTGTTTTCATTGCCAGGATTATAGGGATATAAATATACAGATGCTATAATGTTTTTTCACCCATTTTTTTTGCACACTCTGCACGTGACAGATCACTAAATTGAGATCACTGCACTGTATCACACTTAGTATCCCTTAGTTCTTGCCTGCATGTATATTTTCAGCTTCTCCTTAATAATCCAGTAGAACTTGCTTCTGTATCTTGCACATAGTTTAGTAAAGTATGTATTTTATTTTGCTATATTTCTATGAGTTCCTGCACCTAAATTTTAGAAAATGGCTTCTCCATCTTACAAACTGATTCCATTCCGCCTTTGTTTTCAGAAAGTACTTTTTCACACAAAGCAGGGAATGCAAACTGCGTTAAAAATGCCTTTGTGAGAAGGTCATTCTTCCTTCTCACAATCTTACTATGGTTTTATTAACAATTGGTTTAAATTGTACAGGATCCATTTTAATTTTGAATTATAGCCTTCATTAGTCCCAAATAGTGAACCATCAACATATGGCTCTAAAGATATTTATTCCTCAGCTGTTTTTTTGCTATGAATTCTAACTTGCTCCAGAACTTTACAGCTTTTTGTGCTGTCCAACAAGCTGCGTGGTCACTGCTGGGCGAATCATTTCCATGATGCACCTCTGATGGCTGTTCTTATACAGAAGTGGGAGACAGGACAGCCGTGAAGTTGCTACTGTAGGCTCAACCCTCTCAATGCCAGACATTGTTTGGATTGTTTCAACTGAAAGTGCTCCAGAGGTTCCCTACTTACCTGGAGTTCAGGAGGTGCAGCTTTGTCGTGCAAAGTCTTTGAAAAATTCCATCTTTCCACCACATGTTGTGAATGTATTGGTTTATCTCATGACGTTCAGACCTTTCATGTGGCTTTCTGTTTTTACAGTCACCAAACAGGTCCCTTTGGTTTGTGAATTAGAACGCAATGAATTGTATCTACTTGAATGCCATTTCTGAGTGTCTGTGTGATTTCACTGCTTTGCTCAGATTTGTACTGATTTTGGCTTTCACTTCTTTTTATCTTCTTGTTCCTTGGACAGACAAGGTTCCTCCTGCAGATGGGAATACCGGTTCTCAAAAGATAAATTTTAGACCCTTTTTGGCCTATGAAGTTTTCCATTGCACTTTTGGGGTTTCTTGGTTCTGCCATGGGTGGGGTTTTGTTGTGTGTTGGTTTTTGTTGTGTTGGAGAGGTTTATGTGATTTTTTTGTTTTGTTTTGTTTTTTGGGTTTTTTTTTCCCTAGACTTCTTTTGAAAGTAATTTTTAGGCGTTCTCTAGAGAGACTGTGTCCCAG
Source organism: Caloenas nicobarica (assembly GCF_036013445.1). NCBI lineage: Eukaryota > Metazoa > Chordata > Aves > Columbiformes > Columbidae > Caloenas > Caloenas nicobarica. Next base: position 92,829,779 of record NC_088247.1, on the reverse strand, counting down.
GTGACATAGTAATTAGGCTTAGTTTCTGAGTTGTTTTGTTTAGTGGTACACATGTGAACATAGGCATTAAAGTAACCTTCAAAATCTGGGGATTTTTATCTTTTCTCAAATCTTTGTGGCTACCAAGTATCCCACTAAGATCATCATAATGGTCTGTTATATTCTGTCTTTCAATTCTGCTTTTTAAACTTTGAAGGCAAAAAATTATGATTTTAATTTTTTAATCTCAACAATTTTTTAACCTGAATGGGAAAAAATATGGGAGCCCTCTGGTGGCTGTTCCAACATCTGCAGATGTCCCTGCAAATGACAGCATAAAAGATGAGGTTGGTTACCAATCTGCCACCGAAGTGGGAAAAACCCAAGATGCATGCTTATTCTCAAATGCAGTCAGTTTAAATACTATTAGTCACGCTTCTGATAATATTTTCCCTTATTCAGTTGCTACCAGTTTTCTAAAATAAATGCAATTTAAATAAAAATTCTGAAGCCCTTCTATCCATATGCATTATTTACAATATTATTTGCATATTTCACTGGTTTGTATGTGCCTATGGCAAGGTCTTGGGGAAGAGATGCCCATTCATGTGAATGATGAACCCCCTCCACCTGAGGTCATCCCAGTTTATTAGGGAGACACAACCACAGCCCAAACCCTGACCTTTGCTGGTGAAGCGTGGTATATAACGCAATCCTCTGTAGTTTCAGTTGTTATTTTGCTTTCCTGTAAGGCCCTGGCCCATGCCCTGAGGGCTCCACTGTTTGAGGATTTCAGAAAAATCAAGGCAAAGAACACTTGCATGTAATGTAAAAATAGATTCAGCTTGCTTATTGTTTCGGATGATTGGAGAGGCTAACAATTTTGAGAAACGAGAAAGTTATTTAAGATATGGACAAGACTGTTATGCTCTCTTTTTCCCTTGGGTACTCTTGGATTCAAAATGTACATACATGGAGGAAAAGGAATCAAATGTCTCTCGAACTGATTATATAAAAGCAAAAGGGCTCTTCCTGCCTTTAAATGTAAGGAGCGGTTTTGGGGAAAAATTATCTTAATTTTTTTTACGAAGGTTCAAAAGAAATTAAATTATTTCCTATTTATCCCTTTTTTTTCAGTCTACTTCAGCAGCAAATAGAAGGGAGAAAAACGAAAGAGACAAAATGGCAGTATAAACATTGAATTAAATAAAGAAATGAAAATATCAGTGGTTTTGGGTTTTCTAATTTGCGGTTTTTTGTTTGGTTTGGAGTGGGTTTTTTTTTTTTGGTTTGGGGTTTTTTTTTAGATTGCAGAACAAAAATCAATCTACATCTAAACCATTTTTGGAAAAAAAAAAAGTTATCTTTATTTTTTACTTATTACAGCAATGTTGTATGGCCTGTCTGAAATCATACTGGACAGGTCTCCTGGACTAGAAGGTTGAAGCCTCTTCTGTCCAAGTCCTGGCACCATCTCTTATCTACATTGTTCAACCTGATCAATCCCTATAAATCACTTAAGAGTTGCCTACTGGATGAAAGGAAAGGGAGGAGAGAGAAAAACCGTATGAAATACTCTAGTGTACATATTGGAAAACACTAACTCTTTCACATTGAGTCTTTATGAGGGTTGTATTACTCCACACAGCCAAAGCCTCAGGGTGTCTTGCCTTCTACTCTTTCTTAATGTGTAAAAAAAGCACTTTTTCTGAAATAAGAGCATCTGTGGTGGGAGCTGCTGTAGAACAGCCGTTCCAACTTGCTTCTAAATGTAGACAAGCACTTACATTGTACTTGCCGTCCTTTTTGGACCAATACAAAGCTCTCTTTCTTATGAACTTGGCAACTAAACATTTGGAAGAATTTAGACTAATTTTGCCGGTTCAAAATATTTCTGATGACTGTGCTATTCACAACAGTAGCATAAGGGGATGAGACTTCGTTTGTTTTTTTCAGTGCTGTAGTAAGGTAGAGCACGTCCCAAAATTTAGGAATTTGATTGTATACCAGTACAAGAGAAATAACCTATTCCATTCCTCCTTAGTGTTCGATGCTGCTGTCCCAGCTCCAACTAAGTGTAACAATAGAGTATTTAGACAAAAAAGATATTTGCAATTGAATAATATGACTATTATTCAAATTGAAAATACAATGAGCAGACAAATCCAATCATACCACTTATGACTTATGCATGGTGGTTGGCAGTGTTATTACATTAGTCTAATAGAGCTGACTGCTGAAAAATGTCATGAATTTCTGGGAATGTAAAATGTGGACTTCCTATGAATGATTTAAATTGGCATAGTGACAATACATCATTCCACACAAAAAATCCCAAATGTTTCTTTGTATCATTTAAATGATACTTGATTGTGCTGCTGGAAATTGGTTTTTTCCTCTCCTCTGCCTCTCCTGAGTGTGCTGTGGTGGTGAATAATGTGTTGGGAAAGACCAAAAAGGAAGGAGCACAGGTAATAAGATTATTAGGAAGCCTCATGGTGAATCTAGAAGCATGAAGTGAAGTTCAGTTCTGTGGTTAGCAATAATAGAAGCTAGAGCAAAATTCCAGAAACTGAAGGGGAAAAAAAAGTGATGGAAAACCAGTGTAGTTGCGGTTGGTTTTGTTTTGTCTTTTGGTTTACACAGAAGTAATAAAGGAGTAATTTTTCCTTAGAATGGTGAGGAATTTGATGTTCTTGAGTGAAAAATAGCATTATGCGGGAAGTTTGTAGAAATATAGTCTTTATGTATATAATAATAAAGTTTTCAGCTGTCAAATATGCGGAATACTTGAATGAGTAGATAGAGCACAGTTCATATTGAGACCTTTCAAGTACTTGCAAGGAAAACATTCCAAACATGAAAAGAGCTTCAGAAGTGTTAAAATTATTTCCTGAGATTGCAAGAGAGCCTGAAACAATAGCTGTGAAGTGGGAATTGCTTCCTTCATTTCGTTTAAATGTAAATGAATTAACTTGCTTGTATGTGCCTACTTTGCTAAATCCTAGTTCAGATAACTAGGATTTAGGAAAGATGGTTTATGAACCATATCTGCTTAGTCACATTTGCAAATCCACGGGACTTTCATTTTCACCTTGAAATTTCTGCCTGACCCCGAATTCCTAAAACTTCATCATTGGGTTTTACAGGTAAGCGAATGTTTGTTTCATGGGGGATGTACGGTTTGGTTTTTCTCTACCTTTAGGAAGTCCTTACGTATTTCAAACACGATGAATGCTGTTACTAATCTTTCTACAGAAGATGGAGTGGCTGGGGAAAGATCTTCCTCTGCTTTTTCCTTAGTCCTCTGCTGTGTATCTGTGCAGGGAAAAGAGCAAAATCGCCTGCTGGTATGTGACAGCCAGAGCGGGGCTGTCGGCAGGGACTTCACACTGGGCTGTCACCCACACAAGGTGGTTATCTGGTACTCCAAGACCAACTCCATTGCAGTGCATAATGAGCAAATATGAAGTGATGTTAAGAAAGGAATGGAGCAACAATGCTAGAAGTATGAAAAATATTGTTAAACAAGTAAGTTCATACTATGTTTTATTTCTGTTGTTATTTTTGTTACTCTAAGCGGTTGTCGCACATGCAGAATAGTCCTGGAAAAGAATAGTAGAGTCTTTGATGGACTTCTACACATGAGGAGATGATTATACTGGTTATCATAGTAAAATAGTGATTGAAGAGCATAGCAGGGGCATATGTAATGGTAGTTAGGGAACATATTGCTGTAAATATTTCCTGAGAAATGTTTGAGAGAGCTCCAGTAAAATCAGAAGCAACCACTTTTAAAACTGATCACAGGAAATCGTAGTCAACAGGGCTGGTACTCAGCAGAATATTTGGTCAGGGAAAATTTTGTCACATCCATGAATAGCATACAAATCTGAAGACTTTAATGTATAAAAGCTATTGGAAGTTTTTTCCAGGTTAGTTACACTGTGTCCATAATCTGCTGGAGCAGTTTTTACCTGGACTGCTTTGCAGACTGAGTGAGCATGTCAGTTATGGGAGTGGTTTCACCTGCAATTCCTTGTATTTTCTGTAAAACATTATGCAAAGTCAAATGAAATAGTAAGAAGGCTCCCATTGCTTCCGAAAGGCATCAAATTAGGCTCTTGGCATACAGTTTGGTTCCCAGAAGATGATTTTCAGATGTGCTGAAGTGCCAAGCGCTCTGTCTTTCAGGAACGTTTAATCACCTCCGCCGTTTTTGAAAGTCCAAGCCCGAGGGCTTGGAGGAGAAGTAATGTAAAATACGTATCAGATTTACCCTCTTACTGCGTTCACTAGTATGTAATGCAACAGGAAAACAAAAAGTAAATGCAAAAAGGATCAGGGAGCTTTCTTCTTCCATGCCTGTAGCAATGATTATTTTCCTGATAGTTGGAGGTCCTTAGGCACTGGATTTCCTCTCTTGAAGATATCTTTAAAGCTATGATGGTTCTGAAGGACTGGCAATTTCTGTCATTGAGTTGCAAATGCATTTTGAGGAGACAGTCCAGGGAAGAGTGAATTATTTATCTTAGTAAACAATGCTACTTGCATTAAATTACATATTCAGCTTTTATATTTGCAGCTAGCAGATCTTCTCAGATCTGTTTTATGACAGGGAACTTTTGGAGAAAACTTCTTCCGTGCCCTGTTATTTGATTATTTATCATTTTTAATTGGCTACTGGGAGGAATAAAAATTGATTTGAGATTCACTTGAACCCCACAATCAAAATTTTTATTGAAGATTAATTAGGTTCTTTTTAATTGTTTGTTACAATTCTCAAAATCAGTCTATCTGGTTTTTAAATGGTTGCTCTGGAGCAAAAATTTAAAATATCTGATTTTTAACTTCATGAGGTTTTAGTGCTAGATTATTCAAAATTATAGGAAGCTATTATCTATTCGTACGTACTTGCATACGTATATTTTAGGTTAAGTTCTCCAAAAGCATATTTTTTGTTTTTCTTGTAACCTCCCTAAGCCAGCATTAATTTGTGCACTGCTGTTAAGAACCCATAAGGGGGAAGACTTGGCTTCAGAATCACTGGAGGGTATGAATTTATTTCTTTCAGCTCTCTCAGATATAGAGTAATAAATCTCTTCTGAGAATCAACAGCTGTACTGGACCAGAAAAGCTGTTTCTTTCAACAGAGGTCTTGTACTCTTTACATTCTAGAAATGGGAGAAAACAGATGAAAAAAAAAAAAAGTATATTAAAATTAAATCGTGCTTTTTCGGACGGCAATGTTGTGCTACCCTGATTCTTGCTTCTCCTGCTGGTATAATTTATGGAGTTGCAACTTCATCAGCATTCTCACTGGATTTGTATTAATTTTAACTATTGATATTTGGGTTGCTGTTATAAGTCTTACAAGTAATTCACTGCCTGTTAATGCTCTCCTGCATAGGGCTTTAATTTCTTGCCATAAAATTTATTATCTAGCAGTACATTTTCTGTTGGCATTTAATATTTTCTAGCTTACTCATGTGTGACTTTCAAGTTGAATGCAGTATTAATATTACCTTTTCTACAGCTTCCTCGCTAGCCTTAATCATCTTTAGTGTAGCAGCACAGGAAACCATTCCAGAAAGATGATTCGTAGTGAATGGCATTAATATTGATAGCACATAATTAAGTAAAAAAATGTATAAAGGCTGTAGCAGCACTGGGTGTTTATGCTGCACTTACAAGATGGCAGGTTAATTTTAAGTATTAATACTTTCTATATTCAATAAAACTTTAAAAATTAGACATCCATCTTTCCCATCAGTGATTGCTGAGTCTTACCAAAGCAGAGAGGTAGAGAAAGTCAGTGCCACTCGTAGTACAACATGCAGTTTATTAACAAAGTTTATTTCTCTTTTCAGTGTAATTATGGATGCTTGAGGCAAGTGGAAATTGTGGAATCTCTTCTGAGATTAAAGTTATTAGGAACAGAAAGTCAAGTTATTAACCCCTAGAGATTTAGATTTAGTTGCACAGTGTAAGAGTGCCAATGGTAATTTTGTATGGGGGAGGCACTTTAAAACTACATGTGATTTGGCCTTTTTTTTTGTGTGTGTACTAGTTTAAGTACTGCTTTTTCTCAAAGATTCCAAAGGACTGAAGTGAACTTAAATGAGTAGCAACATTGTTCCTTTTTACATTTGAAATCTCCATTAAAAAAATCAAAACTTCAGCTTAATTATCTGTAATTATTTTAGGATCTTGAAAACTTATCAAGCTATTTGCAACTTTTACTTCAATGAGCAAGCGACCTCTTTTTGGAAATCTTGCAGGAGGAATGGTGAATGGTGCTGATAGTTCCAGATCTTGACTTAACTCAAGTTGCCAGCATTTCATTAGAGAATATACCTGCTCTTTATATCTGTTATAGTGATCCATAGATTAGAAGGTATTTGAAATTGTTATGCAGTTGTCACTACTGGACTTGAAACTTAAAACAGCAAGAGTTGTGAGGTGAGAGGAGAGGCAATATGTTGGGTTTTTTGGTGGTTGGTTTTGGTTTGTTGGTTTGTTTGTTTTTACAACAATCTATTGTTTTTTCTTTCTGTCTGAAGAGACCTTTGGGTTTCATATCTACTCAGTTGAAGGGGTTATCTATTTTACAAGGAGTAGAAATTATTTTCTTTTTGCAGTGGAAGTTTACATTATTGAAGAGGCAATCACAGGCATATATGGTTCTCTGAGTAACAGCTACTCTTTCTCCTGTCTTATTCACTAGACCGAAGGAATAATTTGTTGTAAAATTAAAAGATGGTATCAAAATTTGTATCACATAAATGCTTTTTATCTGTATGTTGTCCTTACAGACATTTAATCTCTTCGTGTTTTGAAGTTTTCTTCATCATTAGCTACTGTGATGGTTTAAAGGAAATATAAAAGGTGGTGATGGATTAGGAACTGATTATTTTATCATTTTTTTTCTACTGCAGCATTATCCGCTCTGTCTAATGACTGCCGGATGCATGCTCTTGACATAAACCAAACATCAAGTTCTTAATGCTGTTTCATTTTGGAGTATTGATGAATTGTTGATTCATATTAACAAGTTCATATTTTCATAAGTTCATATTTTACTTCATAGTAATTTGTTTGTGTCTACAACCTCTTAGCTGACTGTAGTGAAACCATGCTTCTGGGCCTCATAAATGGGATAGGAGTTCTCTGTGTCTCTCCCGTCCTAGCCAGCCAAATTGACGGGAGTATCCCAGTGGCAATGACCTGCTCTGCTCTTGTGTAGAGAGCTGTTTTGACCACAGGCACTTTTAGTTTTCTGATGTCCTGCTGACGAGTATTTCTCCTTCTGTGTCTATTTTGTCAGCCAGAATTTACCCTACTGTGTTTGTTTTCAGAAGGCTGAAATCTGCGTTTGGGTTATCGAAGTTAGTAGCTAACCCTGCTGCGTATTTAGTACTTAAATGAAAGATTAATTTTTTGGCATGTGTTCGTATCCAGATATGGGTGACTGACAATATTTCCTAGTAATATCAAAATTGATTCAGATTCCAGTGCACGAAGTCCACCATCCTTCACATGCGCTGACTACATGTCCTGGGCTCATCATGGAGTGAGTTATCCCTGAGGGATGGCTTTCAGCCTAGAAGAAAACCACTTTTTTTATGCTCTGTACTTAAGTATCTACATGTAACCTGTTCTACTGAAACCTTTTCGGTATGGCTAAACTGGTAAAAGGCATTTTAGTGTGAATGTGTGCTGTATGCTTCTACTTTATATTATGATTGCTGTTCCTCTAAGGACTGGGGAAAAAATTATACTTTAGTGGTCATCACAACAGACTTGGAGCAGGGATTGTTTCTACGTATTTGTTCTTGCAAATTATCAGATCCTTCACTGAAGGAACTGTATTTCAATTTATATGCTCACAATTATGTTTCGTAGATCAGGCCTCCATTTTTATGAACGTTTGAATTAGTGCAAATACTTGATGGATGAGTCCTTTTGAAGTTCAGGAGCAACACACAATAGGATGACAGAAATTTTACAGCAGAATTTAGTGCTTGCAAGAACACCATAAAATGGCAGATTTTTAAGAAGTAAAGTACGTATTTGAAATCCAGCTTATGTTCCTAAACTGATGGATTGTTATGCTTTGAAGAACCATTTTTCACCAGAGCGTATATGAAGACTATTGCTACAATTCCGTCTCCCACAAAGGAAGGTGTCTGGCATACGTTGTAATAAGGCATTCCTTTTGTGCAGCTCTACATCATCTGGTTTGAAGTGGGAATAAAGTTGTGACAGAAGCATGAACAGTCTGCCCCTTTTGCCTTCTTGTTCATTCAAATCGGAGAAAAAAACAGGTGCCGAAAGACAGTAATGGTTTGTCTCTGTGTAGTCATGAGGAGGATTCATCTGCGGTGATAGGTAACCTGACCAGCAAAAGAAACTCTGCTTGGCAGAGTAAAGGGCTTTCGCAATACGAACCAAACCATGGCTACTGCGGCTAATTTTAGACTTTCTGGCCTTGACAATGACCTTTATTTCAGTTATATTTATTTATATATTTATTTATGCTTTTGTTAGGTCCTCAGGCCATGTGAGTTATGGCAGAATGCCTGGATTTCAGCCCTTGAATTTGGCTAGTTATTTGTCCCCTGCAGACAAATATTCTGAGTGCTGGTCTCTCCCCAGGATATCCATTTACTCCTCTACTGCATTCTGACTATTCATTATAGCTATGTAAAAGAGCATTATGAATGACAGATAAAAATCTTTTGGCAAGTTTTTGCCCACAAAAATCTTACTCTCTAGCTTAAGCTAAATGTGTTTGGGTTTGGGTTTTTTTTCTTTTTCTAAGTAACCAGCTTGTGTCCTTCAAATGTTGAATATTTTGTGTCCAGGTGTTGGAAACAAGCAGTCCCTTGGGCTAAGATGGAGTCAAGTGTTGTATTTTTCCTTTTTTGCCATCCTCACGTAGTAGTGGCCTGGAGATAGGCATCTAACGCAGGATATTGCTTGTTGTATGAAAAGTTATGTGTGCTTTGTACCAGAAGTTTCGAAGAACGATGCTTTTTAATTGAGATTTTAGCATCTCCATCATTCTTTTCTCCATTCCTCTGAGTCAGAGGAATGCTGTACAGCTGCTTGCCATTGCAAGTCGAAGGATGCAGGAGAAAAGATAGAGAAAGAAGTAGCGTGACCTAGGACCATTACTGTCTTATGAGTTTGCAGGCATATGTTATTAAATCCCATACAAATTTTTGGGTGTGCTTTTATCTGTCATCATTGAACAGATACAAAGCCAGGCTCTAGTGAAGAAAGAAGACTCTTTCCCTGACTTCTAGTTTGGAACAGTTACATTTACACCTGGCTGTATTGTGTGCCTGGCAATAGTGTTACGAGTCACTGCAAGATTAAAATTATTTGATTGAGAGCAGCAACAGAGCTTAGCACCGGAGTTCAGTAGCTGCTGTGTTAAGACCAAGTTCTTTGGACAGGAGTTCGGTCATGGGCTCATTTCACTTCTTTTGTTTTACAAAATCAAAGTAGTGTCCAAAAGAAATTAATTATATATAGTCTTCAGCTATAGCCAGTTATGAAAGTTTAAAGACTTCAATTGTGTGTATTATCTGGAACAGAAAGGGAGAACTGTAGGACTCCTTAAAAATTAGGAATAAATTTTCCAAGTGACAAGCTATTGTTTGACAATCTACCCCATGGAGTGGTTATTCTTTTATTCTGAAGCATCTGCTATGTGGGCAACTCTTGGATGAAACAGAGTTGAATGTGTCCATCCATATCGCAGTTTCTATGCCTCTGTGTCAGTAATTTTTCTTAGTGGGTATAGGCTAAGGCAGTTTTTCCTTGATTCCCTTCATGAGGTATTAACCTCCTGTACCACTATTATTAGGTACCCGCATTGCCAGCCTTGCATATTTGGTTTCTCATTCACTGTATGAGTCTCTAAGAGACACATTAGCAGGCTGTAACTTAATTTTCTCAGAATCTTATTGGGATCTAATTTCATGTACTGCTATTTGTTGTTATGGAAACAGTATAATGAGTTCAGTTGTATAAGGGTGGAAATATCACGTACAGTTTCTGTTCAGAGTAAAAATGTCAAAATGGCATTTCTATAAATGGTGTTCCAGAATAAACTGCTTCAGTGAGGCTCATGAAGTTTTCCTTCCAGCTAATTCTTCATCATTCTACAGTTTTTAAATTAAGTGGCAGAAGAAGCATTTTAAAAATAAAACTCATAGAAGACTTTTTATAAAAATAGCCAGAAGCTCATTTAAAGTGTAAGGAATAATTAGACAAGCCAAGATATCATGGCAAAAAGTGTTTTCTTTAATACTTTTATTATATTAAAGAATATGAATCCAGTGTATCTTTTTTTGCAAGATGATTTTAACTGCCAACTATTTTAACTAAGAGAACGATGCTTTTACAGTGTCACATAATTATTTGTCTCATAAAAATAAAATAATGTCCCAGTAAATTTGACATAACAGATGTTGTCATGCTTGAGGTCTTGGTTCCATTCTGGGAGTCTATATAGAAATTTCACGAACAGGTTATAGGTGTCATTTATGTGGATTAGATAGATACAGTACTTGTATTATTTCTTATTTTGTTATAGTATCTTAAACATAGAATAAATCTCATTTCTTTCTTTCTGGAAAGTTGACAGATAAACTTCCTGGAAGTGCTGTGTCCATGTCATCTAATACTTAAGCAGATTTACCATTGAATTTTACTCCTTTATCAGTATAGAGATGAACAAATGTTTGAATGTTTTGAGATCACTTCTTACGTGGTGTAGCATTAAATTTACACCAATTGTTACTCAAGCTTATTCCATAAATTTGGGAGCATTTCTGAGAAGCATGGATTTCATTGCATCAGAATGACGAAAAGAGAAAACCAGAAAGCCAAAAAGATGATAATTACACTGAAGAGATTAGAAAGCAGAGAAATACTATCTCTTCTTGAGCAGGAAAAAATCTACTTCTTTATTAAAATCCTTAAGTAACACTTGCAAAGGCGTTAGATGAGAGAATTTCTTCGCTGCTTAATTAGGGGATGTGAGATACAGAAGAGAACTTTACGTTCCTAGGGTTGGGGTTAAACAGTAGGTGTGCAGCTGTGGTTGGAGCTTAACTTTCATAGAAGAGCTGGTAGAGTTTTTCTGTATTCCTCAGGATATTTGCTTTGTCATGCTCTGCCATTTCCAATCTGTCCATGCGGCAAAGCTTCCTATCTTCTCAGTCATCTGAAACATTTTATGCCTGGCAATACAATAAGCAAAAAGACCAGGTTAAAATATCTTCAGTCACTGAGAGAAACATTTTAAATTCTTTATTCCTTTTAGGAGTATTCTAGAAATTAAAATTTGGTTTATGTGGAACTTAAGTAGGTTAGGTAAATCATTTAGGGTGGGGGGGAAGCTTTGTCCAGCTTTTTTCTCAGTTTAATAAACACTGTTTTCTCCACAATGCTGCCTTAAACATCCTCTAGTTATGATCTGCTTATTAATATACAAATAGAGAAAGCAATTTATCACGTAGTCGTAAACTAGGTTTTGCAAAAGACTATTCAAGCTTAATGAAATCAGACCCTGGTGGTCTGGCCAAGTCCCAGAATCGAAGACAAAAATACCGTGATGGAAGAAGGCTCATTCAGTTTTCATGTCTACCCGAAAATGTTAAAAGAATACCATCATAGACTATAAAATGCCTCTTTCTTTTTTTTTTTTTTTTTTGCTTTCCCACAGAATGTTAGGGATTGGAAGGGACCTCAAAAGATCATCTAGTCCAATCCCCCTGCCAGGGCAGGAACACCTAGGTGAGGTTACGCAGGAAGGCGTCCAGGCGGGATTTTAATGTCTCCAGAGAAGGAGAATCCACAACCTCCCTGGGCAGCCTGTTCCAGTGTTCCGTCACCCTCACTGAGAAGAAGTTTCTTCTCAAATTTAAGCGGAACCTCTTGTGTTCCAGTTTGCACCCATTACCCCTTGTCTTGCTGTTGGTTGTCACCAAGAAGAGCCTGGCTCCATCCTCGTGACACCCACCCTTTACATATTTATAAACATTGATGAGGTCACCCCTCAGTCTCCTCCAAGCTAATGAGACCCAGCTCCCTCAGCCTTTCCTCATAAGGGAGATGCTCCACTTTCGTAGCATCTGACATCCTGGTGCTGATAAAAAGCTGACCATTATCTTGGAGGAGATGGAGATAGCTGAGGGCCAGATGAACTGAGTATTTACCCCAGCAGGGACAGGATCATTGTGTGCTTCTGGCTGGAATGGAGAGAAGGTGAAAACTTATTTAAAACTATGGGGAGATGATGCACAGATAGTTCTTCTGATCATTTGCTACTGTTGCTGGTAGTAAAATTTCTCTTTCTGTAATTTTCAAAGGTGAGGAATATGGTCGACTTGTTTTAATTATTCATCTTTTCTCAGTGTGTGGTCTTCAGCTGTTTTTTTCATAGATTGGGTCAAATAGGCCAGATGGCCAGAATACGAGTAACTAGAATCAAGCCCAAATATGTGTCGAGATACCGATATCCAAAAGTTGCCTGCTCTTCAAAAAAAAAAGTTTTAAACTGGTAGCACTGTTAACTTCTGCTTGTTTGTTTAGTTTACCTCCCCTCTTTCTCTTAAGAGATATGTATTTATTTGCGTCGAGAACTGATTGGGATTGCTCAGGCCACAATTGTTTAAATACCTTCCTTTAAAATCACTCTTAGGTGCTGTTTGGGACATACTAGCTGCTGAACACTTCCAGATTATCTAGAGCTACCATCATCCAATCCAGTCTGCATTTCAAATCCTTCTCATGCTTGTACAAACAACAGTGTGATTCTTCCTTTTTATTAATAAGAACTTTCACTTGCTAAAATGCTACTGAAAAAGGAGAAAAAGGTGGAATTAAAAAACTATCAAATAGTGTAACTTTCTCTGTGGGTGATCTTATGTTGTATATTTTTCTTTAAATGGCATTAATTTGCATCATAATTATAAAACTTAGAGGAATTAATGTGCTAGGTGTGCAGTCCTTATAGACAGGGAGAGAACTTTCTACCATGAAAAATAATCAGTATCAAGAACATCTTGTTATTTTGTGAGCATCTTGATGGTTATTACATGTGATAATTTTTGCATTGCATATGCTAAATATAATCATTGTGCAATGACTATGCAGTTATTGGTTTAGACTTATGTAGTTTTGTGTAATTTTTTTTGCATTTGCAGAACCTTGCTAATGCTTCCTTCATGTTGTTCTAGCACACTTGGGATGGGGGAGGAAAGACAAAGAGTAAAAAAATATGATGCATTTCTGATCTGCTGGTGCTGTGCATATGAGCATATATATATATATATATATATGTATGTATCTATATACACACCCCCCGCACCACCCTTATTGCCTGTGACATTTCCAAATGTTAGTCCTAGATCTGTACCCAATTTTATTGTATTTGCGCATTAAATAGATTGGTTGAGTAAATATTTAACCCTGAAAATTCTCCTACTTTTTTCTTCCAGAAGAGGCAAAACTTCTGTTTTCCACAAGGACTGAGTAGTTTACCAGGGCTCCTTGTTTAACATAATGGTGAAATTTTCATGTTGCTGCTTTTGCCAAAAGTGGATGTCTTCTGTTTTGTTTTATGAAAGGTATTTTGTAGTACCTTTTAAATGCATTTAGAATACCTTTTAAAATACCTTTAAAAGCTGGTGAAAATAAGATTACTGTTTATGTCACATTGAGTATCCAAGAAAATATTTACCTAAAGTTTCTTTAATGAAGCATTGACATGCGTACGTTTCAAATAAAGGACTGACCCAGAGTCTCTCTGGCAACACTGTGGTCTCAAAAGTGCAACATGTGGAGACTGGTAGTAGAGATTGTAAACCCTCAAGCGGAGATGGTAATGTATAAACGTACCGGTCTTGTAAGAAATAATAAGTAATCTCTCATCACTGTATATGGCATCTTTGACCACACTGTAGGTATTGCTGATTTTCTCAAATGTACTTGATAGATTTGCCTGGACCTCTGAGTTGGAAGGAAAGGATGCCCATGCCATACAGGACAACCCAAGGCAGAGCAGAGCAGAGTGTTGCCTTGCCTGACCTGCCTGAGTGGGCTCTTCCCTGTGGGAACCGTGCTTTATTTGGGGGGATCTGGAGAGCAGCAGCCTCAGTAGTTCGCTCCACCAGCATCCTTTGCCATGGGGCGCTGCAGGCAGGGGAGAACAGAAGCCAGGTTTCTCGGTGTCCTGTCCCTGCTGGCTCCTGTACTATCTGCCAGAGAAATCACAAGCAAAGGACTCAGCAATTCCCTTTGCCACCCAAGGGAAGTGGGGTAGAGTGGAGGATCTCCCCTGTCCCTCCTCTGCGTTCGTAGTGAACTGTGGATCTCCCTTTTCTCAGCGGCAAGGTTGCGTACTGCTGAGCGACAGGAAAAAGCTCAAGAGTCATCTGTTATAAGGATGAGCTGTCAAAGAGTGGGATGTGAGGAAATTTTCAAGATGTGGCTCCTTAGGGGAAGTTCCCATCATGTTTTTGTGTTGGTGCCTCATATTCTGTTTGAAAAACAGCCCTCCGTGAAAGATTACAGCTGAGCAAGTGAACAGTTGCTTACAAATTAATAATAAAAACTAGACTGGAGATGGTTTGACAGCATCTAAAAATTAGTGGCCTTCCATAGAGCATTTCACTTTTTTTTTTTCTTGGACCTCTGGCAGCCTTGGCAGTATAAATTAGTTTAGTAGATCAAGTTTATGTGAACTAGGTTTGGGTGCTTTTAGTAGAATTATTAATGATAGTATAATGCTGTAAATGCTACTCAGTAAGCCCAATATATTGGTAAACTCTGAACTTGCAAGCTTGAAAGTGGAGTATTGAATGATTATCACAACAAAAATATACTTCTGGCAGTTAAGCAAATAATACTTTTTTTAAAAAAAAATATTTTGCTCACAGTCATACAAACTAATTTGGTGAAAGAAATACACATCTATTTTTCTTGAGATTAAGTGTCTGGTTTTAGGAGAAATGTCCTGTGGTTTATGTGGGAGACTGTTCAGAGACGGCAGCCCACACATGAAGAACTTGTCTTTTTGTACACATAATACAATTTAAGGGATATTTTTTTTTTTAAACAAAGCTTAATTTCTGTATAAAACTCCACACTGGTAGCATCACATAAACATGTGCAGTGCAGTGCAGACGTTTTCACAGCTACATCCTTTAGAAGCATTTGTCCAAAGCTTTAGTGATTGTTTCTGCAGCAACAAGGATTTACTTGGTAGTATAATTACATGCAGGATCTGGCAAGAGATCTGATGGCTGATTAAAACTTTTACATAAACTTGTTTTAAAATGATCTTGCTTTGATCGCAGATTTCAGTATTTGAATAGTTTCAAGGAGTGATGAATGAATTATTGTCCCGTCCAAGTGCTACCCATAGGAAAGACATCCTGCGCAGGCTGCGTGTCAGCACTCACCTCCTCTGCCGTCAGCAGCATGAACTCTCTGCAAGAACTTTCCTTCCAATTAGGTCCTCTCTGATTTGGGTCTTAAGGAGAAAATAAATGCAAAGTGGTTTTTTGTTTGTTTGTTGGGTTTGTTTTGTTTTCAGTATTAGCCTAATCCGTGGTCACTGTGCTTGCTATTTATTTAGTTTAAAGCAAATTAAGTAGCCAGTGACAGCATAGCTTTAAAATAGATGAACAACAGTCATTGTAGGCAAGCCTAATAAGTATATGTATGTTTGTTTGTTTATTTATTTATATAATGATTCAGTAAAGCATTTGACACAGTCTCCCACAGCATCCTTGCAGCTAAACTGAGGAAGTGTGGTCTGGATGATTGGGTAGTGAGGTGGACTGTGAACTGGCTGAAGGAGAGAAGCCAGAGAGTCGTGGTCAATGAGGCAGAGTCTGGTTGGAGGCCTATATCTAGTGGAGTGCCTCAAGGATCAGTACTGGGGCCAGTACTATTCAATATATTCATCAATGACTTGGATGAGGGAATCGAGTGTACTATCAGCAAATTTGCTGATGACACCAAACTGGGAGGGGTGGCTGACACGCCAGAAGGCTGTGCTGCCATCCAGAGACCTGGACAGGCTGGAGAGTTGGGCGGGGAAAAGATTAATGAAATATAACAAGGGCGAGTGTAGAGTCTTGCATCAAGGCAGGAACAACCCCAGGTTCCAGTATGAGTTGGGGAAGGACCTGTTAGAGAGCAGTGTAGGGGAAAGGGACCTGGGGGTCCTGGTGGACAGCAGGATGACCATGAGCCAGCACTGTGCCCTTGTGGCCAAGAAGGCCAATGGCATCCTGGGGTGTATTAGAAGGGGGGTGGTTAGTAGGTTGAGAGAGGTTCTCCTGCCCCTCTAACTCTGCCCTGGCGACACCACATCTGGAATATTGTGTCCAGTTCTGGGCCCCTCAGTTCAAGAAGGACAGGGAACTGCTGGAGAGAGTCCAGTGCAGGGCAACAAAGATGATGGAGTGGAGCATCTCCCTTATGAGGAAAGGCTGAGGGAGCTGGGGCTCTTTAGCTTGGAGAAGAGGAGACTGAGGAGTGACCTCATTAATATTTATAAATATGTAAAGGGTGAGCGTCAGGAGGATGGAGCCAGGCTCTTCTTGGTGACAACCAATGATAGGACAAGGGGCAATGGGTGCAAACTGGAACACAGGAGGTTCCACTTAAATTTGAGAAGAAACTTCTTCTCAGTGAGGGTGACGGAACACTGGAACAGGCTGCCCAGGGAGGTTGTGGAGTTTCCTTCTCTGGAGACATTCAAAACCCACCTGGACACCTTCCTGTGTAACCTCATCTAGGCGTTCCTGCTCCGGCAGGGGGATTGGACTAGATGATCTTTTGAGGTCCCTTCCAATCCCTAACATTCTGTGATTCTGTGATATAACATCCTGCAGACTAGCAAATATTCTTCTTTATGGAAAAATCAAGAGCAAGGAAACTAAACATCACTTAGTTACAAGCCCTGTGGCCTAGTCTGAAGTCTACTTAAAGACTAGTACCTGAGAGTCTGATTCTTCTACTGTCTGGCCTTGTTTCCAGCTGAGGTTAGCATTAGGTTATCCACTAGCAAAAAGAGCTTAATACTTAAAATTTTCATAGAGTGTAAATGCTACACAAGAGCAAAATATTATTACCAGTCATTTAATTGGAAGATAATGATAGTGACAAATATAGATGCTTATACATTAAGAAGATTCTTGTCCTCCTTGTCCAGTTAGGTTGGTAGCCATTCTTCCTTTTTATTTTTCTTCTTAAATTCTTCCCCCACATTGTAGAAAGCATCTCAAAACAATTTCTTGCATACCTGAAGGAAGAACTGGTCTTTGTTTTGTTTGAATAGAAGATAGCAGTTTGCTCATCTGCTTATTTTGTGGTACTGTTGTGGGAGGGCTGGGTGGCAGCAGTAGGTTGTGCAGGTCACCATAGGAGCACTGTGGTTTGTGATGACTCTCTCTCTGGGACACGCAGCTGCTCAATTGAACCACTTTGATTTAGGCTCAGAGGGCATCCTAGAACCCAAAGACCATTGAAAACAAAAGGATTTAAGTGTGTAAAAGCCTTGGTGAATCTTGGGTCTTCCTCAAATTGCGTGCCTGGTGCATGGGTGTGCAGGGCACCGTGAGGTCCTCCTGGGGGTGCTGCAGGTGTGTCCCGCGACTGAGTCTGGATTGGCCTGAAGTAAGCACAATATTCTTGCCAGGTGTGAGCAGGGAAAGTTGGTTTGGTAACTCTTCTGGGAGTCCTCATGAAACCTGAGCCAACAAGTTCCCTTAAAATAGAAATAAGTAAGGAATACTGATAGTGATTATTAAGAGTTTTTGACAGCAATACCTCTGTGTGTGAGCATAAAGTGGCTCTTAAGTGTAGGGCCTAGTATAGAGTGAGAAACGCTGGAAAAGGAGGTTGGATTTCTGTGGGCACGAGCTATGGGAAAAGGAGGAGGAGCAGTACTTGTAATGGGTATTTGCTTCTAGGAATAAATAGTTTATCTCACCGTAAGAGTCCCAGCTCTCCTTATATCTCTGAAGGATTTCTGAATGAGCTTTCAAGGAACTCTTAAGAACCAAGATGGTCTAGTTGTGGTAGTACAGAGCTCTATGCATGTTATTCAGTCTCTCAGAGACAGAAAATGTAGAAGGTCCAATGAAACCTCACAGGGTCAATACATCTTTTTTAAAATTAATTCCAATTTCTGTCTTTTACTGTTAAAAATGAGAGGGGCAGTGTGCAAACATTTAGCCTGTGTGTTGCTTTGCAGAACTATTCCATTAGATCAGCAGGCTGTGGGTGAATAATTAAAATGTATAATGTAGGCTGTTCTGTATGTGTGTCTGCTGAATAGGGTTGAACTCTCTTCTTTGTCATGATACAAAGTGAGTTAATAAACTGTATTTAGTGTATTGATAGTGATTTGAAAGCTATTTCAACGTATTATATGACCACTTACAAATAACAGAGTGCCTCATCCAACTCAGACCAGACGAGGACCAGCTGCAATTGGTGTAACTGCTGCTGGAACCTAGGCAAATTCATTTTGGAAAAATTGTGTATTTTCCAGTATCTCTGTTCTCAGTCTGGACATAAACAAACAAAAAAAATTCCCTGGCAGAGCACTCAGGCACAAGGAGATTTGGGACCACCCATTCTGGTTAGTCTCTCTGTGGTTTTGTCACTTTTCATCCATTACAGACTTCCTTGGGCCAAAGAGACAGGTGTCATAATGCACAACTTGTTAGCATTTTGATTATTCAGGAGGTGCTCTCACCCCCTCTCAAAGTACCTATGAAAATAATAGTCACTTCCTTAAAATAGATAGAAGAGGGGAAAAAAAACCTACTCTTGAAGGCCCTGTGGCACTATTTTCACTAACCTATTCTGAGAACTCTGCTGGTGTGAGCAGTAATTCTGATACAAGGACAGATGCTTTTTGTGTCATCAGGGTAGTTTAAATTGAAGCTATGTTAGAACAGTCGTAAACTTCAGTTTGAATGCAATTACAAAAATATCAAGCATAAAAGGGAAGTCTGAGATTGAGCGGGAGTGGAACTGCTAAAATCAAACAGGTGAACATAGACCAAGGAAAGGGAAAACATTGAGAAATTTGGATAGTGCTGCTTTAAGGATTTAATTCAGAAATTAATATATTCCTTTTGATGTATGATTCTTTTTTTAGTTTCCTTACTGCACAGCAAGCAATTTAATGTTATCTTGCTACCCTTGTATCAAAAGGATTTTGTGATAGCGTCCGTCCTGTCTGCTTTGATCCAAAACCTGAATTCGGGAGTGCTGAGAAAGCAAAGGCAGAATTCCTGCTCTGACAGTACAGTGGGCCGTAGCTTCTCCACGAACTAGTTCAGACATAGCATATAAAAAAAATAACCATTTGTGACAGAGAGTGACGGTGTTCACAGCTTACTTTTCCTAGCTAGGTGATCCCTTGTATTCAGAAAGAAGGCTTGAGAGATTTGTCAGAATGTGTCACTCACAGGGATTGGGGGGGAAAGGATTAAAAAAGCAGCTGCCTCACGGAGGTGATCATTTTTGGTTCCTGATAATTCTGCCCCTGTGCTTGGGAGTGAGGGAGCTGGGATAGCCTGCTCCCAGCTATGGGAACTTGGTATTTATGCCTTGGCATAGGGTGTGTCATGTGGCAGAAAGGGTGGAAATTGCCAAATGAAATGTCTCTTCATTTCAAAACAGAGAAAATTACTGTCCTTCAGTAGCAGTCTATAATAGCAAGTGTGGCAAGTAGACAGTGATCATGTCAGCTGAGATGTTCTGTCTGCAGGATATTGTAATGAACTTTTCCATTATTGGTTTCCCCAAACAATATTCAGTCTAACAGTGCTAGGGCACTGCAGTAAACAGAGCAGTTCAGTTTCCTGAAATAAATAGGAAATGTAGCATTTTTGAACAAGGGAAGGGGAGAACACTCAAGTCAAGCAGCCTCATTTCATTCACGTCGCTTTGCCAAGTGTTTTCTGTCATCTGGCTTTCTACCTTCAGAGGTGCCCTAGCACTAGGAGCCAAATAGCCTAGGAATTTAAATAGCATTTAGGTCCTCAGAATCTGGGCCACATTTGGGATGCTGTTCCGTGCACCAGAAGTGGTGTGAAAAAACGATACGAAGTTGGGAGTGAATGAAGCGGGGGGGTGAGGGGGAAGAGCCAAGACTGTTCAGTGGATCAAAAGGAGAGGAATCCAGGCGGGAATGTTTGGAGAGGCAGAAGTCCCATTTGTAGAAGAAGCTAGCAGAGCACAGCGGTTCTATCTGAGCTTTCAGAGTGCTGGCACTCTCTCCTCTGCTTTTGGCTGGTGTCTTGGGATAGACATGTGGAATGTGATGCAGCAGGGGGGCGGGAAATTCAAAAGGGGATGGAAGATGGAAAACAGAAGGAGCTGGCCCAAACGAGCAAGCTGTGCTAGTTCTCTAGTGTGTTTCTCACACTTCAATAAGGAGGCTTCAGCTCCTGAATGGCAATTACCAGTGCAGTCTGTAGGCAGAAATTGTTCCTCAAACTGTAGAATTTTTCCTCCTCTCTGTCGCTTTAAGCAAGCATTGATAGCTCACATTGTGTGGCAAATCCAGCTTTCCTTTTGTCTTGAGCTGTTTGAAGCCACTGAAATAGAAAAGGATTTCTGGGAATGGCTGCTTTGCATCATTTTTTTCCGAACTGGTGCCAAGATCTGGATCTATCTCTAAGAGTTAGAATGCCATAAGGAAATAAATTGGAGCAAAATTATTTTCTATGATTGTCATTTCTTTGTCTGTTAAAATTAATTGGTTGTAAGTTTACAGGAGAGATTGTCTCTTTATTTCATCAATGAGTTTCAGAAATTACATGCGGCAGGAAGGCTATAGTTGTGGCTTTCAGTACTGCTGAAATAACACTTTTAGAAGGATCATCAAAAGCAGATTGAAGCAATTCTCCCATACTGCTATTAAACAGCAGGTTAACAGCCTGGGCACTGATGCCAGGAAGGGGCTGTTTCATAGGGCTGTTTCATAAGGCTGTTATATGAAGTTTCTAGTTTGAGTCAGCTTTCGTTTTATTTGTATAAGTAAATTTAAAATCTGTACTCTGATGCTAGTCCAGCCAGATCTCACCAGATATAAATAATGTGGTCACGCATAGCAAGGGTCCTGGTTTTGTTTAGGATTTAGGTTGCAGCGCTTCAGCTATTGCTGGGTGCCTGGAGGGCAGCATCAGGTTTCCTTGGCTTCAGAGCCGAGTTCTGGCAGATAGGGCTTCATAAGGTTTAGCGCTGAGTTTGGCTCAGATATTCTTGGAAGCATAGGTGAAAATGCATTTTGCCATCGTGAGGGTGACAACGCCAGGGTTTTCCTGCTTTATGAAGGGTGAATGAAGGAAAAAATTACATAGAGCTGATCTGAAAAAGCAGCACTCCTGCTCTCTCTGCAGGGTAGGAAAAGCAAAGCTGGGAACTGCTGCTTTTCAGCAAGGGCCACCCCAACCATTAGCTCACATCACAACCTTTTAGTCTTCAATAGGAATCTTGCTTTTCCAGGGCTATGTTGGAGAAAAGGGAACAGCGGGGCATCAGAGTTACAGATGTTAAATCAGCTGGCGATAGTCCGATATGAAAGAGGCTTTGCAAATGTAAGAGCATTTCATTGTGTAAAACTGATGTACCTGTAATTGCATCTCTAATTAACAGACTGCTATTTCTGGCCTAGTAAGCCCAACATCAATGTGCCTTTTTGTAAGGGCAAATTGACAGTGTCTTTTGGAGAGTCTTGAGAATGTACAGCCTTATGTTTCCCCTTTGAAGGCATGACTTTAAAAACTAGCATACAGTCTGATGTTGAATCGTTCTGGGAAATTAAAAATATTTAAACAAGCACTGTAATCTAGTGTAAGTTTGTGCTCTCCTTGGACATTCTCGTGCTGATTTTCAGCAGGTTGGTGCCCTGACTGAACCCATTGCATCAGCACCAGAGCTAGAGGTGACGCTCTAGGAGAGCTGGCAAGGGAAGAGGGTCACTTCTTCCACTGGCAGCATGGATTTATAGCAGTTTAAAATGACTTTGTAACAAGAACCTCAGTGATTTTTTTTTTTTTTTTTTTTTTCTCTCTGTCTCTCTCTCTCTCAGAATTTGAATAGGAATTGGCTCTCTATGACCAGTATTAGTGTTGCTTGGATCGCGGCTGTTCAGCAGCTAGCTTTCTAGCCATGTGATTTCATGGAATCTGGATCCAAGATATCTTTACTTTTCCCATAACTTTTTCAGTTAGAGAATACACCTGAATATCTAAATGCTTCATTGAAGTACCTTTCTCAAATTCAAGTTTTATGTTTTCCTCTGTTTATATACCTTATGCTTCTATATTAATTTTAAGGTTTCAGAGGGATATATAAGCATTGACAAAATATCTCACAAGTTACAGATGATGTACTATTGTTATTCTAGTACTGTGGCTAGAGAAATCTGAGACATTGTGAATTATTCAAATGCATGCCATGAGGCTGTGGGCGAGAAACAGAGCGCGCTTACATGCAGGGAGGAGTGCTGTCAGCTCTGACCAACGCTGAGGTGAGTCCTGCTTCCAGCGGGCTCCCAGCCAGATGACCTTGTAAGGTCTTTTCCAGGCTAAATTATGAATGCACGTGCATGGTTGGGATGCAAAGCCACCTCAGTCCTGGATGCAATGTAGATGTATAAGCAAACAGCAATGTGAGAGTTAATAAAGCTAAAGAGAAGTGGAAGTATTATGTTTCTTTGTATAATCTAGCAAGGGAAGAAATTTTCCGTAAGGGTAGGTATAATTCAAACTTTTGTTGCAAATGCAACAAAAAAGCAATTAAACAAACAAACCAAAACACAAAAAAACCCAAACCAAAAAACCACAAACAATCAAACCTTCTGTAAATGCAAACTTTTATCCTCCTTATAACTGACACCAATCAAACAGAAGTTAATCGCGTACCGTGGGAAGCTGGTAATGAATGCATTCTACGATAGCTATGTCTGCACAAAAGGGGCGAAAAACTATTTAATATAAATGTTTTACTTTAATCATGTTCAATTTATGTTTCAGATGTTGCATGTTTCTTTCTTTTTTCAAATTTGATTTCTCTGGAAAGAAAATCATAAGAAGAAAAACATTAACGTGTTTAACTGTGTGCCTCAGAATCTAGATTGTGCTATTTGCCAATATGAACGTTTTGTCACTCAAACACTAATGATGTAAATACCCTCGCCAAAAATATTTACTACAGATTCCCATTGTAGTTTCTTGCTCCTGAATATTGTGTAGTAGTTTTGATTTGGGGAAAAAAAGGAAAATTATATTGCCCAAATTATTTTCAGTGATTTTTTTTCGTGTTTTTATCCTTACTTTTTCTCACTAATCTTGCTGAAATCAGTACCTGGTATGGATATTCCAATAACTAAATCAGGTATTATTTTAAAACTCATTTAATGATATTTTGCACAAGTATTTTCTGGGTTTAGTACACTTGTACTTGATGTACTACAAATAATGAGGTGTACCATGATAGACACATAGAAATATACGGAGGTGAGAAAGCATTAAAATACTTTTAGACAGCAACAACACTGCTTGTATTTCAGATTCCCAAAAGGTTTTCCAAAACCTGCTGAGTCTGTATTAGCGCACCATCCAGCACCATGGGGTTGGACTTAGAAGGCAAAACCTTGCTGCTGAGGAGCCAGTGTCCAAACTACATGTATTTTGAAGGTTTCGAAGGCTAGCTCGTCTGGCTTGGTTTTGCTGAAAAAGAGTCCAGTTTGTGCTGTCTGAGAGGACTTGGGGACGTGAAGCAAAGACTGGTAGATAGGGATGATCATGAGACTTGCTTCAAACAGGCATACTAATTCTGAGTTAAAATGCCAGTGTAAATGCACTTTTTATTCACTGTAAGAGGAGGGCCTCATGCTATCTTTTTTTTCCTCTATACACAAACACTAAAGCAAACTGAAAAAACTTCTCAATGGTTATCATTTTGCTACAGACTTGACTAATATCTATGAATATGACAAGAAATCATCGCCGTCATTCATTTTGGAGTCTACATCTGTCATCACTTATTCTTTTATTTTGCTGCAATCTATCTGAGGGCATTTTCAATTTTGTCAGTAAACACTGAGGAGCATAAAAGAAAAATCGCTGTTGAGAGGTAAAAGCATTATGTGTAATTATTTGAAGTTATAAATAGTAGCAGCTACATTTAGTGAGCTATATAAAAAGGTTGCAAGATGCCTTTAGTTGGCTCCTTGGTTTTCATCACAAAACAGAATAATTTGTTTTAATTCATAAAATATATATGCATTTTAGAAATTTTGCAGGAGGTATTCTCTGGAGCTTTGCTTCAGTACATTTTCTGCCTGTTTTCACTTGAGCTCGGTGAGCTGGTAAAGCTTTCAGGCTCGTTCAAGAGTCATCCTTTTGGGTTAGCAGGTTAATCGTTTTTCGGCGTTTGTGGCAGGATCGTGCTCAAGTCGGGAAGAAGGAACAGTTTCTTCCGCGGTGCGGGTGCGAGTGCCGGTTCACTGCTGTGATGCTGCCAGTGCTCGGGCGGCCGTGCGGGGCCCGATCCTGCGGGGCCCGATCCTGCGGGCTGGGGCTCGGCGGGTCCAGCTGTGTCTCCTGCAGCCCCCGCTCTGCTCTGGCTGGGGACGGTCAGGAGCCCGAGCCCTTCCTGCCTTGTACGTGGCAAAATATAATGCATTCAGTTGTGGGAGGGTCTTGCGATAGAATGAAACAAAGGAGAGAAAGGTAAAATAGACTGGTGGTAGGAGCCTCTATTTATTAATCTAACCAGTGATCTGTTTTGAAAGTCAGAAAGAAACTCTTAGAAATTATGGATAGGTATATAGAATTTTCAGTAAATGCTATTACTTGTACCGTGTTTTCAAATGGGAGCTCTTCCAGATTTTTAAGCTGAAAGTGGCATTATAGTGCTGTTGGCTGTTTGGGTTTCTTTTCTTCTGAAACTTTATTAACAATTAGATATACAATAATTTGATCTTATCTTAAATTGAATTTTCCAATTGTACAAACTTTCAATCTATAAAGTAACAATTCAATTCACGGTAGCTAGAATGCTCTGGGAGAATATGTGCCTTTGTCAGCCCTGAGGGTTGAGTTACACTGAACCAATGAGTTTTTCATCAACATTACTAGCAGCAAATCATTTACCGTGCAGTACAAACGCATCAGTTTGCATGTTTTCCTGACAGCAATACAGTTTCTGAGCAAGACGTAGATTCTTCTGCCACCAAGTGGTTATCTTCTTTAGAATCAACAACCATTTTAAGAAAGATGCTCTACTGGTTTTTTTCCAAAACTGACCGTAAATTATCATAATTGTTTTATTTTTGATGGTCGGACTATGTAAACTTATGTTTTTCTGTTTCTAAAGATTAAACTTGAAAATACACCTTTATGAGAAAACATTTCATTCAATAAAATTGGGTTTTTTCATCTGCTATGATTTATTATAAATTAGGTATTCTTGCTTTTGCCTTTTTTCCTGTTGAAAAAGAAGTAATAAAGGTCTGTCTTTGGTATTTTAGAACAGAGTTGGTCCCTACTTTTTGAAACGAAAAGTGAAATTAGAGTTTCCAACACCACTGTTGAACCATACTGACTAAACCTTTTTTTTTCTTTTCCCCATTTGCTACAATGTATTGAAAAGTTAGGCTTTGTTTGAAAAATAAGAAAATGCCCACTTATTTCCATTTCAGTGGGAGAAGGGGCTTGCAAAAATGTTTGCAGATGGGTTCCTGGTTTTGCTGCAAATTTGTTTTTTATCTGTGCATAGGGTTCAAAATTGGGCTTTTGATATGAAAACCGAGTAACAAAGGACAGACTTGGCATGCTTTGTAAAAGGGTCTCTGACGTGTCAGACCTATTGCTTTTCTTTCCTTCTTTCCATGCTATTTTCATACAGCTCCTTCAGATTTCTTGTCAAAATAACCAGCTGCCATAAACCCCATGATTATTACGTAAGCTGTGCTGCTACTGAAATACTCATTAACATGGGAAGGTACATGTCATTTCACACCATGCGTTGTCTAAAGTTATAATTTTTGTTCTGAATTAGCTTTTTGCTTTTACTCCTCTGTAATAAAAGATATTTTTAGTAGAAGGGATGGAACTAAGTTTGAGTGTTGAAGTATGGGGTATATGTGTGCAGGCAGATTTGAAAGGTGTAATTAAATTGCTTGGCTTTTTTTTTTATTAACTCTATTGAGCATTAACTCTAAGGCTCAGTCATCTGCCTTATACTGTTAATGGAGTTAGAATATGTTCAGTAATAAAACCTGATTCTTTTAATTGATTTTGCAGGTTTTGAAACCTTCAGTAAGTCAACGTCTCTAGACAAACAGCCTTAGCAGTTGATTCTCGGTGCTCATTCCTTTGTGCTTGAAGCACTAGGTCTTATATTCACTCACTAATCCACTGAGCTCTGTTGTGCAGTGTTTTTTAGGCCGTGTTTTGATAGACCCACGCACCTCTCTGGATGATCTCCTTGGATGCATTTGAGTACATTTCTACTGTGCTGATGGACATTGTGTGGATGTCTTGAAAAGGCTTCAAAATTGTTTTGTAAAACACAATGAAAGATGTTTTGCTAAAGAAATAATGGTGTTTGCAAAGTGCTAGCACTTTCAGTGTGCACTGGAAGCAAATTCCATACTGCTGAGTATTGCTTGGGCAGATAAGGAAAAGCACCACAGCCAAAACGATTCAGCAAAGTTTGTAAATGCCAAAAAAACCTTGATGCAAAGAGCCAAAAATATAATCCTTTTACATTTTCTTTAAACTAGGTCATAGAGCTGTTCAGGAGCAAGTCTTCAGAGAATCTTTAAGTGAGTTCTTCTAAACAAAAAAGGTAGTGCAATCACCTGAAACCAGTAATATGCTCATTAATGGTTTATGGGTGTGAGCTTTTTCAGTAGGGTAATGCGATTTTTCATTTTGTAGTTCCTATTTGAGAAGCAAACTCCACATTTAATGCACTTAGCAAAAGAAACCCATTAAAGCAAGTGACAGTGCAACACTGCAACTGAAACCAGCTTATATTCTCATGTGTCTTTGTCACAGTGTCTTAAATATAATCTAAGCTGCTTTTATTAATTTAAAATTTATTTCATATTTTTACGTGTAATTGTTCTCTGTTTAATTTTTGTCAGGTGGTCTCTCTATGTGAATTATAGCATTCTTTGGAGGCAGTTTGGCAACTTATTTATGACCAGGTGAAAAAAAAAAATAATCTTTGTTGTGCCCATAAAGTAATTAGGAAAAAACCTATGGTAATTGAGACTTAAATAGTTGAAAGTTGTTCTGAGTGTTGTTTGGGTTTTTTTTTTCTGGAAAAACATGCCTGTTCTCTTTCCATACCAAGCATAACTAAGTTTATGTGAGTGTCTGAGGATCAAATTTTTGACTTGGGTAGAACAAGTAGCATGAATTTAAAAATAACATATCACGCAACTTATAGATATGATAAAATATGTCATGGCTGCTGCTTACTGTCCTAAGGCAAAGTCCTGAAATTTCTAATTATATGTTGGATCATAACTTAAAGCCTTCAGGAATATTTTGTAATATATGGGGTATATATGGGCTTTGCACTTAAAACTGAAGGGTTTGTTCAATGTGGAGCCTGGCAGGATGGGATATTTGAACTGCCATGTGCAAATGTTTGTTTGCCTTGATTATGAATCCTCTGATTTTCAAATGCCCAGGATTTTTATAGCTCCTATAATCTTCCTACTTTAATAATTGACTCATTTCTTTATCTTTTATGATTTTGAACATTAACATATTGTTTTAGTTTTTAGAGAGGCTATGTTTCCTAGGAATTCTGTTCTCTCAGAAGTTCCTTACACTTAAAATTTCTAAATGTTACTTCCAATTTTTAGTAATTCAGCAACAATTGGAAGCAGAGTACTAGTTTGTGGACTGTCACTAACTGAAGTAGTCTTGAAAAACCTCAAGCACAAAGAGGAGTAGATTTTTCTGCAACAGGGAAAACAAAACACTTCTGTCTGTTGCTGCCTCTTAGGATACTTGGTCACGATTTTGTACAAGAGGTGCAAAAGTTATGCCTGTGTTTGACAGAACAGGTCAAAGGTGGTAATGAAAGGAGTACAGCATTTGCAAAATAGAATTTACATTGATAAAATTTATAAGAGAGAGCTTCTGTGCTGGCAAGTTTTCTTTCATTTGCAGTCCTCCAAATTCCGCACATTAGATGTGATTATAAATTTCACAGGGAATGGAGGGCACAGCAGCATTGTGTACATCTCTTCTGACATCAGATTTGACTGCGTACGTACCTGTATGTGTCCCCTGCCACCTAATAAGTATCTTAAATAAAAATATTTAGCCTTTCTAAAATTTTACTTCAGTGCATCAAACATCCACACCTCTGTGCTGAAGGCCCCGTTTAGGAACACAATTTCACTCCAGTCCGGCGAAGTCTCCATACTGTGTGTTGCTTTGCAGCTTGGTTTCTGCAGAATTTGAATCCAGCAGGAGCTGTAGGGCTCTCCACAGCTCCTTGTACATGTTATGTGGGCAGAAATGCTGAGACTTCATTAGAGATCTAATCTTTCTGCAGCAAATGAGTGTTAAACCATGCAGGCACTGTGCTTAAAAATATTCATGTGCGCTTATTTTCCTTGAAGACTAGTGAATGAATCATTATCTGTTAGAAAGATGTGATAACCAAAAATAAACCATAAAATCCTGAACTTGTCTCTCATGAAAAAATCTGCTTTCACAGTAAACTGTATGCACTAAATTTAAAAAGTTGATTGATCTATCTGCCTGCCTACGTACTACGCTGTAAATTTTATATATAAGTCTTGCCAGCTTTTATAGACACTATTTTCTTAGCCCTAGATAAGGGCGGGGGGAAAAGGAAGGGGACAGTCATGGCCAAGTCAGTGTTAGTGAAATCGTAACTTTTATAAATAGTTTTTTATAAATAGATTTCTGCTTTTTATTCAGACTCCATAGTAATGTACTTCTTAAAATCCATAATATTTTACTGAATATCGTTCAATTTTTAGGATGCTGACATGAAAAGAAAATTGGTATTTAGAAGATCATAGTGGTCATCCTCAAGATAAGTGGTATCAAAAGATTTTCGGTGCCAGTCCTTGCTTTAACCAGTAATCAGTTTTCTTCTGTTTCCTCCATTAACTCATTTTCTGTGTTCAGCACTTTAATGATTGTGATATCCCCTGCTTCTTTTGTTGGTCTTGCTCTAGCTT
Organism: Caloenas nicobarica; assembly: GCF_036013445.1. NCBI lineage: Eukaryota > Metazoa > Chordata > Aves > Columbiformes > Columbidae > Caloenas > Caloenas nicobarica. The sequence continues at coordinate 92,800,489 of NC_088247.1, read as the reverse complement.
CTGCTTTTTTATTTATATTTTTATAAAGACCTTTCTATGATATAAGAAGAAGGTACTACCTGAGAAGCTTTATCTTGCACATAGACATTTGAACTACAGACCTCATGACAGTAAATTAATTCCTATATTTTAAATTGGGGAGGAAATGTTGTAGTCTGATCATTGGATCACGTGGTCTAAACTCAGATTTTTGGGGGTATCCCCTGGCTTTGTCATTGATAGTCTGTGTGGCTAAAATTAAGTATGCCAACAGAGGCTACTTGGAGGATGATTATTGGAGAATGGATGTCAACCTTGGATATACTTGGATTTTGAGTGGAGCAGGCCCAGAGCAGCCTGCTTTAGCTGGCACTGCCTGAGGTGGGGTTTGGACCAGATACCTCCCTCCGGAGGCACCTTCCAGCCTGAATTACTCCGTGCTTCATGAAAACAGTGTGTATGCAATGGACAGTAATTTTCACTTGACGTTTAATTATGTTTTGGATTGATGATGCTCTTCAAGTAAAATAAGGTTTTACAGAAAAAAAAAACATTGTTATGCCTTCTAAATACACAAGGCAGGTGGTTTTACAAATTTTACATCATTTTGCATCCAGGCACAAAGAACAGGTGATTGTCATGAGCGTTCAGTCAGAACCAAAAAGACAGGCAAAGAGGATACAGGATTGAGTTAAGTAACCAGAGAGTTGGTGATTACAAATTTATTAAGATGCCTAAGTTTGTAGTATATCTACTACATGTATAATTTTGAAACAAAGAGATGCATGTGGATCCCATTGCCTTTTTGTTTAGCTAAACACATCATGAAACTAGTTTCCCTTTGAGAAACACAGCTATGCTGTACAGGGTGTTTCAAAAAGACAGACCCACAAAAATTCACACACAGTTTAATGAATTATCAAGTTTTAGTAACCTTCTTATGAATGTTCTATGTTCCCTTCACCGGCTGTATGGACAACATTGAGACGATAGTTGATAGTTTGTGGCTGCAGAGGTATAGGGATTTCAAACTGGGTCGATCTTTTGCAACACCCTGTAGTATAGATAAAAACACTTGGTAGGTATTGTTGGCTCTGTTTTAGATGTCACGGAAGTTTTCTATTGGCTTTTATCTGCAACTGATTTTGGTTACCAGTTTCTGCCCAACTAGGAGGTGGTGTAACCTGTAAAAATAACATGGTACAGAGTTAAAATATACTTCAGAAACAGAGATACAAATTTAAAGGTACTGAGGATGGACTAACAGCCTTTGTATTTTTCATGCTATTGGGAAAAAATCGCAGGAAAACAAAATGTCCTTATTTAGTGATCAAGCAGGAGAATTCAAGGAAGCGATTATTTGATATTGATTGTAAGCACCAGATCAGTCTCTAGGTGCTTAGAAATGATGGGAAGAAAATCCTGGGTGAAGACTGCAAAGGCATCACGCACAAGTCATCTGCCGCAAGTTTTCTGGGTGGCCTCAGGCATGTCGTTCAATGTCTTTGTGCCTTTTGTGTAAAGCCCTTTGAACTGTACCTGAAAAAAATTTTAAAAAGCTGTTTCTGAGATATTGTGACTACTACCAACAGTCACACACAGTGCTATTGCTGTACTAACCAAGTTTGGCTGGTTATGAAGGCAAGCAGGATATGAGGGCAAGGCTGTATACTCCAAATATGGGGTTTTTTTCATATATTTGTGATATGTGAATAATAATATATGCATGGGATAACTTCTGGGTGAGTCAATTGGCTTTTAAATATGGATTTATTAGGAGAAATCATTGGCTTATTCTTCCGTAGCAGTCGTTTGCTTTGATGTTATCAGCCTTATTTGTATGTTGTTCTGAAATTAAAAGTAACATTATTCTAGGTTAGAACATTTGATTTTATTTATATAGCCTTTTCATAATTTTACCTATCATAATTTCATTTCATTACTGGACTATTTTCCCGAAGTTTGAGCTGGCATAGTCCCTGTGATTAATGCATAGATGATGAATACAAAAATTCTTGAAAGGTGCCATGGAGTAGACAAAACCAGCCATGTCAGTTCCAGCTGTTGTTCCTCTGAAAGCGAGGGGTTGGTGGAAAGGGAGATTCAGTGTTTGACAGTGTTAGAAGAAAAAAAAAAATATTTTAGGAGAAATGCTGGTTTTCAGGAGTTAGAGTTAAATGAAAGACATAACACTGTTGTATGTAAATAAATAAATAAATTTTTTAAATTAGCAAGTCGTTATTAGCCTAGTCCAATATAACCTGTTATTTCATTTTTACATAGAAGGAAAACTTCTATTTCAATTTTTTAAGGAAGTCTCACACTTGCTGAGATACATTTTGCTTTAATTTTGTTAAGACTAAGCTAAAAAGCACCTTAAAAACCTGTTCCAAAGAGCTGTTATTCTGAGAATCATTACTTAATTCTATGTGTGCAGAGACAGATTCTTTTTGTGTGATTTTACAGCAATATAATTCAGAGCTCCTGCCAGTTTATCAGAGTCAGTCCCTGACCAAGACCATTGTATTTTAGGGCAATACCCAGTTTCTATCTGAGGGGGAACAGTTGTCTTAGAGGTAGCACTCCCTAAACAGATGAGTGAAAAGCTGAAATAGTTCCTATCTTGGGACTGGTGGTATAACACCATGTTAAAACAGGTAATTTACCAGAAGCTATTAGTAGAAATTCTCCCTCTTGTTGCATGTATGACCAGACAAGCGATGTTCTGCAATGTCAGCATGGAGTTACACATTGTAGGAATGAAGAGAGAAATGTGATGTAACTACAACTAGAGATTTTCACTAGTCTGAAGCCAAGTGCCTCTTGCATCTCGTGATTACCCCCTTAGTATTAAAACTTGCAAATGCCCAGGTCAGTTTATTTTGATGGTTCCATGTTCTGGAAAGCGTGCATCACAAGGTGCTTCTGATGCAGTGGTGGAGCCACACACCCTTTCACTGCTGGTGAAGCAATGATCTGCTGATCTCCATCTATTCAATGGGACCAATGTAAAATGATGATCTTACTACTTTTATTCTGTGATACAGCTTTCTGCATCTTTCTAAATCACCTACAATCCATTTTCATCGAACCCATAGCTCTGGCGCAATAATCATAATGTTTAAAATGGTCTCTCTTAAACTAAGATTTATTTTTCCCCTTAGTTTCCAGGAATGTTTTCTATGCTGTTTTCCTTGCTTCTGGTAAAGATAAATACAATGCAGAGGGAGGATCATATTCATGTTTTTGTGTCTGTCTTTTTGTCTAAGAGACAAGTGTAATTCGTATTGCTTGCTGGAGTAGATACTGGAATAATTATTTTAAATAAGTTTAGATGCTGCTAAGAATAGTGCTAATGCTTTCTTCCCACTAATGTCCTGTGTGGGTTGACTGAAAATTGCTTAGATACATCTAATTTTCTTGGCCAATTTCTGTGACTTTTTTCACCATCGTGAAATGAGGGATTTTGTGCGTGCTAAGATTATATTCTTGCATGTAGGAGAACAAGCAAACTGATGCTGCAATGTAGACACATTGGGCCGAGTTACTGAATACGGGCAGCTATTCTGAATGCCTCTGCTTTTGCATAGGGGTTTTAAAACACATTTAATGTAGCTGGGTTCAGACAGTTTCACCGCATCTTATAAAATCTGCCTTTCTAACATAAGCGTTTTCTAACATAAGCTTGTTATGGTGGTCTCAAAAATGGAGGATCACAAAATCATTACTCACAATTGACTGGTTTGGATTCACTGTGTCATATTAGATTTTCAAATTCAGTGAGTTTTCCAAGTACACCACAAAAAAAGGTTTAGTTTTGTGTATTGGATGTGGTGTTGCTGGGGGCTTTGTAATGACTCCAGGACAAGTAGTGAAGAGTCACTTTAAGACATTTTTTGGAGTAATTGAATCTTGAAATGCTATATTTCTGTTTCCTTGCCTTTCTTTTATACTTTTTAAAAATAATCTTTGTTTTGTTTTTTTCTCTTTGTAATTAAAATCTTTTGTTTACTGGATTTGGGTGTGACATAAAGAAAAAGGCAGACTATAAACATGGTCTTATTTAGTTCAAATTACCTTAACAAATTGGGTTTTTTCTGTCTTTCTTTCTTAAAATGCATTACGTGTTTTTATTTGGCTACTGGTATGCTAATGGCAAAGACCATGTTTTATTCAAGAAAAGTTCAGAGAAATAATTTCAGCATGTAAGAATATATTTGATTTTTGGTAGTTATTTACTGAAGGAAGAAGGATACCTTAGCTCTAGCAATATCTGCTCTGCGATTTCTGATAGTGAAGTCTCTACTCTGGAGGATGATCTCCTTCTTAGGGCATTTTTTTTTGTCTCTGTATTAATGAGGAAGCTTCATTATTTTCTGAATTGGAACACTTGTAAAAAACTAATTCATGAGTGCAGTGGTGTGTCATATGCATAGTGAAGTCAGAGGCTTCAGCTATAGAGCTGTCAAAATCTTTTTTTTGTTTCTTAAAAAGAAGTAGGAGCTTCTCTCTAGAAGCCCTTCTTCTAAAGACAACCAGCATTAAAAGGATTTTTTCGAGGAACTTCTGACACCTTCTTAGGTAATTCACACTTAGAGAAAGTAAGTGGGAAATCAAAATCTCTTTGAAACCAACTTGGAAATGCTGCCATATGTCTTAGTTCTCTGGAGATTATACAAGTTAAAAAAAAAAGGGGAAGGGCGAAGAATTCAGGCCTCCAGTTTTCAGCTGCCACATCCTTCAACCAGGCAGTTCTGGGATCTGTTAAATCAAATCTCCATACACCACACTTCCCAGCTTGTGAACTGATAGGTGATACAGCTTCCCGTGGTGGGATTTAAGTTTACCATGGGAACAGCTAAATCGGTGACAGCAGCAATAAGGAGGCACCGAATCTATTTTTTGAACTTGCAGTCAGCTGACTTTCACATCCTTATTCAGCAACCTGATAAGGCTAAGTGAAAATGAATTATGTAGTGTTTGAATATGAGCAGAGGTGCTTGGGAAACCAAAGAGGACAGAAAGGGTTTGAGAGCATGGGCTGTGACCTGAATTTTTTGAGGAAAGCTTTTTTGAAGTGTCTGCTATCTCTTGACCTGTTAATAAACAAAACAGTAAATGGAGTCAAGTTTTAGAGGTTAGTGTTTTACAATTGCTAGAACATTTTGTATCCTCACAGTTTGGTCATAGGCAATCAAGGTTTCTTTTTTTATCTCAGCTGTAAGTAAACTGAGCCAAATTCTGCTTGGTTTAATGTATGTCTTGCTGTTCTCTGTCTTAACTGCAGGGCTGTAACCAAGGATAGATCTTATCCTCGTGTGACTGGGCACATAGAGCATTAAGATGTACGCATAGTTGTCCTTTGTGCTGCAGGCAGTTTCCTTGTCATTCCCTTGGCTCTCCCCAGGCTTTCCTTGGACCCCATCCTCCTGGTGCTCCCACAGGTCTCCAGAGGAGCTTTGTGCTCTCAGTGACAGGAGAACTTACCTGACGCCTTAGAGTATCCAAAGATTGTACTTTTGGTGGGAAGCAGGGTCAGCGCTGAATGGAAAATAGAGCACTGGAATAGAAAGAGAATAATTAAATCAGCAGTCATTGCAAGAATTGCTTTCTCTCTCTTTTCATTGTCTGATTTAGTTTCTGGTCCAAGTTGCTTGGATCTTGAAGTAGCATTTGATATATTTGTGCTGAAGAAGAGAAGAAAAAATTTCAGTGTTTTTTCTTCGTTCCATTTTCTTTCAGTTGCAGTATACAGATGCACAGCCCACAGTTTAATAAATATTTTTCTTGGAAGACTTACAGTTTTAAGAAATGTTAGAAGTAGGTTTTCTCCCACACACATTGATTAACTCTTGTATAGGGTCTTCACATATATTTTATAAATCAGGTTTCAGTGAGTGCTGTGGGGATTTGTTAGTACTGAACTGCTTTTAGTATGGAAGTAACAAAAGGGGATTTGCTGAAGGAGAAAAAAAATCAGTTAATTTAGAGTAATGTAATAGAATACGATATGTAACCGTCTTAACTTGCTAATCCGACTTTCTGTACCTGTTCTGCATAAACATAGTGTGAGCTAGGTTCAACTATCACATATCGAATAAAACAGTAGGGGCTCTAAAGAAGTATCAGTTTTTTGAAGTTGGTTGTTTCAGTGAACTTGTTGTCTCAATGTCTTTGGGAAAACCTTAGCAAGTCTAACGTTTGCTTGCATGAGAATATCCATTCTCCCAGAGCACTACAAGGCAGGTATCTAGAACTCTGTGGAAAAAATGCAAACCTCGAATGCTTTTCTGTAGCTAACTCATTGTGTATATATATCTGCTAGCTCTTATATATGAGTTTTCTGTAATAGAGAGAGTTAACTTTTCTTTGCAGCAGATGAGTAGAAAGGAAATTAATTTACTAGTTGACAATAATCCTAAACTCAGATTGACCTTGGAGTTTGGGCCATTGACTGAAGTGAGCCGCATTGCTCACAGTTTCTCCCATGTGGAGCAAAAAGAGTGTTCTCAATATGTTCTCTTTCATCACCTCTAGGTTGACGTTCTTCCCTCCCTCCTTTTTCCCTCCCTTCCTTTCATGTCCTATTTCTCACGGAGTTTTTCTCCAAAGTGATAGGGTTAAAACTATGATTCCATATTGGTCATCTCTCTTTTCTTTTTTTCTTTTTTTCCTCAATTCCCACAGTAAGGCACCTCATCATCTAACATCCCACCCTTCCCACTTGCCAGCTGCTTCCATCAGTAAGTTCTTAAGCATTTTTGAATATTACATCAGTTTTACAGAACTATGAAAAACAAAATGCATCTCAATCAGCGCATCCGTCGCCTCTTCAAAGGCTGTTTGCCAATTTTTCTCCTCTGTGAATATACTTTTTTATTAGAGATTTAATCTACCATAGTTCAGGAAAAGTGGCCCACATTCCATTACATTAATTCAAGCAGTTGATGCTTAAAAACTTTTCTGAAATTCTGACTCTGCCGGAAATCAGGTGTCCAGTGAAGCATCTTTTCATAAGCCAGAAGCACTTTTCACTTTATATGAAAGCTTGAGCCACATGCTCACTGAGTTACTGAAAATGTAAAAGACACTGATAGGTCTGTCTTACGGAAAGGCTGGAGAATTTAAATAAATATGGGAGCACTGGAGGAAGACTGGAATATCAAAACGACAGCAAAAGCTAGGAACAAATAAGTCTTTGTAACCTTTTTCAAACACAGTTTTGTCTTCTGCCCGTGTCTCATACAGTAAGATGCAGTTTGACTAACCCCATACTGATTTGAAAACATGTATCCAGTGTACAGAGACAAGTAAGATCTTCCATAGTAAAGCTGGGGAGGGTGTTCTCCACTAGAATTTTTGTGTGCTTTTCAGTCTTTACATGTATTTTTGTCACATATTTCAAGGTTCTCTGCATAAACTGAGGGCTAGATACATGTTGCTTTGTTTAGCAAGAGCCAGGATTCTCATGTAATTATGTATTTCAGCTAACACACTATGCCAGACGTCAAATACTGCAAAATTTTGCTGCGAGTCAAAGGAAGGAGGAGTGAGATCCCTTTACTATTTTTCTGCTTGAAGTCCTGCAAAAGGAAATATCAGCAGTACATTATTAAAAATAAGAGCACACGATGGAGCTGGTAGCAAATACATGATAGGCCCCACATTCCTTCTGCAAAAGCAGGGTGAGGTAACACTGTGGTCTGATCTTATTAATCTGCTTTTTTATCATTATGTGGAGTTTGGACAGTAAAAGAACCTATATATTGAAATCAACAAGCAAATAAGAAACCTTAAAACTCCTCTTATTTAATCTTGTCTCTGAGAAATACTTGATCTGCCAATGACAGTTCATGGTGGTGGTCATCCCCCTGTCCCTGTCATGTGTCAGTCCTCCTCCCAGTAAAAATCTATATGACACATTCAGGCTCTATTGACAATACGCAAACTCACCATTTGCAATTACCTCATGATGCTGTGCCCATAAGCCCGTCAGGGAAAAAGGAGATGCTGTTTAGCACATGTTTCCATTTTTACCCTGCAATAGATGAGTACATTTAACATGTAGCAGGGCAGGTAAGTGGTGCTTTAAATATTAGTAGATTTCCATTGAAATCCATGGCACAGTAAATATGCTCTTTCATGTAGGCATATTCAGAAGTGCTTTGCTAAATTGGGGTTTTAAAGTAGTATGCTGATAATAAATCATATGAGTACTTCAGGATTTACATAATATATCTATTATTGTTCTTTGAATGGAAATTAGTAATAACATATTTAATGTTGAAAGACATAGATGCGAGAGTTGCTTTAATAGCACTGCTTGTGAGTCAGAGACATTCCTAATTAAGCTTCTGTTGTGTGCATGTGGGGGGGTATAAGGATAAGGAAAATTCCTCCCACATTTGCAAGAAAGACAATGGAAAGAGGGAATGAGTTCTTTTGCTGCTGATTTTTGCCTCTTACAAATGCTTGCAAGAATTGCCCACTTAGGAAATGAACAAAATGGAAGTATTGGTGGAGGGTGACAGGATTGTCATAATATGGCCCTTAGTAAAAGATGTAAACCAGAAGGAGCAGCGACATGTTGGAACATGAATAGAAGTGTATTATGGGTTATATATTGGGCCAAAAATGGAAAAGTAGTGATGGATGCTGTTTATTGGTGGCAGCTGTTTTGGAGAACAGTCCTTTCTAAGCTGATGGGTAACAATAATATCTTTCACTTGTTTTATTCAGTTCCACAGTAGAGTTAGGAGAAATGAAAAGTCCGGAAGTCCTGTAGGCTCCAGCACCCTCTGTCCAAGGCAGAAAATAATTATCTGTGCAGTTCAAATGAGGACCCACTCTTTTACCTGTTGGGTGCCCTGCAGGCTCCACTGCAGAGCAAAGGTGTATTGTGTGTTTCTAGCATGCTGAACCAACTTAGAAAATATATAAGTGGTGAAACAGAAGGAGAAACATGATTAAAACTGCTACGAGTTATATTAGAAAGCTTGATCTTTCTGTCAGGCTGCCTAACTGCCGTCCATGGCATGGCTCTCAGGGTTTCCTTGATGCAGACTCAGTGCCCCAGGATGCCATGGTGGGATTGTCTTGGAGCATGTTTTGGTGACACCTCAAGCCCCAGACATTCCTGCAGACTGTCCAGAATTTTCCCAGGTTTGGCTTCATGGCTAGATGAAGAGCTGGCATAGAGGAGTCCAGACACCAGTGGCAACCAGGTCCTTGTTTCTAACATGTATCATGACACTATGGTGCATTCTCTAACTCAAAAATTGTCAAGAATATATCATAAGAACAAGAAATAATTTGACAGTGGCTGGATACTGTTTCTGTGGACAGCCTGAAGTATCAACTTACTTCAGAGAACAGTGCCTTTTAAGTTAGTTTGAAATAAAACAAGAAAGCAAACTGTTTTTACAACTGAAAGATTTCTTTGAAATCTTTGAAATGTTAATAGTATTGCAAATTATTTGTCTAAGCAGGCAAAGCACTGTACAGTTACAGTGATATAAACAGGTGTTATCTGGCAAACGGTGGCTATGAAGATGATTGTCTCATGTGTTATTTCTAATAACACATCCTACTGCTTGGGGTCAAATACTCTTCTGTTTATCAGAACCATTAGTCTCATCAGTGGGCTTACCTGCACAAGGGTACAGATACTTCATGCCTTATTGCTTTCATGCTGTTGGGGCAAAATCACTTCCAAATTTCTACAGCCTCTATTTTAATTTGTTGAAAAATATCATTGCCATAATCTGAAAGTATAAGAAGAAAGTCTGTAAATATTAATGTATCACAGTCATTCTGCCTGCCCTCAAAACTCCCTTTTGCCTTCCTGAGCATTTTTTTAGCAAAGTATTCAGGATTCAGTGCCTTTCTAATTTTCTCAAAATTAGTCAGACTAATGGGTAGAATTCTTCCTGCTTGGGATAAAGGCGCTGCTATATGATCTTCTCTGGCTTTCTCAGTTATCATGTGGGCACTGTGTGAGGCTCTCTTGAACCACAAGCAGTTCTGCAATGGACTCCATCTGCCCCATGGAGGATACAAGTTATTAGTACTTTATTGAGAAATGAATGTAGAAAAATAAAAGGAAAATGCAGAAAGGATCACTTCTGCAAAGTAAACTTCCTGAAGTTTCTGTACTTTTAATGTCTGCAACGGTGACACCTCAGAATGGTGTATTTTCTAATTGTAGGGAAGAAGATTTCGCTTCTACTGTGAAGCACTCTGAAATCTGAATTTGTGTAATGTATATCACAGACTTGAGCTTTGGTGTGGAGTATACCATTATAAGCCATGTTTTGAAAGCCATCTTTTCGGACCTGTGTAGGTCATACACCATAAGTCCTTAATGTGGTTACGTGGAATTACCAGATTTAATATGGAGATTTTAGCGCAATTGAGCCTCTTTACAGGCATTTGTAAATTCAGATGGAAGGAAGTTGTCACTCTCAGGAAAGGGATCTGGAAATGGAATCAACTGTGAGATTCAGTAGCTTAAAGGCAGGAAGTGTTTTTCATTCCCCTTTTTACCTGCAGATGTCACAGCTTTTCTGCAATTAGCATGAGATTGGGGTATCCATGGGGACCTGTTTAGTTCAAAGCAGCTTCTGTCTTGCCATGGCCTGAGAAGGATGCGAAATTTCTACAGTTCTCTTTTCTGTGACATCTTACTGTGTCTCTGGCCATCCCCAGCCCCTGGTCTTTTGCATGGTGTACAACAGGATAATGGTTGTCTTGCCACAGATGCTGCAGTAGTTTCTGTGCTGGCAAAAAATTGCTTTTTTCAAATTGCCATTCACTCATGAAGCATAATTTACTGCAAAAGGATTTAGGCTGGCTGTTGGCAAAACAGCCTGTCTGTAAGAGTAGTGAAACAAGGTACAGGAACATGTTGTGGATTTTCCCTCATTGGAGATTTTGAAGAATCATTAGAAAAATGGAAGTTGAGGATGTCTGAAGTACATGAGACCTTTCCCCACTGCAGGGGGCTGGGCTCAGGCATTTCCTAGGTGCCTGCCACATCGCTTCTGTTATTCTACAGGAAAGGAACAAAGCTGGTGTTGAAAGACTATTTCAGAAACAACTCCATTCTGAAAGACCAGAAACCCTAGTCATACAAGGTTCTGTTTCATCTCGTTCCGCGTAGCTTTTGCAACTATGAGAAGAGGACTGCCGAACTTCTCTGATCTGTCACAAACACATGCTTAACATACTGTCATTCAGGATCTGTCTGGTTTAATAGTTACCTCTGGGAAAAGGGCTTTATCCTGAAATTTTCACAATGCTTGTTTTCCTTCTTAGCATCACACCACCATTTCCTTTCCAGGAGCTGACAAAGGCCAGCAGCTCAGGTGTTGACCCTGCAGAGAGGTCACTTGATCCTGCAGAAACTTCCATCGCCTAGGGTTTGGTTAAAATAAACAGGCATGTGTGCACCACTTTGAAAGTTCATGTTCCACAGCAGCCTTGGCTGTGAGGCTTTGTCACATTTTCTTTCTTTCCTTGGAGACGGCAAAAGGACATACAATATGAGTGTGTGTCCTGAGACTATTGACCAGCACCTCTGCAAGGGGCTGAGCATGCTCTGAGGAGCAAGCTGCAATCATTTTGCAGGACATGTTTGCAGACTTGCAGCAATAAGGGTAGGGAAATCTGGTCTCAAGGATGGCTTTTGGTCTGATCATAATCATAATAATAATAATAACATAATGTATTATATATGTAGTTTCTTCATTCAAAAGATCATTACTATTTTAGCTTTAGTAAGCAATTGATTTAGTAACAGCTGTTGCACCTTGTTAGTCTGTCAGGACTTAACACTGTCAATACTAACACCAGGCTACTAATACTACTCATTGCTAACACTGTATCACCATGAACTGAATGTCACTGCCACAAACTAAATTAATTTTCTTCCTCTAAGCTTATCCTGTGAAGTTATGGCACAAAAACTGTTCTACATTTTGCAAATTATTATTTTAAATTACTAGTTATTACAGGAGTAGACCCATTACATTCCGTGGAGTTAGATTTTTCTCTTGAATAATAACTTTATGTAGGATACATAACCATAACCATATGTAGAATACATTTCCACCTCTCTGATTTCAATCGCAGATTTATTGACATAAGGGCATTGTTTTTAGAGTGAGGCTGTTTGTTCCTCCAGAAAGATAATGCTGGAAGACCAAAATAACCTCGGTTAGCATTGATTTCCCCCCCCCACCTCTTTTTTCCACCTCCCTGTTGTCTCTGACGTCGTCTCCTTTCCAACTGAAAAAGCTCTAAATTCTGTCTTGTGAAAAATGTCTTAGAAGTTGAAATTTTATTTTAAAAACCCTGCGATGTGAAATGGACTTTTCGGAAAACCTGTGGCATTTCTAGCAATGTAACTTCTGTTGCTAAATAAAATGTATAATGAAAATTGTACTTAAAAGCTTATTTCAGGAATACCGCATTTCTTAAATACCACCAATAAAGAAATTGAGATGAAATTGGAGGATCTGTCTCCAGTTTGCTTACTTTGTGAATCTGACAGCTGTTTATCTGTAGGAATTGCTACATTCACCCTCTAAGATGAGGTCAGTACCCTCTCATCTCTGTGAGCCCCCAGGGGTCTGAAAAATGGATGTAGTACCCTATATTTATATCCATCCCTGACCAGCTGTCCAATAAAGAGTTCCTATAAAACAGAAATCTATTCATTAAATATTAGATTTATCAAAACGTGCTGTATGTTCATCTGAAGATGACCATGTGTAATTCCATGCTGTGAATACCTTAAGCCTGTGTAAGTTGTCACTAATGCTGCAGGCACTGTGCAGTTGGAGAGCAGAAACATGCGAGGGCTCATCTCGAGGGCTTTCTTAAGAAAATTCTCGAAGTCATTTGAAGGAGAATTTTGCTTGAGCACGTGTGGGAGCTCATCCTTCCCCAGGCTCTGCTGCAGGGAGCGGACGGGCCGGAGCTGGGGCAGCACCGGCTGCTGCATCTGTGACTTCAGGCACCAGGCTCCCTGCTCCTGGTTTTGGATGCTTGGTCCAAATATTGCCAGCCAGCAAGGTTGGCACATTTCTGAAAACTAAATCAGACTTCTCTGGGTGCTGAAATTGCAGTCGGACCTTCAGGACCTATAAGACTCTTTAGTACTTGTGGACTTTATGTTCTCTTTTATTAAGTGTATTGAATAGGAAAGTATTTCTGTGTGAAAGAATGTGGGGAGTTACTGTTGTTCCTTCAGCTTTGAGGAAGCTAATGAATGTGTTCCTGATAATAAATAAGTGTGTAGAGAAGGTTTGAACTGTGTGTAAATAATCATTTGGATAGCATTATAGTTTGGTTTGTTTGCTGGTGGGGTTTTTTTGGTTTGGTTTTTGGTTTTATGGGGTGTTTGTTTTGGTGGGTTTTTGTTTTGTTTGAGGTGGGGTTTTTTTGTTTGTTTTTTAAAAAAAGGAAAGTAAAACAAGCCCTGAAACAAAACTGTGTGCCCGTCACGAGCCCCAACCATTTTTATCTGTTTGCATGTCAAGGGAATTCTTTAAATACATACAAGCAGGATCTCTCTTTTAGACAAGATTGAAGCATTTAAAAATAAGCATGTGTTTGAAGGCAAATAAATGTGAGCTTGAGCCCATACTACAAAGCCACGCACCATATTTAGGCTTGACATACTTTAAAATGCAATTCTTCAATGTCTTCAGTAAATAGCTCTTGTTAACAGACATGACTTGTCAAGATACCTATCTTTTCTAAAACTAACCCATTCTGTGAGCATTTTTGCATTTCTTTAGTAACACTCATCATCTTTGTTTTTTTCAACAATACAGCATTATCTAAGGATCTGATTCTTCTCCTATTAAACAAGAAATTTCCTGACAGCTTTCTTTAGATTTGAGATACAGTAAGCAAAACCTGTCTGTTTATTCCTTGTTAATGAAATAGGCTGGAAATACTATACTTTTAGAAAAGGACTTAACATAATTGCATGCTCTTACTATGTAGTCTTAAACAGCGATAAACTAACCAGTTAATTTGTGTTTTCAACAGTAACAGCTTTATGAAATTAGAATGTAGCATTTACCTTCTTGGTTTTTTATCTCAAAGTTACAAAATTAGTGTGTTGCATAGGTTTTTGAAGCAAGGCTTTTAAAAGCAAGGAGAAATAGAAATGTAAATATATAAGGATTTTTCAGCTTTTTTTTCTTTAAAGGAGATTAAAAACTTAAAGGCAAATCCTGTCACAGTTTCTGCCTGGAGAAATCTTGATGACTGTATACATGCTTCTACTGTAGAGGCCCAAAACAGAGTATTGGGATAATCCTTTGAGACCTAATTTTGATGCATAATGATCTGGTTACACTCCATTCTGGAACCTGAGGAGTCCTGGACGTTGTTCCTGCCCCTTCTCACTTTCCAACATAACTTTAGGTGAATTATCTCTCCTGCCTCAATATCCTTCCTCCGTTTAGACGTTATATGTTGCTGAAACAAAAGCTCTATTTCTGTACATACATGCTGGTTAAAGTGGTCAGCTTTAAATATTATGCAAAAGCTTCATCTTCAGCACTAAAACATCAGTACAATCATTGTTGCTTTGCTTTCATTGTTGGGTTAATCTCTGTTGTAGTTACTAAGAGTGGTGTTAAACCAACGGGTGTTTCTGCATGCTGGTTGTAGTTAGGGATGACAGCAATGGGAAGACACCCAAGAGGTGTCCAGGGTGAAAGTCACTTTGCACCAGAAGAGCCGCGGAGGAGTCAGTGCTTGGAGAAGAGGAGACTGAGGGGTGACCTCATCAATGTTTATAAATATATAAAGGGTGGGTGTCACGAGGATGGAGCCAGGCTCTTCTTGGTGACAACCAACAGTAAGACAAGGGGTAATGGGTTCAAGCTGGAACACAAGAGGTTCCACTTAAATTTGAGAAGAAACTTCTTCTCAGTGAGGGTGACGGAACACTGGAACAGGCTGCCCAGGGGGGTTGTGGATTCTCCTTCTCTGGAGACATTCAAAACCCGCCTGGACGCCTTCCTGTGTAACCTCATCTGGGTGTTCCTGCTCCGGCAGGGGGATTGGACTAGATGATCTTTTGAGGTCCCTTCCAATCCCTAACATTCTGTGATTCTGTGATTCTCTTGCTTGGGGTCACCTGGCAGCTACACCTGTTACTGCAAGTGTTACCATTGTACATGACCTATGGTTTGGCTTTGATGGTCAGTAGCCATTTTATTACAACATCTGATTTTATTTTTTCTTTTTCTGCAATATTTTTTCCTTTTTTGTATTGTTGGAATTCTGTAAGTACTTGCGACGCAGAGGATAAGGAATGGAAATACCGCATTTTGGTACACAAGATAATTTTGTCGGTTGTGGTTAGTGCTCCACACTCAACCCTTCTTACTTATGCTGAAACCATTTTAGTATGAAATGAGACTTGACACATTCCAACCTTTGTTATTTGGTGCACAGGGTCATTTTCTGCCAATCTTGCCTGCTTTGAGGGGTAGGGGGTATTCTGTGTTACTTTCTTATCTTTTAAGTTCTGACTTATAATACATACTTAAGAGATTCTACAAGATTAATGGCGTTAAACGTAATTCCAGACAGTTCATTTAAACATTGTTTTTGCAAGTATTTATGAATTTAGGGCAATTTTGCTTTCCAGATACTTCTGACTTTTGTAAAACTTCTCTGAGAGCTTGGAGTTCGCTGTGTAAGTCTTTTCAGTCTCTGAAATTGTAGGCAATATGTTTGTATGTACGTATGAGTCTATAAAAGCAATTATATACCATTGTTTTCCAAATAACTCAAGACTTACCCTTGGCTGCAATTAAAAGAAGTAGTGGCATTACTGGGTATAGTTTTGAGAGGAAATTAGTTCTAAATTTGCCAGTTCTCAAGTACCATCATATAAAGCCTAAATGCAGTGTGCTGCATTGACAGTATTCTCTATGAACACTTGGAAATTATCATGAGCCTTTCCTACTCCATCTTTTGAAAATGGAAGTTAAATAAATGCATGTAAAAAAAGATAAACTGAATAATATAAGTGGTTGAATGATTCTAAATCAAAACAGGGAACAGAATGTACTTTACATAAAGAAACAGCTTTTGCTGAGAAAACGATAACCCTCTGTGTCTATTTAGGAGAAATACTGTGAGGAGAAATTGTTGTTTATGTTGGAACTTGCTTATAGACTGACTACAGCAAATCCACTTGATTTTCATTTCAACTCCTCTGCTAACAGAAATGCCACGATTAGGCAGCATGCAGTATCCTAATGGTATTTACTAGAATCCGTTGTATACCACTGTAAGACTTTTAAAGATATATTTAAAGGCCACTTTTGTTTGGGATGCTAATATTTTCTATAGCATGTCTTGAAAACACTAGTTGTCAGTGTCATACAAATGTTGGGGATTTTCCCAAGTATTCCCTGCTTTCTGATAGCATTTAATGATCTCTGCTTTCCTGCTTGTGAACAAAGAGAAGTTTGGGGAGAAGCAGTGTAGTTCCCTTTCATGGAAGGGATTGGTCTCTTCTCCCAAGTAGCAAGTGATAGGACAAGAGGAAATGGCCTCAAGTTGCACCAGGGAAGGTTCAGATTGGATATTAGGAAACATTTCTTCACAGAAAGGGTTGTGAAGGGTTGGAACAGGCTGCCCAGGGAAGTGGTGGAGTCACCATCCCTGGAGGTTTTTAAAAGGCATAGAGATGAGGCTCTTAGGGACATGGTTTAGTGCTAGATTTAGGTTATGGTTTGACTCAATGATCTTAAGTGTCTCTTCCAAGCAAAATGATTCTGTGATTCTATGAAAGCTGGTGCCTGTGATCCACAACCGTGCTGTGAATCATGGAAAACATGGCCATGTTTTGCTTGAGGACTGTGGAAAAGCATTGCTGATGTGTTTGTGTTGGTAACAGTGAGCAAGCCAGCTGACCTTAACATAAACTGAGTGGAAAGCTTATGGGTGAATTATGTTCTCTTGTGACGTGGTCTGCTTTGCTGAAAGGCTGGTGTCCAGTCATCCAGTTGTCCCATCATGCACTGTAGTGCCAGATGCTATTCCAGCCTCCCCAGACAAGTTCTGGTGCCAACTGATGAGGTGGGGATGCTCTGTGTGCTGTAATGAGAGGTGAGGTGTGGGGCAGAGTCACCACTGGGGAGGCTCTGCTCTGGAACATGCAGTTCATCTGTGCAGTTCAAGGCTAGAGCAGGACGCGGTGCAGGGACTTGGCCAAGCACTAGTCTTTGGTGATAAATGTGGGACAACAGGCTGACAGGAGAGACAGTTTTGGGGCAATGGTCTGGCAGACCTCCAACGTTATCCAAGACAGACTAAGAAAACTGCATTTCCCTGAGCTGTTTGAGCATCATTCTCACACACAGAGATGCTGTTTGTGTGGAAATTATATCAATAACTGAGACCTGCCATTTAATCTGATGATTTCAGGATTGGTGTACTGCTTGTATCTGTTTTCAAGCCATTGCATTTCTGAAAAAGACATTGTTTTGTTGTTTAATTTTAAGCACTGTAAGTGAAAAATGAAAGTTTAAAATACAGAACTGAAAGTAATATAGTTAAATTAATTTTAAGGCTTTGTTGCTAAAAATAAAATATTTTCATCGTATTGTGTTTATCTAGCCAAAATAAGAAGAGGTTTTTTATCAGCTTTGTAAAATTACAGGTGCTTCATCTGTGAAGAATTAGCTTAAGAAGAAGAAAGGAGAAAAGCAGTATTGTAGACTGATTACGATATCATGTGTGAACTGTGCACTGTCAGAACATCTTGTTTGTTTCATATAAGAAGATAACTTTTGGGGAACCCTTTCCAGGAGAGTGGGATTTTAACTTTTTCCCATCCAGGCTGTGTACTTGAGCAAATTCTGCAGTCTGGATGATGACCAAAAGAACAGTTCTGTGTTAATATAGATTTCCTATAATAACTCTTAAAAGATTTCCAGCAACTTTGTAAAGTCAATAAATCATTCAGAAGATGGAAATAGGAGTCTTTGGTAGGACTGCCAAAGACTTGCTCTCTGTGGAAGACAGTCTTTCGAGGGGCTGTGGTATTTAGTAGACATCAGAATTTTGCTTAATGCATAAAAATAAACATAACTGATAACTGTTTGGTGTTTGTCTTTTGAAGGAGGACCTGGAGTCATTGCTTTGTGATTGTTCTTTGGCATAAATAAAAGGGGTAATTTTGTGTGTAAGTCAGTGTTTATTTACTGAGAGCCCACTTAGAACAGAAAAGTAATGCCATTCTGGCCATCTCACTGGTGTGGCTTCTTACAGTGAAAACCCACTCTGAGTAAGAAGTTTTTGGAAGATATGAATGTGTCAGGAGCTTCAGCCTTTTAGTGCATAAATGAATTTACTATTGTCATGGGTTTTTAGCCCTTGACGTGCGGTGAAGGAAATTGATCTTGATTCATGGGTCTGTGATTTGTATTTTCACAGGATATCCATCTGTTGGCTTAGTTTAAGACCATTTCTAAGAGCTCCTAAATCAATAACTTGAATTTTACAACCATCAAAAATAGGGTTTATTTTGTTGTTTGTAAAATAATTTGAGAATATTATAGATTTGAGTTGTTCTCAGACTTTTTTATTTGTGTTATTGCTAAATAATGTACTGTTGCTTGGAGAACTCATTTGTGTACAGAAGAGCTTGCAACAGACCGAAGTTGGCATCTTTAGGCCATCGTAATGATTCAGGGTAGCTGAAATTCAGAGAATGACAAGTGTTAAAAACATTTCAAAGTGTTATATGCACTGAAGTAGTGAGTGGAGGATTTTGTCCAAAAGCTTTCATTCTGAGATGTTTCAGCTTCATGTTTTACTTCCCCTACCATTACATGTCATGTACAGTTGAATAGGAATTGGTTAAGAGGAACAACTTCCTTCCCTTGAACTTTTTGCTGAAAGTGTATTAGTATCAAAGCAGATTATTAGAGCCTGAAGCTCAGATTGTGATCAGGAATTCTACAGAGTAATCACTTCTGGATAGAATTTTTGTTCTGCTTGATAATATGTATTTGTATTCAGCTTTCTTGCACTTGTGTTGGCTCTTTCTGAGTGTATCGGAACCAAGGAATGTTGGTATTTTTTTGTGGATTTTTTTTCCCCTGAAGATCAAATGAGATGGGTCTGAGCTGCTTGGAGAATCTGTGTAATTACTGTTAAAGAGGTTGTCAATGTGCTTGATGGTGATAAAGCACAGAAGACTTATTCCCAGCTTAGCGTGAGTTTACAGATAAAGGTTTAGAACAAATAGAAGTTCCTGTACTGGGCAATGAAAACCCTTGCGTTTTAGTAATTGATGCTAAAAAGGAAAAAAAATACCCAAACTTAGGGAAGTTATTTTGCTAGCTAGAAAGGATTCTTTTTCTTTTTGGAGAATACCCACTTATTCACATTCGAGCTTTCCCATATTTGTGTCTGATACAGCCAGTGCTGATTGTTTTTTCCTCTTGTTTCAGCACCCAAAGACAATGAAGAACGTGTGTTCCGGGAACGTATGCGCCCCAGAAAGCGGCAGGGTGCTGTGCGACGCAGAGTACATCAGGTTAATGGACACAAGTTTATGGCCACCTATCTTAGGCAACCAACATATTGTTCGCACTGCAGAGATTTTATATGGTATGACTTCGCTTTCTTTGCAACTCTGAATTGAAGAGTTAACATACCCTCCTGTTATGCTGAAGTATAAATGGTGTAGAGTAGTAGTTCTTTTCCTCTTCATTTTAATATTAAGCTGTCATCAGTTTTGTAGATGTTAACAGAAGTGTCTTAAACTTCCATCACAAATGTTAGAATTTGTTGTATTTGCATTTTTTCTTTTCTGAGCCACAAAGTTCAATCTTTTCCTGTCTAGTACACACTATAAATTCTAGGTAGACAGCCAGTCTTGTGTCCTGTACGTGCATAAGGGTAGTTTTAGACCTAATATGAGACCTTTATGTTTTGCCAAGATGACTAAATTCTTCTTTAGGTGCTTAAGTATCACCATCTCCCTCCTAGGTAATGCCAAGCTCCCTTACATCCTACTGAAGACAGTGGAATGTGGGAGTATTAGACTTCTAATGATCCGGGGGTTTGGGTGTTCAGTGTATTGGGTGTTTCTTATTACAGCAGATAACAAGAACTCCCTTTTAGAAATCATTTATATTATTTCTGACTACCCACAAATTTCAGATAGGGAAAAGCAGTGGAGATGTTCAGTTTTCAGTTCTTTTTCAGCAACTCTATTGATGTTTTCCAAAGTTACCTGGAGATACTGATTTGCACCTTAATACACGTAAGATCTGATCTGATCCATAATTAATATTTCTTAAGACTGTATAATGAATCAGTCTTTCTTAATGTGAAACGACATGAATTGTACATAAACTCAACTACATCCTTCTAAGAAATGTGTGCAGTTTAAGCTTTAGGTTAGCTAAGGTGATTTCAAGCA
Source organism: Caloenas nicobarica (assembly GCF_036013445.1). NCBI lineage: Eukaryota > Metazoa > Chordata > Aves > Columbiformes > Columbidae > Caloenas > Caloenas nicobarica. The sequence continues at coordinate 92,780,031 of NC_088247.1, read as the reverse complement.
ACAATATTGGCAAATGCAATCTTCTGTCTGTTTAGAGGCCTGCTTGATGACTATTTTCCTAGCTTGTGGCTTCCCTCTCTATGTACCCTTTGGCTTTGCCTATTCTATTATAGTAAATGTGTCTTTACTTCTGAATCCCTTCATGGTCTATCTTCCTACTTGTTACCTCTTAGCAACTGAAACGTGGTTCCTACTTTGAACTGATCCCAGTCTAGACAAACAGTTATCGATGATTGGTTAGAAGAAGCTATTCTTTTAAACTTGTGCATATCCAGTAAAGAGAGGAAAAAATGTTTTTCATTTTTAAAAAATATATATTCTTCATTTTCTAAAACACTGTTTTGTTTTCAGGGGTGTAATAGGAAAACAGGGATACCAATGTCAAGGTAAGAGGAAATCTATAGGGGGACAGTTTGAATATATATTTTATGTTTTAATATATAAATAATAAGATATTTTCATCAAGCATTGTATATGTGCAGTGTTAAGAATTTAGCACAAGATAGTAGGTTTGTCTCATGAAAGATACAGCCTCCACAGTAAGTCACAGGAAGATGCTTCAAAACTGTTGGTCTTAGGCAGCATATGTGAGGTAGGGCACTGTTAATGTCACTGAACAGCAGATGCTTGGTGTCTCTTGATGCACATCCAACTAGGGGGCATATCTGCAGATGTTGGCTTCTTCATTTTTCACTTCTTGCATTTTAAAATGGTGAATTCTTAATTCTGCTTAAGATTCTTTGTTTAAAAATGCCAGGTAATTGCAAAGACTGTAATTAAATAGATGAGATAATTATAGAGGTCATCATTAGAGAAGGTTATAGCAAAGACTGCAGAAGTGCTTCATTTTCAACTCAATTTTTCAGCTCAGCTTCTTGTACTCTTAATTTTTTTATGCAGTCATGTCTTGGGATTATGTTTTTCGACTTCTCGTCTACAAGTAGAAATAATCCAGTTAGTGATGATTATTTCAGTTACAAAAAATGAAATCTCATTTTAAATAAATGAATGCAAATAATTGTCTTACATGCTATGGTAAGAATTTTCTTTTTGTTACAATGACCAAAGCTATAAGAAAATGAAATTCATTATTTCGCTCTGAAGTGTTTTTTTTCACTTAATGACCTTGAATCCCACAGTAAGGTAGGCCTTGAAATTTTTAATCTTATCTGTCATATTGGCAAATGGTATTCATTGATTAAGTAATCCATGTGAATATTGACAAAGCATTTGCCTTCTGAAACATTTCACTGTTATCAACTTACGATAATGTGTAACGGAAAGAATGTTAAGAAAAATTGTGGTTAATGTTTCAGAAGGTAATTGTGGTTTTACGTACTGAGATTTTGGCAGATATACTTTAGTTCTCTTAAAATTCATTGGTCTCTCAAAAGTCCATTATCTTCTGCCTTTGTGAGCCAGACTAACTTCATAGGACTGACCAACTCACCAGTCACTTGCAGCCTTTCAAGTCCCAGCATTTCTAGCCTTCTAAGTTCAGTCTTCTGCTTAAAAATGATTCTTCATGAAAACTCATTCTTTTACTGGTTTTTATTTATAGTTTGCACTTGTGTAGTCCACAAGAGATGCCATGAACTTATAATAACGAAGTGTGCTGGCTTGAAAAAGCAGGAAACTCACGATGAGGTAAATGTTTATAAAATAAATTTTCTAGATTAAACTTTGTCTTTCATCTCTTCAAAGTAGTGTCATCTGCTCTGTTTGATCAATAAATATTAGAGACTTTTTTGTGCCCTTCTGGTTGTCTTGTGATGTAGCATTTACTTTGGAATGACAGATGACCATAACAGTTTCATTTACATAGGAATTATTATACAGCAATTTTTTTTAATTACTCACCTCTTTATAACATCTGAATGCTTGAAGTCTCACTCCTTTTCATTTTTAACCTTCTCTGTTTCTGATTTAATACCAGTTTTGTCATTTTAATTCAAAAGAAGCAGGATGGGACCTTTTATCCCTTGACGACATGTTGTGTGGCTGAGTCATTAGCAGCTGATAGGATAGACAGGATGCTTGAGACTCTTTCATCAACATACAGCTGTCCAGAATTTACTTGCAAAGTCTCACCTCAACAAAGACTGCATCCAAAGTGTCAAAAAGTAGAACAAAAGCTATCTGTGTGTTGAAGAAGGCCCAGGGATATTCTTTAAGACAGTAGTGATAACACAAGGTACTGCACAGCTAACAGGTTTTCCAGCATGATTCCTCCCTACCTCTAGCAAGCTTTTGTATATTAATGGAATTAACACAATATGTGCTTTATGTTACCATGCATTTAAATAAATGAAGATGTCACCTGAAAATGAAATTAGCTACTTTCAGGACTGTACTGTCAGAGGGAGGGAAGTATATCTGACAATGGCACATTCAGTTCTGGATTAGAAGAGGAAACAAAGCAATCCTTTCACTTGGGTTACAGGCCTCTCTAAGCTATGATGGCCTTTTTAGGTTTCCTATGGTTAGGAAATTAATGTTATTTTCTGTGGACAAAGCAATGTGACTGTTGTTGTGTTCAGCTCCCTTAGACTCCTCAGCTTTTGAGTATCCCCTTATGGCTGGCTTGATAGGGGACAGTTGGAGAGAAGGGTGGGTTTTACATTTTGCTTAAGAGTTGTAGCCCTCAGCTGTAACCAGTGAATGCTTTGTCTTATACAGAAGTTTTTTGTTTGCTTGTTTTTAACAGCAGAGCTATGAATGCTTGCTGTCGTGTTCTGTTTTGTGCAATAGCAAGGGCCAGCTATCTTTCACCATAGGATTAGGTGAGGTAGTTTGTGGGTGATGCCAGTTCCTTGGCCATGCAGAAAAAGTACATTTCTGAGTTTTATTGGTTAAAAACCTATATTAGTATGCTTTAAAAAGCCTAGTTTTAAATTACAAATCAGAGTTATGTGTAACACTGGTTTTAAACCACTCTTGCAACTTTGATATGAATTTGACAGAGACTAACTGATCTCATTCTTCCTGTGCGATTCACTACCATTTTTCATACTGGAAGTATTCTTTAGTATCTGCTATACAGTATTTATCTGCTATATATCTGCTATTCAGTATTTTACATCCAAAACTTGATTGCTTGCATAGGGTTGTGATAAAGGACTGTGTGTGGCTAGGGCTGTTTTTGCATAGTACCCACAAGAAGATACAAAATCTTGCACAGATTTATATTCCTAGGCTCCAGACTGATGGAGGCTTGTACGCTTTGCTGATATAATGCTTTCATTGTTTAGAAGAGGTACTAGATCACTGGAGAGAAGCCAGTGGTAATAGGAAAGGGAAGGCAAAACATCAAAATAAAACTCCTGCTATGCAGTGGCCACTATAAAAACTTATCAATGACATTCTTTAATTATTAAGTAATTGTACCTTGGAATCCCTGAACACAATGAATTATCATTGTCATTTTCATAATCTAAAGAAGAGTGAGACATGAAAAGGTAAAGGGGTTGTGATGTATTTCTTAGTCCTGTATTTGTTCAGCCTCCTGCTCATAAAAAAACAATTGGGAGTGACTTCCTTGCCTTCCACATTAAGAGATCTTTCCTGATAGCTATGTATTTGTTGTTCCCAGAAGTACTAGGGAGTAGACTTTAGTCTTTATCTCTTGGACAACAGCAGCCTTCCCCCTCTTTTCCCCAAATAAAGTAGTGGGAATAACTCTTGAGATGGAGTATATCTGATGCAAAGATCATCATCCGATCACAGAACTGTTTCACCTTGTTTGAATTCTGTGGTTTAAAAACATAACAGGTTTGAGCTTACGCTGACTATGAAGAAATCAATTAGAATGAAATATGCTGTGCTCTCCTTTTTCAGCAAGTGGGATCCCAGCGTTTCAGTGTCAACATGCCTCACAAGTTCAGCATTCACAATTACAAAGTGCCCACCTTCTGTGACCACTGTGGTTCATTGCTCTGGGGTCTTTTGAGGCAAGGTTTACAATGCAAAGGTAAGGATTACCACTTCAGAGCTTTTCTTGTTCTTTGTGAGTGCAGTAGACCCGAAAGACTTCAAGTTTGAACATCATTATTCCAGCTACTTTTCCCTTTAATGCTGTCTTCAAAAATTACTATTCTGTATCGGCTAGGCTAGGCAGAACCAGTTCCGTGCACCCATATCCAGAAAATGAGGTATTTTGGTATCTAGCTAAATCATCCTTTGTGATGGTCTGCCTAGCCCCTCTGTTCCAGAAAGCAAAGGATTCATTATGTTCTGCTGCTTAAGGGCTGTGTACTCCGTATAGTAACTGTATATGAAGTTACTGCTTCATGTCATTTAGCTGACGAACACAAATGCCTGGTTCCACATCTCGTTTCAATCAGATCCATGTATTCTAAAAGAGGGAGAAAACAGTACAAACACTTGCAAAGGAAAGCAATGTTTTAGAAATAGTGAATAAAATACTTCAGTTAGTGGGTTGGTGGGAGCGATGCCATGAAAATTGTCAGATTCTTTGAAAGTAACATGTAGTGGAATTTTAAGCATTTTCATTTTGTTACACCTTTATGAATGTGTAGGTACATCTTCATAAATGGAAAAATCATTTTATGTACACTTCTCAACAACAGAAATGTGGTTCACATATATATGTGTAAACATGTAATCTATTCAAAATATCCTTTGCAGTATTTAAGATGAGCTGTAGGTGAAGATCAGACCTAATGCTCAATGTCATAAATTGCTGAACAGCAAGGGACGGAAGAAATTTCTTTCATGGCAAAATGATGCACAGTGAGTGTCCTGAAGTTCAGGCCTTCCCTTGTGATTCTAGCTAATGAGAAGTGATAAAATATGGGACTCTAAATATTGTTATTTTACTACTATTAAAGATTTGGTTCAAATGCTATCTTAATTATGGTGAAGATATGTTCAGAGAAGATTTTTCAATTAAACCTGATATCTTTCTCTTTGATTTTAATCAGAGCTATAGTATCTCTCCACTTAGTCTAAATGTATTAGTTCACTTTTATATTCTCTCTGAAATACCATAGTGGTTCAGTTCCTCTTAACTATAGAAAATAATGTCATTTCTCATGTGTATGCATTTACTGTCTAGCAGATGCATAGAAACAATAATTCAGAGCACCTACATTGCTTTCTTCATGTTCATAAAATCAGTGCCTGTAAAAATGCAGTATTGTCTGCATGAAATCTAGAACTCACCTGAGCTGGAAATGTAATTTTCTCTGTGCTCTGTTTTCTCTTTTAACAAGTGTGGAACAATGCCTCCTTCGTCAGAGATGTACTTGCTTGCCCAGTGTGGTTATAAACACCATGAAAAGTGTATGCCAGAGGGTTTATTCTTCTTCTGGTTTTTCCCAGCTTATTCCTGTGCTATTGTTTTACAAAATACATTCATGAAGTTGGCCTGTACAAAATTTCCCGCTTGCTTTGTTTCAAGCAGTTCAGTTCCTCAATGTCCAGTTATGGATCCTAGGTCAAACATTTTACTTGCCACAGAGCTTTGGTCACTGAATATACATACACTGAAAATACCATGTGTAGCGATTTCTTTGTGCTCTTCTTGCGAGCTGAACCATCCTTGAAAAGGAAAGGCACCTGCTTTCTGAAGCCCGTGGTTACCGTCACAGGTACAGTGCCTGTGTGCAGTCTGACACAAATGTGGTTTGGTTTTTTTTGGGGCTTATATGGTGAAAGCATTGTTGGTGAACAGTATAGTGAAATGCATCTTTATAAATACATGATTTTTTTTTCTCGAAAAAGTAATGAAGTGAGAAATTTGAGGAATTGACTATTAATCTAGTGTTTAATTACACTTGCAGTTTTGCTTTCTTTATGCCTTGCTCCACAAGAGGGCACTGAAGTCTAAGATAAAATGTCATCTGCTCCTAACAAATCCATGCTATGCTATTTTTAATGGAGTTATGTTCTCCCTTCTGCCCCATAATCTGAAAGCAATGTAACCTTTTTTTTCCTCATACTAGTATGCTAGTTTCGGGAAATGGTACTTAAGAGAAAGCACTTAGTAAATGGATTGCTGTCTAAAGAAAGAGAATGTCTAACAAGTGCCAAAGATTTATTAAAACTTAAACCACTATGGGGTTTATGCCTGGCTATATTAGGAGTTAATCTACTTGAGTAAAATAGAGTATGAAGCAATAATATATGCGGAACTGATGTTGTGTGCTCAGTATGAGAGCACAAGTGCACTGCTAAAACCCAATCTCTGACAGACTTTTCTTCTAATTCAAAGATTTACAGTGTCATTAGATATTTTCATTTTTTCCTGTGTCTGTTCTGGGTACTGTGTGAAAACACTGTTCTGCATTATCATAGCAGAAGAATCATAACCAGGTTAATCATTTTATATTAGCATTCAAGTGTCACCCCAAATCCAGCCAAGTATTCTTTTCTACTGAAATTCTATTTATTTAGAAATGTTATTGGTAGGTCCAATGAGGTCTGATTTAAGTAAGACAAATGCATGCCAAGGTTATATTCAATTTACTCTATTACTTTACATTTCACTGCAGTTTGCAAGATGAATGTACATCGACGCTGTGAAACAAATGTGGCACCAAACTGTGGAGTGGATGCAAGAGGCATAGCTAAAGTTCTTGCAGATCTTGGAGTCACTCCAGACAAGATCACTAATAGTGGGCAGAGGAAGAAAAAGGTAATTTTGCTATGTAGTGTTGCATAAGAAAAAAATCATGACTGTGCTGTAACTTCACTAGTTTGGGTTCAATCCTACTCACTTGCCTTACAAAAGAATTTTTTTTTTTTTTGAGTCAGTACAGAATTAAGATTTGGCTTTTGATTTGTAAGTGCAAATATCTAATCAGAATTTTGAGCTGAAATTTATCTTGACCTGCTACAGTTTTGTAAACCTGGATCTGTACAGAGTCTGGAAGGATTTCCTCTTTTTGATTTTGAGGAAGGAGATTTGACAGGAACAATGTCTGACATAACAGTTCATAAAAACATAAATGTCTCTTTGGCTCAGAATTGTTATTGGATAATTGACTGATGGAGACACAGCACTTCTCCATAACATTATAAATGCTGATAAATGGGCCAATGTGCTGACTCTCATGAATAGGAGCTGTTCGCCACATGACGGTTCCAGAGTTGTCATCAGGAAGAACTAAGCTATCCTAGAAATAAAAAAGCATAGGTCACCCCAAAGCTGATGGAGTTAATCTGGATTTGTAATATGTATCCTGGATCGGAATTTGGCCATGCTTTCTGTTTGCATGATTGTGACAACAGACCCATTTCTCTTACTTACAGAAATAGGCAAATTTTACCATAATTCATTAAAACGTTGACATTTGGTTGTGTTCATTTTCCTGATTGCACACTTGGATCCCCATGTACACTGTTTTAAAATTTTACAAAAACTTAGAAAACTCAGGGATAAATTAGTTGATCTATGACTCCTGGGGAAAGATGTTGTCATGTTGTCATTGCACGAGTTAGTTTGCACTGCTTGCTGATGTTTGTTGTAGTTGAATATATTTACCAGATAGATTTCTACACAGGCTCAAGGTGGCTATTCGAAACTTTCCCACTCACTGTGTATTTGTTCCGTCTTAAGAACCTATGTTTCTTTAAATTGCTGGGTTTTTCTCTGTTTATATTACGGCCTCCATTTGGTGTGATGACATCCACTGTACAACTGAGGTCTTGCCAGTGAGAATCTATGGGGATAGCACATCTTCACTTTCCTTCATACTTCTACTTTTGAATTAATGTTTTTAAATTAATTTTGTCTTGGCACGGGAGGATCTCATAGCTGAGTACCCCTTTTGGAATTGTTCTTAGCTAATTGCAGGTGCAGAGACACAACAAGCAGTTCCTGGAAGTGCATCATCAGAAGAAGATAGGTCCAAGTCAGCACCAACTTCTCCATGTGATCAAGGTCAATCATCTCTTTATTTCCAAACCAATATATATTGTCATGTATTTTTCTTCTTTATAAGGAATAAAAAAGCCATCGTCCCCTTCAGCAAAGAAGTCACCACCAGAAAATGAAGCACTTAAGAAAGTTCATAAACTGCAAAAACTTTTTAAAAATGCCTACCTCTCATTTTTTTAAAATCTGTGGAATTAAGTGGCTTTTAAAGGTAAAACTGTAAAACAGTCATCTTAAAATATTAAGGTTACTAGATGAGTCCTTGCCTAGCCAAATACCTTTATATAAGGAAGTTATGTATTCTTTTATAAGAGTGAGAACATTTTAAATAGTACCACAGAACTTGGGAGAGCCTTTATCTATCTGAAAAGCCTCTATCTGTTAAAAAGTTTTTGAGATAAAATTGCCTCCTTGCAATTCCATGTTGAACATTTGAGATAACAAAAACTTCTGTCTAGTTAGGCTATGCTAGTGTGTCTGTGTGGTCTTTAGAGGCTTCATAAAACCATATTTGCTTTCAAGTGATTTTTTTCATGCATAGGTTATAGAGACAAATATTTTAATCTTCACTCGTACAACCAGATTTCATTGAGCTGAGCAGCCTGATTGAGAGAACATGTGTGGCAGCAGCACTTTTTGAATCTGATCTGATTGTTGTTTTTAAAAATCAGAAGTCTGTGAGGTATCTCATGTACCATCACATGTGTAAAGTGATGGATGAAAAATCTTTACACAAAGACATAAGGAGATGGATGCTTTTGTGTCAAGTTCTTTGAAAATTATTTACAGTTGAGAAATTTCTTACCCTTATTTTTAGGGAAGAGACTTCCAAAGCTCCATGGTAATAAGTACTGTAAGACTCTGAGACCAGAACTGATTTAAATTTGTCGACCTTTTGGGTTCACAGACAGCATTTTGGTTAAATAATGTTTTTTAAATATCTGATGCTTTGCTTAAAATAAGAACAAAGAATTTGTCTGAATTCACTCTTAAATTTCACTTCTGTAGCTGTCCACTAAAGTTGTTGCTTCCAAGACCATTGGGCTTCTGCCTGTGGAAGAGCTTGAGGCAGAACCCCAAGGTCCATTAGTCACCAGGACTCACTGTGTTTAGCATTGAGAAACCTTCAGAACCATTTAGCAGATGTTCGTAATTGCTGCTTGAAGCGGCACTAAGAAGTGGTCAGGTAATTTATTGGAAGGGGTCTGATAACAGCTGGAGCTGAGTAAGATGCTCCATTCATGTTGACTTCAAGGACTGGGACACCAAATTATCCTTTGAACTTTTGAAGATACAGCTCTAAAATACTTAAGCAGGAAGATGAGTAAGTGCTGGAGGAAGATAGGGGTATTCAAAACAAAGTACTTCTCAGTGGTACAGGAACACCCAAAACACTAAAACAACTATTTAGCTGCTGTGCTGACTTATCTGTCAGGCTTTGGATATGTCATTCTCTTAGATTCATTTTAAAAGGCCACCCTTCCTGTTAGAGCAGGGTTTTGGCTGATTACTGTAAGGTGGAGAAGCAGTTTGCTAAATACGCATTCTTAACCTCAGAATGCTCCACACAGCATTCAGGGTTGATGAATGTCTCTTCCCAAAACTGATACAAAGACTGATTGTTTTTCTGATATTTGGTTGAAATTAACGCTTTTTCTCTCACTTCCACAGAAATCAAAGAGCTGGAAAACAACATTAGGAAAGCATTATCGTTTGACAATCGGGGAGAGGAGCACAGGGCAACAGCTACAACGTCAACAGACAACCAGCTTAGCAAACCTGGGGAGAATGGTGAAAATGGGGAGGTCAAACAGGCCCAGACCAAGCGAATAGGCCTTGAAGAGTTCAACTTCATCAAAGTATTAGGGAAAGGCAGCTTTGGCAAGGTGGGTAGACTTTCGCCACCCCCCCCAACCTCCCCCCCCCCCCCGCCCCCCTCTGTTCAGGTTTTTTTGACTGGACTGCTTTGAAACTATTCATAGTGACATTCAGAAAGTTCTTCCACCTGAGGGGTTTCTTTCAATTTTTTGCCTTTTGGGTAAAAGCAGCTTTTACTCCACATGTAAAGAATATCAGCCTCCTGATCAGCTGGCATTTTCTGTGCTTTAGCTCACTTCATTAACCAGGGTCAAGCCTTTTGAAACACAATGTCAATGTTTCACTATTTCAGAATATTGGTAATGAAGTGAAGATGTACATACAGTTACATACATACTGTTCAACAAGATAATTAGTTGTGGTCAAGTAGGAAAAATAGGCCCAAGAGTAATGCTGTGGAGTTCTGAGTTCATTCCCTGTCTAGATAATAGCCAGTTCTGGTTTACTTATTTCACAGGACAGTTAGCATACTTGTTTTTCCTCAGTAGGTGTGTTCAGTGCTGGAGGAAGCAAAACTCAAACATTTCTACTCAGATATGATGAGTGCAAGAGGCTTAGACAGCTGCCCAAAATACCACATATGTGGCAAAGGTGTAACTCACCAGATACCTTCCCACAGTAGGGAACTGATGAGGTTGGGAAGGTCCTTTCTCTATTTACAGGGCTTATAGATTGTTTTTCGCAGTGCTGTGCACTGTGGAATCAAAGAGGAGGACTGAAATGCGAATCTGTTTCAAAAGTATGCTCTTCCTTCCTTGATAGACGGGAACTGCAGATGCAGGGGGACAAGGCCGAAGTTCTTTTGTCTCCCTGTTTTCTAATCCTTTCTCTGAAGATTACCCTGGCTCAAAGCCAGAACTGACTTTAAAGAGAGTATAGGACTTAAACAACAACAGTAGTTAAAAACAGCAACTTTAAAGCGGCCAGAATGGTACGTGGGATTGTATACTAAATTCATCACACACAAATCTCACTACCAAAAGTGGGAGATAAAAGTGGGAAATAAATTTCTGTTCCATATCAACTTCCTTCCTTTTTCAGTTTCTGAGATCTCATTAATAGGGATTCATTAAGACATTTGAATGAGGGGATAAAAACTTTTTATCTTCTGCATTCTTAACTAACAAACAAAATAGATATCAGCTGTTTCAAATTTGAAGAATACCACTGGTATCTTTTTCTGAAATGACATTAATTTTATGAACATACAACTTCATTCAGGCAAGTATGTAACTATATTTCCAGTGCAGTCAAACTCATATGCAGCCCTGCATTTATGGTATCTGTTGATCATACGTGAACAGACTGTCTGTTTGGTTTAGGTAATGTTAGCTGAGCTAAAAGGAAAAGATGAAGTATATGCAGTGAAAGTCTTGAAGAAAGATGTCATACTTCAAGATGACGATGTAGACTGTACAATGACAGAAAAGAGAATTCTGGCATTAGCACGGAAACATCCGTACCTAACACAACTTTACTGCTGCTTCCAGACGAAGGTAAGCTACGTGAAACTTTTACTAGTTTGTGCCCAAGGAACAATATTCACTATTTCCAGGATAAAACACAGCAATGTAAAAAGTACAGCAATATTTCAAAAATATTTCTTAGAAGTTTTTGGCATTTCAATGTTTCAGTCGTATTGAATAGGAGTACTGGCTGATGTTAAGTAGCGTGAATATTATTACTGTGTAAGTACCAGGAGATGGCAGTAAATGAGTTAAAACACTTTTTAAAAACCCACATGCATAAAACGCAAAAAAACTACTGAGGTGCCATTTTCTGGGTTTCTTCTGTACATTAATATGGTGTATCATTTGTTGAATTAAGTACAAACGTTTTTAACACCCAGTATTCAGAATAAAAATTCTAAAATGATCTTGTCAGAAATGAGATTGTGGCAGAACACTCATCTTTTAAATTTTATTGTGCTATGTAGTATAGCAAATGTTCAGAAATGAAAGGAAATAAGTATATAGCTTATCAAAAAAGTTTCTGTAGTGCTAATACCTCTCATGTGCTTGAGAGGCAGAGAAAAGGAAAGGCAGAGAGAGCTGATAATGAGAACCTGTTCCCATGGCGTGTTCCTTGTTGGTAATTTTTCATACAGAATTCCCCTTCATAGCATGTTTTGGATTTGCTGCTTAAATGTAAGTGAACGTTTGAATGGTTTATAGTTTAACTGACTCTCTAGGATTTGTGAATCCAGTCAAAGTGCTTGAAACCAGTTGTGAACACAGAATATTTCTGGGTTTTATTTTTCAGTTGGCTGGGTTTTATTTTTTCTCTCCTGTTATTCAACTGAACTGGCAGTTTTTTATCTGATTGTCCAGAAAGCTTTATGGATAAAGAAAAAAACCTTACAAGGTGAACCTGTTTTGCAGATAGAATATACCAATCATATATAACTGAATTTACAGAAGCATCCGTTGGTTTTGAAGTGTCTGCTAAAATGTTCACAATTTCAAAGCACTAAGGTTTGAACTTTGGTTTCCTGTTGAACTAAATATGCCATTTATTTCAATGGGGTGAGTTTTTACCTATAGGGAATAAGTTTAGAGATGAGTATGTAGGTATGTTTTAAATAAAACACTTGAAAATCAGTCATCTTCTTTCAAACTTCTGGAGTTTTTGTTTGTGGTGTGTTGTTTGTTTGTTTTTTCTTTTCTTTCAGTGAGACACTACATTGAAGTATTTGAGTCAATTTAATGGAAAAAGTTTGGCAGATTAAATGAATCATTAAATTAGCATATTGAATGAAATTAAAAGTTACTAATGGTGTGTTTGAGTGCATGTGTGTGCATGTGTAAATACCTACGTATTTACATATTATAACCAAAACTATATATGGCACAAATGACCAATTGCGGTAATTATGTGTGCAGAATTACAGAAAAGTTGTGACTAAGAGTTCTTCCAGCAAAGTTTTCAGGAAAGATAAACAGGGCAGTGGAAAAGCCATAGAAAAATGGCTAGTAGGATCAAGATTATGGTCTGTTCGAATATGCAAATAGCAAATGTTTAATATGTTTATGCTGTTCTTGAAATAGTGAAAAATGCAGTAGTGTTTTATATGCTTTGAAGTTAACACAAAAAAATAGCCCAGGAAAGTGTGTATACGGTTTATGTCTACGGAGGGTGTTGCACGCGTTCAGACTTCCATTTCATTTGAACATATGTGTGAACATTCTCTTTAAAAGTTTTAATGTATTATTTTAAAATCCATAACTGGAATTGAGCATATTATTTCAGATGAAGAAAGTGATAAAAAGATTGTGCTGGGATGAGGGATAAACTCTCTGTGAACACAGAGGGACCTTCAGGACTAAGGCAGACTGCACTCCCTGAAGTGTAAATAAATGTTATCGTCAGCCTGATGCAAATCACGTGGCAGAACATTGGTGAAGATCAGTTTTACATTAAGTGAATTATAGCAGAAGGTTGTCCTGCTAGTTTTCTGGTTTCCTGGAGATTTCTTTTCTTTTGTATTTCTCCTTTTTCTCCTCTCTTTTGTATCATGCTTTCTGCCTTCCTTCCTGCTCTCCAAAGCCATTAATCAAAGTAAGATAATCAGAAATTTTTCTCACCATCTCTTCTCTTCCCAGACCTCTTGACCAGAGAGAAACTGTAGTTTGTGGCTTTGAACTCAGAGGAATTGGTAGTTACGTCCTTTATAGTTACAAATAATAGGCTGGTGACTCTTATCAAACAACCAAAACTAGTTATCCAGTGATACCCATTTAACTGAAAGTCCACAGTTCAAAAATTGAAGGGCTTTTTTGAGCATGGCTGATGAACAATTCGCAAAGAGCTGTTTATAAAGAAACAAAAAGCAACACATATGTAAAAGGAAAAGCAATACGTTTGCTAAAGCTATAAATTATTTATGAAAGACAACAAATGAAAATGTACCAAGTAAATTAGTCACCAAATGATTTGCTTGGGTTCAGTAGAAAAACTTGCTCAAACACACACAGTCTGTGGTTAAAATAGCTTTACTGAGACAAAGGCTATTGTACAATAGTTTAAAACGTGTTTAGCAGTGGTGTCTAGTTACTTATACTGCAATTGTATGCTGTGCCATGGCTGCTGTACTTTGCAGAACTGGTCCCTGAAGTGATCATGCTGGAATTAAATTTTACATTTCAAGAGGAGCACATTTGTCGTTTACACCCTGACTTAATGGGAAGATTGACGCAATATTCACTGTCAAAGCACTCAGAGGTTGACTTTATGTAATGAAATTACTTGCTTTGTTCTTCTTCCACAAAAAATGCAAATGTATGAGGTTGACTTTATATATTGTAGTGTGTTTCTTCAGTTATAAGGTGAAGACAGTGCAGAAAAGTTGCCTAAAGTGCTTTTTACAGTAAGCATGCTTCAGTAGTATTTGTTTTTTACAAGGAGCAGACTTTTCATTAGTATCATTTACTAAATGATGCAATTATTATCAGGAGAAAGGGATCATATTTAAAATGATCTTGGAATTCAGAAATTATACCAAATAATGGCTAATAACAGCATATGTTATACACTAATGTGTTTTTAGCGCTACATATCTGAATTTACTTTTAGCAGTCTCATCTAGGTTCCTTATTTTAAAGGAATATTCTTGAGACTGGTATTTCTCATGTTCCTTCTTAATCCAAAATCTAACTTGGATCAAACCAGTTTGCTTTAAGCCCATCAAAAATTAGCCCCCCAAACAATCAGCATACTATATTAAAATTATATATATTCAAATATCATACTTCAGGGATTGTTTTGCAGTCTTCTGCAGGAACCTGGAAGTCAAGAGAGCTGGTTCTCTTCCAAAGCTTGGGATAAAGTGTGTGAAGCTGATATATGATGTTTTGTCTGCAATAGTTTGAGGTATGAACTCAGCAACCAAGTCCTACACATTAGAAAGAATGTAAAATCTATGGGCAGGACCTCAGCTAATGCATGTTTTTATGTGAAAGGAGCTCAGATATTTTAGTGTAGCGTATCTTATAAAACAATGTCACCGTTGGACGGTATTTTCAACACTCCTATACTACGGCAGCATTTCCCTTCTTGTTTTGCCAGAAAATGGTCAGTGCATCTATGAGCATATTCAGAGTTTGGATTTCTGTCTTGTTTGTGGTCTGTCAGCTGAGATATAAATGAAGAATACTGCATTCTCTGTTTGGCAATCCCATAGCAAAACTTGCCCAAAGCCTAGGGTACAGGGTACAGCATTTTTGAAATAGCTGGCCTTTGCTTATCATAATCTTCCATTTATTCAGGACTTCATTGTGCCCTTTATTGAGAAATTGTCAGGTTTATTTAGGACTACTCATGTTTACATTATTTTTTCGCTCTTCCATCTATCTTCGCTTTCTCGTCTATGTGCTGGTTTGTTGTGTTTTCAGGAAGGAGTATCTGACAGTAATTCTGATGCTGCCTAATTCCCCTCACCAGTGTTCTCTTCACTCCAGCCTCACACTATACTTCAGTGATCAACTATGGAACAGTATTATCAGGTTTTGTTGGTAATGTGTCAGTCAGGTGGCTGGCAAAGGGGTTTTAAGTATTTCTAAAGCTATTTTCTGAAGACATTCTAGTATTTGTGATAATTGTGTTCACAGTTGGAAGTTTCAGAACTGTGAAAATTTAAGTATTTTTAGCTGGAAAGTTGAGATTCTACAAAATAAAGGTATAGCTAGCTTCACTTTATTCCTCCTACACCCCTCTCAACCTTCTTCATAGTAAATTTTCTAGACCTTTGCCCTATGAGATGCATACACATATATGTGCATACCTGTAATTTATAGTGGATTATCCTAATAAATACTTTAGAAATAAAATGTTTTTAAAATTAAGACATGGAAAGCTTTATTACAACAATTCATTATAAATTTAGAAGACTAGAGAGCTACTGCTTTTGACATCTGCCATCTGCTTTTTTAATCCTACTTCATGAAATTAGATAAATTCAAAACTAGTGCTCTCCTGTTCTTTTCAGAGTACTATATTCAACAAAATTGCTTCATACACAGACATAGAGAGTACTGTTAGTACAGAACAATGTTCCTGTTGAATCGTAGAGTTGCATAACTTGTAAAGGACCCTTAGTCAGTATTATAGCTATTTCTATTAAAGAAAACAAGTAAATAAGGGATAGAGAAAGTCAGTTACAACAGGTAAACAGTTAGACTTTTCCCACCCATAAAAACATCTTTTTTCCTTACAGTGTTAAAAGCAGCATATCTATGCATAGCATAGTTCCTGAGCTGACCTGCAAGGCCATTCACTTCTTTCCCATGTTGGAAGGTAGAGATGAGCCACATGACGAGGGCAGAACTGAAGAACATGTAGGAATAGGCTGTAGCGACCCTGTTACAACTATGTTGATCCCTTAACTGTTATGTTCTACCTAGTGGCTTACTACTGGTTTGTCCTAGATTGTGAGTACCGTGGTTCAGGTATCATAATATTCCTTGCTGCGCATTTGCACTGTATCTAGCATGCTCTGGGTAATTCTAGAAGGCTGGTGTTTGTAAAGCTACGATTTTGGAGATTTTATTTCCGTTTCGGCTGTCATGATGTTCCTTTGTGATTTTGGCAAATCTCTGAACCTCTGTCTGCATCAGACTCCTCTTTGTAAAAACCAAGAGTAATCAGCCCTTCCTCTATTCATGGCTTGTATTTAGATGTTTCCAAGGAGGGTTTTGAAGTCCAGTAGTACAATATTATTATAGCATACAAGGATCACTATGAAAATGTGGTACATTGCAAGCGGTGTAAAATGGAGTTCCATTTTTAAAGTGACTTGTTTTATTTGTGTAAGAAAATGTATAACAGCAAAAGGAAAGAGAATCATATGTTTGCGATATCTTTAAATTATGTTTTCTAAGTTAATTTTAGAAGAATCACTGTAGTATGTGACCAAAACTGTCTTTGGTAATCTAAAAGCAAGTCTTTTTTCTCTTACGTGTATTTGTACAAAAAAGTAAATGTCTTCTGCAATAATAGCTCAGAGGAGTGTCATTTATGATATACAGTGCAAATTAACCTAACTGACTGGCCACTGTTATATTCATCTGGGACTAATCAGAGTTTATAATCCATTTTATCTGGTATTCTTGTACTTTCGTTGCTAAGCAGCTAAAGCCATTATGCAGATATTGCTATATGGGTGTAATCAGTTTAACACAAGTTTGCATTGCCTTTTATTACTGATTAGTGTCAAATTAGAACTTTTTAAGGCCCGATTCTGTTCCTTGCTTCACTGGATTTGTACGTGTGTGAGACAAAAGACTAAATTTGTCACTGTATTTTAACTACTTCAGTGCTAAAATGTTTTAATACAATTTATAAAATTATGGACATACGTTTCTTAATGGTGTTAACTATGGTAAAAAGAATAAAATGGCAAGTAAGCATAGAGCAATGTTATTTATACTGTTTCTGTTATGGTACCTTTTATATACATATATGCGTATTTATATTAAAACTTAATTTTAATATTGTATTTAACTCTATTATTACATATGCATATACACAGAATATGTGCAATAGTAGCTATTTTTTAATTCCTTGCTGTTTTCTACAGGCACTTCATATCATGGGAAATTAAAATGAACTCATATTGGGTCATTCTTCAGAGTATTTCCTGAAGCGCTAGAAGTTAGAGTGGTATCTGCTGATGTTTCATATATCATACAGTCAAGAAGTCATGTAAATACACAAAATTTTGGCAGGATAGCCTTTTTCAGAAATTTGGGTACCGTATATGTTAAATTTAGATTTCCTGTTGACTGCTACACAGCATGAATGCATTGACCATGATCATTGTATTGTCTAAAAGTAGACACTGTGGTCAAGAATAGCTGGAACAGTGAAGCTGATGGTTAAATACTGTAATCATTGTCTCTCACACACACAAGCCCCCGTTTCCAGCATGATGACCCGGTTTTGGGAAGCTTGCTATTACGCAGCTCAGTTATTGCTAGCTGCTCTTGAAGGATTATTAAAGCCTGGTTAGCTCACTGAAGAGTCATTGTTCACATCAGTCCTTTTAGTGTTAAACTTCAAGTCAGGCTGTCAGTGCAGCCAGGCTCATCAAGGGCCCGTAGCAGAAATTACTCCTTCAGCATCAATCAGAAGAGTAAATGCTTCTCTTTCAGGCAGGAAAGACTTTTATTTTGTGATGTAGCACCCAAACTGAACAGGACTCTTTCACACCCTCTCAAAGCTGGGGCTTGTTCCTGGTTTGCGTGTATACAAGTGAGCTCTGCAGCTGCAGCTCCATGGATCGCTTTGCTGTAACCAACCGAGGCCTTGACAGCCCCGGGAATAGTCTCGAGTCAGCATCTGTGGCCAGAATTCGCTGCAACTACCATCATGAAATAGGTGAGGGCAAGCTGGAGTTTGTACTCGTTTTATTTACTGTGGTCCTCATGTCTGCATATTAGGGCTTTAGAGTTAACTATGCCGGTAGTTCACTGTGTTAGAAACTTCTTAGTGTAGCCAAGCGTAAAATTCAAGATTTTAATCCTGATGTGATCATGTGCAGACAGGAGGTTTTTAGTTTAGCAGGTGGAGCTGTTAGGTACTGTTTTCATATCACTTGGACAGAGTAGCTCCAACTACATATTGCATAATTTTCCTCTTGGGAAAAATGTGTTTCTCCAGTTGAGGCATGTTTAAGGGGAGGAATTTTCAGAGTGTCTACCAGATGCTTTGCCAGTAACTTTCCTGGCAAGTCTGTCTGTCTTGTACACCAGGCTTTAGCAGAGATCAGAGAGACAGGAATATTGTCATCCAAACAGGGCAAAGGGGGTAGCAGGCTTTGAACAGAACTGGAGTAGACCCAAAACTTAGTGGGTCCACAAAATCTCTGTATAAGCTTGCACTGTGGCTGTGTTAACATCGCGCGGGTTTGTTCCTCATTTGGCATTCTTAATCTTACTAGCTTTTGTGGGAATGGGCTACTGTTCCTCATCCAGCAGGATAATTGAACAATGCTGCTTTAAATTAAATCCTGCAGATTAAGGCTGGGTTGTAGCTTTTAGTTTACTTTCGTCTTGAAAGAGAGGAGTGGGAAACATAAGACTAATTGGCCTTGTGGCAGCAGTCCTTGGAAGAAATGTGCCTGATCGGTTTGTGTCAGGATCTGTCACCCTGCAGCCATGTGCCGTGACCCTCCTTTCTGTCCTTCTGCACCCAGGTCTCGAGACCATCCTCACACCTGGTGTATGATCCGCCATTTGGACAGAAGACACCTGAGTACATGACCTGCAGGCACCCACTGGCCCTTTGCCCTAGCACTCTTCGTGCTTTTTCTTGTTTTTTAATTTTTTTTTCTAGCCATAAAACACTATTCACAATTTACTTCTTATGGGTTCGATATAAAAATGAATATGTAAAAATAAAACGTATCTTTAAAATAAGTGGAAATATAATGCTCACATGGGTAGCTGTCAGGATGCCTCATTTATGCTAGTTAACTATTTCAAAAGCTGTTTAAAGCTTATTTTACCCAAGTGATTGTGGGAGAACATTTAATATTGTGTTTGTTAGGTGTTGATCTTGCAAGTAAACAACTAACACACCCCAAAGGAAGAGTCAGGAAAAAGGAAACTGCATATAAAATTTGATTCTTCTGCAGCTTCTTTTCTAAATGCAGGAAATGATTCTCTTTGGAATTCATTTGGGCACTTTAATACAACTTCTTCTTTGTTTTTTGGTAACAACAGTAAACTTAGTAAATTATAATTGTACACGAGAGAATTTCACCATGGGAAAGAAGTGGAATTTTCAAAACATTTGGTTTTGTATCTTCAGTAAAATTATCTTTGCTTTTTTTAGCATGTACACCAAGTAATTTTACTTTTGGCGTAATGTCTCTTCTGCACCATTCAACATATGTGAGATGGGCCAAATTTGAGTAGGGCATAAGTTAAATTACACTTTATCTTCTTCTTGAAACCACACCGTCAGATTATTTTTACACTGTTAATGAGTGTGTGAGACGAAAGAAGGGAATCCAGTTTATGCCATTTTATCTCACTTGTGGGTGAGTACTTGTGCAGAAACACCCACACTTTTTGATGGCAGCAGAGTTTATTCTTGCCTAATTGCTGTGGACTAAGAGTGGTGATGCCCTGCCTGTAGTCTCGTGCATGTGTGTGTGGGGAAACATGTAGAGACCTGCTTTGTATTTCCACGTAAGGTGAGTCCAAGGCCATTCGGTAAGCTGAGAAGTGTTCAGTGCATTATCTCCTTATAAAAGATGACGAGGAAAGTGATCTGTAATGTCTCCTTAGCAGTTAAGAGAAGTGACTCTCTACAGGGGAGCAAGTGTCAATTGTGGGCCTGCGGGTCTACTGTGCCCCTAAGCCAGGGCTGAGATATGGTGTAAGGAGTATATACACATTCCACTAATAGTAAGAAACAGTTAATGCAGATCTAGAAAACATGTACAGGTAAAGTGTATCTCATCATAGGATCACAGAATAGTTTGGGTTGGAAGGGACCTTCAAAGGCCATCTAGTCCAACACCCTGCAATGAGCGGGGACATCTTCAACCAGATGAGGTTGCTCAGAGCCCTGTCCAGCCTGGCCTGGAATGTCTCCAGAGATGGGGCATCTACCACCTCTCTGGGCAACCTGTGCTAGTGTTTCACCACCCTCACTGTAAAAACTTTCTTCCTCCTGTCTAGCCTGAAATCTCCCCTCTTCTATTTTAAAACCATTACCCCTTGTCTTGTCATAACAGGCCTTTCTGAAACATCTGTCCCTATCCTCCTTATAGGCTCCTTTTAAGTACCGAAAAGCTGCAATAGGATCTCCTTGGAGCCTTCTCATTAATGCTTTCTATTCGCTTCTAGTAAACTGATCTGTCATTGAAAAGTAACTGTTCAGAACTAAGGAAACCTGAAATAAAGACTCCTTCCAAGTTCTGGCTGTGCTTGTTAAAACAGTAGTTCATAGAAATGCAAAGTGTTGAGCAATTGGGAGATCATGACAGTGAACATGAGGTTCTGGACTCTGCTATTTCATCTTACAGCTAATGGCTACGAACTACTGTGAAACATGTTCCATTCTCCACTTCCCATGTCTAAAAAATGTGCATAGTCACCTTTAAATGAGACTGAAAAGAGGGAAAGGGCTGTGAGTTTTAGTTAATGTTCCTTTGCATAGCAAATAGATTTTGATTATAACTGAAACATGAATCATTTATGTTGCGATGTCAGAATATATTCTACTAACATGTCTATTATATTACTGTAATAGTATAAAATGGTGCTTTAAATTATTTCCCAAAGGGAAATCCTCTACTTAATTTGCTCTTTTGCTACACAGTGTAGGACGAATACTTTACTTTTCCTGCACTGGCTGTACTAATCCTTCTTTTCCTGCATCACACAGTGTATTTAATAACTATAATTCTCTTTCCCATGCACAGTGACTCTCTGTGTGTAAGGTTAGCTTTGTTGTGATCAGACTGCTAGGTCCTCTAAGGATTAATGAGGTTTTGTCAGAATGGTATGACCCTTAAAAATAATCATCACCCAATGACACTACTTTAATTTAAATAAATCAGTACCTATGCTGGAAAAATCTTTCTTCTTTTAAAGGTAGTACATTATAGGGGAACTGAGTGTTCATGGAAGGCATTCTGAAGGGTAACTTACAAACTTAACTACTTTAATTGTGTATGGAATAATAGCAGCTCATAGTAAGTCTGCATATTTCCATAGACTAATTTTTAAGTTATGACCTAGAGAGTAATACATCCAAGAATGGCCCAGTTATAATTCTTCCTTGCAAAGTACACAAGAAGGAAAATTATCCTTTTAGGTACCTAACTTTCCATTCAGCCAATAGAAGGATGAAAGGGATCCATTTTGTAAGGTTCTATAAATAAGTTTTTCCAAGAAGCTTTGCAGAATCACACAAGATAAGTAAATTCAAATACTCTAATTGATAAGTGGTTTCTTGAAATGTCTATAGTGGTACTCATTTTCTCTTTTCTGTCTTCAGAAACCAAATATTTAAATAATCACACAAAATTCTGCCCCTTAAAACAGCTTCCTGACTTGTAGGAAAAACTACACCCTGAAGATAACGTGCACTATTTTCTTCTGTGCTGCTTTAGTCATTTTAGAGAGTTTGGATGGCTTAAATGATGGCAGAAGTTTGGACAGTGTTTCTTGTTGTCTGGCTAATTTATACTTGTGAATTGCCAGGGTTTTCAGCTGTGTAAAGCATATGCTTTGCCAAAAAATAATCATGTTCTGGAAACAGGAAAGTATGGAAAATAAAGTAGATACAATTAATGCTCTTAAAGGTCACTGTTGCATTTATAGAACTACAGAAATCCAGACAGTGAAGAAGGGTGTATGAATAATGCCTTTCGATAGATATTAAAAAGCCTGGCTCAGGTAGCTCATGTTTACCATATAGAACAATAAAATCAGTATATGGTGCTTACACAGATTGATGGATCTTTATAAAGAAGAGGTTATGAAAATGTGTCGAACGCAGGATGTCATATGTAGACTAAGGATTTTGCATATATTTACCAATTTTCATTAATTCTGTGTGCTTATGTAATTTTTGACTTGGAACGTGAATTTTTAACCTCTTGTTAGATTCCTCTCAGCAACAGCAAATTTGTACAAAAGGCCAAAGAAAGGGCAATACCAGGCTCTGATCTCATGGAGGGCTGCATAAGGCATACACATGTAGGAACAGCCAACAGCTTGTTTGACCCAATATCCCATCTCTAGCAGTGCCAAAGCAGATGCCCAGGAGGAATGTAGGTACAGGGTAAAGCATATAATGACATTTTTTCAGAATACTATCCCAATATCAGAAGATGGATGACGTGGGCATTTCCTGAGCCAAAGATGGTGGGTTTGCATTTAATGAACTGTCGTCTTTGCACGTAATATTGTTTGGGAGAAGTGTTTAAAAGTGAGAAACTCTTTAGAAATATAAATGTTGGAGAGCATTTTGTTTTGTTCTGCATCCTGGAGTGGAGAAATCCTCTTAATACCACATCTGCAAACAGACAACCCTATAGTGCAGTGTAAATATTTATACCATTTCTTTTTAATGGTGTTTCTGAAAGTGTCTATGCCATTAAAAAAATATCCAAATTGCTGTAGCTGCACTATTGCTCCATCATCTTCTACAGTAGTGAAATAATGTATATGATCACCCTGAAATAGCAACTAAACATACTGAGGTTTTTCAAATAGAAAAAAAACCCCAGGATTCCCTACAGGTATTTTGATATGTGCTTCCATAATGCGTTGTTACGCATACATTACATATAAAAAAAAGATATTACATGCTGTAATACAGGTAAATAGTACATAAAAAAATTTGATATAACAGTTCTCAAGTTACATTTTCCATCACTGCATCCGAAGATGCTGAAAGAGAGAGATAAGTGTTACAGTATCTTGTGCTTTCCCATCAGGACCGTAGGCAGTGAACCACAGCTGGCAATGTCATGCCAGAGCCAAAAGGGCATCATGCATAATGCATTAGACTCAATTAAGGAGCATGCCAAAGAGTGATGCCATCCTTTTTCAGATTTTTGGTCTGCAGTGTTCTTTTGTTGAATTTCCGAAGTAGAAATGAAGTAAGGGTTATTTTAAACTTAATTCAGCCACTTTTTAACACATTTATCTGAGTATTTTTTAAATAAAAGATAGACTACAG
Source organism: Caloenas nicobarica (assembly GCF_036013445.1). Taxonomy (NCBI): domain Eukaryota; kingdom Metazoa; phylum Chordata; class Aves; order Columbiformes; family Columbidae; genus Caloenas; species Caloenas nicobarica. The sequence continues at coordinate 92,756,552 of NC_088247.1, read as the reverse complement.
ACAACTCTTTCAGAAATGAGAATAGCTGTGTCGGATACATCGATGAGTATAACTCATGGATTCATTTATGGACCCCTACAGTACAAGTCCTAAAAGAGAAGTTAATTAGCTTCTTTGGAGATCCAAGAAATCTCACTTGTGTTTTGTGATAGTCAAAGAGTAAAAATAAAACAAGGTTTGTGCAGGAAAAGGGGCTGTCTTCAGGGGTTTAAAACTCAATATGGCCCTGTGACGTATTTAACTCCTGGAAAGCCCTCTTTGGTTGCATTCAGCTGTGAGAAACTTGGTGGTCATGTTGCTGAGGTCTCATTCATAGAGACTTCTGCCACATGTTCCCTTTGTGCGTTATGTATATAAACACCCGCTTCGTGCTCGCAGTGCTCCAGAGCAAGTCCTTTAATGGCAACTGCCGCGCTGCTGCAGCGTAGGAAAGGAAGCGTGCAGAGCTTTTCTAGCAGAACGAGGAACGGGCAGATCATATCGAATGAGCTTTCTGGATCAGAAATGAGAGAGTTTTAGATAGGAATCTGAATTTCAAGAGGCTTAAACTCACCCAACCTCTGAACTTTTGGAAATTTGCCATGAATCTGTGGGAAAAGTTAGGAAAGAATTGTTGCTGGGTGATATGCCCGAGGAGATTAACTGCTTTCTGCAATGCAGTTCGGTGTGGTATTATTATAGAAAACACTCGAAGTGGTTCGAATATCCCTTAGGCTAACATGTAATCTCAGCCACACGTGTAACCCAATATCTGAGTATTGTTTCACTCTGCTTTTTAACTGGATTTAGACTGATGATTTGGGTCTAAGAAGCCACGGGCAGCCCCCAAGAACCTAAAATATTGCCAAGTTCAAGGTGATATTTTCGATAGACAAGGTCGTATTTGATAGACAATACAGACTTCATTAGAATTCATTAACCATTATCTGATTGCATAGCTAACATCATTCTGCAAATAACATTGACAGAAAAGAGGTTTATTTATGGGCCTTGTCCAGAGAAAAGTACTGTTTTATCCATTAGTAGTATGTTGTTTTTAAAGTTGTTTACATTCTTTGAGAAAATGCGGAAGCTACCGCTTGAAGAGGTTAGAGGACATATGAGTTTAGGGGTTCTTTCTGAAAATATTATTGAAGCAAATGCTAAATTACATTACTCAAGTAACAGACAGCAGAGAGAACATTGTGTCTTGGCAAATTGAATTTACTGTGTTATGTTTGAATAAAGAAATCTAAACTATGACAAAAGTTCCCAGATCTTATCATGATACACTGAAGAATTATATCTTTTTTTTTTATTGTTGGTCCTACCCACAACTTTTGCTTGCAAGTTACCGCCTTTGTCAAATTACTGATGGTCTCAGAAAGATAAAGAGACTACAAATAAAATTATTTGAGTGTTTAAGTAGAATGCTTAGAAGGCTATAAGAATGACAATCGGTTAAATGAAAAATTATGCGGTTTTGAATTATTTTTCTTTTTCCTTCTTTTTCTCTGTAAGGGTAGATGTCTGGTAATTTCACAAGTAGCAATTTGTGATCTTTCCTTAAAGCTCTTCTTCGAATTATGTAAATTGTTGTCCCATAGAAACCTTAGGTTATAAACTTCAAAGAAGTCTCATGAAGCCTTGAGGTGAAAGTAGGGGAAAATTTCAAAAAGACCTCCCCTCTCCTATGGAACTCAAGACATGGGAAATCGTGTCAGTACAACTGAAGTTTGCTTTGAAATGCTGGGTTAGCACAACCACAAAGTACCGAACGGGAAGCTTCAAATCACTGCTGGTGTTCTTACTGAATCACAAAGGCTGAGATTGTGCAAATTGTTACCACTGCTCTTTTGTTCCTAATTCCAGAGAACATTTTTTAATGATTAATATACTTTTTCTTAGAATGAAATATTGCACTGGGCCAATGTTACGGCACGTTGTATTCCCTGAACATGTTTTAGTCCAGGAATCGTTGTAGAAATGCAATGCGAAACCACCGGGGCAAATATAAACTACAAATTCAACATTTTGTAATCTTACAAAGTCAGAAATCTATCCCACTGTTCTTTTTCTCCTAACATATGGGATTTCTTTCTAATTCTTGTTAATTATGAGACTCCAATTGCATCGTTCTGCTTTACCGGCTTGTTGTGTTGGTCTGTCAGTTCATTTCTTGCTGCCTGAGTGTAGTTTTTCATCCTGAATTAAGAAGGATAAAAACATTGCCCTCTCCTTGCTGTATTTCACACAACACCACAACTGCTACAAAAGAAAAGTAAAATGAATACATTGGAAGTTACTCCTTTTTTTTATTATTGATTTTAAAAATAATTTTGTGAACCTTTGCCATGATTTTTGAAATATACAATTCACCAATTGTTGTGTTCAAGATACTGATGACAGTGAACAAGAAGTTGTTAATATATTAATGTTTTTTGATATGACAGAAAGCTTTGCCACTTCAGGGACAGAACACTCCACAGCTTGAACCTTAAGGCCTAAAATCACTAGAAAAATAAATAATAAACAGAAAAATAAATGCGACCATGCTTCTCTCTGATACACAGAGTGAAATCAGTTAATTTATAACTAAAAGAAAGAGAGCTTATTTTATTTAATGAGAGCTCAAATTTAAATATGTCTATCTACCACAATGGAGAGAGGGTGTGTGTCAGCAATCTCAGGTACAACTCCTCTTTTTCTCTTTTTTTTTTTTAATAAATTCAGCAAATTCCTATTATGGGTGGTCTTTTAAAATTTTTAGTTGCAATACTGTTTGCATTATCCAAAGAGAATGCATTATTCATGCATTATTTAAGAAAAGGCATTTTGCCTTAACTTTGCATATGCAGTGAAGAAAAAATTCCTGGAAGGAATTTTCCATATCTTCTCCAACTCTTATGAAGCTTCCGTCACTTCGCTGTTTGTAAATACTATTGGTATTTTCATAGCTGATGCTTGTAATCTCACCAAGCCACTGGCTCTTTCTGCTTATATTCTTAATATAGAAAGCTGTTGAACCTGCTTTAAAACTTGCTGGTGTTATACATATGGGATGGGAATTTTGACAGGTAAGCAACACAACTGAGTATATAAACATTCATCATTTTTACTTATTGCTTATCAAAACCTGTACTTATTTTTGCGTGTTTTTAATCTTTATATATTCTTTGTAGTCAAGCTTGATATTGAGAAAAGGGTACTGAAAGCTCTGTCTTTGAAGCCATGTCTTAAAAAAGTAATGTTCTTACATTATCACTGTTTGCACGAAAAAATTAAGGGAAGTTACGAAAGTTTTAACTGGAATTGTGATTTGAACTAGAACTCTAGAACTCACAGAAGTTACTTTGCTTTAGATCAGGCTCATAATGATGAAAGCAAGGTACTGTGTGATGGCACTGTATAGATTTTAGCAATGTTTTATAACACTTCACTGCTGCAGTCTGTCATTCGTTGAGAGTGTTTATGCAAAGAATACAGAAAACCTCCTCAGTCCGCATCTGACAGCCAGGTATAAGTCATTGAAAACCTTGTTCAGGATATTGCCCAATTTGTGTGCGGTGGAGGAGTTGGGTTTTGTTTGTTTTGATAGTGACTACATTTACTTCAGTGAAGCTGAAAAAAATGAAATTAACTCCTGAGGGGTGAAAAATGGAAAACAAGCAGTTTGGATCTGTTTTTACAAAACCAAAGCCCTGGTGTTTTATTCCAGGCCATTTGAACATTGACCAGTTAATAGTGCGGTTTCATGATCTGTGCACACTGCCTCAGGACTGTGCTGCTGCGGGTGGGCGAGGACATCGCCTCCCTGCTCCGTCTTGCCAGGGCTTCCCAGTCTTTCCATTGCATCTGCTCCAGTGAGCCCTTGTGTGGATGGGTTGGATCAGTGTGCTAGTAGAGCTGAAAGCTAAAGTTGCAAAAAATAACCTGTGTGTGGATGAGCAGCTCTAACCTACCGGGCACTCACCGAGAGGCAGCGAGGGGACAGGCAGCCGTCGCTCTCTGCCCCAGCAGGTCGCTGCTGGGACGGTGAAGCCAGCTGTGAAATCCCGCATAGCCCGGCCTGTCCAGACAGCAATGGATTTTCTTAAAAGATCAATAAAAAAAAAATTGGAACTGCAGTTTTTTCACGTTGGTGTTTTGTGGCTGTAATCACCTTAGATGTGATCCTAAACTCTTTATTCTCATGATTGCTATTAAGTTGCTCATGAGAATGGAAAACAAGATTTGTGGCTCAGTTTTTATCCTTTTGAAGATAATGGTTATATTCTCACTGACTTCAGAAGGGTCAGAAACATTAGCCTTCCTTTTTTATTTTGCCATGACCAGAAGTATGTATTGCAGATGAGATGTGTCAGTTTGTCATCTGTTAGAAATACAGCTTTTGACACTGCAAATATGCGAGCAGTGTGTGCAATTGCTATTTTTTTCTGGGCTTGAGTGGGGTTTTTTTTAGTTTTATTTCTTGTTAATTCTAGTGTTTATAGTCAATAAAGCCTCAGTAGTAATTGTTATACATAAATTAATTAAACTCTTAAGGTGACATGCTATAGTTTTCCACGTCCATCTTTCAAAGTAATTATTTCACTTCTGAACCGTATTAGATTATGTGGATTAGGCAGTATGTTACCTATGCAGTAGGGGACTTAAAATGGTTGATCTCAAATGGAATGTAAAATATCTGACTGTGTGTGTGTTTTTTTTTTTTTTTTTAGGACAGGAAAAAAAATGGTGGGTAGTTTTCTGTATATCAGCTGCAGGACTTAATTTGGAAAACAGCTAGAGGTTGCGGAGCATTTGTATTCTAATGCACACTGGTGCTAGCACTCTCCAGACACATCAGTCTTTCAGGAACTCGCAGGTCCTTGTGTATTCTCCTTTCTTCGGGCAATTTTGTCTGAACTTTCTCAAGTCTCCCCTGTGCCTGCCTGTCGCTATCTGCTTGCAGGACTGCGAGCCCTCCGGGCGCGATCAGCCCGGCTCCCCGGGCGCTGCTCTGCTCAGCGTCACTGCCAAGCACCGGCCTGCCGGGCTCCCGTCTCCAATCCCGGCATCCTGTGTTTGAGCAAGGCCTGACTCAGTTACATAGATACAAGTCTTAACCTGCTGGAGACATTTACTTTGTGCCTTACCCACTGTTACGGGAGTTTTGGGGATGAAATTGATAAAATAGGAAAGCCAAATAGGTGAAATGGCATGAAAGGCATGCACAAGTGAGTTTGCCATTGCTCTTTTGATTGTGTATCATGAGGTGTTTTCTCATGTGTCTTGAAACCCAAGTGACTGTATTTGTACACGCTTCCAACTACTTTTTGAAACAGTCTCTGCTTCCTGTTCTAAATCAGAAAAGAGAATGGAGGACAGTATGTTTTAGGAGACAGAAGGAGATTAGTCTGTCACTGTTCTTCTGGCCAAACCATGTCTATAAAACATTTGCAGGAATATGTTTGTATACTCATGCACCCAAAGCATGTATGCTTTTGCCAGAATGTATTTCTGTCCTGGTTGTTCAGTGTTCATCTAGCTTCCTCTACACACAGGTTAGTTGTTTTCATAACTGTTTTTTTAATATGTCTGCTGCAACTGTAAAGCTTTTGGAGCTGTTTAACGAAGTTAACCTCTTTCATTTCTTCTTACTTTCCAAAAAGTCTTGGCTTTCTTCTTGAATTGATTTGAGTTTTCATATATATCTTTGTGATTAAAATCATGTTCACATTACAGATGAAAGCTAGATCTGCTGCGAGGATTTTAAACATGGGTTTAACTTAAATTCATCGATATGTACTAATAGAAGCTTTTTTGTTGTTGTGTGGTTTGTTTGTTTGGTTGGGGTTTTTTTACATTTCTATATGACTCAATAGTAGAGAAACAGTTCAAATCCCACATAAAAATACCTTGGACTGCAAAAAAAACCTCATTGAAATGCATTGTCACTGGGAAAAATTCTCAGTGTTGAAGGCCTGTGACTGATGATGCGTGGAAATTATACCTGCTGTTCATGGTCTAGCAAGTGGAAGGTCACAACAGATGTCCATGTAGTTACTTTTCTGTGTTATAACACAGTCACATCTTTAATGCAAAAATAAATTGTCTGCATGAGGAGAAATATATAGGAGTATATTATGTTGGTAAGCTGTTCATGTTTATCTTAGAACAGAAAGGTTCTTTTTGCTGTAAACCAGCACTATACATGCTGGAGGCTTGGTGACTTTATTTTTCTTCCATTTTTCAAACCACGGAATCTTTTAGCTTTCTATTTCCTACACTTTGGTATGCTAAATTTAAATAGTAAGCTCTGTCTTCAGACGGCTTTCAAGATCTATGAAACTATTGATTTACTTGGGTTCAGAGATAGATCAGGTTCTGTGTACATCCAATTTGTCTCTGTCAGGAGTTCTTAAAAAGATTTTTCCCAAAGAATTCCTGTAAATTTCTTAGATCTATGACTAGTTATGTCCTTCCATGTAAATACTTTCAGTCTAGGTACAGCACAGACATTTTGGGTCAGGCTTGCTGCTAGAAATGTTTTGGGGGTTTTTGTTTGGTTTCGTGTGTATTTTTTGTGTGTTTTGTTGTTGGTTGTTGATGTTTCCATAATGCATGCACCTGTACTCTAGCTGACCTCCACTAGAGGTGTTTGTGAAGTGCAAAATTGTATGTACTAGATGTTGAACTGTGTGTGGTTTAAAGAAAAAAAATCTAGGTTTGCACTTTTAGTGACCCAAACGTTCATTCATCATAGAATTCTGAGCTTAATCTGTTCTAGGATCTCAGCCATAATCTTAGCACTTTAATTATAGTCCCCAAAAATGCAAGAAATGTTATATAACTCTTTCTGAACTTGTTCAGGCTTCTTATAGACATGCTTATGTGGCAGGAAAAACAGTATGCAGTCCAACAGTGGCATAGGGGAAAAGTCATACAAACAGCAATTAGGATCTGATTTTTCTAAAAAGAAATTTCTAGAGAGATAGTGTTGACAAGAAACAAATTTTGAAACATTAAACATTAAATCCCAAAGAACGTTTTCAGTACGGTTCTCTGAAAAATGTAGACTTCATGATCTAAGCACTGAAGTTGAGTAAATTTGAATTTGTCAAATCGAAGTTATAGCAAACTTCATGGTTTTTCTTATTAAGTCAGGTTCTAACAGGTTAAAAATGTGTTCCACAAAATTACTTGCATCATCTTCTATCTGTAATTTAGAAAACTATCATTTAATTGTTTTCATATAGAAATAAAATATATTTGAGATTTATGCATGTTGTTGAAATCTATGCCTGTAGGGTTTACCTAGCTAGAATCAGGATGACTTTCTGCCTTTTCACATTGTGAAGGTCGTCGGCATTTCCTTTCCTGGGGTCCCTGAAAGAAGCACTTTTAAAGCAGTGGGAAAGTTAAACCATTCCTAGATGTTCTTGCCTGTGCTGAGGAAACCAGTTACAAGTTTGTCATTAATGTCATCATAACTGTAATGCTGAAGGCAAAAAAAAAAAAAAAAATTCAGTTAACAAGAGCATTTTGTGCGTGTGTGTAGATTAAAGGTTTTTAAGGTCATTTTTGTAAGAGCTACTGACCTTCCGAATTGTTCATTAACTCTGTTTCTAACTTCCCTTGTTTATGTGCGCGTGTTTTTTCTGTGGCTTCAGACTCAATGCCATTTTAAATCTCTCATATTTTAATACTACTTTCTTTTAAATGTCAAATAACAGGTCATATAATCATAGTAAAATTTAGGCTTAGAACGGACCACTCCACCTATCGTGCAGGTGTGTGCGCACATGTGCCCCCAAACATGCTTAGCACAGGGTCAGATTGTTCACTCCACCTGGAGCCACCGGGTCTCTCAGCTTGACAGCGCAAGCAGATCCTCACGTGGCAGCAGCTCAGGCCATTCGCAGGGAACTCAAACTCGTTTGGTGGGAGCATAATAAAAGCAGTTTCTGCAGGCTTAGTCTCTTGAATGGTCTACTGTGTGTTAAAGTGTTATGGGAAATTCCATCGTGTATCGGAAACACATTGGCTGTTGAATAACTTAACGGAAATGGGATGTAGCTGTACGTGTTTGTGGATACAGACAAGAGAGTGGCAAAACGAAAGTGTTGTATAAAGAGTTTTACTGGTGTTCAGGTCATCAGGATTATTGGAAAAGATGGCATATATTTGGACCGCAGCAGTCATTCTTGGTGAATAACACATATATTTTACAACCTGACAAATTGTCTGGACTCAAAGAATCTGAATGTCAAAGCTGCCATTAAGCTGCCACTGTTGTCTAACTATGTCACATTAATTCATAACTCTTGTAAAACCTATTACATGAACTTAACATCTGTAATGTACAGGACACAAAAGTTGTTGATATTTAGGAACTGCCTGCTGGAATGGGTATATGGGGGTTTTAGTAGAGATCCAGACTTCCAGTTCTTGTGTGTTTTGTCTCTGAATAATCTGGGCATTTTGAGGGCTACATCACATTTTCATTTTTATAATGGAATTGCTTGTGTGACTCGTTGGCTTTGGTGGCTGCCATGTCAGAGTTTCACTTGACGATCACATTAACACAGAAGATCATTGGTTTATTTCCCCTTTGTTAGAACTTTAAAAGTCACCCACATGTAATTGGTGATAGTGAAAGTCTGCAGTACCAGTCACATTCCTGTATCACTAACAGAGGCTGCCCAAGAGGAGCCCAGGGGCTTCCACAATTCCTCTCCCTGGAGCAGGGGCCTTTCCTGGCCAGTTCTCCAACTGCACTTCGTTTTGTAATCCTTTTTCCATTAGTGGTTGTTGTCTGTCCTAGAAGAGGCTCCATTCAGACTGTAAAACCCTGTGTGTATAGTTGGCAATCCCCTCTAAAATGGATTTTTAAGAACTTTGCTTGGACAAGGACTGTCAGGAGTTTGGCTGCTGCCTTCAGACTGCAAAGATCATCTTCATTTATTTATAGAATGTCTGTACACTTTATCTTTCATATCAGGACTATTTCTTACTGGGCAATCTGTCACTTGGTATTTTAAATTTGTTTTTGCTTGAAGAGTAACTTGAAGTAGCAATATTTGGGGAGATCACTCAGGAGTTTTAATTTCTTGGCAACACCTGCATCTGAATTACTGCCTCTGAGTGGAGAAAGTCACTTCTGAGCCCTCCAAAGCTGCTGGAGCATTCATTTTGGTCCCTGCCACTCCGGCTTTTTTTTCCTTCTATTTTTGATAAGTGTGAAATAAATGCTGAGGTATCCAAGCATGGAGGGGGGGGCCAGTTTCTCTGAGTGTATCTATGTCCTTACATGGCACTAATCACAATAGTGTTTGTGCTAAACATTCCTCATCTATGCGGCAGCATCATGATATTTAGTTACTTTTTTATTTCTTAGAAACATTTTTTGCAACACTTTGAAATTGCTCTTTCATTTTTTCTGCAGCAACAAGTTTAGAAGAGAAGAGAGGATTCCAGCAATGAATAGCTCCAAGAAACTATGCTGGCATACAAACTATCTTATATAAGAAGTCAGATTTTTTTTTTTTATTTCCTCTCTTTTCTGCCCAGCCCCTTTTCTGTGCTAGTCAAGGTCTTTGTTATAGCAGTAGCCCAGCTGGGTGCTACTTCCTCTGCTTAAGTGAAGTTCAAGATACCAGCTGCTCTTAAAAGAAAACTGCTTATTGTTAAGTTCCCCTTCTTCCCCCTGCCAAGGTTAAACATGTCCCTTCTCCGTCAGCACCTCCAATGTAATGTGTCCCCAGATATTGTGGGGCACGCCTTCAAGGATATAAACCTTGTCTTTACCAAGTTACCTGCTGACTAGGCAAAAAGATAGACAACAGTTTCTAAAGTTGGCTTAATGTAAGCCAGCCAAGATCAGTTTCCCTACCTTTGGAGGATTTTTCCTATACACAGATATAGTGCAAGGTGAAATTCTCACTCTCTGGAATTCATTGAGGACTTTTAGGAAGGTGTTCGCTTTAGTTTTCTGATGCTTGCCTGGCTCTCTTAATTACTATTGTAAGGAGCGGTATCTTTTCCTCCTCCTAAACCTCTTAAGGTGCTGTATAAAGGCTTGTACTTTGAAATTTTTAGTACAAAAATTTGCATGATAGCTCCCTGAAACTTTTTACTCCAGTGATTCACTCACACATCCCATAGGAAATGGTCGGCCAAGCATACATTAGTATCTTCTTCTTATATGCAAACAGCTACTTTTAAAGAAACTGATCACCTATCCTTTAAATGTTTAGCTTAAAAACAAGCACTCTATAACCTTTCTTCAAAAGTGCATCATGGTACGCTGAGGTAAAATCACATCGCCAAACACTCATAAGTTTAGGAAAATTCATTATTGTACTGAGATTTCCTGTGAGAGTATTCCTTCTGAGTATTCAGTGTAATGCAGTTCTTAATTCCATGATTGTGTACATTTTTATCTCAAGCCATTGCTGTAGTAAAAGAGGAGGTGTCTTTTTCTGCATCTGTGATAATCAGTGCGATGCCTTGTTTACTTACCAGATGTAAACCTTTTGCTGAATTATTTCCCAGCCTGTGTATTTATGGTTCTTTTTCCATACTGCCTGAATGCTTCACAAAACAATAAACAGAGTGGGAGCGGCTCAAACTGCTGTGACTGTTTTACAGCTGGAGACCTTGAGTTCAGAGGGATCACAGCCATAATCTTCAACAGTTTTGTTTTTGTAAAGATTCACGGATGCCCAGATTCATTCTGCCTAACTGTAGCACTGAAATTGGAGATAAACTCTGTCTTCATGTAAGGAGCTGAGATTGACAAGGCTCCAAAACTAGGCATCCTTATTAGCTGTCTTACAGCTGGATAGAATAAAATTTGCTCAAAGCATATTGATATATTTTCAGTGTTAGTGTTTTATACTCTATGAACAGCACTTTTTCTTTGACTTCAGGCATCACTGTTCATGTCCACTTTTAAATAAGAGGCCTGACTTGGTTGGGTTGATGATGTAACCAAGGGAAGAACAGACTCCTTCTGTTTAGAGTGATGATTAATTCTGAAACCATTCTTTCCCCAAAGATCAGCTTCACTTGTGACATTTCCTTAAGCTTTTCTGTGGTAATGAAGTTGGGTTTCAGAAGAAAACATAGTTATCATTTAGGTAAACAACATAAAACTGCAGACTAAAGAGTCAAAGGGGGAATAGATGAGGCTATGTAAGCATTCTTAATTCTGGCGTTTCTTGGATTTTGAGTCTTTCACTGCTTCTGTAATGCCATTTTACATATTCTTGTGTGTAGTTTTTATGTTTAATTACAAAACACATATACACTGCTGTATGCATACATATGCACACAGTGATGGGAAATCAAACTTAGTTCTTTAGCTCCAAATCCAGCTTTTACTGCTATGAGCAATTTCACTTATTTCAGGGCTGTACATAATTTGGCCCTAGTTTTAGCTACGTCTTGTCTTTAGAGTAGTTTCACATATACTGTCTATTTTCTTCAGGGAGATTTCTTTGGCTTGCCTTGACCGCATTTACTAAATTTGTTGTTTGTATGTCTCCAGTAACATGAAGTGTACAGCGATGTCTGAAGCCTATCATAAATTCCTTTATCAGAGTGATTTCAGTAACATATGTGCTGTTGTGTGATTAATGGAAAGTCTGCTCTTTGATGACAGAAGAGTTTAAGTGTTATTGTCACCTCCTAGTTTGTATGTCATCACATCTATTCAGAGTCAAGGGAACTGAAAGGTAAAATTAAGGGCTTTTTCCAGATCTTTCAATAGGTCATTTCCAATTTAGGAATGGTTATGTTATATTTAATGTTGATGTGGTGTTTCACTATATCCAGCATTCTTTGTGTTTTCAAGAGTGCATAATTAACAGCATTTAACATGGGAAGCTTGTGTTGACCAGGGATTGCTGTGAATCTGTAGCACACGTCTTTCACAGTATCATTTGCAGCCCTGGTGTCTATCTTGGCTTTGGATCTTCTCCTGCGGACATTGTTTCTGAATTCACATCTCTCTTGGAGAACCACAACAGGAACTGTCCCTCCTGTGGAATCCTGAGAATGCTATCTGAAGTGTTAGTGTAAGCTTATCTGTAGCAAAACAAAAAAATAATTGTTGGCTTTTTCTAAGCTTCTCTCTCATCTTTCCACCTGGCCAGTGGGAGATAGTGTGCTGGGCTACCATTTAATATGCATCTGTATGGCACACAGTGAACTGATCATGCACTTTCATTGAAGCAAGAGAGGACTGAAGTTATGTTTATTGAGTCTTTGTGACAGGCCTCAAAGGCTAAAAAAAAGCCCTGTCCAACAATAAGTTAATTTTGAAAGCACTGTGTTTAATTGTAGCTGCTCTGTTTTTCTTAAAGCATTTCTGGAACTGCGTGTGAACTGTAGTTAAAGATTTTTAAAACTTAGTTACCTAAAGCCAAGTTCCTGAAAGACAGCTTAACAAACGGGCAACTTGTTGAAAAGTTGTTTGTGAAAATTCCAGTGTCTGAATCCAGTGTGAGACAGAAATTTATGTATTGCATTAAAATAACTGACAGTCATTTTCTACAGAAGGTTTCAACAGATTAATATTGCATCATAATGTTGTTTATTTCAAGTCAGTTGTCCAAAGCAATGCTAGATATTGCAAATCCATCAATACTTAACATCTTGCTGCTGTGCTCAGTCGTAAAATATGTGGATGGTAAAAGTGTCAATGTTGTTTTTTAGCCATTCCCCAGAATATTCCATGAATGGGAAAAAAGGAAGAAATCTAGGCGGACCAGAACTGTGAAACTCAATAATCAAGGAATAGTGGGTTTGTTTGGTTTTTTGGGTTTTTTGTTTTTTTTAAAAAAAGCCTGCTGTATTATCTCAGAGAGAGATAAATAGTTCACCAGAATTATCTGCTAAACTCTCCAGAAGAGAGCCAGCACAGCAAGTGACATAGTCCCCAAAGACTGTGTAAAGAACACCTTTCAGGAATAAAAGAGGATGGCTTTACAAGCAAAATCTAAAGAAAAACACATTCCCATTCTCCACTTTACACCCAAAATCACACTTGAAGTATAGTCTGTTCAGTTAAGTGATGGACATCTGTTCCTAAATAGAAGCTGCTGATTTAATAGTTTCCAGTTGCCAGAATGCTCTGTATAGCATGAGCTGGAAATACTGAAATATAGTCAAAATATTTCTTATTGATGTGCTGACTGCAGGAGAACTAGGCCCAGTGGAAATCAAATAGTGAGCTCCTCTGTCTGTCATCTGTGAGATAGTCTGCAGGTAGGAAAGAGTGATCATTTGTTAAGAAAAAACTTACCTGTTTTTTCCTGATGGAAGAAATGCTGATCCACCTCACCAGGATGGCACAGAGCAACTGATGCTCTAATGAGAACTGCTCGAAGTGTGTGATACGTAGGGCTTGGATCCCCAGATACGCGATTCATGGAGCCTACTGAAAAAAAAAAATAAAAGAAGAAACAAACGGGATCGGGATAACATTACATTTAGATTCATGTGCATTTCTTATTTCTGTAGCTTAAGCTGATGGTAACAGGATGTGTAGTCTTACCAGTATCTGTAGTTTCTGTTTAACGTTATATATTAGTTGTTTTCTTCAGCCACACAGAAGCACGTTGCTTTCTGTTCACAGAGAAATTAATAGTACAGAGTCTGACTGTATAATTAGTGAAATTTCTTAGGTCTGGAAAATATAGTTCAGTAAATTTATTCCTTGGCTACTTTTCTCCTTCACCCCCTTCCTCATTCCAGGGGGTTTGCCTCAAAATGTAACTCTGCTTAGAGAGTAAGTTCTCTTCTGCCTCCACAGATAAGTAACATCACAAGGCTCATGATACTGTTCTCGTTCCTTCAACAACTGGACTCTACTTTTGTAGCAGGGAAGAGAATTAGTACAGCTCTGAGTAAAAGAATCATCTAGTGTTCTGCTAGCTGAGCAAATATTTATTAGGTATACAAAAAAAAGCAACTAGTTTATAACCGATCATATAAATCTCAATAAAGTGACATAAAATTAGATGAAATTAAATGATGTGCTACCAGAAGAAAAGTTAAAAACTACTGTTGTGTTGTCAGAATGTTTATTGCTACTGATTCTGATCTTATTAGGCTTTACATAGTTCACTTTTTGTGTGTGTGATTTTATTTAATGTGCTTTGAATAAAAGTGGTCTTTTTCTCTTTTGGATTCAGTGAAAGGCTTTTAGAGCTTTGTAAAGTTTTAAACAGGATACAAATGAGGAGTGATTGATTTAGTATGGACTAGAAATTTTCTTCCTCTGCATCCCAAGTAGGAATCATGTCAGAGTATTTCCTCTGTCTAGTTGGGGTAGGCAAAAAAAAAAAAGGTTCTTTATCCTATCTAAGAGTTTTGCTTCCAGTCTTCGTCAGACTAATAAGATTGCAACCAGTACTGAAATCAGAAAAAAAAAATCTTGACAATTCAGCTTCATGTATCTTTTAAGTAAGCACAGATCCATTGATTCAAGTGAGTTTTGACTTGCTTATACCAGTGAATAGTTCATTATTTTTTTTTTTTCACATGAGATCATATTACCAAAAGTTCGCCAAGAACTTAATACCGTGCTGGAGTTGGATTTGTAGAAGCTTATTACATCTTGTGACCTCAATTTACTTAAACTTACATGTTTTCTACTCTGGTAAGACACAAATAAACCAGCACTGGAACACTCCACAAGCTGCAGAGAGCACAGTGCAACTCAGGACACTGCCATGGCCACCCCTTTCCAAAGGGTAAGCGCCTTGTCCCGCCGTAAGCCAAGATCACCCTGGCAAAGGTCCAGCAACTCCTTGCGTTGCGATGGAAAGAAACGCTTGGAAGCAACGAGTTCACTGTCCAGGATGTTAAATATTTTTTCAATAAAACAAGACTGCATTTAAGTAAGGTGAAAGGGAAAAAAAGTGGCAAGGCTTGCTGTGCTGGCTGACACAGAATTTAGCAACTATAAAGGGCAGAATACTTAAATCAGGTCCAACCTGTCTCACTGTATTTTAACCATCATATCCTCTAGTTTCTGTATAATTAAAATTAAGTGGATTTTTTTTCTTTTAATCATTTAATAAGAGTAAGCCTGAATGGCATCATCCTGCGTTTGGTTTTATTTCCACAGTATAGTAGAATCTCACATAACAGACCCACAGAGGTCCAAGATCCCCGTTTTGCTCGTTGCAAAGGGGCTGCCTGGAGGCCTTAGAGTAGAATGAAATATAACACACTCCTGCAGTCACCAGGTGGTGAATGGACCCTTAGCGATTGTTGCCAGACTGCCTTTAGGACTCAGGGGAAACCTTTGATATTACACTTAGACTCTTTTTCTGGCGGGGTGGATTTAACTAAAGTTCGATGGCTGGAGGAGAAGGGCATCTGCTTTCACTCAGCTGTAGGGCATTATCATGTTGACATTGGGTCGAAATTATTTACTTTGCATTTTTTATGGTTTATTGATGTGGAGATTGTAGAACTTAAAATTTTAAATGTTTAGTGAAAGCAATTGTTCTGTCACTACTGTCTTGGTAGGAGTAAAACGTGTCTCATTTATAAGTAAGGAGAATATGAGAAGTGCAAAAGAAGCTGATGATTATGCTGCCTCTGATACCTTGGTAACTTGCACTAGAGTGGAAATTCACCCTAATGCTCCACTGATTTCAAAAATGAAAAGGACTTGTAAGGTGAAAAGACTAAAAAGGTTCCACAGTAGTAGTAAATTGCTTGTTGTGTTAAAATGCTCGCTAGGCAGTACGTAAAAATGGTGCTTAAATGGTAAAGGAATTATTTAAATTTTTTAATGGTAGAGGAATTATTTTCTGCCTTGGACAGAGGGACCTTCCTCATTCTTATGGCAGCTTTGGTGCAAAAGATGTCGTAAGTCTGAACTTGCCAGGCTGAACATCTTTCCTTCTGCTGTGCTCTTCAAGTACTTTTAAAATATTTTCATATTCGGTAGAATTTCAACAGTAATACAACTTGCAAACCACAGCACACATCCTCTGAAAATGCACATCACTGGGTGCGGTCTGTGCACTTGCTCGCAGGCTGACTTCACACTTAGAAGCACTTTGTCTGAATGATTTGACCAGAAAGCACTTTGAAGCCAGCAAAGCTGTATCATCCTAGAAAATAACCTAATAAATACTGATGAAGGACTGTTTCTAGCAAAGTAATCACTTTAGCAACAGGATAATAAATGTAGAAAAAGAAAAAGGAGGCAGAAAGCTAGGAGTTTTCTTTCTTGCCCTGGCATCGTGTTTTTGTTTTATTTTCTGAAATACAGCAGCTGAAATAATTTTATTGTTTTATTCCTGCTTACTGCAGACATAGAAACATGTTTTGGTTGGTTTTAAAGTTAGAATGAAAAAAAAAAAAAAAGCCCACCTGATGGGGGAATGGAAACATTTTTTTTTAGAGGCATTTGAGGTTCAGTGAGTCAATGGTGCGTTTATATTTTTTCCAAGGTACAATAAGTGAAACTAAAAGTGATCCCTGCCACCAAAGTAAAATGCATATAGTTTGAAAAATATTTCAGAAACAAAGGTGGTTATGCTTTGTTGTGGAATTACTTTCTAATATTATCATTTTCACTTTCAAGTATTCTCTTACGAGGATAATCTTATACAACTATAGTGTTCCCATATGTCGTATGAATCTATGTAAAACTCATGTTGACATAGATACCTTTACTTTGAAAAACTTCAGGGATTTTGTTTGGGTTTTCTTGTGTGTAGTTTGTGTAGTTTGTTGGCTTTTTTAATCCACAGCTTGAAATCAATCTATTTATGTGTGTGTGCATCCCTGGCTTTTTTTTCTAGTATTTGAGTGCAAACAGAACATACATACAGGTAAAAGACCCAGTAAAATAATTAGGTCTCATTCAGCAGTCAAATCTTCAAATTGACCTTTCAATCAATGCAAAGTCTGTAGATCCATGTGACTGGAGGCTTGGAACCATAATGAGCTTTATTCAGAACATGATATTCTAAAGGAGATTTTTTTTTTTTTTAATGCTCCACTACACTCTTGAAAGCTTTTAATGAGACTTTGTGATTGATCAATGGCATTTTTTGATTATGATTTGTATTTGATCTGCATTGTTGCACGTTAACAGATGTCACAATTCATTGATAGATGCAGAGGAAAAGGCTTTGAAATTCTTTTTCAGAGTTGAAAGACGCCTGTTTGTTCTTGCTTTTTCCGAAAATTTTTGTTTAAATATTTTCACGTTAATGTTAGTGCATTATTCCTAAATTAAGAATGTTTAGAGCCAAGTATGAATTGAAAGCCTGAAACAAGGTAATCTGCAGTCTGTTTTCCAAAATAAAGTGAAACTAAACATGACCTTTATATTTTATGCTATCATTCTTCTTTCGATCTGCTGCAATCATAATTTCAGTCTTTGTTCCGATGATGCCTGTATCACCTCCTTCATTGTTCTTTTAAAATAATTACTATAACAATGCATTTATTCTTCAGATAAATTTCCACTTTCACTAGGTTAATGATCTTTAAAAACAAATCCATTTTATATCTTCCAAGCTTTTTTGTAACCTATGAAAATAAGAACTGACCTACCGTGTGTGATCTGTGATCTGTCTAATCCGTTTTGTTGCTACTGACACTATGCAATAAAGAGGCTATTTAGAGAGGACATGTAGTTGCCCCTTTCTGCAGTCTATTCCCTTCGTACTTCACCAGCATCCAGAATTGTAGAGGGATGTTAAAAGGGACTTCTCTGCTTTCTTCCTTTTACTGTCTGCTTATGGATCTATTATCCATGAATGTTTCTAATCTCTATTTCAAGTAGCTGATACAGCCTGCCTCCACAGCTACAGCAGTGAATTCCTGAAGTTCCCTAATCACTATGTGGAGAAACACATTTTTTACCTGTTTTACGAGTTTCACCAGTGCCCCAGTTCCAGTATTACAGGATTTGGTGTACACCAGTTCCACTTTCAGCTGACCCGCTGCCTTCGTGATTATGTGAATCTCACTTGTATTCTTCCTCAGCCCCCAGGTTTCAGTCAGTTCTTGTGTGGCAGCTGTTTCATCCCTGTGACCATTTCAGTGACCCTTCTCTGTACTCTCTGTACCTCCACTGTGTCCTTCTCGAGTTGTGCAGGCCAGAACTGCACATGATATTCAAGATGTGGGAACACAAAGATTTTATGTAGCAGCAGAGTAGTGCCTTCAGCTTTTTTTCTCAGTGACCTTCCTGGTGTTACCCAATATTTTGTTGGCATTTTTGAGTGCTGCTGCACCTTGGAGAACTGTCAGCAAAAGCACCGTTTCTCCAAAGTTTTAACTCTGTTCCAAGTTCAGCATCGTGTAGCTGTGGTTTCAGATATTTTTCCCCTAGAAAGAAAGTCTTTTTGCTTTACAGTTAATCTGTTATGAAGCTCTTCACCACCCTTTTGCCCACGCAGTTTGAGTGATCCTTTTTGGAGTTTTTTTAACCATTGGCACAGCATCTAACTGTTTGAAAGGGCTTAGTAGGATCTATGTTGCATCACCTCACAAGCGTTCCTGGGTTTTGGGCTAGACTAAAAATGGTGCTCTCAATATTATTTTCCAGATGTGGAAATTGATCATTAAAAAGTCAGAAAGTTATTTTATTTTTTTCTGTTTCCACTGTGGCATCACACACCATACGCTCACTACCTCTGGGGATTCAGGGGACAGTTGTCCTCACAGGTGGTTCAGGTGAGGTATACACCTTTATGTTGGTACTGACGTATGGCACAGCATAATGGGTAGTGGCAGGGCAGGATTTAGGCTGAACCATTTACACTGTGCCACTGTCCTGGGTGATGATGCCCCATTTTGTATCATTTGTCTTGAGGCCCTTTTTCTGGGTAAGGGAGACGTTTCAGTCGTATGTGCAGTGGGCTTTCCACTCTAGGAGTCCTGCACACACGTTATTGCAAATCTGAGTTGGTGTGAACTTGGGTTTGCATTAGCCCCTCATTTCTTCAAGATGAATAAATAGAGTCGTTTTGAAGGGATTTTAATTCAAAGATTTACTGAAATTGTTGAGCAAGGTGTGTTTGCAGACTTCATGAACCACAGCCAGGTCTTAGTTTCTGAGGTTAATTTGTTCCATCCGTTGGGTAGCATTATATGCTTGTAATGGCATCAGATGGCTGAAAATTTTGTGGCAGTAAAAATACAAAGAATCCAGTGTAAATTGAATGTTTCCACCTTGTAATTGCTCTCTCTTGTACTTTGAAGCATGTTACCTTTTCTATTTAACTTGGAGTTAAGCCGTTCTGACCTGGATCCATTCTGTCATATCTTTAAGTATTTTTCAGAAACCTCTTTCCTTCTAGATTTACAAAAAAGTGGTGCCACTTAAGTTATTTCAGTAACTGTCAGAATAGGAACTTTACTGTATTCATGCAGATATGCATTCCTTTTTCAGTTTATCTTACAGTGCAATGTGTTCTGCGAATTCCTGATACATACATCTTTCTTTTTTATGGGCATTCTGCAGAGAAGTAAACTGTCAGGCTATTCTGTAATCATCTTTGATGTTGCAGTAAATGCTGTGTTCTTTAAAGTTTTTTAACCTTTAACCAGCCAAAGAACAAATCAAAGAAGCAGATTTCTAGATAATTTTAAAAGGCTATAGACACTGTAGATAAGTTGAAGTCTGTGTTTGCTGTGTATCAAAACACTTTCTCTCTATGGGGAGATACAAATTCATTGGGCAACTAGCAGCAAAACTTAATTTAGAGACCTCATAAAAAAATAAATGTATGTCAAAATATGCAATTATTTCCACATACAAGCATGTATTTACAGTTCTAATGTTTTAAATTAGCCATGCTTCAGTATGCACGGAAGATGCCCAGTGAATACGTGCAACCTGAAGCCTCCATCCCTATGCTGCTCCAAGCAGCAGGTGCAAATCTGGTCTCACAAAGGCTTCACCCAAGTCAGAGCTCAGTGACTGCTGGTACCGTCCTAATGGCATCACTTGATGTGTGTGTCGCTGCTTGTTGCTTCAGGGGAAACTTGCTGATTCAGTTTTAAAAACTACTAACATTTTACTGGGTCTTAGAGTGAGCTCAGCCTTACTCAATCCAGAGCAAAGTCTTGATCTGTGACCTGTAAGGCACTGGCCGTCTCCACAATAAGCAAAGGCAACTCTCCCTCCGCTTTCTTTCCCATAAGGAGCTTGCCTACTGATTCAGTCCTGCAGGGGACAACCTGTGCTTCAAACAGGATATCTTCCTGTACGTGAAATTCCAGGGGACGCATTGTACCAAATGCTAATTGCCTTCCCTTGGAGATATAAGTGTAATAACCATTTTTTCAGGTTTGCTCACACTGTTGAAGGTAGATACGCACCATCTATCAGGGAGGCAAGGGCCAGCCTGAGCACCAGCCCTCACCAGCCGGCACAGACCCCTGGGCTCTGACCACTATGGGCAGAGCTGGGTGCTGGTCAGGGTGTCCATCAACAGCCCCAGCATGGCAAGGGGATGAACCAGGGCCAGGCGTGCACACATATTGCCCTGGGCTGGGCTGAAACGGGGCTCCCGTGGGCAGTGCTGAGAGATTGTCCCTTGCCAAGGGGCTGGCCAAGGACATTGGGGCCTGCAAGTGCCCTCAGGGCCCTGACTTCCACTAGCAATTTTGTAAACGCAAAGAAAGTCAAATGCTAAATTTGAGGCTACAGAGAAAGATAGTGCTCAGCTTAGCAGAAAGTCCTGTACTGACATAGCCTGTCAGTCGTCTTCTCACTGTGTCAGTTCATGTGGTAGCTCTGTACATATGCCGACCTCTTACCATTTGCTGAATAGGAGAATCTGTGCATATATTAGTTATTTTGAAATAGATGTATTTATTTGACTTTGTATTAAGCATGTTAAATGTTAACTTTTTTAGTCTTTATTTATAGTTATAATTTCATTCTCACTTGCTGTTGTATTTCTTTTTGTTTTGGGGTCTATTCGTTTTGTTGGTTCCAGTTTTTTTCTTTCAAATCAAAGCATAGAACACTGAGTTTGTGGGTACAATGGTGGTGTATACAAGAGACACAAGGGAGAGCACATGAAGGTTAAGTTTCCCTCCCTGGCAGCTGCTCTCTAGCAGAGCAGGCTGTCTGGTTTCTGCTTAGCCATAGAGACTGCACAGGGATTTGCTTAGAACATTTACCCAGGGTGGGTAAACGGCTGCTCCATCTCCCCATGACGAGGGAAATTTGATGTTGTCATGTTTCCACAGAGAGATTTCAGAAAAAGCACTGAAATGTTGAGAAATTATTTTATATTATTGCTATATAATGAATCTGTGAGGTGAACTGTTACCTAGGGCAGCCTAGGGGTAAGAAAGGTAGTGTAAAAGGAGATGGAGAGAGAACGCAATTTTGTGTTTGGCCTAACAACACATCTTTTAGTCTTTTTCTTCCCAAATAGCCTGATTCAGTGATAGTTTTGTTGTTGTCCTCTCTGAGTGAAGGATACACTTCCCAAAGTGTTGATGAGCATCTTTTCTTTCATCGCTGCAGTCAATGTGATGCGGCTCACTCAATGGGAAATAGGCTGGGCACCTGTAAAATGTGAGGCATAACTTGCAATCCCTGGAGCTCAGCAAAGTGTGGCAGTTCCTATGGCTGCAGCAGCAGCTCCAGCACTCAGCAAAGGCTGCAACTCGCTCAGGTTAGGCAGATATTCCACAAGCACTTTTTTTCTAGTGTTGCTTTCACTAGTTGTGTTGCTGTTTCTCCCTGTACATTCTGACTCTGCTCCTTCCTGGCACATACTGAGTCCCTGTGCAGAGGAGATTTCAGTCTGTATTACTAAGTACAGTATCAGTGGAAAGTTGGTCTGTCATTTGGTCTTGTTACAGTATTTTGTTACGACTAATAATAGTATACATTTGAGTTCAACATATTTTTTGTATATGTACAGTCTGAAGGACTGAGCATGAATTTGAGGAAATGCGCATCAGCATGTTAATGTGTCTGTCACTGTTAGAGTGCTATGAATTCATACCTGTAAGAAAAGAGGAGGTCTCAAGAAAAAGCTGGAATTAGATATTTCTGAATGGAAACATTTCTTAACTTACTTTACAGCAGTAACACATATATTTTTGCTGTCATAATTATTTTGTTTTGGCTCAGCCAAGTTGCTGAAAAGAAAGTATCTTCTGTAAAGACTGCAAAATAATACTATGCTGTTTTTCTTTAATGTGAGTGGAGATGCAGTTACTCATTCTAATGTCTCGTTTTAGGGAACTTTAAATCCTCAGCAAGGTTTTGTTAGTGGAAATGCGACTATTTTTTACTATTCAGAACATCATGTTCAAGTAAACTGTAGAGTTTAAGTTATTTCTGGCATCCAGGGCATAGTTTGTGAACTGATGTGACAGTATCTCATATAAATTTTCCATCTGGATGATCACAGTGCAGTAGAAGTTTCTTGCTGTGTTGTCAAACTAGAACCAACTGTTGTCACTGGCTGACCTTTGTTTTTAAGTACATGGGAACATTACTGAAACACTTCACATAACAGAGAAGAGCTGTTTCTGTGGTAGTGAATATCTCTATGTTGCCAAAGACTTCATTCATCTCCTCCTTTTGAATGGAGCACAGGGCTCCCCCTCCTCCCCCACCACGAATTTTCTAAAAGTACAAATGAGCCAATTCCTTACCACTTAATCTCGCAAAATGTCCCGTAGGAGTCAGCGGCCTGGTCTGATGAACAAAAGTTGGAAAATCAATTCCTAAAACAAGGCCAGAGAATGTTTTTTCGTGTTCTGACTTTTGTAAAATTGCTGAATGCAAAATACTGGGTGCTGGTAGGTGCATCAGTGAATAATCTTACACTTTTTTTTTTTTTTTCCCGTTGTGCAGAATGATTGGGTCAGTTATAAGAGTAAGGAAGTGTGAAGAACATGTAAAGAAGTGCTCTGATGGGAACATTGATTATCAATGACTTATTGTCATTGGGAGGAGACGATAGTCAGCTAGAGACTGGAAAATTACCAGCTCCAAAGCATGAGGAGATTATACTGAGACATTGGTAAAAGCCCTCTATTTAATGCTCATACTTTGTTTCCGGAGTTTCATGTGGTGATTCTTTTTCAGAAAAAATATTAGCTGCGAGGCGAGCACCAGTCTTTTCACCCACCCCCCTTTTTTGCTTATGCAAAAATAACGATTTAAAAGCAGTAAAGAATATCTGGTAGCAAATGTTTCTGTAACACATAGAACATCATAAATGGAATATCTAGGCGTTATGTGCAGAAGCTGGTGCTACTGCAGCAGTTTTCCAAAGCTCATTCTCACATTACGGGGAATGGGGTTTGAAAGCTTTTGGAGAATACTGGTTGACTTCTTTCTTAATAAATGCACTAATGGTCACATCGTGCTCCTATTAGCCAAGTTAACTTACAATACAACATATTGAATGTTTGAATAACTTTTTGTACCTTTCTGCATTGACTTCTTTCCCTCTACACTGCTGGCAACTCTGTTTGTGGGCAAGTACAATTTTCAGCTGGAAGAAGGGGCAGGTTTTTCCAGTGCCTAATTCTGTAGAGCAAGACAACTCTGCTTTCACAGGCTGGTGCAACGACAAAAATTTCTCATTGCATGGGGAGAAATGAAAGCTCTAGATATGTATGCTTTCTTTTCTTACAAAGATTTTAGCTCTATGGTGATTTTTCTAAGTGAAATTCTAATTCTGAAAATTGAAACAGTGAAATTTAAATATAAAATATGCTCACTCTGCCGTAGTGCCCATTTGATTCAGTATGCCTGGGCCTCATGTATGTGATTGGAAATCATATCTCAAAAGAATTCTTTGTCTGGGTAACTTTTATACAAGTAACTCATTGGTAAAGAAATTGTAGTTTCATCCTGGATCATGACTGATGGTTTAATAGATCTGAGAAGACAACTTCTGTCTTTCAGTCAGTTGATTGCATTCCTAGAAACAAAAAGCACTGATGCAATACATCATGACTGTGATATAAAAACTTGCTCACTCAGCTAATTACTTCTAGTTGTTTTGTTTCAGCAATAATGGATAATTTCTCAGAAAATGGTTGCCAGATGAGTATTTTGTCCCATCATTTTCATTATCTTCCTTAACTGGGTTCCTTTTCCTTCTGATACAACTGCTGCTGGGGCAGCTGGCTGCATTTCCCAGAGTGTTCTCTATTAGTTGTAGCATTTGATGCATTTCCCTGTGTGCTCAAAGACATAAACTAGATACCCAGACAGCATAAGAAAATAGGAATTATAAAGACAAGAAAGGTCCCAGAACCAGCCTAGAGGCTGAGGAGACACCTAGGACATGTGCAATCTCTGTCTAAGCTCCTTGGTAGAATATAGATAGGTTAAAAGTTGTTCTTAGAAGTTCTGAAGTGCCTTCAAAAACGATATAGTTAGTTCTAATTGGAAGACAGTGTTTGTATTTTTTCCTATAAGAATCAGAACAAAGGCATATTAATTGCTGCCTGCACATTGTAACATTTTCTGCATAATGACATTTTGCAGGCTTGATATAATTTTCTACCATGTGCATCAGGCCACTAAATGAGCGGTCTTTAAAATTATCTCACCAGAACAGTTCTTCTTTCCAAAAAACTCCGAAAGAAGATGAGATCAAAGAATTTCAAAAAAGGTGCTTTTCACAGCTTATCTGTCATCAAATGAAGGTATTAGGGAAATGGCCTGAGAAGCTTTTCCTACTTGATACCCCTTTTGAAGTGACTGGAACTACAAAACACACCATTTCTGTAGAGGGTTCGGGTTGTGTTTCTGCCTTGTATGAGAGGAAGGGCACAAAGAACACGTTACACCAGCTGGACCACTTCTGGGGTCCCTGCTCTCCGGGCTCGCTTGGGCTTTCAGGGAGCGGGCAGGGATCAGGGTTGCCAACCCTTCCCTGAGCTTGCCGTGGAGCTCCCGGCTACCAACAACGCAGCTTGGGGCAACCTAAAAGATTTGCGCCAACTAACCAGAAAAATCCAGTGACAATGGAACACGTATCTCTCCAGGGCAATTTGGGGTAAAGATTTTCCCAAAGTCTTTTTGTTTCAGTTCATTTCTAAGGTTAGGTGGTACAGGATCGAGCTGATGAAATGGCAGCATGTGTAATTTGATCTGCATCTTCATTGCATGCCCTCAGCTAACAAATTCCACATATTACAGCATTAAAAATTTAATCCTGACCTAAACCCCATCCAAGCTACGGAGAGTCTCACCACTAAGCCCTGTAGATACTCTGTCAGAACATTAGATATTCTATTACAGGTGTCACAGAAAACATTCACATACGCAAAAGGCGCAATATCCGTTAGTGACTGGGAAGAACAAAACCCCAGAATTGTAGTTATTTTTTAAAGCTGGAAGAAACTAAGAAAAAAACAAAACCAAAACAAAGTCTAGTTAAGAAACTCAAGTAGAGCTAGAATTTTATGTCATTCTCAGTGAATAAAATGACAACTCTATAGAGAGCAGGCTGTCAACTCTCCACCTGTTTCTGTGCTACATTGAATTAGTCTAAATTTTATATTTTTTTAAAAAACAGGGTTAATGAACCATAGTTTCTTTTTATTTGCCCTACTATGAGCCTGATACACCAACTAATCCAGTGCTTCATAAACTTGGTCCAGATAGTAAGCTGATGGAATTCATTATCTGAACAAACAGTAGGAAGACAATATTCAAACATCAGGTATTTGTAAACTACACAGGGAAAATTTCTGTGTCAGGGACGTAACTTTCATCTGTTATTCTAATGTGCATATGGTTGTTAGTTGCAGATTCTAGGGTATAGATTTTCTTCATATCCATACTTTATTGTATTCCAAAATTAATGGTGCAAATGAAGATCTGTACATTTCAAAAGTCAGTGGATTTTGCTGGCTGCAGTAAAGTGGGATTAGATTCTTTGAACGATGGAAAGAATCAACTAAACTTTTCTAGAAGCGTTAGTGCTAAGGGGATAAACAAATGGCACGTTTTTTCACTACTAATTTGGGAGAGGCTGGCTTCTCTTAATTTTGGACAATTTTAAAGTATTCTCGGACCTGTCTTTGGAATAATCATTAAACAAGACTTGATTTTTGAATGCCAGTCTAGGTAAAACCTAATCATCCCTTGACATTTTTGGAAAAGAATAGGTGATATATACAAGGTCCTGGCTAATGTTTCCTGCATTGAATGCTAAGTTGTGATTTTCATAGTTGTGTGACCTACCCCTGGCACATGGTAAGTCCCCCACCCACAGCCAGCCAGTGTATCTCAATGTAAATACACTGGCCATATTTTCCGTGTGGAACAGCACTATGGGATGTGTTAGGGGCATGAAAAACTTGTTAAGAACCCCATTCTGTTCAGTATGAATTCGTATTCCACAGGGAGGCAACATAAATCTCCCGTGACGAAAGCGACATACCAGGTCTGCTTTATGAAGACTGGAGATCTCAGACAAACATCTTGCTTAATAACCCTTTTCCAGTGACTCACATTATATATGAGTAAATGTTACAATGCAAGTCTTTACAGTAACACGGTCTAAAGCTTTTGAGAACCTCTGTACTGATTCTGAAAATACTGTTTGGAAACTCTAGTTTATTTGTAGCTTTTTCTGCCCCTACACATGGTATGGAATGATAGGATAGAGAGGGTTTTTCTGAGTGTCTCAAGGACGTGTCTCAAGGAAGTGTCTCAAGGAAGGCCAGCTATTCTTGAAACCATTTTCAAGACTTTTAAAGAGTTTCTTATCCCATAGGTGCTCAATTGACATAATGTCTGGGGTCTCTGCGAACAGAGATATTTTGTGATCAGTTTTATAAAATCCAGGAAAGTCAATAACCAGATCTTTACAGAAGAAACAAAGGTGGAAAGCACTGAAGTGTTTCTCTGAAGGTAGCATATAACTTGCAGCACAGCCAGGAATTGATATTGTGAGTAAGGTAAGCACAAGAAGCAATGCAAATTATTCACAGCACTGGAAAGAGTCCTCAGTGGTATTTTCTGTAAGTACTGAAATAGACTGCCAGTGGAGGCCAAGCCGTGCTTATCAGTGGTGATTTTTAAGAGCTGATCAGATTAATTTCAGGAACTGATGCCATTTTCTGACCTGCGAGGCAGAATATGTTCAAGGAACACTCTTCACTGCTGGCTTCTGCTGCTGCCGAGGGGACCAAGAAGGGAACAGAGCATTTCTGGCACAGCAGGAGACCTCTTCACAATGGAGTGCAGCGGAACCCACGTGCCCTCCAGCAGGCCAGACTAGCAGAGACTTCTGCTTCCCAGGGCTTTGTGGGCCAAGTGGAGCCCGCTCAGCAGGGCCGCTCATGTTCACGGTTAGGTCGCTGGCTCGCAGTGCCCAGAGGCTGACTTTTGCAGCATTGGCAAGGTTAGTTCCCCTCAGCCTGGGTACAGCTGATCCTGCCTGTCAGCTGTGGGATAAGGTAGATGATCCAGTTTGTTGTGTGGTTCTCTGACTCTCTCTGGCCTGTGTTTTAGCTTTGAGGTCATTCCTCCTTTCAAGGGCAAAAAAAAATTGATTTGAAATTGAATACTGGACAAAGCTGAGGGATAAGTCCCTAGCTATAATAGTATTCACCAGCTTGAGAAAAATTTCAAGTGTCTCGTTGCCAAAAAATAAACCTTTAATAAAAAATATGTATGCATGCATTTTTTTTGTTAAGCGGAAGATGCGAATATCCCCTGTGAAATTTGAGATAGCAGTTCCTATGTACAGGGCATTTATTCCAAGAAATATGGGATTCATAGAAATTGTTCCCTTCTTATTTGGAACTCCTTGAGAGCACTGGTACAAAACAGGAAAAACAACACAGTTAGCCCTGAGTATAAACACTGGAATCAGAGACAGATAACATGTTGTAGTGTCCTGTTGAAGACTGTTACTGTAAACTTCAAAACGGAATCAAATGGAGAGGAGAGAGCTTTTTGTTGTTCTCTTTAGTGTTGTACCTGGTTTATCTTTTTTTTTTTGTATTTATCCCTCCTAATGCTGGGGATTGTGGAAAATGAATCTGCCAACCTTGTCAGTCTTCTGCTCAGGGTGTTGAAGGTTTGCATATAGGTTTGTGTGCAGTGTGCCTGTGCAATTTCCATCAGAAGCAGGAAATGTTTATTCAAGTTCTGAGGGGTGGAACAGTTGCTGTAGTTTTAGGTAACTTTAAACAAACTGTTGGAGCATCCTGTTTAAATAGAGTTAAGTAACACAGTTTTGTACTAGCTGGAAAATAATTCCATACATGCATGACATGAATAAAATATCATCTTACGGAGCATACCAAAGTTGTGATATATCTGACGTCTTGTGCAATAAAAGTTACATCTTTGAGTTTTATTTTGCAACAAGTTTGGTGGCTAAACCTGTTCTGCTATACAACAGTACTCTACTAGAATATGAACTATATTGTATTTAAATTTACCTATAGTTAATACACATATTGGTTTCCTTGATATCTTCAGTAGCCTCTGGAGAAATCTGATTTAAATACGACTTAATGAAATTGGGAGAAAAAAAGTGTATTCACATGAAGAACTTAAATTAGGGAACTAGTGAGAATCAGCAAGAATTTATTCAAAGCCAATTGTATGAAAACGTAAACGGAGGAAAAAAATGGTAACTGGAGTAGGCTGGTAAGATTTATCAGGTCTGAATTTTACGTGAGGAGTCCATGTTTGATGCTTTTCCTGAATTCTCTGATTTTACGTGTTTTAATGGTTGAACTGGGAAGCAAAAACTAGTAGTGAAAAGATTTGTTCTCAGGCTTGTAGCATGGATGCATGTCTCAGATTTGAAAGTGAGAGACAGATTGCATTATTTATTTTTGGCTTGTAATATTTCAGTAATGAGGTTGTCCTGAACTGCATATTGGGTCACCCAACTGCTGGGACTCATTTGAAAGAAAAAAAAAAAAATTGTACTCTTCAGATTGCAGTGGTAATTATACTTGGCCTTATGTCTATCAATGGATTGTCCTTAAGCTGCAATCTAATGTTAATGATATTTTAATTGGAAAACAAACAAAAGACGGGCAAGTTAATGCCTGATAACAATTTTTACAAAAATCTTTTAAGGGCTACACATTAATTAATGTAAACAATACATCAAAGTCTTTCCATGTCTAAGCTTCCATACAGGGTTTACGTAGAAGCTTGTTCCTCAACAATGGTATTATTCCACATGTAAACAACTAACAGACCGTATAGTGTCATCTGTTAAATCAAAACTGATTGGCAAGATTATCTGGTCTTACTAGCAGGAAGGTCTTGGTCATTAATTACACCTCCACAAAAAGGAGCTGGATTGAGTCTGTAATCTCCTGAGAGTTTATTACTTTTGATATTTCTGGAAATCACCCCCTTTTCTCAATTAAAAACTTACACATTATTCCAAAAGAAACAAAAGGTAGAAGCTCTATCCAATGGAACTCATAACATCTAGAAACAAGCAAATATAAGCTGGTAGGGAGTGTGCATCGTGTATAGGCTGATGTTTACGAAACATATATAAATAAAACTAAAAATCAGAGAATGGTTTTGAAGAGACAAGACTGTGGTAATAATCAGAATAAAGAGTAAAGGATTAGTTAGAAACTACCGCAGAGCTAAAGGGTGGCTATTTTGAATGTCAAGGAGGATGAAAAACAAAATTAGGGCACAGTTAAAGGAGTGGAATAAGAGAGAAGATGAAACAAGATTTCTAGTTTAAGTGACAAGTGTATTTCTCCAGATAGTAAAAGGGACAGAGACTAGAAGAGAGGTTGCTCTTAGAGTCCAGTTTTGAAAACATAACTCATGCAGGAGAGTATCTCAATTAGGAAAATCAAGGGGTGAGACTGGAATAATAGAGACGTCAAGACGGGCAGTTATGCATTGCAGTATAGTAGGTAAAGCCATACTCAGAAAATACTATGGAAATACAGAGTGAAGTTGAATGTTTTTTGTCTTCTAGCCTATTTCATTCCCCTTTGGTTTTAAAATCTCTTATCCATGCTCTCTGCTGGTTTTCTTTCCATTTATTATTTTAAATGTTCTCATTCAACTATACCTTTCAAGAAATTAAAGGAAAACCAGGTATGAATAAGGGCTAAAATAAATGCTGTAAAAGAATGTAATTACTTCAGAAAACATATTAGCTTGTTTTGCAGTTTTTTTTTTTTTTTTTTTTGCTTTATAGATGCCAAGAGAGGATTAATCTATAATGTCTTTGCTTGTGATTTTGCCTTTTATTTCTTTTTATATAATTAAAAGAGTTCCCAGGACTGCTTGACATTTATTTTGTTCACCAAAACATACTTCTCAAATGTTATGAAAACAGAGTCCAAAACCAATGCAATCCAAACCAGAACCATTCCATTTTCTCTTGGAATACAGTCAATGGTAAAGTCATACCTTGTATCTCATTTTTAACTGAGTAAATACTGTGTTGTCCCTTAATGCATAATTCTTTAGGGCATTCACTTTATATTCTCCCACTTCAATATTTGACTGTATCGTGGTGATAAATGTAGCGAGATGCATATAATCAGGCATAATACAATTATTTCACAATTGCTGTTTCATAATGAAATCCCCTCTGCACTGAAGTCACAGAGGTCTGTGTGTGTGCTTACATTATGACAGAATGGAAATAGAGTGTTAAGAACCTATATTTTGATCATTAACTTCTGATGAAAGACAAGGAAAAAAGTTTAAGTACCAAATATCGAAATAATGTCCCTGTTGTTGTTCAGGTTATGGGAATCAGGAAAAAAATGGACTTATCAATCTCAGCTCACATTCATCATATATTTTCTTGTCTCTTATATCCTCTTCTCATGCAAATTTGAGTCCCAACTGACCATGTCATTGTCCTGATCAAAAAACAAACAAACCACCACAGAGGTGTTTTAAGAAAGTAGTTTTCAGGGGGACTGAGTATATTTCATGAAAAAATGGGCATGTTGTGCATCTTATTGCTTATCCCTTGTTAGTGGGTCACAATTAGTATTTTTCTTCTCTCAGAAATCAAACCCTTTCCAAGACTCATTGTAAACAGAAAACAGAACTTTCAAACTATTTTTTTTCCTATGAATTTTCATGACGAAGCTGAAATGCGCACCCAGGAAAGCTGGAAAAATAACTTGAAATATCAGTATATAGCAGAAAAATACAACGGCAGAGCAATTTCAGTCACTGAGCTGTTAAATCTGGTTTTAGTAGGTATACTTCTGAAAAGGTAGCCAACTAAGCTGCAGAATCTGCCAGAAACACCCCTGCACATTGAGAATGGGATGTGCGTAAATAGGAAGATGTGAAAGAGGGCAGGAGAGTTAGCGCTCTGCAGCTCTGGGAACGGTGCTGCTACTAAAGCTTTTGTTCAGGCTGTATAACGACGCGATATTCTGCCAAACAATGCAAGTTAAATTTTTGGTTGGCTGAACTGGAAATGTCCTACAAAGGACTGAACCAAAATTAAAATTACTTGAAGTTTGAACTCAACACAATTTGTGGTATTCAGAATCAGCAGTTAGGCATTTGGTGAACATTGCAAAAAACACGGGTTCTGTTCAGATCGAACAAAGAATATATAATGTAAAAATGATATTATGTATATCCTGAAATGTTAGGAAATGACCATGATCTAAACAGCTGTGTAAACCAGCCTTCGTGTGTACGTGTTTGTGTACCATCACGGGCAGCTGGAAGGTTGGTGGTATCACCATTGGGAGCAGCAGCTCCCACCTCCATGGCAAGTTGAGGATCACCGTTTGCAAGTCACAGTTGTGAGCTACATCACAGTCACTTTGCACTTTGCATTAGCATCGTTTTATACTTACGATGCAGGTGCTGAAAAAAGGTAGCAATGTTGGGAGTGAGTATGGCTGCTCAGGTGAATGTGAATTGTAGGTTCCTTGTCCTGCTTGTGCCCACTCACGTCCAGACTGTTGACTTTGGAAAGGTTAAAACAGCCATGTAAGAGGTTTCAACTTCAGCAAGTGTTAGGAGAAGTTACTTCAGCCAAACTTTAGTCAGACGCTCCCCAGCCTGCAGGCCAAATGGGTTTTGTACTTGAAACACTGAATCATATCCACGTGAGAAGAGACACTTGTAGTGAAACTGCTCTTCAGAGAGGACACTTGGTCTGTAGTGCAGTGATGGGGAGCGTAACGAAAGACAATGCCTGCATCATCTCCTTAGGGATGGTGTACCCTCTTGTGTTACATTACAGCACCAACGTAACTATGGTTTTGACCGACTTCTTTATCACAAAACTGACTGCACTGGGTGTTGTCCTTAAACTCTGGCTTCTGAAATCATAATACCATCTGACAGCTATCAGATTTTCTTTTCAAAGCATGGCTGTAATTCTCATCGGTTCCAAAGAGAAAGCAGGAAGACGGCACAAGGACCCATATTTTTGGTTAAAACAAGCAAAGGTGATATTTCAAGCCTACAATAATATTGAGAAATCTGCGTAATGATGTTGAGTGTTTATTATCAGCACTATTAAGCATTGCAAAAAGAACAATGGCATGGCTCTAAAGCCATGCTCTTTTGGGTGTATGATACAGCCAGAAACCTTGTTCTATTCTTTAGTAGGTTTTCCTTGCTAGGGAATGGTAAGAAAAATGTTGGAAAGTGTACCAATGTTGTTAGCAGTGTTTTACCAAGAATGCCAGTCCACCTGGACCCTGAATTTGGTCCAGTCTGCCAGTTTCTGTGTTCCCAAGATATAGAGGGAAAGGCACAAGGTTTTTTTCTGCATCCTCTTTCTGTAATCAGCAAAGTGTCAGCCAAACATTTCTAGCCTCCTCCAGGAAACATCCCTGATAAGTATAACATTTAGGCACTTAATGAGCAGGATTAATGCACATGCTTAAGCTTAAGGATATTTTTAAGTGCCATGCTTTGAATCTGAGCCCTAGACTAGATCATTAAAGGCAAACAGCAAACATTTATGAATTTCTGGACTCATATGTATAAACCATGTAATCTGCAGGCCTGGATTCTCTTGTGAGAGGTTAATTAACTTCCATCTTCTGTTGGTTTTGCTCATCCAAAGCAACGCTGCATCTTGTCTCCTTTTCTTCAACCCAGCACACCAGACACGATGAGCTAGAGCCAAACTGCAGCTGACCTGGAAGCTGGAGATCCGTTCTCCACATCACATGAGAACTGCCTCCACCTCTGTCTAAACTCTTGTACATATAGATGTAGGTGTTGTACAGTAAGGAAATAAATAATGTACAAGTAGGCTTATAAATGCAAAGAGTTGATGATTTAGGGCTGTTAGTACACGTTAGGGAAAACTATGAAAATTTACAAGAAACATTTACAAAAACGGTATCTGAGTTATATCAAGTGAATGTGTGTCATTTCTTTGCTTATGCCTTCATCTGCATTGTCACTTTAGATCATAAATGTTTCAAGATGCCACACACACAGTTTACTGGTATTCTCTCACTATTTCACTGAGTGCTTAACTTTTGGATATTTTTTCTGAAACACCAAAATGGGTGATTGCTTAAGAATCTCCGTTGCTGTTCTCAAGTAAAGCTCATTTCTCATTCTCCGTCATGAAATAAGGCTTGAAAACTTGAACTTTGAAGCAATGAACATCAGAAGAAAATAAACATAATTAGATATGTATTTTAATAATGTAATTATATGTCATTGTCTTATGAGAGTTTGAGGCAATTCAAAAAGTTGTATGTAAGTGGTTTTGATTCTTAGCACTGGTTTTTACAGCTTGACAACTGTAATTAATTTTTACATAATTTGGGAAAGATACTTTGCAGGCAAAGTAGCTGGTAAGAGTTAAGAGAAGAAATAAGGAGCCTGAAGTTTGCCCAGGAGCCCTTCAGTAGCTGGCAGAATTGACTTTATCACTTCATTGTTATGGCTAAATTTTAAAAGAAGCAATATCCTATATGTATGTCCATTATTATATAAAATTTATCATATTTCCATATGCATTTGATGTGTGGATATTTGTGTGTGTGTTGCTTATTACCAAATTTTGATTCTATTCCCTTTTTCTAATTTCTCACTTTGAGAATCATGTCTCGTTTTCTTTAAGTTTGGGGGATTTTGGTTGTCAGCTTCTCCTTTTTTCAGAATTCTAGCGTTTGTTTCTTTCCTTTCTTGACGTAAATGCTGCAGTCGCTTCAAGCAGTCCTTTGTGTGACTAAAAGAAATTAGCTAAATAGCACTGTTTAATTCATTTCAGGACCGCCTCTTTTTCGTCATGGAATATGTAAATGGAGGAGACCTAATGTTTCAAATCCAGCGCTCACGCAAATTTGACGAACCTCGATCCCGCTTTTATGCAGCAGAGGTCACATCAGCACTCATGTTTCTTCACCAACATGGCGTCATCTACAGGTACTCTTCTTGATCAAAAATAAAGTGTTCTTGAGGCTTGGGGCTGGTTTTGGCTGAAATCCTCTGTCTCTTAGCAACCAGATTTAGATTAGTTGTTTGTTCCAGTTTGCTTACCTAG
Source organism: Caloenas nicobarica (assembly GCF_036013445.1). Classification (NCBI taxonomy): domain Eukaryota; kingdom Metazoa; phylum Chordata; class Aves; order Columbiformes; family Columbidae; genus Caloenas; species Caloenas nicobarica. The sequence continues at coordinate 92,722,074 of NC_088247.1, read as the reverse complement.
AACTTTTTTTGGCTGTTTATCATTGAGAACGTTAACATTTGAATAGCCCCTGCAGCAGTCGCCAGCTGTGTGTGCCAGTTTTGTATTATAGTCCAAATAAAGTGGGTTTGAAAAAGCTTGGCACGGTGCGACCCAGAGGTGACCTTTCTGCAGATCAGCGCAATCTCTTCACTTTCCTCCCTGTGCCATAGATTTCCTCTGGGTTTCTAACTCCCCGCCGTTTCCTGAGTTTGTTTGTCCTACTTGTCTCCACTCTGATATAATCACGATGGTCGTTTGCAATCCTTTGCTTTTGCCCCTTCCTCTTGACTGTTTGGGTGAAGGCTCAGTCACCAGCAGGAAGGGGCTCTTTGCAGACAATTTCGATGTGCTTGCAACTGCCCCACATCTACCCGAACCTCTGCCCCCCCCCACCCCAGACCTCTGATCTTCAGCACCTGTGCACACACACAAAAATGCATATAGTTGCGCTATGGTGAAGAACAGGTTTAGGGATAAACTTCAGTATTGAAAGGAATCACTTTGAAAATTTTCACCCTGATGTCAATGTGTTTAGTAAGTCTTTTATCTCATCATTTCACCCTTCCTCTCTCTTTTTATTTGTTTTTAGCAGCCTGTCATTGCTTGTGATAAATGCAGACTTTCACAAGCAGATTGCTTTACCAGCTTTGTGACACAGGTCTGCCATGTCTACAAAAAATTCTGAGATCTGTGGCTCTAATTGCATTTTGATATTCTCTTGAGAGTCTCACCCTCTTTCAGATTATCAGTTTTGATTTGGCATAGTCATCTCAGGGACAGGCAGTCTCAGATTTCAAGATGAGGATGTGGAATTAGTCACATCCCTGGATTCATATTAAGGCTGTTCTCAAGAGTACTAGAAATTGAAAGAAGTGAATTATAAATGTCTAGTAACCAGGACTGAGTGGTAACTTCCATCAGAGGCCACTGGCTTTCCCACCAACCGGGATCCAAAGGGAAACTTCTCAGAGAAGAAGTCTCCTCTCCAGAGACATCAGAAACAGCAGGACATCGCATATTCTAAGGAAAACAAATCTCTCTGAAAGTGGTCTTTCAGTCAAACTTTTTTTCTAGCTGCAGCCCTTAATCTCCATCTTTCGTGAACACTGGTAAGATGTTTGCATACTGGGTTGGTCTTTCGGCCCTACCACTTTGCATGGGTTTGTTTTCAAGTGCTGAAGATCCAAAACTTTTCTTACCTTTGCTGCCCATATCACATTTCCTGTTGGTTGTCCGCATTTTTTTCCAAAGCTATGTGTTTGTACATTTACATAGTAAGAATGTGGCAACTTCAGAATTTACAAGTATCTATCATAAGGGAAGCAGACAAGATTGGTACTTCAAAAAGTGAAGGATTTTGAGGATTTGTTTCCACAAAAATACTTCAGCTAATTTCTTCTTCCTGAAAACTGGAGTTTAGACACTTCATAATTAGCGGTCAGTTTAGTGATTTCTGTGAACCAGCAAAAAAGAATTGGTAAAATTACTTTCCCCCTTCTTTATATGAGTGTGCATTCATTCTCCAGCTCCCTGTTCCCATCCTTCAGCACACATCCCTTTTTTTCTCCTCTTTTCTATTGTCTTATACGTAGCTTCTACTGTGTGTTGATTCCTAGCTGCATTGAATCACTTTGTGTGCCTGCGTTCTTTCTGTGACTTTTTATCATCAAAATGCTTCAATCCCAAGAGAAATGTCATTCCAATGAGACAATGCTTTGTAATTTAAAATTTGCAAGATAATTCGCAACTTCTGATTCAGACTATGCTGACATGTCTTTGGCGTGCTACAGTAAAACACTAAAATTGTAAATGGCATGTTACATTGGGTATATTATCAGAAGAGACAAAAGAAGAGAAATAACACGAGTTGTAGGATGAAGGCAGAAACTGAAAAAAAGCAACAGGAAGAACATTAGGAACAGATGTAGTTGTGACACAGGCTTTTGGATCTGGGTGTAGTTAGGTCTGTAAGAATAACTCATTTTCCCAACCAGGGAATACTAGAGTTTCAACAATTCAAAAAATGAATATCCCAGTTACTCTATAAAATACAAGTAGAAGGAAGAAGTTAAAGATTACCTTAAAAGAATGAATCATAAAAAAATGTCACAGTTCATTCATAGTGTGTGTGTCCCTGGGAGAATGCATTTGTTGATGTCACACATAAGTTAGAATATTTGTCTTGCACAGAACAGTTTCAGCCTGATTATTCAGTACCTCTCTGCATCTTTTATTACAATGTTAAAAACTCATTGGGATCAAGTCACTCCTTTACATCTCCAAACCTCTTATTAACTGGCAAACAAGGAAAGGAAAGCAGGGGAGGAGGGGAAAAAAAAAAAAAGAAGAAACCTACAGTCCTGAATAACTACTAGTCATGACTACCTAACATGCCGTCAGATATTTTAATAAAGAATACTTGTCTTCTGTGTAATTATATCTCTAGAAAAAACACCGTGGTGTGAAATTAATGGTTACTCTCCAAAGTGGGGAATGCTGCTTGTGTGGGCAACACTTCAAGGAAAGTGGGGAATATATAAATAAACTAAGATGGAAATGCAGGTTTCAAAATAGCTGCTATACCTTCTGATCTTTTTTCAGCCATGTATGTGGAAGTGTTGGTTTGGAGCTAAACATAGTTGTATTTTTGGAAGTAAATAACTAGTTTTAGCTCATGCTTTGGCTTGTTGGTTAGATTTTTAGAAAGTGCTATGATGATACTAAATGATCATCTTTTATAATAACTAGTTTATCCTTATTTCCCCTGAAGTTCAAAGAGAAACCTAGCTCCCTGTTTGGCAATAGAAATTATTCTCTAAATTCACATCTTTGCAATTGGCCCAACAGTTGCTCCCAGACTTGTCCAATTTTCTGTATGCTCGCTGGAATTACATACCTTCCTTTTGTTTGTTGAGTTTATGTTTGAAACCAAGATGAACCCACAATTTTTATATATAAAGATGCCGGTGTTAATAAATGCATAAACTTTAGGATAATTTTCAGTGTGGCATTTTTAAGGGTGTAATGTTATTGTTGTTGTGTCAAAAACACCTCAACAACTTAATAAAAATATTTGCATTATCCTTGCCACCTTCCCTCTCATCTGGCATTCAGCTATTCAGGCACTTGTCAAGCTGGGGCCTGATAATACAAGTAGAGTCAGTCAGACTCTAGAGAAGTTTCAATTGCAGTTTCTGGCAGTTGTTGTTGTTTGTGTTATGCAATTGCATCACTTTGAAAAAATGTATCCAAGCTTCAGGAATTAAGGGCTAGACTATGAATCTTGTTTTGCCTGTGAGCTGAACTGGACTTCAAACTCGGTGGTGAAAGGTTGTGGACTGTGTTCACTGTCACCTGTCCCTGGAGTCTGGTATATTTAAAGTCCGTCATCATCAGCTTAATAGATATTCTCATGTAGGGAAGATGCAACAAATGGGGTGTTAAGAAACTGCCAGTTCTGTGCTCACCTCTTGTACTGAGTTTCAGCATTCCTGTGCACTTCCCACAGATATATGTGAATGTTATATGTTCTTATTTCACCAGTAGCTGTTGGGCTGAGGACAGGAGTACCCGGGTGGGCATCTCTGGCTCTCGTTGTAGGAGTTCAAGTGAGGTGACACAAGTGGCTCGCTCTGGCCTGAAATACATACAAAGAACTGTTGCCTCCCCAGGCAGGGACATCAGCAATGGAATGGAGTAACACTTCATTAACATAAATGCCAGTGTCGCCAGTTCATATTTGTTTTAGAGAATAACTGTGTGATTTACAAACCTTGTTACAGTGAAGACCTGAAGGGCCAGTAGTTGCATGTCGCCTGATCTCTGGTGTGCTCCAGACCATTCAAGTGATTAAAAGGATTGCTCTGAAACACAAGATAAGGAAACTGAATGTACACAATTTTGGTTCACCTGAGAGGATAAAAAAAAATGTCTGAAGCTGCTTTTGGTTAACTCATTCTTTTGGTTTTGAATGTAAGGTTTGTGAGATGTTGCCTTCAAATCGTACAGCACATGGTCACGGGGGAGTCCTCGTTCGTAGCTGTGGTTATCACGTTCCTCAGCCATATGAAGTAAAAATCCAGCCTGTAACTTGCTGCAGCTTTCTGAGGCTCTGTGCACTCTGTAATTAGAAAGTTGGTTGTGATGAAGGATATATTAACACTGAATTGAGGAGAATGCGAATATAAATATACCGATGCCAATCCCTGAATACCCTCGGGCTTTTTCCATACACAAATACCCTAAAAACTTGTTTTAACATTAACTGAATTTTTTCCTTGGATTATCAGTTTTCCCAGCATTCCCATTTATCAGGGTAACACACACCAGTGTTTCAGAAAGAAGAACTACCTAAAATTAAAAGCACTTTCATTAGTGTGTTTTTATGTGAAATAAGAATATTTAGAAAGTCTGACTTCACTGGTGGTTGTATGATTCAGTGCAACCTTGGCGGAGTAGCGAGGAGTTATATTTACACTGATTAAAATGTTGCATGGTCAGTGGTTAACATGTTAAAAGTCATAATTCTCCCAAGTTTCCTTACTGTGTTATTTCTGAGTGGCAGAAGCCAAATAAAATTCCCCTCCTCCCCCTTTTTTGTTTTTGGCTTTTTAAAATACAAAGCCAGACATGGAGCATTTTTGGTTTAAATTTGGTTTTAAGTATGTAAAGATCATCTTATTGCAACTCTAAACAGTTAAAGGTTAAATTGCTGCCTGAGCTGTGGTCCATGAGGGAGGGCAAGAAAGACCTTGTACCCTCAGACATCATATTCAGCCCTAAGCATGGGAATTTCCTGAACTCAAGCCCTTCTCCACATAAACTGCCTGTTGCAGAGTCTGCTGTGGAGAAGTTACAGTTTGTTCCTGTGAGCAACAAGCTATTTCCATCACCTTCAGTAAAAGCAGGGAGCAAGGAGGGAACTGTGCTGCTGGGTGTGTGTCCGAGTCCCAGCATCTCTAGGGACGGCTGTCCAAGCCACACCACCGACCAGTGCTCCCTGCAGTCTGCATCCTGGGCCGCATCCGTGCTCTGCTCTGCCTGGTCTAGTTTCCAAAACTAAGCATGAGCTCCGACGGGATTTTAGTCGGTGGCCTCCTGCCCTCTTTTCACATTTTCTTGCTGGATCTAGGCAGGCCAGCAGTCATGAAACCCATAAATAAGCAGGATATCTTCCCCGCAGGAAAAGGCAGCGGTGGGCCGGGGTGGAGAGGAGCAGGGCTGAGGGAGATGAGAAGCAGGAAGAAGGGTTGGTTCCCAGGCTTCTGGCATTCAGACCGAGGGAGTCCACCCTGCCATCTGCCCAGCTTATGTATTGTGCTGAAGGCTGCTGTCGCATAGGAGAGCCTTTGACAAGGTTTCCAGCTGTGGAAGGATGAGTAAAGGCTGTGGGAATAGGATATGAACCACGCGGTCTTGCCAACAGAGGAATGCTTTCTAAATTTCTCCTGGGTTTGGAACATAAGTCCTCAGTTGGCTCTTGCATGGAAGTTGGGTATGCGAAGGAGCAGTGCCGGGCAGTTAATATTTAGAAGGATAGAGCAGCACCATTGACCTCATGTCGGGTATGACAAGGTACTTCCAGGGGGAGTTCCCGGTAGCGAGGTCAGCATTGTTTTTTTGCCACATGTTTATTTGGTGCAAGATTTTCTTGTTTAATGACCATTTGTATAGTGCTGTATTGTGTAAACGAAGCTATGACCTTTACCTTCCGATAACAGTATAGGAGTGAGTTAATGTTAAATGAGAGAGGGCAGGGAGTGGGAATCTGCCAGGGTTAATGCCAAGTTTACATTCCTGCGAGGGCAGCCATGTTCCGGTACGCTCAGTAGAAAGGGCAGCAGTGCTTCTCAACAGATAATAGCAGCGACATGTTACAGAGCGTATTTGTATTTATTTCTGGGTGAATGTTGGAGATTTTAGATGACTGATGTTTGTGCTTTTATTTTATAACAGGAAGAAATGTGTGTTATCTTTCTGCATTTGATAAGAAGATTTTAGCTGAGGGAAACATACACAAAATTAAAATCCCCTAGAGCTGCAGCACATGTAAAATTGAAATGTACTGACACAAGACAATCCCTGTCGTTTTTCTAAAATGCCGAGACACAGCTTTGTTTCTACAGAAACACGTACACCAGTTCCAAACAAAATCATTATCTTCAAACAATTTCTGACAGAACAGAATGTTACGTGTTTCATAGTGCATTAAAACTCTGATGGTGCTTTGTAGATGTAATTTTGCTGCTAACAGACAAAGGTTAGGACTAAATTTTGCTGTGCCCTTCAGTCATATTTGTCTTCCAAGAATGGAAAATGTTTCCATAACTCAGTTGCAGTGGTGTCGAAACTATGTCACATTACGGCGGAGGCTTTGCCTTTTTGCATGCTATTGAGTGCATCTGCTGAAGTTTCATAGTCATACAAAGTGTGCTCGGCAGACGTGGTTCGGGGGTGATAGGCATTTCACAAAGATTTTGTTGTGCTCTTGAGGTGCAGCAGAGAAGTTGGACAGTAATGCGAAACAATAGATGAAAGCATGGAAGGAACTCTATTTAGTGTTTTTAAAATGATACTCAAAATACTAAACAACCTTAAAAGAAAATTTGCATGATGCACTTTGGTAAAGACATTTGCATGCAAGTTTTTTCCATCTTTTGGCCAGAACCTTGCTATTTTTGGCTCAAGGTTTGCATTTATTCTCTTTGCCTCCTCTCACCGCCCTTCACTTTATCCACCTCGTCATTATAAAAGGGCTTATCACTTAGACGCTGCTCCAGCAAACATTTCTGCGTGAAGATCAGTGTACTCATAGGCTGATTTTGATTCAATGAGATTATTCATATGCATGACGTGTGCAGCTTCCCACATGATTTGGGACCTTGCTTTGACTTTTCAGATTGAAGATGTGTTTATTTTAAAATATAAAATCCTATCATTTGAGAATGCACTGTTATAAAAACCCATGTTGTTTTGCTTACCGTTGCAAAAGGCTGTGGAAAATGAGAATTTAGCCGATCTGAAAGCCAACATAACTGAGTTATCGCTGAAACTTCTGAAAACTTTCAAAACGTCTGTTTAGCTGACAGCTTTTACTCAGAAGTAAGAAAACAGAAATAATATTGTTCACCAAGAGGTTAACTGAAGTGGCCTAATGAACTAAAATGGAGAAAATACAGCCAGTAAGAACCCCAGCATTCTGGGGAGTGCATCAAAGTCTCTGCTGCTACCAGAATAAACAGTGGGAGGATTACATCAGAAGGACCTTGGACGGACTAGGTGCAGCCTAACCAGGGGAATCTGAAAGTGGAACAAAAGGGATCAGGTGGCTGTGACTGTGCTGCAAATGAGCAGAAAGGTGAGGAGTAACAAGGCCAGAGTGGTAACGAGTCACTCAGCTTACCATCTTGTGTCAGAAATGCTGCCTGCCCCTCTCCTTGGCTGCCAGAGTTTCACAGAGTCCAAACAAGGAGTTGCCCAGAGCAGCGGACAGTGGCAGAAATACAGTGTCTTCATCATCTCAGCAGCACTGGGTACGTCTGGAGGAGGCAGATGTGGAGCGGGGCTAAGTAGGAACGGCAGTGAGGCCAAGGCCAGCTTTTACTGAGGATGGGAGTTTGCGTGGTTTCTGCACTGCGATACACCCAGGGGTGGATGGCACCAGGGAGAGACACTCTCCTACCACGGCCAAATTGAATTTTGACCCTCCAAGACCACGTATGTTGGGATTGTAATGTATCAGATTGAAAAAAAATTCCTACGGCAACATCCAGTTTATGAGGAGAAGCCCAAGCAGCACTTCTCACGATGTAAACACCAGATGGGTCTTCATTTCTTGCCTCCTGCTTTCAGAATTTGTTTCCAGTAGTTAGTCTTGCGAAACAGCAGAGAGAGGAAAAAAAAATAAAGGGGAGAGGCCAGAAATAATGCCAATACTTACAAAGATATACTTTTTCCTGCAGACTTTTATTTCCTTCTGCTGATGTATGAAAGTCTCAGAAAATAATGCTCTTCAAAGCATATCAAATGCAAATAGTACACGTGGTTGTGTATAATTTTTTAATGTAGATTTGACAGTGGCAGCTGTAAAAGTATTTTTCACAAAGTATTCCAGTCTCGGGGCATGTGATTGCCCTGTCAAGGGGAAGGAAGGATGGGGTGGCTTTAACAGTAAATAGCCAATATAGCAGCTGGAACGTGTGCACCTTGGTGTGAAACTGCATAACATAGAAGCAGTGCCCCCCCCAAAAAAGCCCAAAGACAGCTAGGTCACTAATAACCTGAGCTGAGGAACATCATGTGTTCGAAATGTGGAATATTGAGGGTAAAATTAAGTAGTAACAAATAAACATTATAGCACTTCAGTAGGTATTTACTTGATTTATTATAGTGTTTCCAAGGGAGATCCTATGGTCTATTAACACACATTGAAAAAGATGCCTAAATATATTCTAACACAAATAATGAGTCAGATGGATTGCTATGGTCAATTAAGTGGGTAATGGATATTTAAAAGCTTCCAAGCATCAATAAATCTGAAACAGCTCTAAAGGAGTACTTGTATAACAAAAATAATACGCACTTTAGAAATTGCCTGAGTACATACTCACCTAAACTTAACTACCAGTAAGAGGACAGCAAGTGTTTATGGTACTGTATACTGAGGGCATAAAAAGGCATACCAAATGTGTGGCAGTTCATTTGTTGATAATTTGTAATAGGTCCAATGGGGCCAGTGCAGTTTATTATGCTACATAACCACGACAGAGAGGCCCTGAGTCTCATTTATGCAAAAGCCTTTAAATACCTGATAGCAGAAAATTATGCTGAGATTGTGAAGGGGGAAAGTTGCCTGAGCAGCGTCCTGCTTGGCAGGAGGCTGAAGGCAGTCCTTTGCAAGCTGGTTGAAGCTGCCTCTGCCAAAACCCTCTGAGCCGGTTTCCACAGATGGTGAGGGAGAGATACCCATAGCAGAGGTGGAAAACCCTTTGGACAACACTGGAGTTTAGTCAGGTTCTCTTTTCACCTTTGTAAAACTCATGAAAGGAAAAAGAGGGGATCTTCTGTCAGCCTTCACGAGATCAGAGTGAGCGATGTGTTTGCACACACAGTAGAACAAAGTTCTGGTTTTCTGTGGGTGACCCAAGAGGAAAATGATTTAGCTAAGATTTTTAAAACATCTGCAGATTGGGTAGAAGTTGTTCTGTCCGTGAGCAAAAGGGTCAGAAGAAATTTTGAAAGAGCATCCTGGAAATTTTCTGTGTAGTAATAACAACAGATTAACTGATATTAGTGAGTTATAGCTTATAAAGCCATAGATAAATCAGTGACAAATCTGGTATAAGTCATTGCCTCTTGGGCCAAGCTAATTGTCTGTAGAAACCCAATCTGAAAGACTTTTAGGCTAAAATCTCAAAATCCTGCCATAGAAAATGTTTTATTTTTTCACGCCTTATTTAATGAGTTCCATTTAAAAAGCAGTCAAACACAGTTATGTTTGCATAATTATAGTGATGATGGCATGGGTGTATGAAAGAAAGTGGAAGGTGTGATGGCTGGGGCAGGGCGGGCAGTAAAGTGTTGAACTGTATCAATCCTAACAGAGTACTTTATGTCATCATTCCAAGTCTCAATCCGGTTTGAGAACCACACTATCGTACCCCTTAATATTTCATTTGCTATACTATCAAGTCTTAACACAATGCTGCAGATCGGCTACAGAGGCTCTAAACTGATATCCACATTTGTTTCAGGGTTGGGCAATGTTGAGTTTAATACATGGTATACACGTCTTTGGGATATAGCACAGCTTCTGCAGCTTTTCTCCTATTTTGTTTTACAGTGTTTTGATAATCTTTCTCAGAGACACATTTGTTCGCATATTTTTACGTGGAATTCAGAATGTGATTATAACATGACATGGGTGTATAGAGGTTGCTATCTGGTGTATAAGACACTGGTTCCTTAAAAATCACAATTCTCACTTACAGTAAAAGCTCTTTCTGACACCAGAAGAGCAAAGCAATTTTACAATGGAATTAAATTGTACTCAGTCTGCTCAGTTTAGTGCTGTCAGAAGGCTGCAAAGAGACCTTTTTGAACATTATAATTTAATGAAACTTTATGTAAAATAGTTCTTCTGTAAGCTGTATAATTAGGTTTCTTGCAAGTCTTTGCCCACGTAACTATCTGGGAATTTTATAAGATAATTTCTGATCTTGTCAGAGCATAGAGTCTGATTATCAGGGCCCTCAAGAGAGACCTAGTGGCTGGGCACGTAGGAATTACAAAGGTAATTCTTCAGGGTCAAAGTAACTTTTTTTTTTTTTAATGTTGACAAAATTGTTTTAAGAACAGCCCACTTTGGTCAATAGTTTACATTTAGAATCCTACCGAAGTCAGTATTTACATGCAGTGACTAGCCAGGAAGTACCAAATGGTAGAGATTAAAATAATGTCTTAGTCTCCCGAATCTTGTATTCAGAATTGCCTCTCTTTTCTTCATTTGGGCTGGACTATTAGGCTCTTCTCTGTAGCCTCTCTGTCTTTACAGCCGAAGGTAAATTGGTAATAGTGCTCTTTGCCAACTTTGATGTTGGCAGAAGTGAATACACTGTAAATTTCCTAAGTCGTGCCGTGTTTTATTTCATGTGAGTAACCCATGAGTCATCTTTCCATAGCATTCATATTAATTAAAAATAGTGGGGTGCTTTGTATAAGTAGATTTTAAGTGATAATATTAGACACTGGCACTACAGCAGAAGTGGTGTTCCGGAGCATGTGTTTTCTGGGGGAGGCTGCAGGAGCTGCATTTGAAACAATGCTGGAGCCGAAACTTCCTGCACAAGAAAAGTTTCTCTAGGAATGTTTGTGCAGCTTTCAGGCAGAGCTAGGGGGGTGCAAGGAATTTGATTTTGTTACACAATCATAATTTTAAAAGAGTATCTTGTAAAATGCAGTTCTCTGTATTAGCATATATAGCCCTTTTTAATTATGTATCGAAGCAAGGTTTGGAGTTGGAACCATCAGTACAAAGCCCAGACCTCTATGAAGTCTCTCTGGAAGCAGCATTAGGACTTTATTTTATGTACAGATCAATATAGATGGGCAAGCATCTCCCATTTTTTCAGGCATCTTCTTTGTATTTTACAGACAAACAGTAGAGGTTCTTCTTAAGTTTTCCAGAATCCCTCCACTGCTGTCAAACAAAATAGAAAATGGTTAACTCTACAGAATTTTGAAACAGACAAATCTATCTGTATAGCAAAATGTTTTTAGAAGCTAAAGAAAACGAAATAGACTTAACTCACTGTTTTTACAATAATTTCTCCAGAAATCTGTTGAACTGTTATTGACTGCTGTTGTTTTGATCCTTGATAAATACAGCAGGGTTGGAAAAGATTTTAAATTGAGAGCCTAGATACCCTTCCCAAATTCAGACCACATGACTGTGTACAAACATGTTTAGCCATGTGAGCTATGCTACTGAAATCAGAAGCAGAAATTATTAAAATCGATCTACTAGTGATAACCATTTTGTTGGAAGCAACATTCTTGATGAGTTACCTCATTTCATTTATGCTGTATAATTTATGTAATCCATTCTGCGTAATATTACGTGCACCAATCTGTGGAAAGGCTTTCCATAAAAAGACCCCGGAGGTTGAACTGAGACCAAAGTGAGGTTGGAAAAAAATCAGTGTCTGTGCAAAAGTTCACTGCAGAGTTGTTGGGATTTTTTTCTGACTAAGAAAGCATTTTTCACCATGGAAACATGATATGGAGCTTTACCAGGAGTCTGCTTACTGCTGGGAGCTGCGTTTGTTCCCTGCTAAGGACACCCTTGGGAGCATAGGAAAGAGAACTCTGATAAATTTGTTTCTTCTGTGAAAGAAACACTGTATGTAAAAACTTTCAGCAACCCTTCTCTTTTACAGTTTCTGGGCATCACAAAGCTGCAGAGAGCCTTGGCTAGTATAGAAAAGGCACTGAAATGTAAGCTCATGCTGGTGCATCAATGGCTCGCTCAGGATGTGCTCCCAATCACCTGGGTTTGGCCATTTTATTGTATGCCCTATGTTGTGGTTGCCAGACTAAGATTTTTTTTTTAAAGCATCTTCTTTAAAAGTCTACAGTGTGTATAGAGTTTACTCAAAGAAATGAAGGAAAAAGAGATCAATTCAAATTATGAAGTAGGTCCCCACCATTGCCACATTTTCATTTTTGCCCCGAATCTAATAGTGGTTCTGTCTGTTCCTAACAGAAGCACAAAATAAGCATTATTGAGGATGTAAAAGATTTGTGCTACCTTTTACAAGCAGACTGTAATATTTTAAGAGCTCATCTTCACTATGCGTTGTCATCTTTCATTATGGTGAAGGTCTGGTCCCTTGGCTGAAAAATCAGGATTTATGTGAGTGTCATTCGTTTTCTTTTGATAAACAACTTCAGCTGAATTAAAAAGAGAACTTTTCTAAAGTCCCAAAGCTAGAAAAGTGGTGCAGAGCAAAGAAGAACAGGACCTAAGCTGAGCTTTGGAGCCTCCACTGTGTGCACCTGTGTTCAGTAGGCAGACAAAAAGACGTCATGATGAGTTGGCTTTCAGCCTTGTCAACAGTGTTCAGGCAGGCTGGTCTTCTCCTTTAGGTGACAGAACTGGATTTTCGTAGTAGCTGCTGGGAAAACATGGCAAGCTTTTCCCTTCTTCATCGAGTCAACAACATGCTTGGAACTGGTCATTCCTGAGGGAGCTGTCAACATTTGTATTACATTAACAAGTAAAAGAATGTCTTTTAGCATTCATGGAGGAAAAAAAATGCTTTCTCTAGAAAAGGAATAGAGTCAGAGCACAGGACAGGGATGCTAGATACCTTAAAATAGTTTGTATTTAGTGTAACAGCCAGATGACAATATACAGGATTGGATCAAATTAACCTATGCTATAGTAGCTTTGACTTTTGCTTAATAGTCCTTTCAAAACTTGTACTTGATCTTGATAGGCAGCATGACGGAAAATGATAGGCTTCCAACTGAGGGAAGCTTTTGGCCCAGTGTTACGATTGTAAATGAAAACCCATCTCCCCTGTTGGACTTATAGCATCCTAAAATAATACTGGTATTGTTATGCAGCGTGAGGTTGATTGACCTTTAGGCTGAGGGAAGTGTAAGGCTAATAAGTTAAATGCCATTGAAAACAACTATCTAAATCATAAATTCAAAATGACCTGGATTATGCATCTATGATTTAAGTAACAAAATTGGAGATGTGGGATGAGATCCAGGACTAAACATCTGAAAGAGAGAGACTAAAATAGTCAACTTTAGTTGATTGAAGATATTCTGATCCTTTTTTTCTCTGGTGTCTTGACCTTACTAAAGTTCACTTAGTATGTAATGGAAAAAACAACTGGTTTGATAGCAAAATACAGGAAATAGCTTCAATCATGGCTGATTACAGTAGCAGCTTTTCTTCTGTTGTTTTTATTTTTTTAGAATGCTCTTTCTATGTGCCTAAAACAATGTAGAATAATAATGCTTTGGAGCCCTTGATTTGCTATGCCCAACTAGAGCAATTAAACATTTGGCTTTTTGATGGATATGCGTCTTGGGAGTTTTTGCATACAGAACAGTGCCATATGACATAAGTGAGAAAAATTGAGTATTACAGTGCATAACTTCAAAGCCTAGTAAACTCTGTGTGTGTGTGCGGCAATTCCACCATGAGTAACAAGACAAATGAACGCAGGTCTGTTTTTAAAAAAATTCCCTTTGTTTGACCTTTACAACTAATTTGAATGAAATCTCTAGCTGGAAGATATGAATTACATTAATATACACAAAGGCTCAGATTCATCTCACCTAACTTTAGGAATGCAAGTGAAGCTCCCGAGTCAGTATCCTGCTTGTGTATTTACAGTCGGTGGAGAAGGGTAGGCTTCTTTAGGAAGCTGTGCAGCCCACATGTTCCATAAATCATCCGCTCAGAGATATCTGTGGAGATGACCATGAAGGAAGCCTGGGGCAAACTGTGATACCTCAAACCCTAATGTCTGGTGGGATAAATCTGGGTCTGAATCCTGGAAAATACAGGAAAGAAAATTACCATAAAACCAGAGAAAATGTTGCAGAGCTGTAGTTACTTACATGGTTAAGGTAATTTTTTTTTTAAAGGATAGAATTGTGGTTTATTACATTATAGGCTTCTATTCCATCTTTACTATTGTGTGTGTAAGGCAGTAACACAACCTTGTTGTGGATTATTAAGCGTTACAAGGCTTCGGTGCTGAGATAACTGAATGGGATCTTCTACAGAAATGCAAGATGCTACCTGGATAGGCGTGCATTTGTTAGCTGTATGTTTTTCTGTTCTTTGTGAGAGAGCTTCATTCAAAAATAGGAAAGAGAAGAAAGAATTTCAGTCTTTTCAGTTAGCCACAGACACTGTATGCCCCAAAACCAAGTACTCTTTTCTTTGCGTTTGCATAATTTGTATGCCATTGTTGTTCAAATGATACTGACTTTGTCATCCTACCTACTGAGGTCACTGAGAAAAAAAAAGAAACAACGAAAGAAAACATTGCTTTTTGTTTCCAAAGACAAACTTTTGAACAGATCCAAATTTAACTAGTGTATCTGCTGATAAATTTGCTTTCTAAGGTTATGGCAACATTTTTTCAGAATAGAGTTTTCAAAACTTGATCTGACAAGTTTTTCTAGCTTCACGCTATCCTCTTGCTGTCTTTCATCGAGTGGTTTTATCAAATAACAATTTAGTATTGTTTTGTTTAAAAGGATTATAGACATACATAGTAGGCACTTTCAGTTTGCGCTCCACCTAACCTATTGTTGTAATATTCAATCTTATTTTTATGTCATTTGAGATACATAAAAACAAGCATTGAACCTCACAGAGTGGAATACCGCAGCTTGAGTCAGCCCTTGGCTAAGCCTGGGGACCTCTATTGTCTTCAGTGGGATCACTGAGGTCTCAGTGAGGACAGGGTTTATCATATTACATATTTAGCAATAACATGGGCTTTGTAGCAGAGGCTGAAACAGTAAATATCGTTAGTGGCAGTACAGATTTCACTCTGTCATTCCCAGCCTGAATACATAGAGCCAGTTAGGAATTTTTCAGCTGAAGTCTTCAAGAAAAAAATGTTAGAAAATGCCTTTTTTTTTTTTTTTTTGGTATCCAAAGTGGAAATGGTGAGAAAGAAGGAAGAAAAAAGTGTTGGTAGCCTTAATGTCAGGGCAGTCACACGGGTGATGGGGACAAGGATGACCAGGCAGCTCAGCTGTGGCTCAGACGAGTCACTGTCCTGAGCACCGGGCCATCGGCTCTTCACACGCTACTTTCACAAAAAGCTTTGAACAGTCTGTGTTTTCACCCAGCATGAAACACAAATGGTTTGTAAAAATCTCAAGCTGCCTTACAAAATGAGAAAATAATTTGCTATCTAGTTTAGCTGCAAATTTCTGGGGCAGATCGCTTGTCCTGTACAAAAGGCCAGCTGCATTCGTGATGGTTCTTACTTGGTATAAAAATTGCAGGCCCGCTGGCCATGGCAAAATTGCCACTGGGATCCAACACAAAACTTGTCTAAATGAGGGCTTTGGCAGTAGGCTAAGTCAAGAAGCACAGTTGTAGCGCTGCATCCCACTCCTGCCTCAGGCTCGTGGAAAAATTGCTGCATTCCCAGGTAGGGGCTTGTAAACCCCTTTATAAACCCCTATAAAGCAGTGCAATGTGAATGTAAAAGGCAACCCTCTCTTGAAAAAGAAATAGAGATCGCTCCCCTCTATGCTTAGCCGATTTTTGAGAATCTTGCACATCATGCATATTTAAACTTCTACATATTTCACTTATCCTCACAAATAAAAATGTGGAAATAATAAGAAAAGCCACACAAAGGAAAGCTGTTAAGTACAATATATTTATTTGTCTGCACATTATTTTAAGGAAACTCAGCATAATAAGATAAGCAGATCAGGCACTGTAATGTCCTAAGCTGCTACCGACAATTGTAATAAAGTTATTGTCCAAGCCATTAAAAAGCCATATATAGAAATTATTTTACAGAAAATGTTTTTAGGCTGCCAGAAAAGTCATTGGTTTCCTTAAACTACTGGAAACTAATATTAAACCTTTGTTCAATACGTCATTAAGATCTCAGTAAATAGTTAGGGCTACATGATGAACACACGGCCTCCTTTTCCATCTCAGGACCTTGGTGACCTGAAAGTTTTCTCAATGGTAGACATTGCTGGAACGGGTGATGTTATATATATCGTGCAAGCCATACTTTTACCTGGTAGGGATTGGAGTTTACAGAGCCACAGATAGCAGTCACGTGTTTGTCTCCCTCTGATGTCCTTTGGCAGGTAGACAGCCAACTGCCTTCTGCTGCATCCCTCCTCCCATCTCTGCCACCCCATTAGTCCACAAGATATTTGTGCAAATGGCAGGGTGATGGGCTTTATGTTATACAAGGAAAGTAAATGTGTGTGTTTTTAGAGGTAAACGTGCCTGACAGAGGGAGTCACTATGGTCGCATTAATGTGTACTCTGCTATCTGAACTATCACTGTTTGCTTCAATGAATAATAGCTGTAGTATCTCAGCACTGGTGAGGCCCCACCTTGAATCCTCTGTTCGGTTTTGGGCCCCTCATCATAAGAAGGACATTGAGGTCCTGAAGAGAGTGCAGAGGAGGCGACGAAGTTGGTGAGGGGCCTGGAGCACAAGCGTGATGAGGAGCGGCTGCGGGAACTGGGGCTATTTAGCCTGGAGAAAAGGAGGGTGAGGAGAGACCTTATCACTGTCTACAACTACCTGAAAGGAGGTTGTAGCATGGAGGGTGTTGGTCTCTTCTCCCAAGTAGCAAATGACAGGATGAGAGGAAATGGCCTCAAGTTGCACCAGGAGAGGTTTAGATTGGATATTAGGAAAAAAATCTTCACAGAAAGGGTTGTCAGGCATTGGAACAGGCTGCCCAGGGAAGTGGTGGAGTCACCATCCCTGGAGGTGTTTAAAAGGTGTTTAGATGAGGTTCTTAGGGACATGGCTTAGTGCTAGAGTTAGGTTCTGGTTGGACTTGATGACCCTGAGGGTCTCTTCCAGCTGGAATGATTCTATGATCTCTGACTTTATTTGAAACCGACTCTGTGTGCTCTTAATTCATCTGCTGCTAGCCATCGTAAATCCTGATATACATCAGTATAAGGTGGATTCACTTTATTCCAAACTTGGCACTGATGAACAGTAGCTGTTTTGAAATCTGCGCAGCAGGTTTTTCTGTATATTGCTGAATATGGCTTTGCCTATTGTTTTTGTGATAACATCTTTATTCTTTGATAATATCAACTAATGTAACAGTGACAAAGAAAATGTGTATCATAAATCCAGTAATTACTTAAAGGGTCAACATGAAAGCAAAGCAGAGGAATTCCAAGACTTTCAGATAAACATAGGCAAGACTTCCTGAGATTTCCTACAACAAAAGCAGCAGAAGAACCATCTTTTTCTCACTATTAGTCTCTACTCAGGGTTTTCTGTCTTCCCTCCCTGCTAATAAAAACTGCCCTGCTGTCATGAATCCACTCATAAGCATGAACAGTCCAGCGTGTGTCCTATTTCTTACTCCGTGGATAAAGAAGGTCACATCAACTGGTAGAACCTGACACCCAATGATACTGATATTATTGCATCTTAATGCTTGGTAACATCAGAAAGTATAGGCTGCTTCTTTCGCATTCAGTTTTTCAGATGGGAAAAAAATTATATTATTAGTTTGTGTTTTCTTGGAAGTTACAATTTGGATTTTCCCGTTAATCTCTGATCTTTTGGGGTGAGGAGAAAGCCTTGCTGATGTGCTGTGACTAAAATACTTAAAGCAACAAAAGAGTCCCCTAGTGAAGTACAGTCCTAATATTAATATATATCTGTCCCATACTTCATGTATGGAAAGTAAGAATAAGTTGGTGAGAGCTAATCACTCAAGAAGCTAACATCAGAACATTAAAATTGTTGATGTTTCTTTTTGTTTCTGATCAGTTCCATATATAACTTCTTCTTGCTTAAACTGTAACCTAGTACATTAGTTATCAATGTTTTGAGGGCACCAATGTGTTTGAAGAACTGAGACAAAGATTTTAGTGAATTTATCAGTATTCCAGGAAATACCATTTCAGACAGTGTGACAATAATTAAATAGAAAAAAATATTTCATCTTACTCACTGAATATTGATATAATGAACATTTTGCCTTTGGTTATGAGTTTCAAGAACTGTAGTAATAAGACAGTGGTTCTGATGGTTTTCCGTGCTGTTGGGGGAAGCTTCCCTTTTACCCTCTGTGGTTTCTTCTGTGAACAGTTTGTCTATTTAAAGCCTGCAGAGAGGATGTGATTTTCCCATGTAGGGGAACAACGGCAATGATTTCAAATACACTATTGAAAGGGTTTATTGCAGCTGAAAGTCACCAGAAAAGTTTAGTATCTATGTTGCTTTTGGATCTTTCTTCTTCGGTGTTGTTGTATGGATGTTTAGTAAGGTACAGTCCTTCATCACACTTTCGCCCTATAAAGAAATATTCTCGCTTCCGACATTGTTATTTGTAGATAATAATTATTGTGGTTCATTCTGACGTTCACTGTGAAATGTATATGCTTTCTAGTTTTGTTGCTCATTCAGCAGTTACAGTAGAAGCAGATGCTGCAGAGGTATTTCATTGTAAAGTGATTGCTTAAACCAGCGCGGGATCATGTTTCTTAGCTACTTGATCTTGTACTTCAAATATGGATTTATTTAGCCACTAATGTTTACTGTGTTCAAAGGCTACCTTTAGTAATGTTTGGCAGACTTTCTGATTTTACTGGTCAAGACGCATCTTGACTGTTTAATTGCCTTACTTTCAACAAGAAAATTACCTGTTATCTAAATGACACGTGCGACACGTAGGGCCGCGCTCACAAGGTGGCTGTCTGCCTGACTACTGTTGGGAGTTAGACTTAGGAACCCAGTCCTGTGAAGGCCTCGTCCTCCGAGCATTCGTGGGAAGCCGGGGCAGTCCGTGTCTCGTGGCACTGGCGTGTGGAGGAAGGAATGTGCGTCAGGGAAGTTTTCTCGCAGGTTACCTGCCGTCCGCCCACTCTTCTGTTCCGACTTGCATAAACCTTGCTGTTATAATCCTGATTCTTTCTTGAGATTCTGCCAGTCATTCCAGCTTCTGAGGTGATTGCAGTGCTGGCGGGTATCCAGAAATAGAAACCGAGGCTTAAATTTCTGTTTAAGGTTGTCTGAGAAAGAAAAAAAGAATTTTTTTTTTTTTTTAAAAATTATGCAATTGACTGCTCAAGTCAACTGAACTGACTGTACAAAGTATCTTGGCAAACAAAGGAGAGAAATAGCTTAATGTAGCATTACTGTATTCGAACAATCTGGACATTTTCCTGGCTTAACTGGTTAGGTTGTTTGCAGTTGCATGTAATTACTCGGGTTATAGGAACTCTTTTTGTCAGGCACAGAGACTTTCTTAGTTCCTACAAAAAGAGAACAAAATGAGAAAAAGTAGAATTTAGTAGACCTTTGTCACTGAGCTATCTGATACTACATTATTTGGTATGCTCTGTTCTAGAGGTAGACAACTGGCACTAATACAAGGAACCGAATAAAAGACAGAATGTATCAGAATGGATCATTCTGTACAGACAATTAATTTACATTCGAGGGATTTATAGCTGTTTAATTTTTGAGATATAAGAGAGCTGTTCTGGGGAGATATAAGTCTTAAACTAGAACTTAGAAGTTTGGTTTGTTGTTTTTTTTTTCTTTTCAGTCAGACTGTTACTCTGGAAAGACAAGCTTCCTTGACAACTCTTTCTCTGTTACTTTGTCATTTGTTACTTCATCTTTGTTTTGCTTTATTTTTTTTTCCCTGTGAGGTGTTAAATAGCATGTTACCTATTCTCTTATATTTATTTAGTTAACTAAGATTGCTTTTTCCAACGTTGCATAGTTGGGGGCTTTGGGTGGGGTTGTTTGGTTGGTTGGGTTGGTTTGGTTTTGGTTTTGTTTGGGGGTTTTTTTGTGTTTGTTTGTTGGTTTATTGTTTTGCTTTTTTTTTTTTTTTTTTTTTTAATCTGGCAACTGCAGTTTAACAGAATGGCTTTGAATGGGTTTGATGCAAGCACCTTTATGGACCATGATAACCTTGCAGGCTAGCTATGAATTTGACTGGCAGACTCGGGGCTTACCTTTTAACCTCCCATCTGTACTTTAACACAAGTCATGCTGGTGTTGTTTTAGCCTCTTCCAAATTTCTTTTGAAACTTTGATGCACTTCATGATAACAAAAATGTACAGGTATTAAATTCCATTATTGCCTGAGTAATTAAGGTGATGTCATCAGTGCCTACAATAGGGTGGGTTTTGAAGAGGCTTAGAGACTTCACTGCTTTGTTTTGGCTTGGTGAAGGGGTTCCAGATGTTTTTCTTCTGTGAAGTAGCATTATAGTTTGGTAAATGGTAAGAAAGTTATATTGACGTGTGCTTTTACGGGTAGGCTTAAAATTTCAGTTGGTCTTTAAAGGTAGTCAAAAGTTAGTATTTAGGCTCTTCCTGTATTACTCTTTGCTCAGTTTGTTCATTCTCTTTTTCTACTCTCAAGTTATCTTTCTATTGCTAATTTGTGTGTGTTATACGAATCTTCAAGGAAATAAAAACAATGGTGAGTATCCTGTCCTTCTCCGTTATGTGGTGGCTTACTGTTAGTGTTTTATTACTGTTGAGATTTCTCGTAGGTTAGGAGTTTCTTGAGTTACTGATTATATCAGTAATATTCAATTCCATGAGGAGCATATGGATGGCATTAAAGGAAACTTAAACACTTTAAGGTCCTAACAGCTCCGTTGTGTCATCTGCCTGCACTGGGAAGTCCTGCTTCTGGGATCACAGTTAAGACAACATGTAAGGGTCTTCTGATGATCACTTAGCACTCTGAACCAAGTTGGATCCAGTTTTCTGAGCAGCCTCTTGAATTTCATCAGTTCCTACTATAATTATTTGTATTATGACCTTCTTCCTAACAGTCTGTTGTGATGGTGGCTGGAAGTGGTTCCTAGATTACATCAAATATGATTATACTTTGATTTCTTTATCTGAACATCTTGGCTTTTTACGATACAGCCTTTATTCTTCCTTAGATTAGGAACATGCAATGTATAACATTGCATATGGGAGGTTAAAAGCTACAGCTACAAGCTTGTTTCCTTCTCCCATCTGCAAAAGCCTTATCCTATTCTTGATCACATTCTACTTGATGATGTTATAGTCTTGTCTTAATGCAGGTCTTTTGATTGTAACACTTGTATTTCACTGAAAGAGCAGTTTTGGGAAGGCACGTGATTTTTTGAGTGGGTAGCTTTATTTTGTTTATTTTACTTCTTTGGGGAGCACAGAGCTGTTGGTATCTGTTTGCCCTTGCATGATGTTGGATAATTCTTGCAAATCACTTTCCAGGGATAAGAAGGGGTAGCTATTTGAAAGGTTAAATGGTTAGATGTACCAGATTGTGTTATAGCCAATTGGATCTTGGGTTGTTTAGGAACTCATAAAAAGGACGACCTTAAGGAATGATAAAATATGCAGTCTGCTCTAAGGGGCCTTACATGGGTGACCAGCTGAGAACCTAGAAGAGCCATGTAACTGATCTGGAGGTACCAAATTCTGGTGTACAGCATATTGGTTACAATGGACATTTGAGCAGCCAGTATATACTTCAGCTACATAAACCATATACAATAAAGCTAGTTTATGTGGGAGACAGTGAATTTACTGTTAGTGAGGTAAATCTGACTTTGTTTTGCCACGTCAGACTTCTTGTATATGCACAAACCACTTTGTAACATGTACACAGCACATGCGATATCTACATGCACAGTACATCATCCAGTGCTTCCAAGAAGTGTCTGACTTACTGGACAAATGTGCAGTGATTACGCAGACCTTGAGTAGTAAGCGCACGGTGTCCCAGAAATATCTGATATCTATGCTATCCTGTGTACATGTTTGAGAAATATATGTTAGATACAGATGGACCAGCACGTTCAAAAATTTTGAACAAATATTGAAAGAAAAAAAATAAAAAAGGAATTAAATCCACCTAGTGAAGCTGGGTTGATAGGGAGAAAAGAACATTTCTAGCAAAATCCCAGCATACTGTAGCCTTGAACATGTCCACAAAAACTCTTAACATAATGCAGCCCTGGAAGGGTTATTTAAACGTTTAAAGTGTATGAATGCTTCCACCATGCTACGGTGCCTGTGGTTCTAAGGTCTGGGGGCTGATAAGGAGATACTTCCCTGAAAAAAGTCCACAGAGAAAGGTGAAGAATTATCATACCTCAGTCAGGTGGAATTTGTTGGCATAAAGGATTTTTTTAACAAGACCTGTATCTTTTTGTAGGCTTTTGGGGTGAAATTTGTTTACAGAGGCTGGTGTGGGATTTTATTCCTCTGTCTGATTTAGAACTTGCCTACCCGCACTTTTTTTTTTCTCATTAATTCCACCTGTGGAAATTTCTCTAATTCTTCTAGGAAAAATGTTCTGATCAGAAAGTGTCCACACAGAATCACCTAAGGACGTGTGTTCTGCATTTGTTTCTCACTTCTCTATGAATTCATACATACAATGCATTCATTTATTGAGTGTTTTTAATACACAGCGGAGGTATCTCAAGCCTGGACAGAAGTCTGAAAATAAAATGCTCCATGCAATATGGGTGGTTTTGCCTCTGTTTTATGTTTATTTTATTATTCATAAATAATAAAATGTTTTTGATTGTGGGGCTTTATTCATGCAAGTGAGGGTTCTTTTCTGCATTGACATTCCAGATCCATTTATAGTTTAGTCCAAGGCAAGTGGCAGGTAAGTTAAATGGTACCTAGCATCCATTGTGTTGGAACAGGCGATAACCATCAATGGTATATTTAGAAAATGTGCAGGCGGCAAGACAGGAAAGGTGGATATCCCTTTCTCAACCTGTTTTTGACCTCACTCAATTTAATAACTGAAGAATTGTGTATTTTTGACACAAAGACATTTGAACAACAAGTGATCAGAGACAGCTGCTAAGATGTGGTGTTTAACAATAAATGCAAAATATTCCTGTGAGATTATTTTTGAGCAGGTTTAAACTGCAGAAAATAATACTCTTAAGACAAGCGCATTGTTATTTGTCCCTCTCATTGCAATCTGAACTTGGAATTCCTAGTATATATTAAGAATCCAATTCAAAATAATCCGAGTATGAACGTACCTATTAATTCAAAAATGGAGAATGGCTTCATTCGACATTGTCGACCTATTTCACATAGGCAGAATGTTAGATTTGTAACAAACGAATCTGATCTTTTCCAAACGTTCTGTCTTGAATACAGCTGTGCTTTCATGCAGCTAAAGAGAGCAAAGGCTCAGTCTTGCAAAATGCCTGTCATTGCCTATTTCCTTATTGCCTTTAACCAGCTCTGTTTAGTGACTGCTACCAACTTTGCATGCACACGCGTGAAGGATAGTTTCTCAGTGGTGTTTCTGAAACCATCTATTTGTCATGTTCTGCAGCTTATGATGAAATTCAAGAGCACGTGATCAAAGTTTGAGAGTTGATTTAATTTTGGGCCATTTTATTTCAGGGACCTGAAACTGGACAATATTCTTCTGGATGCAGAAGGCCACTGTAAACTGGCTGATTTTGGGATGTGCAAAGAAGGGATTCTGAATGGAGTGACCACCACAACCTTTTGTGGCACACCTGACTATATAGCTCCAGAGGTATTTTTTTAAACTACACTAAGAATTACAGATATTATCACTCATCAGACTGTTACATGTATAATTTTAGACACGTTTTACATGTAGATGAAAACAGTAGAACGTGCAGACTGTGTAGAAGATAGAGACTGTGCCACGGTTTTTCCTGGCTAATCTTGCAGGAATTGGTTACTCCGCTGCTCATAAGCAGTATTTCTTGTTGATAGGAGTGGCAAAGCTTGGTTTTCCTGTTATTTATTCTGCGAACTTAACTGTATTCTTGTCTATATGCTCATTTCTGACTCACCATCATTGTGAAGGCACTTAATAGTCTTTAAGGTGCTGGGTGCAACTAAGTACTGCCAGCACTGGCCTTCAGTAGTTACAAAAATTGTTTTGATTTTTCATGAGACTTAGAAGGGGATGTTCATATGGAAGAGGCCGCATGTTTGGTGTCATTTTGCCTAGGGTCTTTTTGGGAATATAATTTTTTTCCTTTCTTTAAAGTATCTGCATGAAAGAAATAATACTATGTTTGTGATACTTCTTACCATATGGATGAACAGAAAGTTCTTGGAACTCAATATATGAGTTCCAAGGAGTGCCCAGAACACTTGTAAAGTATGCTGTTGAAGAGCTTCGTTTTCTGTAATTACTGTCTAGAAAATGTAATATCCATTCAACTAATAATCAAGTTGGGATCCAGACCTCTGTATTCAAATGTTAAAACTCATTTCTGTTTTCATGTTAGGACTGCGTTTGGTTTTATGTTGGTCGTGATTCCCAAATACAGCACTAAGCTCACGCGGTTCACCACAAGGCTTCTGACTGTAACGCTAGTGCTGTTTATGGAGACAGTGGAGTTGTTGCCATTTCAACTCATTTTAAGGCAGTCAGCTTCACCTTGAACAGTCACCCACTCTCCTTTCCCCAGTCCCCTGTCACGCTGAAACGTTGCAGCCAAACTACAAACTTCCGTGGAGAGGAGCCAAGAATTCAACTTGCTCCTTGTACAACACTAGTTTTCTAACGCCAGGTACAGCGCAGTGAAACTCCATCATGCTAACCTGCTACTGCCCACTAAAGGTATTTGCTACAAGGTTGAGCTTGTGCCACATGAAAAACTGTAGCCAGTTTTTCTGAAAGCAGAGACAGCTAAAGTGAGTCCTGCTGCCACGGATGGTACATTTTTTTAATGCTGTAGAAAGATCTTGAACAAAAATGCTTTTGGCTTCCTTCAGCCCTACCTAAAGGACTAGAACAAGTCTCTCAGATGATTGCAGCATTACAAGCTGGTTCAGTTTGTTTTGTTCAAGATAGAGACAAGGAAATGTTTCACATTTTCCACCAGTCTGTTTTGTATCTGTGATCTTTTTTCCCCTATAGCGTGATCTGCCTTGAGCAGTTTGGAAGGATATACAGCTCTCTTGTTCATGAGCATGCTCTTTTGCCCAGGGGACTGATAAACTCAGTCAGTACTTCTGAGAATAACTATGCATTGACACTTAGCTGTGCAAGTGCAAACTGCATGGGCAAGAAACCATGCCTGCTGTTACCCAAATCAGTGTGGGATTTAGCCCAACTCTGGGGGAAAAGAAGGGGTATATCATGTTGAAACAGCAAATGTGCAGCCGAGAGTATTGTCTAACTTGTCTATTCAATCCGATCTCTTTTTCTATACCAGATCCTCCAGGAGTTAGAATATGGCCCATCAGTAGACTGGTGGGCGCTGGGTGTTCTCATGTACGAAATGATGGCTGGGCAACCCCCCTTTGAAGCTGACAATGAAGATGATCTCTTTGAATCCATCCTTCACGATGATGTCTTGTATCCAGTCTGGCTCAGTAAAGAAGCTGTCAGCATTTTAAAAGCAGTGAGTCTTCTATTACTTGCTTTCCTCCTCTTCATGTGTTTTTGCTGGGTTTTTTTTTTTTTTTTTTGCGGGATTGGGTTTTGGTTTTTTGTTTTTTTGCTTTTTTTTTTTCCCTTGATTAAAATTGAATTTGCTGAAAGCTGTTGAGAGCAGTCACCGCTGGGAGTTCAAGCACAGTTCAGAGTGCCACTGTTAGGATAATGGAGCCTGGGATAAATTACACTGCTTGTGGGAAAGGAACAGAATGTTTGTATTCCACGCAGTTATACACCGTGTAAAACTGTGTACTGCAGATTCATGTTTCAGGGAAAACTCAACCAACTAGAACTGTGCTATCACTTTGACACTTTATATGCCGTGTGTTCACTAGAGGGGAGGAGGCACTATGTAATTAAAGAAACCATGTTTTTATCTAACCCACTTATAAAATTTCCTATCCCTCTGCCTTTCTTCCCCTATCATCAAGATGGGTTGAAAGCCCTTTATTTGCAGCTGCATGTTCTATTTTATAGCTCACATAACACTTCGATAAACAGTCTTACTCTAGAGTAATTGTTTCTGCCCTGGCTGGTGTTTTTCAATATGAGTAGTGACTTGACAGAAATGCGT
This sequence comes from Caloenas nicobarica, assembly GCF_036013445.1. Lineage (NCBI taxonomy): Eukaryota > Metazoa > Chordata > Aves > Columbiformes > Columbidae > Caloenas > Caloenas nicobarica. Next base: position 92,695,762 of record NC_088247.1, on the reverse strand, counting down.
GTCACCAAATGCCACAATTGTTTTAATCAGCCAAATGTGCCACTGGGCAACTTCAGTTTTTAGATTACCTTTCCTAAAGCCAGGTTTACATCATTACGTCATTAATGTAACACTGACATAAATTATTTCTTCTCTGTTAGTAATAGAAATAAAAACCAAAAGAAAACAGAAGCAGTATGCCAGTCCCCATAGTTTGAAAACCCGAGGAGGATTTCTGGCTTTAAAAAACCCTTGGTTTTTATTCCAGTTTTTCACCTTCTTTGAAAGTGGAAAATTTCTACTTTTTCACATTTATTTTTCTTTCAGCATCTGGAATAAGGGAAACTTTCAATTAAGAGGGCAACTGGTAGTATAAAGCCCTGCAGACATCTTCATATAGGGTTACATTTTGAAAGTATATATAAAACTTGAACAAATGCTGATTTTAACACCAGTAGACAGGTAGCACATTCTGCAGAACTGCTCATCTTGCTCTTTTAATAAAGATATCTTCAGTCTCATTGTAGCTGAGAGCAGATGATTCAAAGCAGAAGTCAGAGTTAACCTCTGAATTGTTTGCTGGAGTATCTCTTTTGCTCCATTCACCCTGCTGAGAACATGGATTTATTAAATCTGACCTTTATACGCATTCTCCCATCTCCCCCCAGATACCTCTCTGGTGACTTTTAGCTGACATGATACTTTTATGCATCCCTTTTTGTTCCCAGACCTTTTGATTATTTTCAGTTCAGCAATTAAAATGTATGGACATTAGCTGCAGAACTCAGACTGATATCCAGGGTTCAGGGGTTATTTTGGCTTATTTCAGAGAAAGCGTTGTTGTCAATATTCATATCTGCATCTGAATTTCACTGAAACCCGGGAGATTTTCTGCAGTGTTTTGGTTTCACAGTTTGTAAGATCTGTTCCTTTGCCATCTACAGGCTCCTTCAGCGAATCTACGTTACCTGACCTTTCTGTTATTCTGAATTGTGGAAATATTTGTTGGAGGGGAAAAGTTAAGCGATAACTCTTGGTTGAGCATGTAATACAGGAGCAATTTGTTTTACAGAGGAAAGGGAGAAACAGATTTGACAGACAGAGCTTTACAGTTATCTCATTTGTGGTGCAAGTAGTGAGATGGCTAACTGTTAATACATGTTATTCATTAACCACATGCAAATGCAGATACAGAATTGGGCTGCAGGTGTAAACTATGTATTTTTGAGAATATAAGTGCAAGGGTGTTAAACCCTCTAGTTTCTTTTAAAGCTGACTTTGCAATGAATTCTCATGAGGATGTTTTCCTGGGTCAACATTTTGATAAGTAGGCATAGTGGTTTGTATTTTGCTGTAGTCGCAGCATTTTTTTTCCACATCTTTCTGTCTAAAGCTAATTCTTAATGCCATTACAAACCTTAAAAAAGAGTTGTATCCATTAAGTAGATTTGCACTATAATAATAGATTGCCCTCATTGGGCAAGATGTCTTCATTGGCATAAATCGATAGAATATAATGGAGCTGTGCCAGTTTACTCCATAAAAAGATTTCCGCACGTTTAGCAACCTGCTGCCTATGCAACTATGGTGTGAAACATGTTTGAAACTTGTGTTCTTCATCTGATCCTTGTCAACATGCTGTTAAATGCAGAACAGGAAAAAAGGAGGAAAGAAAGAGGCGTCTATGTATTTTGTTGCTGAATGGTAGCAAGGGATTAACTTTGGAATGCTTCGTTTCCTCACATTGTGCTTTGAGGCATGGGTTTTATTCTTTAGAAACTGTGTATTTTTACACTCCTTCAAACAGCATATAAGGAATTTTTAATAAGAAGATGTTCTCTTGTGTTAAGTAACAATGTTTTCTTATTTTCTGAAGAAACATTTTTCTTGTTATTTCTAACCAAACAATAAGGAGGATAGCTTTACAGCTTGGTATTACAAAGCAGCACGTTGCTTATCCCATGAAATCCTGCAGATCTTATTAGTCCTGTTTCTGTGAATCGACAGGAATTGCTATTTAAAATTCTTTCCTGTCTGGTAAGGAAAACAATTCTTCATTGAAATTAGTTCTATGCTCCTTTGCAAGCAATGGAGACAGGTTGTGTCACCAGTGAGTGTTCCCTGTGTACCCAGATGACAGAGATCTCTGGGTACAGAAGCAGAACTCTATTTTTAAGCTTTGTTATTTATTTCAAGAGGCAAAATTTTAGGAGCCTGATGATCCTTGATTCGGGCCTCGAGTTGCTTGTCTATCTCAGCAACCTTTTGTCCTGGTGTCATTTAAGTCAGTAGGAACTCTGAGTGTAGAAGTCTTTTCTTTTCATAAAAGGAGGTTCCTGCCTTAATATTGGAAGATAAAACAGCAACACTTAACAGCTGTGGCTGTCAGCTCCATTGGCAACCATCTCAGCAACACAATACAGTTAACAACTGTCTCTACCCTGACAGTTGCATCATTGTTGATGCTGTTGATAAACAGGGAATAAATGTCAGCTTGTACTTCAGAAATAGAAGGTGAAAAAAATCACTATTTATTGCAGGGGATGAAATGTATAGAATTAACTGTCCACTTCAGAAGTCTGAGATTATTTCATTGTATCTGCATATGGGTTTTTTTGTTTGTTTAAGTATTCATTCTTAAAAATTGTTCTCCCTTATCATCCATTTCCAAGTTTATTGAAGTTTGGGAAGTACAGTACTAAACTGTACTATCTAGACATATTTTCATGTCCTGGCCTTCTTAAAAATGACATGTTCTGATGTTTTCCCTGCCTCTGGCTTAAAACAAAGATAGAGCATGACAGATACTAGGATCAGGTTTTACTTCTTTGATACCTGGATTATACGGTACAAAAAGCATATCCTGTAGTTTCCATGTTTCTGCAAAATGTGTGGCTACTGGTTCCAGGCCTGCTCACTCCAGTCCTGGAGGTGAAATAAAGCAGAGGAGTGTAGGAATGCATTTTGTGATTCTTCAAGAGACCTCACCAAAGCACAGTAATCCTTTGAAAACCTTTGTTTCGCCTGCCCATAGAAAATGTGACCTGTAGTTTAGATATGACTTGCCCACTTGCAAAAGAACTTGCAGAGCGGTTGAACAGAAGACCAAAGAGAAGGGTTGTTTTTGGAGCAGCGTGTATCTGTCAGGAGTCACGGAGAGAATTGCCTAGATGATCTATGTTATATCTTTTCAATGATAGCAGTGGTATTCTCCTGTGGATGGTTGATCTAACCATCTAAAACCATCTTAAGGGCTTCAGTAGCTACTTAGATAAGAACTGGACTACTAAAGCCAGGGTATGCATTATAGTGAGGTATTTTTTTTTAAGTTTATTTTTTTCTGCAGGTGTATAGTATGATGTAGTACCTAGGCTAAAAAGGCAATCAGCAATTATCACATTTTGTTTTATTTGTACACTTTTTTTGGTAAATTTAGAAAATGTTATAGTAACGGCTGAATATGAAGTTATAGCAAAGTTTGGGATAATTCTATAATATGAGTGTGCATGTGTTAACGAACAGCATATTCGAATTGCAATGATTCTGCGTCCACATACATTAAGAAATAAGTAGAGCAATTGCTAATAAAAGAATGAAGAAATAACAGAGCAAAATACTATCAGCTGCCGTGATTTGTTATCAATGTCTTATGCTGGTCCTACAGCTTTTTGCTGAAAGGAAGAGTAAGAGTTTGAAAGTGAGAAGTTTAGAAATGACCACACCAGAAAAGACCAGTTCATTCCAGTTGCTGCCACTAACAGCGTACTAAAGATGAAAGGGAGGGTGCAAATGTCATGGAGTTTCTCAAGGGAAGCTTTCTGCTAGTACTGATCACTCCATGTATTTTGTGAAACATATGGACAGAACACTTATAATACACGTAGCTGCAGGTGCTGTTCTTACTCATATTAGAATAAAATCCTAGAAATTAGTAAGGAGGTTATGGCTCTTCATGTATCTGCTTCAGTGGAGTGTATGATTATGCAACCTACGTACCCAAAGAAAATAAAAACCAGTAAGCATAATATGTAGCCCCTATCCCCAAAATTAATAGTCAAGATAGAGCAAATAAGATAAAATAAGAGCTATCCTGACCACCTATTTGGAAATGTCTCTGGGAAGTTTAATATTTTCTTTTCTGTAGTATTTTTGCCTAAAACTGGAACTAGAAATGCTGAAAGAGAATCTGTTCCTGTAGCACTCCCGGCCGTACAAAGTTAGGAGGTCTTGGCAATCAGCTGAAAGAGCTTCCTGCAGGAAACTTACACTTCAGAGTCTCTGGATCTTCTAGTTTGGCTGGAACCTCTGAAATTTGGAGAGGCATCCTTGTCACTCTTACTGAAAAAATAACCTTCTGAAAGGGGGCTATCTCTAAAAACTAGGTGTTAGGAATTGGGATGTGTAATTGAACTGCAAATGGTTTCCAGCCATTGCCAGTCATGTCTTACCTTTTTCCTTCTCTCCCTCCCCCACTCTGTAGTTCATGACAAAAAACCCAAATAAGCGACTTGGCTGTGTGGCATCGCAAAACGGGGAAGACGCGATAAAGCAGCATCCGTTTTTCAAGGAAATTGACTGGGTTCTTCTAGAACAAAGGAAAATCAAGCCACCCTTCAAGCCTCGGATTGTAAGTAGCAGTTTGCATAACATTCAGAAAAAACTTGGTCGTGACCATTCTAGTTGTTAGCTTTTCTGAGACATGAGGTTACTTGATGCAACATTTGGGGGTTGAAATAGTAACAGGAAAACCTCGCTGAAAAGATTGCCTTGTCATGGTTTCTGTGAAGGTAAGTGTCAGATTTAATGCACAGGAAGATGTTCATGTTGAGTCACATAAAACACAAGAGGGTTTGAGGCCCTGTTTTAATTATTTTCCTGTGTCCCTAAAGATACCTTGATTGGATCATGATTAGATAAATCGGTGTACTTACATTTTCCTAGATAATAATTGTTTCCATTTTAAAGTAACAAAAATATGTAGCAGCCCCACATGCAGAAACTACAAAAGCCAAGCAAAAACTTCCTCTGGAGGAAAATACTTAGAGTTCACCAAATGTCAGCTTTTCAGCTGAGAATGTGTGCAGTAAATTTTGTGCTTGAACATTACGAGAGCATAATTTTATGATAAATCCTTTGAGATTGATTTGCATCTTCTGACTTCGCACATTCCTAATTACAATGTTTGATTTCCCCGTAAATTTGACCAAGGTACTTGTTTGTTTCTTTCTTTAGATACTTTAAAAACGTATTTTAAAAAAGAAAAAATTTGGGGCTCAACACTGAATCCTAACTTAAATTTAGAGGTGAAAAAGTCCCCTCTGTCATTGCGGAATTGCTGTCTGCCGTATTTAATGCATTTACCTTTAGTCCAGTGAGATGCATTTGCCCAAGTTCCTTGTATAGGTGGTGAAAGCGGGGCTGCCTGTCTGGAGCAGGAGCCTGAGGTAGCTCCTCTGTGTCCATTCTTGGAGAAATCTCTCTCTCTCTGTAGCTATTCAAAAAGAACTCAAAGGGATTGACAACTGTAAGTGAAAGTTAGGCCTTGCGGATGCCTTTCTGGGAGTAATAGTAAGATATAGTGTTATCCTGTGGGGAAGATTTTCTTAATATATTTCTTGGAGAAGGGAAACCTTGTATTGCGGTAGCTCCAGGCAGAGGGATGCCTGAACCAGCCCGTCTCCTGGAAAGGCTGCAGCCAACTGGGCACACCAGCTCTGCTCCGGAGGGACCGCCAGACTGCACCTAACGCCAGAGCTGACTTAGAAATCTCTGCACTGATACAGGAAGTGTAAACAACAACTAACCCCGTTAGTATCTGTCTGAAGCTTATTTAATACTGTAACTAACTGCTTTCCAGTCAGGTTCCCCAGCTCTCGGATAGTCGCAGACAGGCTCTGTCAGTGTTTAGCTGAGTTGTGTTGTATGTAGCTCTTTCCCTGTTTTCACAAGAATTTGGCCTTTCATTTCACAGATTTTTTTCATTGTTTTGCTCAGTATTCATCAATGTTTTGATAATACAGTTATAAAATCAGGATGCACAATTCCAGAATAATTTTCACTTTCTGCCTTTATCTAGTAACTCCTAGATTCCTCACATCTACTCTATTTATTGGCTGTTTTCCTTTCATGATTGAGATGCACAGTCCCTTTGACAATAGGTATTTTTACAAGGCCTTTATTATTTTTGTAAGTATTCCTGCTGCGGCGGTCCTTCTTAAAAGTCAGGACGGATTTAGTATATCAGACATTTTTATTCATTGCTGATGTGAATACCTTTTGCCTTCTCAGTGCAGCTTCTTTCTTTATCTGGTAATTATTTCACTATTGTTATATTGTAAAGCCATTCCTATTTTATTCATTCTTGTTATTTTGTTCCTTTTCTCCTTTTCTGTTCCTTTAATGATATTTTAGTTGGATATTTCAGTTTTAGTAGTGATTTCAGACTAGTCCTTTTTATAACTTTCAAGACAGCTGCTTGTTCTTTAGTAATTGTTAGGTCGATTTTATACATCTTTATTTACACTTTTTCTCATTTGTCTTCAGGCTGCTTCTATAATGTCGGATTTTCATACTACTTATTTCCATATTGTATATGCCGACTTTCTTTATTCTACCAAATCTGATTCCTGCAGTCTAGTGGTTCTGTATGCTTCGTTTTTTTCTGAACTCTTTTTTTCGGTGCTGAATTCAGATAATATGTAGTGCGTTACAGGCATCTCTATTATTTTCATTTTCTTAGTCTGCTCTCTCTAAGGTATCTTCCCCAGTGACCTGCTCCTATCAACTTTTACTGATAATTTTTCTATACTTAGAAAGCGTGTACCTTATATAGTTACACTATGATCCATCAGCTGGTTTGTACCAGCTGTATAATTTTGCAATTGTTTGGATTTTGTTGTTGTATAGAAATCTTTGAGGAAGATCATACTGAAATTTTCACTTGTCCTCTTTAAACTGAAGGATTTGTTACCTGGAAAGTAAAGTATGACATATATCTAGGCTGGAGAGAAAGATTATTAATTATGCAACTTCAGAAATGGTAAAGGAGTCTAGAACAGTGAAGTTAAAAATGCTGAAAAGGGGATTTGGGATACTTGCCAAGCTAGAAGCGATTGCACTCCCTTTGAAAAATACCAGCAAAAGGGAAGTAAGTGAACACTAATGAAATAAAGTGTACTTTTAAATCTAAGTAGAGAGTTTCTCTCTAAACTCAGTTGTGGATGTAGTACTGAGACTCACTGATTCAGATTAGCAAGCATAACTGTTCCATAGCTATGCAATAACTATGGAAAAAACAAAACTAATGCATGTGTTTGTAATGTTTTCTGGTTTTTAACATCTTTCAGTATTGGTAAAGGGCCGTTCATTATTAAAAGTGGCTTGTAATGTTAAAAGGGGATTAAAAATATATTTTTTTAATATGATGTTCAGGAGAGCCTAGGTCTGTGAAAACAGCTATGAGAAGAGAGGCCAGATTATTAGTCAGAAAATAGACATTCTTGCATGTGATATGTGAGTGTACGTATGTGTAGGGAAAGAGGCATACAATGTATATATAGTCATTTGTGCATTCAAATTGAGATTTGCATGCACATACAAAATTTGGCTCACTCAAGAATGCACATATTTACATGGGTATTCCTCTATTTTCTGACCAACTATTAAGATGACTAAGGGGGGAAATTTTCTAAGTACATACTTAGAAAAAAAAAGGTGTATTCAAATGAGCTCTGGGCAATATAAAATGCTGACACTGAACAAGTAAAGTCATTAGGGAGAATGGTCAAACACTGAGGTCCTGTCAGACAATGGAATAATCTGCCAAGGGAGGTCATGGATGTGCTATCGTGGAAACAAACTTTGCTTCAGTTGTGCCTCACTACTCCACTGATCCCAAAAACACGCAAGTTCCTTGGTTAGCACAGATGTCTTCCTTTTCAGTTACCTTTTTTCATTTCTCTTCTATAATAGTTTTTCTGGGGAGTTATGTTACATGGTCCTCTAAGGCCTGTGTTTCTCCGTAGTTCAGGAATGGGTCTTCAGCTCTGCCAGCCTGAAGTCTGAATTTTTCAACTGGGCTTGGAAGAAACAGTGCATGGCTATTCATTAGCCAGACTTTTGAGTTTTGTTTGGTTTTTTAAATCTCATTCACTCTGTGAATGGTTGCAAATATATTCCATCTTATACCAGAAATATACCATCGATGTCCTTCTGGTTTGTACATGATTTGATTATTCTAATGATGTTTTGGAAGCTGAAATTTCTTTCCCAACTGTTTTCAGCCTTGGAATGAAAATTACTGGAGTCCAGAAGGTCCTTGAAAAACTGACTGTGTTTTCTGAAGGCTTCCAAGAATGCCCTGGGCAGAGCACTCATACAAATGGCTGAGGTTTAGATTGCTAGGCAGTGACAGGAGTGCCACAGCAGGTTGTGCCAGGTAGAGCCAATTGAAGCAGATTGGGTGACCCTGAAACCTGCTGTGAAAGATCTTTCGCTGCTCCTCCAGCTTAATGGCTTGGAACAGAGAATATGAAGGGATGAAAATGCACTGGGGTCCTATGATGTGTATTATCTACCAGCTCTGCCTTTCATGAATGCAGAATTATGAGGCTTTTTAGTGGTAAAATTATTTTATATCGATATATACGCTATGGTTTACTGTACTGAGGGTTTGTCCCATGTAGAGCTATTATAAATGTCAAGCTACTGTAGAAAAAGTAGTAGCTCTGGGGCACGTACATTGGAGATCAAGCAAACTTTTGAATGGCTATTAAGAGGATATTTGTTACGTCTAAGCTCCAGTGACCTTGACAGTGTCTCTTGAAAAACATTTTTGCTTTTCTTAAAACCTAATTCTTAGAGTTTCACAGCCTGTCTTGAAATTTTCAGAATAATATTACTCTTCCCTGCTGCTTCTAATGCCGACATGAACTGCATATGCAAGAGGAAAGCACAGTTTTAGTGCAGACACGTATCTTCTCCAGAGCAACTGTTGAGAGACAGAAATCCCTATGAGGCACTTTATTCCTATGTTGAGATATTTTGTCTCGTGTATTCTTCCTGGAATTTTATTCCATTTGGAGAATGAATTTTCCCTAATCAGTAGCCATAAGAACAGGCTGTGGTTTGCAACATAATTTATTGCTCAAGAACCACAAAAGCCTTGATAGTATTTAGTGACTGTCTGCTCTCCATCTTTCTTCGTTTCCATGGTTATGTTCCTGGCTTGGTTGAATATGTTATTTCCATTTTCAAACTGCATTTGCCGTATTACAAGTGAAAGCAAAGGTGCAGTAGATTAATTTCTTACTAAAGTTGTTGATATGGCTGTTAAGTGTGGTAGATCTTGCTTAGTGACATGATGGGATGATTCTGTCTATCCCATACAGAATAATAAGATATGCATTAAAAACAGTGATTGAAACAGATTGTCACTTCACTTTTAATATGTATTGATTTAATTTATATTGTCCCAAGTTGTTATTTACTGGCAAAGCCTATATTTGAAACAGTGAAGCAAAGGTATATTTTGTCGTATTCTGCTTTTTCCTCTATCCTTTCCGTCTCTTACTAGATTCCCTGCAAGAAATTCTTTGTGCCATTTCTGACAGCATGGCTGGCCAGCCGCAAGCTTCCCAGGCTGAACTTGTGGCCTGCTGACGTGCCACCGACATCAACCAGTGGAGCTCAGAGAGCTGTGCACAAGTGGCATAAAAATACATATCCCAGCCCCACTTGCCGGGGATGGAGGAACATCACGGCCCAAAATTTGTTGCTCGTTTGGTTGAAGTCAGTGGTAGCCTCACATGAGCACCAGTTTCTTCTTGGTTTTTGTAGAATTAGACCTGCACAATAACATCACTCTCATATTTCTTACACTGTTGGTCACAGTGGCTCAGTGCGGAGCTGTGGGACCGGAGGGAGCTGTTACACACTGTGCAGCAATGATGGTCTCCCCATGGGCACGCTCCTGTCCTTTCCAGCTGATTTTGCTTTGTCAGCCCATGAAACGTGTGCTTGCAGACAGACTTGTTTTCATCCACCTTGTTGTAAATGTCAGGGTTGGGAAAATTTGAGACTTTGACTAACATGAAAAACCTGAAGAACTCTGAGCCAGAGAGTAATACGAAGTATTTACCAAAGCCTGGTAAAACAGATGTTTGCCATATGTATTTCTTTTTAGCAATTAAGCCAAAGTTTCATTGCTAATGGCTTTATCTGTGCCTGTGGCAATCCATTCATTGCTGCCTCTTCCATTCCCACCGTTATATCACTGAGAATGTTTTCTGAATATTTGTATGTTCCTTCTTCAGTTCTCACTTCTTGGAGGTAGAAAGTTGGTGTAGCAGCTAAAACCAGAGACCTGAGAATTGCAAGATACAGTTGTTCTTCTACCAGATTTTCTAGAAATCGATGGTGTGGTCCAAGGTTCATCACCTAACCTTTTCACACCTCAGTTTCCACTCTGTGGTAATCTCAGGATGCTTAATGCCAAGTTCTGTGACAGTGAAGAAATATGACTGAGAAGTGTTAAAAGCCAAATACTCAAGGTCAGCCTGGCTTTTAAATTGACTGAACGTGTAGCACTTCCCTTGGAAGAATGTTCTATGCTATACCAGACCTCAGTGTTAGCAGATTGAATCTCGATCCTCAGTCTCAAATTTCCTACAGTAATTTGCACATCTCTCTCAGCTCTGGTAGCTCTGAGATAATCATAAACCATTATCAAAGTCTCTCCCCCCTTAGTTATCACTATATGAGCCGCATTGTCTGTATGCAGTTTCCTCGTGAACCTGTACTCCCTTACCAAGTCTTGACTTAAGGATGCCAGCAATGTGTCATCTTTAAATTTTGTGCTGCAGCAAAGGTTTGAAATAAAATTATTCCCAAATACCAAATTCTAGTGCTAGCCAATGATTGTGGGTTACAACCAGAGTCACTGAGCACTGGGAATTTTCTTTTCCCCCTCCCCTAAGAGTGAAAAACTGGCCAAATTTTGGCAGCCCTTTGTCAATGACTTATGACAAGCTGGACGCCCACAGTGTTTGGAAGCTGGGTAGTAAATAGCAAATACAAATCAGCACCTATGGAGTGTGCAGCTGACCTGTTTGTGCAGGCAAACGGGCAGAGGCCGCACCTGCCTCATGGGTGGGTGCCTCACTGAACGGCTCCGGAAAATGTCTTCAATTAGAGAGGTGTGTGTTTAAATTGCTGCAGCAGCCATCTGCTTACTGTGAAAAATGGCTGGAATCCTTAAAGAGGGACCGTGTTTCTGGAGAAAACTTTCCCATATATTCGCCTGAAACATAAGTTCTATAATCTCAGATTTGCTTGCATACGTGACTGCTAACAGGCAAAGATTTTTTTTTTATTTTTTTTTTTAAACTTTTTAATGAGGGATTTTTAACCTGGTGTTGGGAAATCATGATACTGTTTTGGTGGGGTTTTTTGGCACGCCTCTATTTTTTGTGACAGTGGATTGTGTCGTCATACATGCAGAATTATGACTTTGCCTTTACACTGTGGGGAAGAAGCCCTGTAAAATGCAATGTCATTCAGTAGCACCAAAAGGAACTTAGGAAATTACCGGCCAAGTAAATTTCTTTTTGTATAAATGTTCTCTCTTTTCAAGTTTGCTTCAGTGTGAATGTCCCTCTTTAAGGTAAGGCCTTCAATATGGGGAAAATGTCAAGGTAGGTCCATTTTTAGGCCTAATAACCTTGAGGTGACCCTTCAGTTTCATAATATATTTCCATTCAGTCATCAGTGCATGGCAACGAGCATTTAGCAGATGGGCACGCAAGAGGCTATAGTGCATGTTTTTGCATGAAGTGTTACTGCTTAGGGGAAACACTGGGGAGTGATCTTGAGACCTCAGACCCTCATGTACCATTGTTAAACATTGCACATTATGTATTCCCCACTTGCTGCAGGCATTTCAGGCATAGGAAAAGAGTGGGCTTTCTTCTGAAAGTGACACCGTGGTGATTAATACTGGTGTACAAAAAAAAGGGGTTAGAAACAGGGAGGGATCTATATTTGTCAGAATGTTTAGCATATATCCTTTAGAAAAAGTAAAGAAAAATGGATGTGGACTTTTGGGACTTAGCCTTTTTGTTACAAACAGCCACAAGGGTTGAAATCCAACACACTTTTTTAGCACGCTGCCCCTGCCACAGGGTATCATGAATTATTAATAGAATATTTACTATCAGCTGGTTCCTAAAAGTTACGCTTTTCTGCTACTGGTTGAAGTGTTAGCCCAGTTGCTGCTGATTGAGAAGCTTTGGCTGTTGACAGGCGATGAGGTTCATAATCTCAGTTTAGTTTGCAGTCAACAGTTGTGGAACAACAGTACTATAACTTCCTGCAATGTAGCTCACGCCAGTCGATCTAGAGTGTGGCTGGGCAGGGCAGAGAAGTCTGGAACACTGCTGCCTCTTCCCTCGACAAAATAAAGGACCTTGGTTTCCAAAGTGCTTCAACTAGCCTGGTACTTTGTACAACCACTAAATTTGCTCAGAGTGTTAGTACATAGCTTTCGAGGAGTCTATGTGCAGCTTGTATCACAACTTGGAGAAGTCAAGAGTGAGCAGGTAATTTTAAAGGATGTCGGTGGTGTTTGTTTGGGTGAACAAGGTTCTGTTTGCCAGAATCTGCCCATTCAGTTAGTCTTATTTTTTGGTTTAGTTTGGGTTTTTTATTCTCTTCAGTGTCAGTGCCTGCAGCAGCTGTTTTTAGCTTTGATTACCACAACACTAGAATTACAGAAGTTTGAAAGCTACTTCCCAGCACTGCAGGTTCCCAAATATTTATAAGTTAAACAACTTTTATTATGCTTCTTTTGATTCTGTACTGGGGATCCAGCAGTGTTTGTTTGGTTTTGTTGAGTCCTCGTCTTACAGCACTAAAATCTTTTCATACTGAATAATTAGGTTCATTTAACCATCTGTTAAACTTACATTGTTAAGTGGTGCCCATTGGGATGGAGTGATAAGCAGCCAGAGTGTTCCTGCTTTCCTTTTCAGCTTGCTCAGAGTAAGACAAATTCTGTTTCACTTTTTGGCTACTTTAATCTCCAGTGCTATTTTCAGAAAATTATCTAAACCATGAAGTGCAATCATCTTATGGTTACTTACAGTACATTCTTAAGCGTTCAAACAACTATTTTATTTTTATATTAATGTAGATAATACATAATATTCCTGCCTTGGGCCCATTTCTGTTGTCATTAAAACCCAGTGGCAAAACACCAGGTGATTTAAGAAGCAGTAGCATCTGGCTCTTTATCAGACTGTGGAGAGGAGTTTATAAAAAAGCAAAGACTCATGGAAAGGCTGGCAGTCCATGACTAGCCCCATTCACAGCTGGAGTCTGCTGAACACATAGTATAAGAAGAGCTTTGGCTTTGCGTTTATTTCTCAGAACCTTTTGTATTAGCAGTATACCATGTTAATGTGAGCGTAAAGCTAACAGTGTCTTACTAGGATGTTCATCCGAAACAGGCCGCAAAAATTTGTCAACATATGTGTTCAGAGCTCAGCATACTAGTGCAAAACTGAATTCCTTTGACATAGGCGCTGATATGCAGATGGCTGATGGAAGCGGCTGATGTGTAAGCACCTCTCTTCAGTAGCAGGACAGGGAAGGCATCTGTAAGTGTTAAGGAATCCCTGCGCTACATTAACTGCTGCTTCCTCTTGTTATGCTGCTGTGCTGTTACAAGGGATTTTGCTACTGCGGAGGCACAGACCTTGTACTGGTCCTCTCAACAGCCTGCTCCAGAGTCATGTGCTTAAATTACATAGGATGAGAGGAACACTCGGTTTAGATATTTATGTAGAACCTTAAGCACAGATCTTGTTTCTTGATTTGCACGCCATATTCATGTTTGCAAAGGACCTACAGAACAATGATTCAATTTGCCTAATTACGGAAAAGAAGGAGTGGAAGATCATGACTCCCCATGACTCTCTGAAGGATTGTGTTTATATTTAACAAGAAAAAGAAGAAAGAGAAATTGAATTTGTACCCTCAGGTCCACAATAACAGCTTGAGTTCCCAGCAAGGTGAGGTTCCTGCTGTACAAAAAGCCATATAAGTGAGAAACAGCCAAGAAATCATAGATGATGATAGACAGAGAGATCACAATCCATGTATATGAGATCAAAAATAGGAAGAAAACTAGATACATAGTGAGGAGAAAATTACTCAAGCTCAAAGCAGATCAGTAGTAGAACCAAGAATGAAACCCATGTCACTACAAACTCTGCTATCTCTTACTGCACTCTTTTAATAAATTGTATTCCAAAAAATCAGTTCCAGTGTCTGGAGAAAAGGTGGAGAGGAGATATATTGAGATGCAGAAGTATTAATAGTAGGCATTCGTGCATAATTGTGCAATGACTTTTTTTTTCCAGTCTACAATTTGTATGAGTATGTTCATTAGTTGTTTGTTTGTTGGGTTTTTTTAAAGAAAAAAAGAAAAAAACCAGCTTCAGCTGCTTTCTAAAAAAGTCACATATATCTTTGTTTTAATCTGTCTTTACGAAGGCTTAAAAATAATGTTTAGGCTTCAAAATATGATCTCAAACAATTCAGTAGTCTTAGAATTAAACTATCACTGTGTAGCTTTCTCCATTTGTATCATATAAGGTGAGACCTGTTGTTACTATATCTCTGTATGAAAGCCTTTCATATACATCATCCATCTCAAGCTACAAGCTTTTTCCTTAATGAGCTAGAGATCATCATCAGAGAGGACAGGTTTCCCAAAATGGTATGAAGAAGGCAATCTTGCCAAAAACTCTGTAGCATTCCTGCTCTGCAGCCTATAGAGCAAACATTTCTAGTGTGTAACTGTCTTGGAATGATGCTCCCACTGTATGTGCTCACTGTTACCTTTCATGCTGCAGTGTTTCTTTGCGTCTGGTGTCACAATGCACATGTCCTTGATAGAGGAAGGTCTCACAATTAGAAGATATTGCTGTATATTTAGTATTTCATGACATATTCAGAGAGGTTTTCATAATGCGTTACATTTCTGTAATTAAGTGGGATAGGTGACTGCAGGCAGAATGAAACATTGGAAAGTCAGTCAGTATTTATTCAGGATACATGGCAGAGATATGAGTTTTGACAAATTTCATTACATCATTCACCTATTCACGAGCATCAGATTCTCCTTAATTTATTTCTTGTCTTTGTGATTGCTTAAAGAATGGAAAGCAAAGTAAATCTATTGATCTTTTACAGAATGAATCTGGTCAAATATTTCAGTGCACTGCTAGCCTATCTGTATTTGGGTAATTTTTTTAGTGATTTATGGGATGTCTCCTGACAGCTACTGGAATTCTAGGGACACGTGCCCTAGACTTACCAACTCTGCTGCATCACTTTTTTTCTCTTCTTTGCAAGTCAGCTCCATTTTCTGGGTATAGCCAGTCCTTTGTGCTAACGTGCTAGTTACCAGGAAGACAAAAAGGCTTCTACATGTGTATTTGAGGACTCACCAGCAGGTGGTTTAGCATGACACAGATGCACCAGCCCTGACTACTCTGCTGCAATAACTATGGTCAAAATACCATTTCAGGAGAGCACAACCAAAAATGGACTAATCTTGCTTGTGTGCCAGGCTGTAAGAGGGGAGGTGACATTGGTGATCATGACCTTAGAGCAGCTGAGGATATCAATGGAGGCTTGCCAATATAATGTGAATTAGAGAGGCACACACATAAAATCTGCACTGCAGAGTAGATCATAAAATTTGTAATAGGAATTCCATTGCGCGTATAAGTGGTATTTTCATATGATTGCTCCATTACTTTCTCTTCTCGTATTTCCTCCCCACTTCAAGAAGAAGTATTAGATTGTTTCCCATGTAGTTAAACCATCAAAGAAACCCACTGTAAGGGAAAAATATGGTGTATAAATTCAGAAGTTGGCACTCATCTCGTACAATTTTTTTCACTCTAAAAAATCCATGTATTCTACCACAGCATAGCCTATGTACATTGGTTATGTCATGGCTGAGTCCTAACGAAAGCAAGCCCTGGTAAGGTGGACAAGATGGATCTTTGGGGTAAAGGACTAACCACAGGTGGGAAGCTGTAGTGCTGACCTCCCCTGCAGCTCCTGTGAATTCTATCTACATCGATATTTTAGACAGAGATAACTGTTGCACTTTAGCAATCAGGCTAGGAGCAAAACAGGTTTGGTATGTATAGCTTTAGTGACCGTGTACTCGTTCATGTTGAAACCATACTCAAGCATAGCCATAGGGAACAACAGCTTTACAGCGACTTTTTCTGGGTGAGGTTCATTGCCCAGATTGCGAATTCAGGGTGGTTGTCAGTGAACCTGCAGAGCTTTGATTTTGTTTGCCTTGCTGTTTGTTTTGTTGTGATGCTTTTGTGGTGTGAGGATAGGAGAAAAACTGTGCAAAAGTGAAATACTATGGGTGGCATCCTGGCTATGTAGTTATTAAATGTTTGTACCCCCTAATTGTTCAGGTTATTCCTCCTTCCTACTTGACCCATTTCACATTCCTAGGAAAGATACACGCTGTTTCAGTTGAAAGGTTGTATCAGTTTACTGGGTCACAAATGGTCTTTTTAAAATTCATAGTTCTGTGAATTAGCTTGATGTTTATTAAATATCTGTGTACGTCCATAACAGGTTAAATTGTGGACTGCTTTTCAAATACTGTTTTCACTGTCAAAATCTTTATTGAATGGGTTTTTTCCCCTCTTCTTTCTCTTAATTTAGTGTCTTTTCCATCTCATGAAAGCATAATCCAGGAGCATGAAATCTCACCCTCTGCTTGAAAGGAATGATTGTTGGTATGCTTGTGAAAACTACTTGGACTCAAACCCTTTTTATAATCATGACCTGCAGTTGAATATACTGCAGCTCTTGTCTGATCTTGTTGTAACTCTTCCATATGTGAACAGAGCAATGAACATGCTGAAAAAAAATCACCTGTAAAGTTATTCTGATAACATATATTTTATATCTTCTGAAATGAGACATTCTAGGAAATGCTTCTAATACTGATACAGATTCTCAGGGTGTGCAAATACAGTGAAGAGGCATCAACAGGATAAACAGAAAGGCAGGCCTGAAGTGTTCTGCTCAGCAGAGTTCTTTCACAGTATTCATACTAATTTTCTGTATATATGGAATGAGTTGTGTGTGATAGCAAGTGCTCATTACAGTTGGTCTCAACTCCTTAGAAACTACTACATCTTTATGAAGAGAGATCCAGTCATTGGTGCAAAGTGATCTCTGACTGTGCTGTGTTTTTTGTTATCATAATAGAGAGAGGTGAATGAGAGGACAGTGATATGTGAGGTTAGCCACATAACCTTGTGCTTCAAACCAGTTTGTTTGATGTCTAGTTTCCATGTGTCTTGAACAAAACAATCTGAAAAACTTGTCAGTGACAAAGGAAATAGAAGATATTCAAACTCTGATCATCCTGATCTAAGAATTTCTTCTTGATGATGTTGTATCAAACACGGGAATCATTTGTTCCTTACTGAAGCAAAATTCTGGATAAAATCAAATGATGCCATGTAACACACATGAGAAGGTGCGACTCTTTCTGAGTGTCCCATTCCTGCTGCCCTGTGCCCTGTGGCTGCACACCGACCGCTGCAGCAGTGTCTGTCCTGCCCAGATGTGACGTGCCTGTGGCATGTTTGACGCACTGCTGGTACAGCCAGGCACTGCGCCGGGAGGCTTCTCTGGTGAAGCTCCCCAAACGAAAGACAAACTCTGGGATTTCACTGTGGGCTTGAAAATATAGGAAGAGGCATCGGGCACTGCTGTTGGCAGAAAATTGCAGTGAAGTAAAGATGTTTCATTCAGTGATATAGAAAAGCCAATCTGCATTTCTGTCCTGACAGTCTCAGACTGTGAAAATTGTGGATGAGCTTTGTATACCTTAAAGTTGACTTAATGAAAAATATAGCACAATAATGTTTTCTTCCAACATATTTGTTCATGGTTGTAATAATCATTTCTGGCCTCACTTGTGTTGGCTGCCTGTTCTGGATTAACTCCTCATTCTACTAAGCTAAACATAAATCTATTAATTGATTTTGAAAGGATTTCTACAGTTATATTTAAACAGCATATCATGAATTTGTAGGAAGATCAGAGTAAAATACAAAAACTAGGCTTTTGTGGCAGTGATGTTTTCTAGCCACCACCTACATCTTTCTTTCACCTCCTCTGAGCAGCCTTCAAACCTGCTGGACAATTCCAGCCCAATTCAGTGGAGCCCTTGAGCTTGCAAAGGGCTTGAAATAGTTTTGGTGATTTTCTGTGAATTAAGTGAAAATAAATAATGGAGTAGAAACAGATCCCGCTTAATGCCTCAAAGCTGGAGAATCAGTTTAATCCTTGTTAGGCGAAATAAAGTCCACTGAGCCTCTTGGCCTCATGACACAGCTGATGAGGTGCCCAAGCTTTGCTGAGGTCCCTGGTTTGGAACACCCTCTGTCAGGTCCCTTCTTGTAGGGATTTCTGTGGCTCTTCAGTACCAAAGATTTCTGTCATTCACATTTGGTTCATGTGATTAATGGAAAAACTGGCAAGTTCTACCTTTCTTAATGTGTTTTCACTGGTGAGAACATCAACTTAGATTTCTTTTCACTGTTGCAATTCATACAGTGTCATTCAGTAATCATTAGCAGACAAGGTTGGTAATCTTTGACACTGGAAAGCTTATTAAGCATGTTTTGGAGGATTTTTTGAGTCTGTGACTGCAGGTAGAAAATTAGTCTGTCGTTGAAATGGTAGTGAAAATAAAACCAGTTTGGAAAACCACCATTTAAGGTGTGCTTATTAATGGTATATGAAGTTCCTTTAAATCTTTTAGTAAATATGTGAAGAGATCTAAGAAAAAAAAGCGTTTTGACTCGTAAAACAATATTGCTTAGCGCAAAGTTGTACAGGCCAACTAGGAAAGCTGATTAAATGCTGTTCTATGAAGAGATAGTATTTTAAAATTTCCAATATCTTTAGCTTTCAAACAGAAGGAGTAATCTTTGAATAGACTAAAACATGACTTTGACTTAAAAGTTATCATCCTTGATGGGTAGTAGGTCATGTTAATATTTATTAGTTCAAGGAGTTCTAATTCTGTAGCATAAGTGTTACAACTAATCAAATCGTACCACCGACATGAAGCAGGTCCACCATGTCTCCCAGGATTAGCAGGTCACACGAGGTCAATGCTGAGACAGGAGACCTATGAAGAAGCATTCACATTGCTGGGGGAAAAAATAGAAAATATCAACTAGCCAGCACACTTCCAGCACAAGAGGTAGTGAATCACTATTCCTCCCATCAGAGATACCGTGCTGGTGGAGAAGCCGTGATTTAGAATTGGGAGTCACGCTGCTGCTGCTCTTTGTCAGACAGGGACAGGCGGCCCAAGTGCTGCCGCAGGAGAGCAGTTTCAGGGCAGCCTGGAATTTGGCACCTATTGCTGTAAGCTCTTGGGTAGCTGCTCATGCCCTTTCTCTCGTGCAGCATTGGCGCATGCTGAACACAAGGTGTTTGAGTAGTCTAGAGAGGAAAAAAAAAAAGTAGAATCTGAAACCTAATCAAATTTCTCTGTGTTTGGGTGGACAGCTGTGGTTTTGGGGGTTCTTTTTTTCCTAATAACCCTAGTTTCTTCAGTCATCTGAAATTGAAAAGTCTTACCTGGAAAAAAGTTGGAAAAATTAAAAATAATGTGTCCAAAAGTCTCAGGAGCTGCAAGCTAAACAAACAAAATCCCATCCATTTAATGACAGTATTTCAATGATGCATTTGCCAGGCAATCTAAGTATCTTTCCCTTTTTCTTCGTTATTTTGTTCATGTTCAAAGTTGGATAGTGGCTGCAGTCTGTTCCTTCTTATACTCTTCTTACCTTGCAGATCTTCTTTCATTTCTCAGCCTTTCTGTTAGGAGACAGCCACAGCCCTTCCTACCTTCATCCTGAGCCCTCGTGCTGCAACTCTATACTGGCTCATGCTGTTGGCCAATAGAGTATTCACAATGCAAGTACATTAAAATAGCAATAGTAGCAGAAATGTGGCCAGACCTGTTTCACCTTAGCAGATGGGGCCTTGCAAAATAGTCATAGCTTCAGGAAGAAAGTGCCTGAGTTGCTAAGGAGGGTTTCTCAAATAAATCTTTCTGTTGAAAAGAAGCACTTGTTATGAACTCTACCTTTTGTCTTCTGTGGCTTAATCCACTCACTTTTGTTCCCTGTGATTTATTTAATATCACTTCATCAGTTGGATAGAGGCTTGCTGGCATATCCATGCAATCTCAGATTGCTCCATACTTGTCCTGTTATTCTTTTAGCTTCAGCAAGGAGATAACACTTTTCACAAATATGTTCAGTATGAACACCTGAAAATAATACATATTGTATTTGTTCTCAGCTAGTCCAGAGGTTATTTGCCCTGGATAACTAGTGGTTGAAGTGCGAGTGTAGTCATGTTTCTCTTGCACATAACTACACTTCTGAATTTGAATTCTACTTTCAACAAATATTCACTTGCCTCCTTCTGCTTTAGTAACTATTCCTGTAGCAAATTTATTCTGTGTGTGAAAATACTCTGGTAGGACATGGGGAACAAAAAGACTGTAGATGTAGTTGCAATGTAATGCATTTAAAAATGTATATGGAATTTCATTTTTATTTTGCAGTATTAGCCCAAATGACTGAGAAAAAACATAAAGCCCAAAGCTGTGTCCCCTTATGTCCATTCTTTATGTACAAAGTAAATATTACAAATGTAAACAATATAAATATATGTACATGTTGGTTAAGTCCATATTCCTTTCTCTTTAATGGAATTTTGTAGACAGAGGATGTGGATTTTAGTTTGTCTGCACTTAGAAAGTACTTGGTTTACAAGTGGCAGTCTCTTGCATTTATATAGACCTTTTATCCTCTATATCTATAAAGTTCTTACAATGTAGGTGAAAGTTACTATGACCTTTTTACAATTGTGAGAAAGAAAACTGTGTTTTAGTGCCTCAGTAGAGCTGATGAAGAAAATAGTTTTAAAATATATTTATTTTACAGGAAAATTTATCTACATTGAAAGAAGGCGTATATCCCATTTGGAATACATTAATGTGCTTTCTGATGTATCACTTTATGACTTTATCATTTTACTTTGCGAGTCAAATTGCTGTTCTGTTTCTGGTATCATCTTAATCTCAGACGTGTGCAGGATGGACACAAAGCTAGTTTTCAGTATGTCGGTGTGCCTCCATTAGGTAACACTCAGGAAATCGTTAGGTTTCATCAAACAAAAAGAAAAAAAAGACAAAATGTAAAAGAAAATGCTTGTTCTGATTCCCTGAACCTGTACATGCCTGAAATACACTGCTAATATGGAAAACATGTACGGTGCAGGGGCTCGGGGCAATGACCACGGGGAAAGTTTTTGACTGTAGAGTTACGCTTTTCTACACGCAAATGGTCACAGATAGTCACTGTCGTGAGGTCCTTGAGGACAACAAGTCAGCCTCCCCAAGACTGTCTCTAATTAATACGTCTTATCCCAACCACAGCGTGGATGTTTGCACTTTGTTTGCCCAACTTCAATGCAAGACTGAGGTTCTTTAGACTTCAGTGGTGAAAACCTGAGGCCACTGAAGTTAAGAAGAGCTTCTGAGGTGGATTTCTCTGGTGCCAGAATTTCACACTTTGCCATGATGCTTTGAACAACGTTTGGCTTCATTAGGAAATCTGGGTTGCCAATGCAGAGCTCAAGGATTTTGGACTGAGAGCTGTTGCGAGGTCTGCATCTGATTTTAAAGTTGAGTGTAGCCAGATATAAAGAGGCAGTTAACTTAGAGTTGAAACAGTAGGCTATATTGTGGGGCAATCAATTAAATCAGTTCACTCTGTGCCTCTGAAATGAGATATTATGTTCAAACCTAAGAGGAAACAGCCATACCACCTACTATGCCAAAGCCTTCTTTAAACTAGTCCTAATCTCAGCTTCCTGCTTTATCATCATACTGCTACTCCTTCGCCTGTCAGAGACCCGTGAGTTTCTGGGAACTCATTTTTAGTACTGCTTCTGTGGCCTCTCCTGAACTCATTTCTAGTACTTGCTCCTGTAGCTTCTCTCATACATCTGTTATTCTTTGTGCGAAGTAGCTCCTCTTTTTTTTCAATCATTCCAGAAAATTCAGCCTTTTTCGGGGGGATGGAGAGGAGGGAGATCAGTTTTTATTTCACTGTGCTGTTTTACCATTCACCTTATTTGTATTTTTCTTCTCAGAAAACCAAAAGGGATGTAAATAACTTTGATCAAGACTTTACACGAGAAGAACCAGTATTAACGCTAGTGGATGAGACAATTATAAAACAAATCAATCAAGAAGAATTTAAAGGGTTCTCTTATTTTGGAGAAGAGCTGCTGCCATAGACAACGTTAGGCTGACAGATGAATAATGCTGCAAGAAGTGATTCTGAAGAGATCATCAAATTACTGAGACTCAATAGATCAAGAACTACTTCTCTTACCCTGAGCCCATATCCCCAGTTAAAGTATATATTTATTGGTTTTTTTTTTCATTTAATCTTCTGGCCTGAGAGCACTCTTAATTTCTGTCTCACAAAGCAATGCAAAATAATTTTGTATCAGAAATTGTAGATGTAACACACTGCTGTGTATTTGCAGCTTTTCTTTTATTCATAAGATCTCCCCAGAGGACAAATTCGCATCTTTTCCATGGAAAATGAAGCCGTGCTATTCAAAGCCATTTAACAGATCACATTCTGTAATCGTCGTATATATTTAAGCCAAGAAGGTGAGAACTTTCTTCTGCAGTGGTGGTTATGGTGACATCTTTACTCAGATGTGGAACAAATAAGTAATATGTTGCCCTTTGGTAAGCAAAGAAGTCTGCCTTTTTGGAGGTGTAATCCTCAATTATGAATTTATTGTGGTGAGATACAAACTTAAAATAAAGCCGTCCAGAAAAAGAAGCACATCAATTCAGGCTTTCGATGAAGTTCCTTGTGCCATTTATGGAAAACTCTTGGGAATAAGAAGATTCACAAAGGTAACTGAAATTTTAGTTAGAGCAGGAAATAGAAACTATATGGATAGTTACTAAAGGGCTAAAGAATAAAAAGCCTATAGTACTTTAACACAGCTATATATAGGCATTTTACAGTTTTTCAGGCAATTGGGTGTACTATCCGTGTTACCAAATTTACTATCCATTTAAATGAACCATTAATGTGATGGCAAGCTTGCAAATGTTTATGGTTAATTTTACCTTAAAAATTAATTATAAACATTATACATTTGCCTTTTCCATTGTAGCTAAGTTGATAAATAATTTTTTATTTATATTTATTTTCTCAGCAGTGTGTTACTTTTGCACACTTTTACGAAACCATAATACTACTGTGTTTGTTGTTTTTTAAGTTTAAGATCTAAAGAGAAATCTGCTTTTAGAAGACACAAAATAAGGCTACACATGCATTATGTGGAAGTATGTTAAAAAACTGAAGATCAAACATTCACAAACTGACATTGTTGAAAGTTGTAAATTGAATTTTTTTTTGTGTATGAATTGAAATGGTAACTCATGTGGACAATATTGCTAATGTGAAGTTACCTCCTGTAGATACGCTAACAGTGTTATTTACTTATATTTCCAGGAGTACCCTGTGGTTTGGTTTTTTTTTTTTTGTGTACATGTATCGCTGAGGTCATTTTATTATATATTTTACTGGACTGAGTGAGCGGTCATTGAAATCCATTTTAATTGTTGCACATGGATTTCCAGCTGCACAAAAATATATATACTTGTGATTGGCAAAGTGGCACTAAAGAAGCTTTTTTGCCTTTTGTACAGGTGAGATTTTGTATATAGTGTTTGCTGCAAGGCCTGTGGAATTCATTGAATATAGAGGTATCAACTGCTGCATGTTCAGGCATACTATTAAAATGTTAGTCTATGAAAGAATAATTATAATAATGTCCATGTGCAATACTCTTGTATGTGTATTGGTTCAAGTTACTGTCGGAGAGATGAGGTTTTTTGTTATAAAAGATGTAGACATATATTAAGCTATACTAAATCTCTTGTATAGTTCTCTTCAACTCTATTATGACATGATAGAGCTCAGAAAGAGAAAGGAATGTTACAAATTGTGGTGGACAAAGTGTGAATCATTGGCTTTAAGAGATAATCTTGGTCTCAAGCAGATGAGTTAGTTTGTGTCAGTTTTGCGTCTGGCTGCTCATGGCCTGTTACTGATGACAACATTCAGTTCCATTTTGTTTTGTTTTTAAAACTCAGGTGTAATTATTATATATATTCTTATGATGATTTCAAAATATTAAATATTATGATATATCAATTAATGTGTTGTCTGGCCTACAGGTGTAATAATGGATCAAGCCTTTAGTTTAATTTAATTTATCTTCAGTAATCTTTTGTACTGGGAAAAAACTAGCTTCTGGAGCTGAGTACCAGCACAGAAACATCTTAATGATTGCATCATCTCAATGTTTAAATTTCTTTCTCTTCTAGAAATATATTGTAGAACTGCCCATCAATTTGTGTCTCGCCACTGGCTCTCTTTATTTCTCATCGCGGTTAGCTTTTGACATCCAGGCAAGACTGATCACAATGCTAAAGCGTTCTTTTCCGTAGGTGAGTAGAAGGCTAGGAAGACAAGTTATCGGATAGTGCACTACTGTTTGTATAACAAGAGGCCTTTACACAAAACTCTGAGCATTTATTCTGAAGGAATAAAAGCATCCCATAAAGCTTTTGTTAGCCAGCTAGGTAGTCTGTATTCCCATTTCTAACCTAAAGAGAATTAGCAAACGTTTGTATTTCAAGAGGCCTCAGCACCTGCAGTGTTTGGTAGGATGCTAAGAGCAAAATCGAGATAAAAACCTTTGCACGGGCAGATATTTCTTCAATATAAATAGTTAGATCCTCTGCATTGGTCTTACATCAGAAGGTTTGTCTGTTACCCTGAACATTTTTTAAAGATAATTCTTAAAAATGGACATTCTGTTACATTTCTGCCTGTTCTGTAAAATCTTTCCTGTTCCTTCTTTGTAAAATGAGTGCAAAATGCCAAAAAGATTATTATTAATAATAATAATTATAAAGAATCCATTGTTTCTTGTTTTTCCTCCCAAATAGACTTTATTAAAAAAGGCAAATACATTTTTCTCCGTAGCGTGAAAAATAATTCTCTCCAAAAAAGGCTTACAACTTACCTCTTTTTAAATTATGTGCAGAGTAGTTCTGGCTAAATATAAAATGTATTCAGTTGGGGGGGGTAGTTGTGGGTTGTTTTTTTTTTTATTGTGAGGATTTATTTGTACAGAATTTTTTTCTTATGGATGTAATTTGAATCTCTTGCCATTCATTAGTGTTATTTCATCGTAAACATTATTACTGTGCCAAATGTACTGTATTCAAAAGGATGTGAATGTGTATTGTTTCGGAACCTAATAAATACAATGATGTTAAATCTTATGTTTTTCCCCAAAGTTTTCCTGAGTATTTCCTAATGAGGAAGGAACAAAGATGGAGGATGAATATTTTTCCTGTTACATGTTGTGCAAAATACCGTGAGCTTGTCTTTTAGGAGTGGACATTTTGCAAAGGCAGGATTTGCTAACAAGAGCCTCATCTGTGACGCACTATGCACAGGTAACAGAGAGTGAACACTATTTATCTCGGGCAATACAACATTTACCTTAAAAACACCAAGCAGGTGAGTTTGCAGACTTTTTCTAATTACCAGTCACAGAATGGTCACTGAGTTCTGACTGATCCCAGCATTCTGCTTAGCTCCATTGTTAAAACTTACCTCAGTAGGGCACTTTGTGTGCAAATATGTGAGACTGCTTTAGTCTTTAACTGGATTGATTAGAGGGATTAATAGTATGCATAAATTTAATTAATTAGGGTCATAGAGTTTATTGAGTTATTTAACTTAATCTGTCAATGTGACATTATCTGAAATATTTAAATACTTCATGTTTCAGTTTGCACCTTAAATACTTTCCATTTTCATGGAAAAAATTCTTCTGTTTCAGTAGATCACCTATCAGCATACTCTGGCAGTAATTCCAGTTAACAATCTCCAGTTAGTATACCTAGCTAGTAGATACACTAACTAAGCTTAAAAAAAATAATAATAATTTGAAGAATGCTATCAAATTGCAGCTTTTGCATAAAACTCTGGTTTTTTCCTTCATGCTGAGTCTCCTCAAAGTCACTGAATGTGTTTGGAGCCTATGAGCCTAATCCAAATCCTGTGTCTTGACAGCATTAGCATAAGCTTTGTCACACAGATTTTGCCAGTTAAACAGCTGTGTAACATCTCAATTTTCTGGGTGTGTTTTGCAACCTTAAAAACATACAAAGAACTTAACCATCATCTTGCAAGCAATGAGCATCACTGGTCTCCAAATACATCAATCCATGTTGTGTTTTCTTGTAATGCTGTAACCGATGTCTATTAAGAAGAGTTTTTATCCTTACTGGTGGACTGCAAAATTTGGAAAGATGGCAGTCTTTTGAAGAGGAATGAGTTGCAAGTCTGGTCGACTGTCCATGCTGTAAATGTGGTACCAAAAGAGTATCAGCATGTATCTGTCTGCTTTGGTGGCCTTCCACTCAAGGGATGTTAGATCACTTTACATGTTTTTAGCCTCCTAATAGTCCAGTCAAGGTCCATGAGTAAATCAATATGATAAGCACCTGAACAAACTGATCAAAATCAGAATAGTTATCCAGTGGTGAACTGAAGCGTTGAATAGGTTGACATATCCTAACAGAAGCTACAGAAATTCAATTTGGGTCTTCACCTATATATACCCTGTTTAAGCAAAAAAGTATTTGAATTAAAAACACGTGGGATGAACGTGCCTCATCCCAAGCATGAGGAGAAAATGAGAATGCATTAGATCAGCGTGGACCTCTTTTAGGAACAAGAAGACTTTTCATCTGAGTAACAAAAATAAGGTATTCATACAATCAGAAGAAGGCATGAGCAGCCATACTGGGTCAAACCAAACATCGTTCACATTGGGTATCCTGCACTTGGCAATGGTCAGTAGCTTAGCAGTGATGTGCACTGACCAGAAATCAAGAAGTCAGCTTTCATTGGATAACAAATAGAAAATACCTGTGGAAAAAATCTGAGAACAAGAAAGCATGAGATGGTATTCTGCCTGCAGCAGTTTGACTCCATGATGTTATGAAGTAGATGGTCATGTCTGTATTTATAGTTAATATCTCTGAATTAACTTTCATTAATCAGTTTCTGAACAACGTCAAGTTCCGGCATGCAAAAACATTCTGTGGGAAAGAGCTACACAGCTTAACTAATCACTGTATTAAAAATTCTCTCCTTTTGTTTATTCTGACTGGGTTGTAATTTCATTTTATGCTACCTGGGTGTCATAGGTCACTGATACATCCTCAGAGAGTTATTTTTGAGACTGAAAAGTCTTCTCCTGTCTGTAAAAAGGCTTCATAAAGATACAATATATTTCATCATCTGTGTCAACTTTGTCTGAATCTTTTCTGGTTCTACTGTATCCCTTTTGAAGATGGGGAGTAGAATGACATAAAAGATTCAGTATGTGGATGCGATGTGGATTATTACAATGACTAGTGTGTTCTGTTTTGTTTTCTGCTACATTTTTTCAGGTTTTTTTTCTTAATCTAAGTTTGTTCTCAATTATTTCACAGGCCTTCCCAGATTAGTGTCAGTTGTAAATCTAATATTCATGCTCTCTATTAGATTCTCCAGTCATCATGAAAACAGGTTCTGCCCGGGACATAATGAAAATAGGAATTTAACCAGTGCAAAATGCTGCTTCGGGGCAGGCTTCCATTTTAGCAGTAAACCTTTGATGGTTACCTTCTCAGTATGGTTTTCCCACTGCTTTCGTACCCCCAATATATAGCTATGTTTAGACTGTCTTTCCCTACCTTGCTTCTTAGAACATTGCACGCAATAAATATTTTTCCAAAACCGAGATATAGGACGTGCTCTGCTACCCTCGTATCAAAACAGGCTCTTACTGTATTCTTGAATATCCCTCCTTTTGACACATTAGCTACAATGAAGGGGAGAAAGATAAAGGTTTTCTTAGCACATTGGGAAAATGTATATATGTGCCAAAATAGTTTCCACTCCATCTTTCCTTTTACCTCATCGTTGCTGTGGAAGCAGGAGATAAGAGCAGCAGCCTGAGGTGGAACACAAGCTGCCACTATAAATATTGTGAAATGATTATGCAAGACTGTCCAAAATTTGGAAAAGCATTAAAGAACTTTCACATTTGTACACTAATGTTTAATCCTTGGAAAATAGGAAGAAAGTCAGTGACCTGGAGTCTACTGCTGCTTTGGGCATTGGATTAAGAACTGAATTGAGCATTGCATGCACTTGTCATCGCCATCCAATACTACCAGTTTGAACTAGTGCCTTATGTACTACAGGAGGCAACATGAAGATAAGACTAAATCTTCTAGTAACAGCAAGAGTCGATGCCAGGCTGATGCTCATGTGTCCCAATGTACATTCTCTTTTCTCTAAACCTGTCAAGACAGAATGTTACCCAAAGGTGCCATGCATCTAGGATTGGTGTCACAAGTGGAAAGTAAAGAACAAGAGTCCTGCTTTTGGCACACATGAGCTGTTAGGTTAGTTTGGTCACCTTGTGTAGCTGTACTCTTGGCAACCTTTTAGGAATAGGCCAGATATTTCTTGAGTGGCGATAAATACATCCCTGTTCAAATATGTCTGTCAGATGGTGACAATTACAAAGAGGGAGAGACTTGATTATCAACACGAAGAAGTGTGTCTAAATGTCAGAAATGCACTTATTACTTGTGCTTTCACGTAGAAAAAAAATTAGTACAGTTGCCTAAGCAACCTTCTGTTTTCATTGACACAAGTGGCATGGAGCTTGAGACTTTGAAATTGTGCAAAGGGAGAGATACTATTGTGGCCATATCACAAATCAGCAAACTGAAACTAGGTGCTATGATGATGATTTGCATGTTAATGTGTTAGCATAAAATCAGCTGAAGTGCTAGGGAAAGAGCATGGGTGAAGCCAGTCAGTGTTCTCACTGTGCTGGCGTTTCTGAGCACATGGTGTTTTCAAACCATGCTTAACTAAATATCTGGTGGTGGTCTCCCAGGAAAGGGACTAGAGTCCTCTTCATTCCTCTTTTCACTTGCTAAGCCAAAAGACAGCCAAAAGTTGTGTGCAATCAGATACAGTAGTTGATGCATAAGGGATGTGGTTGTTTGGTTTTACAGTGGAATAAGATGTTTATTGAAACATGGTCACACCCAGGCAAAGTTTGAGAACCTCTGTGTTCTAGGAAAGCTATTTGCTCAGTCTTTGGTACATCAAAAAGAACATTTTCTGTTGATTTCTGGTTAATGAGCAGTGAAAAGTAGGCAAAGATATCAGGCACAGGGAGGCACATTTTTCTAAATAATGATGTGGTTGATTAAGGTGAGCACATGGAGGGGCAAAGAGATTATGCAAATCTAGCTTAGGTAAATGTTTATGTTAGGGTGGGGATCACTGTCCTGTTTAGAAGCAAACTTAAGACCTTTAAACTTTACTTGTTGGGATAATGCGGAGACATTTTTTCTTTGATTAAATGATATGCTAACCCCGTACATTCTAGTGTATTGCAACTGCACTGTTGTTATCCTTCCATTAAGGTCAGGATTCTTGAATTCTGCTGTTTTGAGGCCTGTTCAGGGTTTATGATGCTGCTCTACTGAAGTACAGGGTTGTGTGAAATCCCTCAAACACCACCTCCTACCTGAGGCCCTGGGTAACCCCAAGATCAGTTCTCCTGGAGTGCAGGAATCTCGCTAGTGTTCTAGAGGAGATTTTTTTCCACTTTTGCATTCCCAAATACAGGACCAACTTTTTAAGAAGCTGTCACCACACAACTTTATGTGCACTCTGAAACACAGTCTATGATGCGTGATCCCATTTAAAGCATCTCTGGTCATAGAAACAGCCTGCTAAAATCATCAGTGTGTTCAGTCTACCAAATGTGGGCCATAAAGTCCTGATCCAAAGTCCACGTTACAAGGAGTCCCTCGTATTGTTAATGGCATAGTCATCTTGCACTGTAGATGTGAGATTACTGTGACCCTATCTCCCACGGCACATCACCACTGCTGGCTTGGTCAGGCAGCAGCTGGACACATACTGACTTCAGTGGGAGAAGAAATGGGAAACAGTGCAGAACACCATTATTCTGACAAGTTGAAGGGCTACAAAAGCAGCATTAAACCATCAGTCTTCTTCCTCCAGAAGGAATCGACTTACGTACAACATCTTTTCAGTCCATCCCTGCTGAAAGCCTGTGTGCTATCAGCCTTCTGAGAGACCCATGCCAAGTGGTGAACTGTCAAGATGCCCATCTCAGTCCTGTTATCCTTTTTCTCATTTGCTTGCTCAGGGATAAAAGTAACACGCCACAGGAGTATTTTGCAGTGGGTAATAATACAGCCACCATGTACTTGGTTGACCCACTCTGAGAGGGTCTCCAGCTGAAAGACTTCAAATATGAGAGCTTTAATGATGTTTTTGTTCTTGTTAATATTCCTGCCTGTGTTGGGAGAAGAGTCTGGGTGATGAAGAGGAGTGGAGAGTATTAATTTTCATTTACTGAGCTGTCTAGCAATAATTTGAACCACCCACACAGCTGAACAAGTTGATTTCAGAGCCAGGGAGGTTACCAACACCAAGAAAAACACAGTTGTCATATAGTTTAGACACTATGCATGGGCAAAAAACTCCTGCTATATTACTCATATGCAAATAGAAAGTATTTCTATAACCTCTGACCCTGCTTGTAAACAGCAGATTCCAGGAATTCTGCTGGAAACCATACATTACTAAGGCGAAATTGTACTTAGCAATAAACATGCTTTCCTCAGTGCAAGAATCTGGAAGTTGAAGAATGCGAGACCTTGAGATGCACTGCTGATTGTGGGGAAACCGCAGAGGCCACCTCCTGCCTGACAGCTGGGAAAACACCCACCCTTGGGAGCTCCTGGTGGAAATATGTAACCCAGAGATGTTGTTGTGCGTGAGCCCCTCGTTAACGCGCTATCAGGCATCCGCAGGCGGTGGCTGAGCCGTGCCAAGGGGGAGAGGACACGCGATTTGAGCTCGCTCTGGCATGAAACGGGAAGTCGTCGAAGGAATTCAAAGAACTGAGTGGAAGGACAGGATGGTTATTTTAATGGCAGCAGGAGGACTGAGGAGCAAGTAGGTGAGAACGGGAAAGACAGAAAATGCAGCAGCAGTCCAAAATGAAAAATGCCCTTGGAATGGGGGAGATGTCCAGTGATCAAAGAGAACGGTGAGAAGATTGCTGAAAGGTGATTGCGGGAGGAAACGTGAATCTTGGATAGAAGCTAAACATAGGATTGAACATGAAAAATTCAAAGTGGATGTCTGTGCTTCAAAGACATGCCCCGAGGTATGCCCAAGCTGCTTTTAAAATAGCTAGCGTGGGTACCATTACCTCAGCAGTGCGGCCTCGTGGTCAAATATTTATTTGGCACCTGAAGAGGGGAGAACTCAACATGGCTGCTGATTGCATTGCTAGGAGTAAAGAGCAAGCTGGCTTAAAGCTAATCCAGGGTGTTTATACACAATTTCAAATCGTAGTGTTGCCCTATGCTGGATGCACATCTAAATAAAAACCCAAAGGTTGTGTCCATGGAATGACATGGTCTCTTCCATCAGGATTACTGCTTGGCCACCATCTCATTCCCAAAAGTATGTTCATAATGCTCTTGCATTTAGCTCTTTCAAGGGAAGGGCATGATTTTTAAAACCAGTAATAAAATGCTTTTGAAACACTGCAGGAAATCCAAGCTTTACGGCCTTGGTGTTAAAAATCTAGATATTGTGCTAGGGCTTTCCCCCAAAAAAAGTAAAGAGCTGGATTGTTCTAATATAAAACAGAATGAACCTCCATTATTGGTGTTCTATATGTTCTCATACAATGAAAATATGCGTGTTTTTTCATGATGGAAACATCAAAAAAAGGTAGGGAGATCATAAGGTAAAGAATTACAATGCCAGTCTACACTGTTAGCCCACTGCTATCAGGATGCTGCACCAAATGGGCACACTGATTTTTTTCAGTGTTGTCCTTCCTGTTCATTCAGCAATACAAGAACAACTCTTTTACACATCAAAGGCAATAGGGCAAAACAAAGCAACAAGACAAATATGAGATCTGTTTAATAACTTGTTAACTTCCAAGTAATAGATAGAAAATTATGCTAGAGCAAATGTTTAATGTATTCAGAGTGTATTTTAGTTAATCAACATTCAGACTTCTGCTCTATGTTTGCTTGACTTTTCAGAATGGAAAACTAGCATAACATTACTGGTAGACCAAGCTGACAAAAGGGGTGCTTTGCAAGATCTTTTTTTTGTTTGGTTTGGGTCGTTCAGGACTTTTTTTAGCCCGAGACGCCTTCATAGGTGTAGCGTGCTGTGGTAGCTAAACCAGCCTGACAGCTCGTGGTGGCTGAAAGGGGTGTTCCTGCCCATCTCTCCCTGCTCTCAGCCATGTGAAACCAACCTCCTGGGCACTGAGAGCTGAGATTCAAGTGTGCTATGTGCTGTGCTCCATTCCTCCTCTCTGCTTACCAGTTCCCTGAAACGCTTCTATGGGAAACAGTGTAGATCAACACCCACTCTCTTAGTGACAGTGTGTAGAGCCTGCTAAGCTCACTCCACAGCACAAGGAGGGCAGTCGCCTTTCCTGCCTCTTGGAGTTTCCTGTTTGGCTACAGGCTTTGTGCTGGCTCTGGTAATTGCCTGATCTCTCTGATAGGAAACTACTCACTTTTTTTTTTTTCTTTTCCTCCGCCAGTTTAGAAGGCTGAATTAGTCCATAAAAGGGTCGGGTGCATGCTGGACCACTGAAGGCAAGTGGTGTGGTCGTGGAACTAGGAATTGCAAGGTGGGAGAAAGAGGAAAGGCTGTTCTTTGGGTTAGTGGGGCTGGGCAGTTCATCTCAGGTCATCTTATCCCTCCTTAACTAAGCAGGCTCAGGGGCACCATTGCAAAGGTGAGAAATAACTAAAGGACAATCTTGTGCTGCAGGAAACGACACTGGTGAATTGGTGAATCAGTGCGGTGTTGCCCTGTCTTGGAATCTGTGCTGGTCCAGTGCTGGCATGATGAATTAGAGGATGCGGTTGCTGAAAAGGTGGCAGTTCAAATGTAGTGATTCAAAGGAGACATTAAGTTCTTGAAAGTGCATTAAAAAAAAAAAAAGAAAAACAACAACAAAAAAACCCAACCAAACAAAAATAAAAAAACACCCACGGTTTTCAGGGGTAATATTCGACAGGGAATTAGATAAAGAAGTTAAAATGACCCACCCAAGCAAAGTGAGAATTGCCAGTGATTCCAGTCAAAAAATATATTGTCCTCAGGCAAGCAGCCTACAGCTGAACAACAGCCACTCCTCCCACTCAAACATGAACAACATCCAACAGGCTATGACTTACTAGCATACCCCCTGTAGCCTTCACACTGGGACCAGAATCCAGAGTTATGCCAGGGACTGATCACAGGCACACGTTCCTGATGCACTTACCAGTCTCCCACAGAGATCCTAAGGGCTTGCAGAAATGGTGCAGGTCAGCACCCACTTTCCTATTTGGTGGCTGTGGAAAGTAATAAATTATGGGGCTGACAAAAATGTAGCAATTTAGCAGAAGGTTTTTGTGGTGATTGTTGTTTTTTGTTTGTTTGTTCGGGGTTTTGTGTTTGGTTTGGTTTGGTTTTTTACAAGCAGATGTTCATGGATTTTTTGCGGCGATGAGGAACGATGCATCCAGAGGCAGACAGACGCACACACACAGAGTTCTTGTTAGCAGCGAGAGCAGAGCCACGCAGAGCTGAGCCAGGCTGAGCTGACTTTTATTAACAGCTCTCAATTTATAGGTTTACAGATACGGACCTGGACTAAGAGGTTAGACAGGATGTTTTTTCAATAATTGTTATTCCAAAACACACCGCACTCATGTTGTGTCTGTTTTCAGCCACCTTCCCACGCATATCTTGTGGGTGGCATTCCGACCCACTCATTCACGTGCCCAGGCCCAACATTCACACATCATATATACGAGGGCAGTTTTCCGACCCAAGATATCATTCTCACTGGCCTGGGCTATCACTCCTTACGCTCATAAAAAACATACTTCTGTATAACCTGTCCAAGGCCCTTTAGCTGGATCCACACATCCTGCCGTTCCCACATTTTTTTTCCAAAATGTAGACACCAGAGACTACAAGCAGATATTGTAGATCATCAGTTTGAATCTGTGGCAATATTCAAAGAACTGAGCATGCTTAGTATTTCACCAAAAGAGCTGATGAGCTAGCAGTTGCTTTGCTGAAACTTATCTTTGTTTCTGTGCTTTCCATGGACTGCGGTCAGTATTTAGCAGCCCCTTCCAAGCCATCAGCTCACAGCTCAGCTGCAGCCTTGGCTAGTACAATGACGGGAGGTTGGGTGCAGCTGTTCAAAGCAAGTGAGCAGAGAGCCTGGTCTGTGAGGTGCAGAGCATCCTCAGGTCTCAGGAGGAAACAGAGTACTCCAATTCACAGGAATGGAGGCATGCAAGATGTGAAAAACAGTACTTCAAAGTGCCCATTCTCCTCAGTTATGTGGAAATTTGAAAGTTACCTGTCAGAAACACTCACTCTGACTGTTTTGTGTGTCTTGCTTTGGTTTTAGTCCATTTCTGGGTATTTTCCCACTGATATGATTAATTTCCTTTCCCTTCAATCTAATTTTGTCTTTTCCCCCATCTTTCCATTTTTTTCCTCCAGTTCATGTCAACAGCTGGAGGTTGAGCTGTTGGGTGAGATTTCTTCCTACATTGGACAGTTTTACCCGTTGACCCAGTGCCTGCTGTGACTTTGGCTGAGATAATACAATTCATGCAGCGTCATTCACAGCAGGAGCAGAGAAGAAATTGTTTCATTACAGGAGCACAGAACAATGATGATACTACCAACTACATATAAACACAGAGCACTAGTTACCCACCAGCCAATATTTAATGGAGGTGGAAGTCTGGATGAATTTCCTTGGCTACTGCCATCTGCCAAAACGCATCCTGAAAGAACAGACGCCCGATGTTGTGCTTTGAAAGTTCCAGAACTTGTGATCCAACTGTTGAGTTCATAGCCCCCAGACTGCAAATCAGAGCTTTCCTAGCCTGCAAAATGATACCAGCTGACTGCAGGCTCAGAGTGAGAAAAAAAGAGTTGCATCAGACTCCAGAAACAGTGTGGTAATTCATCTATTTGATTTGGCAAGATGTTTTAATAGGTATGAACCCTGACTGAAGGAAAACGCTGGCATTCTGCCTTGTTTTGGTATCACACACCCCTTCTCGTCCTCACAACCCCTTTCCCACCTCGCTGCAAAAAGTATGTTAAAGGAAACAGATTTACCCAAATTACAATCCTGCATGTGAGCCAGCCAGTTTTCACAGTATTGCAGTCAATAGCATGTGCTCTTGGAACACACCACTTTGGATATCAAAGAGAGGTTTCATCAGGAGGCTAATGGGTGTTCTGAGCAGCAACATTTGTCCCTCAGTTTGCTTTGAAAGCTCGTTTCCATGTACAATAAAAGTAGCCATACACTTTTGTGCAACTGCTACCCAATACCCACAATGAGTGATTATAAGTGAAAGGAACTACTGATTCACTTAGTCATTTTCTGTCACAGATGCCCAACGACCAAACACTAATCGACTCTTTGAAATCTTTTTCAAAGTAGATCTATGCAAACAGGGGGGGAAAAATTACTCCAAATACTTGTGGTTTTGTCGGTAGCTGCTGTGACTACTGATCAGTCCTCTGCTGTTCTTTGGAGATGGGAAACGTGCTTGAGATTCACAGTGGAAAGAGACAGATGAATTGGCCTTGCAGACTTACCCCTAAATTAAGAAATCCATATTGATACTGCAACTATCAATGAAAAAACACATTGTGGGGATTTTCTTCTGTGATAGTACTGTATATCATGTAAATGAAGAAAAGACCAGATTAAGCTAGGGGTTTAGCAGGGTGATTCCTCAAACATATGACTTTGAGACCAGAAAGTCTCAAATACAGTTGCCCCAAGTCCTAAAACGTTTGTGCTGTAAATACTCCAGAACCCTCAGAGAAGTGACTGAGCTTGTTAGAGGAGAGACCCTTTGATCCCCATTGCCCCACGGCTTCTGGAATAATGTCAGCACTCTGCTACCTCTCCTTTCCCTTTGAGACTGTGAGATGAGGAAAATACTAATCTCTTACTGTGGCTTGGGAGAGGACGAGAAGAGCCCTGGCATTTGGGCTCCTATCGATTTTAGATGGCTGGTGGCTGTTTTCACGATGGTGCTGGGTCGTGCGTGCTATTCCCTCTGTCAGTTTGCGCTGCTGGTGAGAGCCCAGCAGCCGCTTCCTCTGACCTCTGTGCGGTTTGAGTGTCCTGTTTTTCGCCCTGCCCTGCCTTGCCCCCCGGAGCGTATGACCCATTCTCTCCCACCGCGAGGCAGAGGGAGCCTGGGGCAGGGTGGGAATGGGTACCCTGTGCTTCACAGGTGCAGGTCACCAACACAGCTGGGCAGGGCCGGGATTCGGCATATTAGTGATATCCCTGCACTGGGAAGAGTAAAAGAGTCGTGTGCCAGCTTGGTTGTTGGAGTAAATGAGGCCCTTAACAATGTTAGCTGTACTTGGAGGCATCTAGCCAGGATTTAATAATGTTTCGTCTCCAATGTGCTGCTGGTCATGTCCTTTTATTTTTTTCCCCTTTCCTGTGCTTTCCTTCGGCCAATTGAAATTTGAAAGCTATAAAAAGAAGGAATTTCTTTTACAAGGACCTAGAAGCACATGATTTTTCCTCTTATTGTAAGCTTTAATATTGCTGATATCCATCAAATTTACTTGTTGCTTGACATGTCAGTGTGAATATATACAACTCTCTTTCCTGAGAATAGCTGAAGTGACAGATGATTTCATTGTTGCATGTACAATAGGCATAAGTATAATGGGAAAGAAGGGCTGACATCTGCTATGGTGATATGTTTTCAAAAACATGTATTGTCATCTCATTCTTTTCTGTGTTATGCAATGATAATTAGGAGTGGCAAAGTGAGCATCACTTTGGCTGCTTTGCAGTGATTCAGAGTTTCTACTCAGCCATCTGTATTAGCACCTTCCAGTGTCTGACAGTGCAGTAAGTATGTTCAGATACCACATCTTTCTATTTCTTAAGTAGTGTGCTAACTGCAAAGACCAGCAAAGGAACTGCTGCTTGTATGAATGGAAATCTAGCAGTCCTTACTTAAGTCAGCGCCAGATGCCTCCATTCTGTCTGTGAAATGTCCACAGCATTATCCACCCTGAGGATCTACATTTTTAGGAAACATGGTCATTCTTGCCCGGAAGTCCATCTCTAATCTAAAAAGAAGGGTGAGCAGGTAGATAAGAAAAGCAGAAGAACGAATAGAAGGGCTGTATTGGCAAACATAGACTCAAAACCAATAGCTGAGGTCATAGCTGACAGCGCACTGCAGCACTTGATGAGCATTACACAGAACTGAGGGAAATGTTGAAGATGGTGCTTACAACGCAAGACTTGATTCTTCTTGTAAAAGGTAGTCTGGGAAGGAGTTAAAGTATTGGCAAGGGAATCAAATGTTGGCAGAGTAAAAAGCAGGGCTGATCTTCTAATGAGAGGAAGATCTCAACAGCAGAGGGGAGCTGAGTTGTGAAGAGCTTTCAGGGGAAAAAAAAAAAAAAAAAAAAAGAGACTGCCTTTCCTTTTCCCTCACTGAGCATTTCATTTTCTCCCCAATCACCCTGCATACCACATCACATGAACACATTGTGCTCTCCAGCCTACCCCACCACCACCCAACACCCTATGAGCTAAGGAAATCTGTGTTTCTTGTTTTGTATGCAGTGACTTAATTATTTACTCTTTCAACATTTACATATGTAAGGCTATTTTGCCTGCTTAGGGACAGCTGAAGTCCTCATAGAACTTTTTACTACTGGTAGCAATTCTCCACAGGGAAGCGACTTATTTCTCAACCTTTTCACTCATGTTTGGGAGGTTCTGGTGGTGGTTTTACCCACCTCCCACTGCACTGGGGTTTAGGGGTTTTTTGCCTCCCAGCAGGTCTGAGGAGGCACCTTGGGAGGGCATGAAACTTTGCTCCTGTTGCAGGTGCAGGCTGCTGAGCAGCGGAGTGGAGCTGGCCAGACCATGAGGAGGTCCAGCTGCTGGTAGCGCCCTTGGCCCAGCTGGGGCTAACGAGGGCTGTGGTGGCCATGTAAGGCCCTGAGCAAGCCCCATGGTCAGGACTTCAGTTCAGGGAGGGGTTTGGTCTGAAGATGTGCTCTCATTTCTGTCTTGAGGTGGTTTTGCAGGACTGCTATGGGAAAAATACAGGTAGGGCAGCACAAAGTGCAGTTGTTCAAGGTGATGGTGATATCAGGGATGAGTTTAAGATCAGGGGGAGGAAGTATTGTTTGTACCTGTGAATGTTTTGTGAAGAGGCTGGTAAAAACGGTCTTCTGTTAAAGAAGATGACAATTTTGGAACTTATCAGGAGAATTCATTGTTCTCTTGTAAAAATTCTGATATGTGAGGTGTGCGTTTCCTTGGTACTGTATGTAGTCTGCATAAATGTTCAGGATTTCCAATGCTTTTCTAGTAAATGGTTGGTTGTTACTGAACTGTTTCTCGTAGTAGCAGGCAGGAGTTTCAGTCAGGCTTCTGTTGTGTTAGGTTTCGTTCAAATGCAAATTCTTTGCTTGTTTCTAGCAAAAAAAAAGGAGTTTTCTAGTTATCACTACTAAATACAAGGTGCCTTGTGTTTTGTGAGCTCTGTGGTAGAGTAAAATATGGTAAAAAATAAAACAGGTTACTTTATTGTTGTATTATGAAATTAATTTACTGATATGTAATGACATAATCTTATGTGATCCTAAAAATAACTGATGTGTGAAGACTTTACTATACTTAAACACGAACTGGATGTATCCCTCAGCCTCTCATAATAAGTGCAGAAGAAACTAGCCTCCCATTACACTACTGTATGTTGATGTGCAGGGTTATTTTTAATTATTATTTTCATCAGAAAAGTACAATTAAGAGGAGCTAGTAAAGACAAAATTGCACCTTAAGGTATGGTCGTTTATAGTAAAATCTCAAGATCTGTTCCTTGATCTCTGTTTCGGATTTGCTATACGACGAGTAAATTCACATATGTGTTCTGGATCAGAGGCTGAGCCCTGCAGTCAGCTGGTTTTGTATGATTTCAGTAAAAGCATAAAAGCTAAGAAAAAGAGTCCTCCGACACTAGCATCAGCCTATTCTTGCCCCTTGCTCACCGTGGGAAGGATGAGAGGGCAGAGGACGGAGCTGTAGGTGAACTTTTGGTGTGCTTTAGCAGTCTCGCAGGGGTAGAGGGAGGCTGATGGGTTAGAAGCAGAGACAAAATACACAGGGCTGTGTTCTACCTTAACTGTGTGCAAAAACTATCCATTACTAATGCATCCCTCTCTCTTTGAAAGATTGGAATAGAATTAATGGGTGAAGGTTCAGGCTAGCTTCATTTGCGTGCAGTTTATCCTTAGTTTAACTGCAAATATTTCCCTTTTAAAATAGAAGGTGAAACGTTTGGTTGCACCTCTGTGGTTATTCTCGTAGTAGGTGTAGTGCCTGTGGCAGATCTGCCCTGAAGCACCTGGAGTGAAAAAACACTAAACTACTTCATAAAAAAGCGTACTTGTGGTGAGGCACTAACTCGAATGATGGGGGCTTTGCTCCTCGTTGGAGACCCTGTGGGAAGGATAAGCAAGTTGGTAGGATTGTCTGTGGTAGCCCTTGGGATGGGACAGGCTGCAACTGGACACATAAATGAAGCAGTTCAGATAAGGAACCTGTTGTTTGTTGGCCACCAATGCAGTTGCTATTAATGTGGTGTAGTGGACAGTGTCCTGAGCTGCCATGAGCTGGAGAATACAAGAAAGTGAGTACACTGACTTCAGTCCACCCTCTTTCCTTGTGTATTTTTCTTTATACTGGTCAAGTTTCTTCTAGAGGTGATTTTCCTGTATTGGCACGTGAAAAGATACGAATATCTCTGTGGGAAACCACATGTCATAGTGACCCAGGGAACCTGTACTGTATTTTCTGTCCCTGGGCAGTGATGGTGAGGCCACCTGAGCTACTTTGAAGCCAGGCTGAGGCCAGCCCTTCTGTTACACTAAGAAGCTGTGCAGGACGGTGGTGAGATTTCTGTAATTAGCATTGCTGGCTTATTCCAGCTGCTAAAGTGTCTGTGAAACTGGAGCCTGTGAGAGAGGATTTTCACTCATGTGGCTTGATCTCAGAGCACTTACAGATGCAGGATTTTATGGTCCAAATACACTCTTACAGTTGCATCATCTCCTCCAAGTTTAACTCCCTGCAAGAATGAAACCAAAAAAGAGAAAACAGAAAAGACTAAAAGGCAAAGCTACTTAGATTTCTTATTCTTGGTCAACGCATGTGTAAATGTTCACCTTCTTACGAGGCTTTATATGTCAATTCTCTGTGTTTTCTTGTGCTCATGAACCAGAATTAACTTGAAGAAAGGAAGCTATAGCTGAGGCTCACATAGCAGTGTTTACTAAATGCCAGGAAACATCTCTGCTGCATGTCTTTGCTATTGCGGCAGGCTGTAAGGTTTAATTTTTTGAAGAATGATTTTTTTTTTAATTATTCTCTCAAAATCTTATATTAATATAAGATCTAAAACACTGTGGTGCCCTAATTTGAGGTTTCTCAGATTTTTTTAGGGCAGAAAAGCCTGCAGACAATCTTATTTCAAATACAAACTAAATTCTAGACTACATTTTGAATATTGGTTATATTTGCTCAACCTTGTGGATTTTGCTTGAATGAGTAAAAAGACAGTGAGCTGTCTTTTTCTCTTAGTTGTTTGGACAACCCACTGAAATCTTTCAATCCATAGATTGAGAAATACTTCCTTGATTCATCTTTTATTCAATCCTTTGCTTTCTATTCTCTTTTCCTCTCTTCCCACCTAGTCTTATTTCAAGTAACGTAGTTGTATCTCTGTGTCTAAAAGCAGGGGTGGTTTTATTTGGAGTGTGAAACACTCCTATAAACAATGAAGCTCATATTTAATGATTTGAGCTATAAGAAGAACATTAATTGCATATTTGAACCTTTGGTTTGTCACTTTGTCACTTGCAGTCTTCATTTTGGTGTGTACGTGCATTTCTGAACCAAGACCTCTTCATCCCTCTTCCCACAATTGTCCATTGTTTGACTAATGAAAAATTATAACTGTGATGTAAAGTGGAGCGAAAATTTGGAGGCTGGGAGTTCTTCATCATGTTTGTTCATTGCCCCTTTGGGTGGTTCTGCAGAATAGGAGGACTGGAATGGTGTCAGGGGCACGGGGGATGGCAGAGAGGTTCTCTGCTGACGGTTTGGGCCTGTCTTTGCCTCTTCTGTCTGGGAAGCAAGAGAATTCTTGATGTGTATAACTGACAGCTTACTAACCCAGAACTTACCATCTATGGCTTTTGACAACACCATTTAGGACTGGGTGGCAGCAAGGCAAGGTGCAAGCTATGGGAAGAGACCGAGCGCACCTTTCCCAGAGATAGTTTGCTTATCTTCGCAGTGACTTTTTATTTCCCTTTTACTAGTACACTGAGTTGAATTGTGCTCATTGAACCAAACCGTGAATACACCCGCGTTAAAACTCAACACTTTTAATAGCCTATTTTTAACAAGAGTCAGTTCTCACTTGGCTGAATGCATGGCTACATTGATAAAACCTACTGGCATAATGTGAATGAGAGACACTGAGGAGCAAAATAAAAAGACTGAGGTAAAGGGATAAGGGGCTGCTACAGTTGGTCTTGCTGCTGAGGAGAGATGTGCCTGTCAAATCACAACACGGGAGTGTGAACACAGCAGCAAAGCAGTATGTGTTGGGCTAGAGATTCACCGAATGTATATCTTGAATAGGCTGAACAGGCATCTGTCCTCCCTTGTCAAGGCTCATTAGCAGTCCATGCGTAGTCAGGAACATAAGAGTTTGGTTATCTTTATCTGACCAGATGAAGGCAAAAGTGCTTTTTACAGACACAAAATGTCATTGCCCTCTTAGAAATGTAGCCCCGCTGGAAAAGAGAGATTTCTTTTAATAACTGCTAGGTTTAGGACAAGATAAGAGGAAAACAAAGAAAAGAAAAATCATTCACGTGCTGTGTAGTCAGTAGGACTTGGATACCTTGCCACTGCATGCCCTGAAGTCAATGTTCAGTAATTCTCATGTGCAATCCAAGTATCTGCGCCAAGTAGTGTGGTGGCCAAAACTGAGCATGGAGGGTATTCAACTCAGAATGGCCAAACACCTGTTAAACTGATCACCCTAGAGCAGGGATGTCAAACTCATTTTCACCTACATTTATACAGTCCTAAAATTACATTTGGCCTTTTGAAGGCAACCGTGAGCCTGATGTGGCCTCTGGTGAAAAGGAGTTTGACACCCCTGCTGTAGGGTCAATCCCCTTACTCAGTGTCCGTGTGGTTCTTTTGTTTGTTTGCATTAGTGTGGTGAGCAAGACGCTCAAAACTCTTGTTTGAGTGTCCTACATGCAGTACGGCAGCTCAGGCTGTATTTTGACCCTTGCGTTATTGACTGTATGATACTACAACTTCTAAAGGAGGGATCAGCCCTGTGATTGTGCTCTCTTGGGAAGAACTCTGCTAGGCTGTTATACAGAAGCTGGCTGGTGCTACTTAGTACCCTAACTTTTGTTTCTAAGATCAAGCATATGCGTTTTTATTTTACTCTGGTGTGCTAAGCACATGCAGGGCATGCCTGCCTATTTGGACACAGGTGGCCTAGCTATCACTTGCTAGTTTCTGGATTACACTACAATTTCAGCCTGGGCTAGCCAGGATTATTAGGTCTGACTGGACATCTGGGAGGGATGTAAAAGCAGGACCAGGGAAGTTTGGGCCAGACAAGAAGGTGCCTCGCCTCTTCTGGCCTGAGACTGATGCAGAGCAGTATCTCTAGGATGCTTAAGGATGGGGGTGAAGGGAAAAACCTGCATTCTAAATCTTCCTCTCTTTTTACAGTTGATTATTACCTGGAACAGTCAGTCTGGGTCTGTTAGTAAAGTATACTTCACATTTAAGGAACCAAATTTATTTTCCTATGGAGTCCTGATTATCTCAGGTGTGTTGCACAGAGAACGTGAACAATGCAGAACTTGGCTTGTACTTTGCTAAGTTTATAGCACACAAGAATGTCTTCCCTAAAATGAGGAAAGCCCTTTTCCTTTGACAGTAGAAATACAAATACTGTGTACTTGAGAGATTCACAACTGGGGAATAATTTCTCCTAATGACCAGTAGTTGCCCAGCTTCCACTAAAGCCAATTTAAAGGTCCTCCTGGAAACTATGTTTTACTGATTTCTGTGAAATATTTGGAAAGAGAGAGGATTTTTAACAAGAGGTCTGGGATCATAAGTGTTATCTGAAGTATTTCCTAGAACTTCTTAATGGGACTCAGTGCACTGCAGAGGCATTCACGTCCATGACCAGGATTCCATCCAACCTCTTCACTGAGCAGTGTTTTAACTGCAATATCTAAAAAGGTTGAATTAATTGTTTGTATAGGTAAAGAGTAGATGGAGCATTTAAATGGGTCAGACACGCAGTGCTTACTCAAAGCTGTTCTTATTTACTGTTGGCAACATAAAGTTATTTGATTTTACAAACTTGTAATTTTTTACAAATTAAACAAAAAGCAAACAAACAACAACAAAAACCCACACAGAAAAACAACTCCACACATCTACACAAACCAGATCCCTTGCCAGTTGGGTAAATGACAGAAAGTAAACAGCAAATCACATAATGTTGTGTTTGTGGTTTTGCTCCTGTTGGTCTCTGCAGCCAACTACCTTTGAATTGGGAGATAAGAGTACATGTAGTTCATGGATGTTTACAGTAAATAATGTGACATTTTGGAATGTGATACTGCAGGCAGTGCATCGTTTCAACATAATTTTCACCAGTATTAGCTCCAGAGGACTTTTAGGATGCAGTAGCCTGTTGAGCCTCTGGAAGGTAGGAGACGTAGGTTCATATTTAATTTCTAAATCACACAGAAGAGGAGGGGTTAAACCCAAGTGCTCTGTATCCAAACAGAGTGCTCCTTTAACCCTGGTTAATTTGGAGCCTGAATGTCTCAGTTTTTCATGGAAAGGCAATCTGTTTAGACATCTAAATCCAAAGGGGAGAGTTTCCATGGAACTGGGTGCTACTTTCTGGGGTTTTTCTTTTTTAATTTATTTGTATGGAAATGGGGAATGATCTAGAAGATGGCTCTTACCTACGGCTCTGGAATGTGTGAAGGAATAACAGGCTAGTGAGAATATCCAAATTAATCCCTGATTGCAGTTGTAGTTTTAACTTGGCCCTTTGGGGGTTTCCTGCATTACTGAGTCATGTTACCTGTAGATGCTGGAGTCAACTGTGCTGGAGATGCATAAGAGCAGCCTAACAGTGCAGGGCTTTGATTTCCTAGGCTTGATAAACTTTGTTTGAAAGAACTGTGGGTCCAAAAAGGCTGTCTTTGTCCATTACTGTTTACCTGATGTAGTTATTTCCTGCTAGACTAATTGTTCAAAAAAACTTTGCTGTTCAAATTTAGTGAGTGCCAGCTACCCACCTTCACCAAAAATGAGAGGACAAGGGAAAGCCAAACAGGCTCTTGTGCATTGCCACACAAAGGTTTCAAATCAGGGAAAGAAGACAG
Organism: Caloenas nicobarica; assembly: GCF_036013445.1. NCBI lineage: Eukaryota > Metazoa > Chordata > Aves > Columbiformes > Columbidae > Caloenas > Caloenas nicobarica. Next base: position 92,650,796 of record NC_088247.1, on the reverse strand, counting down.
GCTGCTCACAGGTGAAAAAAAGCTGAGTATTCCCAGTAGCGAGACAGTTGATGTGAAACCTTTGCTCTCATTCCTGGCGCTTATGACACACAATAACTTTCTTCTACCTGTCCCTCCCTCTCCTGTACCAGGCAGTGTGCTGTGGGGCTGCCCTCAGCTGTCTGCTATCCTCACCAACACTTTCTGGCAAAAATTGCCACCCTGTTACCCCCATAGACCCCCAAGAAAACCATTTTCAAACCATACTGAGCTAATGTTAAAGCTATCAACTTCAGCCGTTGCTACAGAAACTTTAATAACATTCTAGCCAATGTTAGTGCTTCAGTCTTAGTTTTTCCTGAGTTACTACCAGCCCTGGAATAAGGATGCACTGTTTGATCTTTAATTGAATTTTTGCTCTTTAAAAAACAATTTTCTAGATGGAGGCTGGAAGAATGCATTAAGATAGCCTAATCTGACCCCTCTCCAAAGAATGCATGTGTGATCTTGGCCAGCAAAGCCTGCAGGTAACCTAGTGACCAAGCATATCTCAGAAATTTATGCTCTTCAGCCTTGATCTGAAGATTGTTACTGCTGGCATGTTCATTTCAGCCATGGGTAATTTGAATTTCTAGTAGTCGTTTTGCCTTTGAGAGATGGAGCCCTCTAGTTACAGCTACTCACTTTGTATAAGTACCTGTAGATTGTGATCAAGTTAACTTTTGACCTTCTCTTCGATAAGTTAAATCTCCATATCATCCTTGCTGTGAGGCCATGTGTCAATTTTGTGTCATTCTTCTAAGACTCATTGGGGTTTTTTGGGTTTTTTTTTTGAGGGAGTGAGAACAGCAAAGGGTGAAATTCTTGGTAAAAGGCAGCTCCCCTGTAATAACTTGTATTTCTAGCATGGAAGTGCCATGGCCTTTTCAGTATTCATCTGTGTGTGCTGGTTTATTGAGATAGTTAAACATTAATATTCCATTTCACAAACTGAGAAACTGGAGCTGAGCAGTCAAATAACTTATTCAGGGTCATGCTGTGATCCATTGATACCTGCTCCTGTCTGCCTGCTGGACATCTGCAGTGCTACTGCTCACATCTGAACCTGAGTACTCCCTCTGTGATGACTTGGAGATGCCAGCTGTTACCATGACATGCACGCATGTGTATTCCCTTGTTAAGAATAGGAAAAAAAAAAAATTAGGCATCAAAAATTTGTTACAACATTGTTAAAGTTATGAAGTCTAACACTTCAAAGAACAGTCATGATTAATGTTGTTAAAAATCTATCACCTTTTTCATACGTTATGGAAGTGTCTCATTATGTCAGTGCATATGCTTCTATTTTATCTCTCTACAAATACTCCTTGCCTCAGTAAGTATCTAGAACAACAGCAAGAGTATAAGTAGCCAAAAATAGAGGCATGGTCAAAAATGGTAAAGCAAATTCAGTTTGTAACTGAAAAGTGAGTGTTAAGTTCTTACAAAGTTGTTCCGAGAAGAGCCTTTACTTTTGAAGTGTTGTCTCTAATTAATGTCTGGTTTGGAGTTCTGTCATCAAATTGAGGAAAAACAGATGATCTGATATGAGCAAACCTATGTTTTCTGTTGCTTTCAACAAAGATGCCTAAATAACTTGTGTCAGCTACATGTACTATTGATGCACCAGCATGTAGGCTATTTAGACACCAAAACTCGAAGCAATGCATAACTTAGAGCAGGCTTTAGAGAAGCTGGCCAATCCAGTTGGCAGTGTCTAGAAGGAATATGAATATTCTTACCAGGTTGTGACCTTGCAAATTCCTTTATAGGGCATGTTCTTTGTTAATATCTCTGAGGCTGAGACTGTTGCATTTCAATGCATTTAAATTCCTTTCCTTTGTTTGCCCCTGGAATGTGTGTTCTTAGTCACCTAGCTGTTGAAGGCTTGGATGCCTTTTTGTCTCTAACCTGTCCTAGAACATTACTGTCTCCATGGCAGAAGGGGATGGGCATGGCTGATAATAGTATCTATTTAACACTTTCCTCAAATAACATCTCCTGAATAGGAGGAACAAGCAGGCTAGGGCCTGCTCTCAGGTAGCTTTGCTAGTTTCGATGATAGTATTTCAGACCCCTGTTACAACTGCTAAGGGGCGGGGGGAAGACTAATATTTTCTTAGTTCAAAGGGCTCCAAAATGGATAATGTAGTTTAGCAGAAATTCAGTTTATTCCCTGACCGAGCAGGTTGTTTTTTGGCAGAAGCAAACATAGTTTATAAAGGCTGGCTTGTCTAATCAAGAAGCACAAGGATAGCCAGGAGAGACTTCAAAAGGACCTTGTTTATCCCACTAGTGGAAGTAATGTAGTAATGTTGCGCTTTTTTTTTTTTTTTAATAGGGGTTTACTGTTTATTTTAAAGAGAGGTAAACCAAAAGATAACTTAGAATCCCACTTGTTATGTCTCTACATCTTTTGGGTCCAAGTAAAACGTAATTCACAAATCTGTGCTGTAACACTTGTAAGCAGTCCATTAAATCAGATGTTTGATTCAAGCTACCTGAACAATCCCAAGCAATGGGAAGGGGGACCCCAGATATGTCCTTTCCTTATTGACGATTTGAAAAGGGTAGGAAGGATAATATCATAAAATCGCAGTAAATAGTTCAATATGTTCTCAGAGTTATCTCCTATCTTGTCACTTATAGGACTAGAGTCACTAGGATTTGAGTAAAGTTGAGTTTATTATTAACCAAAGCTTATGTAAGATGTTATTGCATCTGATTCTATTTTTGCAGTTACTTGGATTCTGTTGATCTTTCAGACACAAAATGCTGCCTGTATAAAAGTGCTCGTATGAAGCAACAGTAATTTGCATTGGCTGGGCACCAAATCAGGACTCACAAGGATGGTGGTGTGGCCCACCAGTCTTTCCTGTAGACCAAAATGTGTTGCCTTTGCTTTTCTGAGAGATCTTGAGGATGGGCTGGAGGGGTTGGATGAGGTGCAGGAGAGGGTACCGCCACGTATGCGAGGCAGACTCGAGCTGCCACGGCTGGGAGTGACACCCTTTGTAGTGGGTGTCACCAAGTGCTGCAGCACCCAGGTCAGGACAGCTGGAGGTTATGCAGGTTCCTCATCCTGTCCATGTGTGTTCCTGGGACAGGGCTCCTCACAGGCCAGCTGCAGACTGCCTCGGAACATCATGTGTGCAGAGGAAACTTAGGCTTTCCAGGCAGCTTGCTGGCCCGTCATACGAGGCTAGCTGCATGGCAAAACAAACACCTCCTGGTTGGGTTCCTCAGCTCTGAACCTTCTCAAGGGGTTACAGGAATTCTCCAGAAGAGCAGCAGCCTGTGGGAGCTCAGTGGTGCTCTCCTCCGTCGTACACAGAAGTACACCCTTGTGCAATGTGAGGTCGGTGAGGGATCTGTGAATTACTACTCCATGCAATGAGGTGTCTATCTGGCCTTTAAGATTTCCTCAGTACTACCAGTACTCTGCTAGTTTGGTTTTGGTTTCTTTTGGTTTGGTGTTTTGGTTTTTTTTTTTTTAATTATTTTGGGGTTTTTTTAAACATCCTGGGAGGAATAAGTAGAAACAGGAGAGGACAGGCAGGACAGAGGGAGTAAAAATCCCAGGGTGGACATAATGGGTTTGTCTGTGTCATGTATATATATAAAATATACACATAAATAAATATATGGGACTTACTTAAACCTTTCAATCACTGCTGCATTTTACCCAACATCAGGGGAGGGAGGGGGAACCAGAGAGGTACAACCTGGGGCCCCTGGCTCCTCTGTGGAAACGCAGGTCTGTTCGTGGCGAGGGATCCCGCTATCTCTGATCCCCTTTACCTGCAGGCAGCCGACGTGCCTCGCTGGAACCGGCACTGTGAGCACAGCCCAGGTGGGGCACGACCCTTCACCGTTCAGCAGCAGCTGGAGCTGCTCACCTGTCGCCCCAAGGGTGGCTCCTGCTGGGTTTCTCCCGCTGTCCGGATGAGCTGGCCCAGGGACAGATAGTGCCCTTAGAAACCTGAATGTTTTGCTGACTGGGGGCCCAATCTCACTCTCCAATCTGCCTCGTGCCTCTCCTCCGGGCTGGAAACCTTCTGGGGCGTGAGAGCATCTCGAAGTCTCTGAAGTCTGAAGTACGTGTAGCTGTTTTTGAGAGGAAAATTGCCAGAGCATGTAACAGCTGTCTCTGGCATAAAACTGCACCAAAAAATGCAACTTATCTGTGCCAGTGACACAAAAGTATGTGGCAGCTCCCCCAGGTTTCGTCTAAGCCACTTTTTGGGGTTATTTTTGTGGTTCCTTAGGAGTATGGGGTGTATCTCTGGGTGTGCGGGAGAGCCCCAGAGCTTGGAGCTGCAGCCATGGGCCATCGTTACTTCTGCTTGACATCTGCTAGATCAGGGTGTGAGCACCTCTGGAGAAAGGTTGGCATCTTGAGGAGGGGAAAATAGGGCTGTTTGCATGAGAGTTGGTGTCTTCAACTTATCAGAGTCACAGGCATAAACAGCTGAAGGAAACAGGCTGGTTGGTATATGTACTGTTGCTAAATAACATCCAAAATGTGAAATCTGTCTGCTTTTCCCAGGGAGGGGAGGAATCTGCTTTTCATCTTTCTTCTGTACCCTGCCATAATTTAAAAAACCCAAACAAAAATCACCAAATAAAATTAAAAAAACAACAAACATTTCCAGGACCTTACTTCTATTTTAATACCCCTTTGTCAAGCTGGATAGAAATCAGTTGAGTTCAAAAGCTATTTGAGGTGGGGAAGTGGACTGAGAGTTTAATTGCATTTTAGGGTCATAGGACAGCAATTCAGGTTGGAAGGGGCTTCCATGGATCATCCACTCCAACCTACTAATGGAAGCAGGGTCAGCTATTTTACCTCTTGATACTAGGCTATTTAAAAAAAAAAAAAAAGATAAAATAAGGGAGGGGGCCCAAAAAGCGCTATTGACTCCAAGTCCTGCAGTAATGACTGAATACTAGAGCATAGAGATATATTTTTATCTATATATGGAGAGAGAGACAGATCTATACATATGTGTGTGTTCTACACAAGCTGTGATCTCCACAGAGCAACAGACCCATTCCTTGGGCTTTTGCCACCCGTTGTGCTCATATCTCCTCACCTATGTCTTTGGAGCAGAGAGGGATCGGTTGGATTTGAAGAGGGAGGCGAATGGTCTCGAGGCCCTGGCCCAGTTCCCACTCTTAGCTAGCTGGTGAAGCCAGGGTAGGGTCACACGGGATGGCATTTCGAGGGGTAACAGAGCGCGCTTTCCCGAAACGCCGGTTGCAATGGGTAAAATCCTCGAGAGCTTCTCCTGGCAGAGCAGCACCATCCATAGGGAAAGTGAGTTGCTGCAAAAAGCCAAGCCCTGGCCCTTTGATACCACTCAGTCTCAGGAAAGCTGGAAGAGATTTTCTGGAATAAATACAGAGTGGAAAACAGAGATTGAAAAACTAGGTTGTCAGGTTTTTTTTTTTTTAAATGCATGGAAGTCAATATATCAATATGGCTTTCTATTAAAATCTGTCTTGCTCTTTCTTTAAAAGCAACCAAGCCTTTGAAGATTTTCCTATGACGCAGTGAATCCAAACACAACAGTGACAAGCTGGTTCATGGGAACCGGAAACTGAGAGGGACCAGAAAACAACATCCTTGGGAGGGAGGAAAAAAAAAAAAAGCTGCTTTCAGAGCAGTTTCTTTTTTATTTTTATTGCTGTCGGAAACAAGTGACCTACTGCAGCCAAGTAGGCCTGGGGCTGGAATAAAAGGACCTTCAGAATGCAACCAAAATACACAGACTAAATGCTGTATCTAACATGAGTGTAATTGCTACTGTGCGGTCTGTTTCCCCTACCAATGTCTATCACTTTCTGAGGGAAAAACAAATGTAACTGGAAACTTTATGTGCCTTAGTTATTGTTCCCAAAGGGGAGAAAAATTGAGCTAAAAGGGAAAATAGACAAGAGCATGAAGTTTGTGTGCAGATAAGGCAGTGGGGAGAGGAACTGGAAGAAGATTTGACGTAAAATGGTTCTCACTGACATAAACGGAAAGATATAATATGCAGAAAATAAATGTTACTATATTTGTGTATCTGTGTGCCATAAAGTTGACAGATGCCAAGCTTTGGACTACACCACAATTAGGGCTTATTTTAAGATGGAATAATATGCAGGGAGGATTGCCAGTTTTCAGTAAGACATAGGTCTAAGAATTAGAAAATACTTACTAGATCTCTGTAGTCTGTTTTTCCTGCCAACATGCAACTCTCCTGTGAGACACCAGTCCAGTGATGTGCCCATGTACACTCATGTAATTAAATTCAAAACCAATTAAAATCTGCTGCTGGAGACTGCTCAGCCAGACTAGATATGTTTAGGACTTGTGAAGAAGCTTTAGTCAGTTCCTTCAACCACATAATTGTTTTGAAGCTCTTCTCCAAAATGTCTGACAGTTGTTTACATCTTTGTGGAGTTCAGATGAAAATACTGCTGGATTGTCACTGGCCTTGCAAAGAAATGCGTTTTTGCCCTTTCTTATTTAAGCCTTCTAAAGGCTACACTTGTTGGTTGCAGCACTGCCTGTTCTCACTGCAAGGGCCAAACTGGTTCTTGCTGGAATTTAATTGAAAAGATACAGCTTTGCAGTGGGGCCCAGCTCTGAATTTTTCACTTCCATGTTATTGTGTTTTAATGAACACTTGTGAAACTGTTTTCCTTCCAAACCCCACATGTAGCTGATGTTTTCATAGGTTTTATTCCATTTAACTTTGTCCTTATTTCTAACCCTTTTTGGCCCTCTTCTGTTCATTGTGTAATCTGTGGATGATGAACAAGGTGCAATTCAAACATGCTTTCAGTATAATTTAAAAAGTACTGAGGGAAACTTGTTCCTCCTTAACTTCATCCTTTTCTTGGAAGCCCATCATGAGTTTGCCATTTACCCCAAAGAGAACATTCAACCAAAGGGGAAAAAAAAAATGTTAGAGCAGTACTTCTTGTTCATACACTCTATAGATTAATTAAACCTATTGGTTTTGTTAAAGACAGATCCTTAGGCAGTATTGCTCAGCCTTAGCGTTCATTAAAGATCTCGATCTTCATTGATTTTTACCCTGGCTCAAGGTCTGTAAAATCTATATGTGCTCTTATAGGAGACCTGTTACTTCGTCTGTTTCTTCTGCCCAAATTGAACTCGATGAAGTATTAGTGTTCCTGTTAAACTGGAATAATTATAATAATTATTGACAAACTCTCAGCAATCTAGTTGAATACCTCCCTAATCTCAGGTATGTGACACCAGTGTTTAAAGCAAAGTATATGATCACTGCAGTGTTAAAGTGGGGTCTAAAGTGAATTCAGCTGTTAAATAGCATACAGTAAACAGCTAAAAGTGAACCTGTTTACTATGGTTTCAGTAAACTTTTACATTTGACTTGCTGTGATAGAGTACCTCAAATTTTTCTCCCTACTCTGCTATCAGATCACTCAGCCATTTTTCTGCTGTGTAGTAACATATACAGATATTTGCTTTTATAAGAATCTATTTTATAGAGGGACTGTACAAGGTGTTAAATGCTTTAGGACCAAGTGAGAATGCAATATAAAGCCATGAAGACAGCCAACAAATTTGCAGGTTATTGTGGAAGACACCATGTGCTGCATTGCTGCTTGTCAGCTGGCATAGCGCGCTGCCAGTAACTGTGCAGCAAGCTTGCTCAAGCCTTTCGTAGTCTTACAGGCAGCCCATCTGTAACAGCCATTAGCAAATTATTACATGAGGAAACTCCCAAAACGTTTATTGTACCACATAAAGATGCAGATTTCCTGCACTTAAAAAAAAAAAAAAAAATCCTACTTTGAATTTTAAAAGCTTATTGTCAGTCCTTCCACCTTTTTAGTCTCAGGGTCTATGTGGAGAGAGAGAGAGAGAGAGGGGAAAAGAAAAAAACAAAACCACAAAAAACAACCAAACACCAAAACAAACACATACCAACAACAACCCCACTTTTCTGTACCAGTACGTCTGACAGAATAGTGCTGTGCCCTTTGGCTGTTTCTCTTGCACCATTCCTGTGGCTCAAAGTGTGCTTGAATACTTGTTGCATCTCTGCAGCTGCCTGGCAAGGCAAAGAACATCTCTGGCTCCTCTGCCCCTTTTGGGAGAGGCACCAGGCAGAGCGTGGGACTGGTGGCCCCATGTGCCAGCAATCCCAGGCAGCTGGTGGAAAAGCAGCCAGCTAGTATGGGACTGGCTTGTGGTTGATGTAAGGTAACTTAGATTGAGATCAGGGATGGTAAAATTCCCCCCCCGCCACCCCGAGACAAGGGAATCCAATGCGGTGCCCGTGGCTGCTCCCGTGCCCTCACACCGATCGCATTGTTAGACAGTCTCTGCAGTTTATTTCTCCCGTGGTTTTATGAGCTAACCACACCCGCTACTGGTTTCTACAGTACCAATTTACAAGATTGGCGGGTTTGCATGAGGAAACCCACATTTCCTGAGGTATCCCAGGGAGCTCAAAAGCCAAGATCTTGAGAAAATTAACAGAAGTGGTGATTCTTTTTTCAACATTCCACTTTCTCCTGCTGTGGAGGAGGCAGCCGTATGGTTTCAGACATCAGGAACTTCTGGTATTGCTCTTGTAGCACAGCTGAAATCACTGGTCAGTTGTTTGGTTTTAGTCTTGATCTCAAAATAACTTTCTGCCCTAGGAGTAATCAAGCTGGAGTCCTTCAGTGCCCTTACTCAGGTGGGCAAATAGACAGGTGGATTCAGCAGGTGCATTGGTTTTTCACCACAGAGGATGTCTGTCGTGCTTCTTTGCTGCGTGCTGCTTGGACTCCTTGAGATGATTCAGTCTTAATACCAGCACAAAATTATGTACTACTTTATTTTCTTCCTGGGTTAATGAGCTAATGTGGCTGATAAGAACAGTCTAATGAACATCGGGTCTTGCACAATGTAGGACAGGAATGGGTGCGGGAATGGTTTTTTTTTTTTATCTGTGATGAACAGTTATTTCTGCTCATCTGGTCTCCTGGAGCTGCAGTTTTGTTTTTTGTTTTTTTTTTTTTTTTAGCATTTTTCTTAATGCTTTGGACAAATTTTGTATGTGGGGTGAGAAGCCAGGAGTAAGGGCTTCAGGTCAACACCATTTTGAGCCCCTCTGGGCCTCCAGTCACCTGCTGGAGCTTTCCTGTGCTGGCAGTGCAGCTCTCCTGAAGTGCTAGAAAGTGTTACAAAAACCCTTCTTGGGGAGACACAGGAGGGTGGAGGCTTTTTAAATGTTGTTTGTCTCGAAGCTCTTAGGAATTCGGTTTCTTTCTTCCAAAACTACCAATAACTGTCCTGAGAGAATCAGTTTACAAGATCAGTTTTATAAAAGTGTGTTAAAAAAAATAAAGGGCAGCTTGTAAGGAATTTCTGGCACAATTATTATATTTAAAAAACCCTAATATTAGGGGATAACAGTAAAAACAAAACTTTGTACAATAATAATTACTGTTAAATGCTGTGTACTCAAGGAACTCAGAATACAACATAGAGTACCAATTCTGTCCTTTGAAATATTACAGTAATATCACAAATGGGTTATATGCAAGATCCAGTCTAGGGCAGTGGAAGTCTAAGGCTATAGATCTGGAAACTGCAGTCAACCCATGCAAAAGATACAGCTGGAAAACAACGCTAATACAGCAGCATAGCCACTTGATTCTTACGGCACATATTTAGTAAATGCTCAAGCATATGAGTCTGCTGTGCAATGATTGTAGCCCACTTAGCTAAGCTCCCTGAGAGTTGCCTGCATGTGTGTAGGCAGTGCTTTGGGCATCTTGCAGGAAAAAAAATATGGAAAGATATGTTCCATCCTTGAAGAGGCCACAGCCTGACGCTGATGCACTAATAAAGGGTGGAGAGGGAAAGACACAGGAAAGGATAAGGGTCACTGTTAAATGATGGTCTGATTACACAGCCTGGGCACGTTCACAATTTGGTGGTTAATTCTCAATCCTGCAACTTCCAGCAATCTACCCACATGCTGCAAATCCAAAGACCCAGTGTGTTCGGTGGATTCCACAGTAGACTGCGTTTTCAAGAAGGGGTTTTTGGAAATTGCAGTGATGTTAGCTGCTCTTGGAATCTCAACTCTTGGATTTCTTACCTTTTAGTGAAGTGGTTTGTGAGGGTGTTTTGTTGTGTTGTTTTGGGGGTTTTTTTAAGTTTGCTTCCTTTAAAAGTAACAATCTACTATTTGTTCCCAGTGTTTCATTCTACCAACTATTAATAGCTACCATATTCGTCTTTACAGTGGTCATGGTATGCACTACTTAAAATTTGAAGTGTTCTTGTTAAATGCAAGAGTCTTCATGTCCCACCTCCTAGCAAATACACCCTCTCACCCAGTAGTATGCAAGGAAAGCTTTGAATTAAGACTGTCATGCTCGAGGGAGTGGAGACTCTCACTCCAGATGAGTGTTCAGTGTGGTTTTCTGGCAGAGGGAAACAGTTGGCCTGTGAATGTCACGAAACATTCAGGGCACCGGTAGTTTCATCTGCACGCCTTACCTGACAAAGAGTTCAAGATCTAACCATCCCAGTGCTGTTACTTACATGGTTAAATACTGTCAGTACCTACGACACCCACAGCTCTAAATTAGGTCCTGTTCGAAGCAGAGCTGAATACGCAATTTTGTCTTGCTCTCTGAAACAAATACTGTTTCCTCTTTGCCCGAAAGTGTTTCCTTTTAAATCAATGTCGTGTATCGGTATGAGGCTTTCTAAACCAAGAGGAATAAGAGAATGGGAAATGACACTTGCTTTTTCATTATTGGGAAGAATAAGCAGGTAATTTCTTGTAACAGCTTCCCTTTGCTTAGGGAATGTCCAAAGCCTTTACACAAATGAGCTGGAAATAAAGGGTCTAGCCAAATGCAAGCACTGAAGTGCATATTTGTGTTCAAGCAGGAGTCGTTATGGGATTTACTCACGTACTTACAAATGAGCATGTGCTTTACCTTGCAGAGCTGAGTGAGCTGGCCTTTCTAAATTCAAGATGATATATATGTTTCGTGTTTTTTGTTTGCTGCTGTTATAACATGAAATAGCTGCCTGTGAACCTGACTTAACTAGCACAGCTATACAGGCTGTTGCAGATACATACACTAGCTCCTGGTTGCAGATGGCCCTGAACCTTCCTATGAAAGTGAGGAAAAGGTCTACCCAAACGTAAGCCGCTTCACCCCAAATGCCCCTTCTATTGCTCCTCACTTGCTCTGCTCGTAAAGGAATAAAGAAGGTATTATGTCCTCATGTTGTTGGCTAATGATCTGGCCAAAAGCAAATACAGACCACATCACAGGAATGCAAAGGGCTTTGCTGCTGCTGGTATCTTGACCAGGGATGACTCTCCTCCGTGGCTGTCCCACCACAGCCTCACTGGCTGGACGGCGGCTCGTGCCAATGGGGCGCTGCTGATGGAGCACAAGTGTGCTCCTCAGAGAGCAGCAAAACCACCGTGTGGGTTTAAGATGTGAGGCCTCCTGTAAGGCATGTAGCCTGATGGCAGCTCTTCCATGTTAGGAGCACTGTGAAGAGCGAGTGCTGGTTTGCCTTGCTGCCACTGTAAAGGGCCCAGTGGATGGACCTATTTTGCCAAGAAATGTGGGTGGTGGTTGGATGAGCAGAGCTCTGGCGTTCTCTATTCCTGCGCTTCCATACGTGCATATTCCTGGTTCTCTTGTTTCTGCTGTACATGATGGTATCTACTACCAAAGAGGAAAGGAGATTTCTTTCCTTCCCAGAGAGAGACACCCCTACCCGAAAGAAACAACCCCATATGGTGCCATACAGTAAATGATTAACAGCAGCCATATACTCTTATCTGGCCATAAGCATATCAGATTTTCCACATCAGAACTATCAAACCTATTCTTCCAACAGCATCACACCAAACTCCTTGCTTTACTGCCTGATAGTCCATCTCTTTAACTGTTGATGAACGTTGCAAATGCATTAGCTAACATTTCAAAAATAATTTTAAAATTCGTTTTGATTTTTGGTATCTTTTGATCTGCTGTGAGCAAGTGCCCTTAAAGGGTATGCTCTTAACCAATATGGTTGTATTAAACCTTGTAGAAAAAGTTTAATTGATAATCTTCTCTTTGCATTGAAATCTGAAGATGAAATGCCTAAAACCTTTGTTTGTTCCTGGAGAAAGGATTCATGACACAGAAGACAACACTAGGAGCTATACATGTTATCAGTCATGATATTTCTTTGCATGAAGTATCTTTGTATAACTGGGTGCTAACAACAATTTAGACTCCTGCATTTTGAAAAGAGGAAAGCTCAAGATTTCTACAGCAGGCAGCCTCTCCGGTTCAACACACCTCTCTCCTGCATTGTGGCGTGATTTTTCTTGTGTTACTCTGAGTGAGCTGAGGTTGGTATATCAAATGAATGCAGATGAAACTTGAAATAGACCCCAGGGCAAAACCAAAATTATTGGTTTGGAGCATACTTCGGGGATTTCCATTGATTTCTTGAGTTACATATCATAACACTATAAATGGATGAAGAATATGGTATTTGTTCAGAAAGGTGTGGGGGAAGAGGATGCATAATTGTACTGCAGTCTTACTGAGCTGTCATTATTTATATAGAATTTTTCCATGGCAGGAAACCCTGAGCTAGTGTAAATTGAATTCATTTATCATGATGTTGCTGACTTTAAAGGAGACACCTATCTACAGGAACTGGGTATCTGCATGTGTACAGTCTTCCACTGCCAGGAACTGGCAAATGAGACCTATGCAACTAAATAAAGAAAAAAATGCTTTCTTATACTGTAACCGTATACACTGGACACCTAACCAAATTTCTGCCTTTGTGTTAATGGTTTACATGCACAAAAGTTTAGTCTGTATTGCTATTGGAAGCCACTGCTTTTAGATAGAGTGTTTATAATTTTTGTAGTATTGTTCTGTATAATATTGATTATAAAGTTAGGAATACTGATTATAATATTGATTATAATGTTGGGAATAGAGCATTATGATAGACTTAACCTGAATCTCTGTCAGAAATTCTCATTATAATAAAAATCTTGTGTAAAAGCTTATCTGCTGATGAAGAACACAGACTGGCAGTGCTGCCTGCCTGTGCAATTTATGTGCCTGCAGTGTAGTACTTAGGTTTGATCGAATTCCAGCTGTGGTCAACAAGAATCTTCTGACCTGTTATTTTCATTTGAGAAGTGGTTAAAGCCCACAAGTCCCTGATGTTCCCATGATAACTGGGTGATTGTGTAAGGAAACAAACTTGAAGATAATCCTAAATTAGGCAAGTCAAAATAACAAAGGATTCTTGTGATAGAGCATGAATTTAATTTTTCTGGATTTTGTTTGGTTTTGGTTTTGTTGGGTTTTTTTGTTGTTTGGTTGGGTTTTTTGTTTGGTTGGGTTTTTGGGTTTTTTTGGTTTTTTGCGAGTTTTTTGGGTTTTGTTTGGTTGGGGTTTTTTAACTTCTAAATAAAGATTAAAAAAACCCTAAGAGCGATAGAGTGATGAAGAGAACTTGTATTAGAAGGTGAGAACTGCAAGACACATTGCATAGACTGAGGGAGAGTTCTTCAGGCAGAGTAACTGGTGTGATTTCTCTGAAGATTCAACCTGTTGCATCTTAATATCAGCTATATTGACCACATATAATAATGAATAACTGTTTAAATATATTTTTCCCGTATGTTGAATGGGAGGATGTGTGTGACAGATGCACAAGATAAAGCAGATTAATGTAATGCAAAAGATGACAGGAAATAGTTAATTATTAATCACTTCTGCAGACTGTGGTAACGTGTATTTAGATGTGTGTTTCTGTTTCGATTCTTAAAAGACAGTATCAAAATGTACTGTAAACAAGAGAGAACCTTCTGTGAGACAGCTGTGTTAAACTCCTTCTTAGAATTTCTTACTACCAAAAGAACATTAAAAATACTAATAGGTTAAGAGAAAATTGGTCCTTCTAGGAAAATGACAAGCAATAGGTAGAGAAGTTGCCCTGTTTCTAATTACCACACTCTCTCGCTTTTATTTTTTTTTTTACTGATTAAAAAGTCTTTCCTGGCGCAGTGCAGTTGGAGAACTTGGCAGGCAGTCTGCATTTCAATGGAGCACAACTGCTGCCTTTTTTTCCCTTGGACTCTCTGAGCCCAGCTGTAGCGGCTTCCTCCCTCCGCTGGCTCTGCTCCTTGTGAATCCAGGACCAGGTGGAATCTGCGTCTGCAGCTATTTACATCAAAGACTTAATGCCGTTCTTCCGGCAAAATGTTATGGAATTTTTGCTTCCTGGATTTCAAATCTTTTATATCTGAGAACAGAAATGTTTATTGTGGGGATGGTAATAATACAAAGCCCTGGAATATACTGAATTTAAAAGAAAAGAAATAATAGCCTGACTGGGAACTGTAACATGGCATGTCATAGTATAGAGAGATGTGTATCATCTTGGCTGCTACCCACTGCAGTGGCTGGTAATGGGATCAGTCACTCCATAACTGGGAGGTTTGTGGCAAAGGCACTCCAAAACCAGTTGTGAAGTCTCAAAGGCTGATATTCTCTTCCCAGCAGGCAAAGTCCCTTCAGTGGTATTGGCGTTGTGCCCAATATAGTAGTCCTTTGACACACGTGGTTCTCCTTGGAAGACAGTTTTTCTTTATTGTATTCTAAGGAAGAGCAAGCAATAAAGAGGGCAGGCATCTGACTGACAGCCCTGACAAACCTAACCAGGCAGTTTTGACTCTCTTAATTCATGGGTTGTAACTGAACAAGATAACCTAACCTTGAAGCTATTTCTAGTGTTACCTACCTCTGCTAAAAGGCAGGTCTGTACAGTAATGGGGATAAGTACTTATGACTGGTTTTGTAACTACAGGGTTGCACCATCTGAGGAAAATCACAATGTCTTGCCCGTACGCTTCTGTTTGCCTTGTTGTGAAGCACTGAATTACTTTAAAAAGTTTGAGTGTGCACGTGTATCTGTCACTTTGAAGTTTGCCTGCTTGCCCTCTCCGACATGCACGTACCCAGGTTAGTTGGTATGATTGCATAAAGCATCAACAGGTCCTCTTGTCCCTGCATCAGCCTCTTGTCTACATCACAGCTCACTCCAACAGAAGCTGGGAGATGTTAAGTACTTATTTCAATGTGCTTAGATATGCATGAAAGAGTATAGCTCTTTTTCTGCTGTTCCAGTGCCAGTTGAGTGCCGCAGAAACCTCTTTTCTTAACAAACTGCTTCCTTACAATTATGCCTTTCATATAGTAAAAATAAGCTGAAAAACATTTATGTTATTTGTAGATGCCATAGGCATGTAGCCCAAGAAATTCTCCTTTGTAGTGGTTTAACCCCAGCCAGCCACTAGGACAATATAGCTGCTTGCTTGCCACCCCTGCTCCCAAATGGGATGGGGGAGAGAATGGAAAAGTGTGTGTGGGGAAAACCCTCATGGCTTAAGAATAGTTTAGTAGAACAGCAAAGGAAAACAATAATAGAATATACAAAAGCAGTGATGCACAATGCATTTGCTTACCACCTGCAGCACTGATAAACTGTTGGGCCCTGAGCAGTGATATTTGCCCCCTGGCCAACTCCAGTTTATATACTGAGCATCATCTCATATGGTGAGGAGCACCCTTTTGGCCAGCTCGGGTCAGCTGTCCTGGCTGTGCTCCCTCCCAGCTTCTTGTGCACCTAGTAGAGCATGGGAAGCTGAAAAGAGGGGGGGGAAAAAAAAAAGCCCTTGACTACCCAGCAACAAATAAAACATCAGTGTGTTATCAACATCCTTCTCACATTAAATCCAAAATGTGGCTACTAGAAAGAAAATTAACTTTATCCCAGCCAAAACCAGGACATCCCTATAAATGGCTGTTTGGAGAGTACTTAGGGGAAAAGGCTTCCTTTAATACATTTGCATACTTTCAGAAATAACAATGTGAACTGTTGTTGCTAGTTGTATTGGCAAAGTATGTGTCAGGTCCATGATAGCTGATTCGATTGCTTTGCAGTGTATTAGGGCTGCCTTCTTGTTTCTTATTTTTTCTACTGCTTGTACTTTTTTTTTGTCTCTTATGTTCACCTTCTGATCCCTGAGAGTTTGCTTGTGTCATCTTTGCAAGATATCCTCTAAAACAGTGGTTTAGAAACTTTTTTTAATGAAAGGTGAGATTTTCATGTCATTTTTGGTTTTAGCAAATGGGATCTGAAGAGATTTATGAACAGTAATGATATTAATGATAAAAGTAAACCATTTTAATATTCTTGACTTTATAGGAGCATAGATGGAGACTTATTGGTTTGCCTAAAACAATCTGTTACTGAATTTGAGTGTCATAAAACCTTTTTGCGAACGTGTAAAGTGACATATCTAAACTATTTAGATGTTTCTTCCCAAGTACTCTTTCTCCACACCTGTTTATGTTGTTGCTCTTCCACTGTCTGAGCACGTTCTTCTCAACATGAACATTTTTTGTTGCAGATTTGCTGAAATTTAGGTATATTGCTCACTTTTATAAAATAAAAGGAATGGGTTTGTTTCTGCTGTATATGTGAAATTGCTGGTGTGTAACCATTTGGAAAACCTGGTATCTGGTCTACACAGTGCAATAAAAACAATATCAAGTTACTGTGGAAGACAAATACAGGACAGTTATGCATGGCAAGTTGTGAAAGGTGGTAATAACTTGTAAATACTAAATGAAAAGTTTTCAAACCCAGGAAACGGGTACCCACCAGCAGAGAGGGGGGAAGAGATGATGCATCTTTAAAAGTATTGTCTCCGTAATCCCCCTTTCATCATAAAATCAATGGAGGGGGGAAATATAATTTAATTATGTTGATTATATTTTAACTATTCCATTCACACAGGTTTGTGAGAAGCACTTGTTGCCAATTTCACACTGCTGAATCTGGGCCTTCTCATGCCAACTGTGAGGGGAAAAAAGGACCAAAGGCACTTCCAGAAATGTTCTTTCAGCTGAATGTCTATTCTCATTGTACATCTCTTCTGAGAGGAGTTCTAAGCTAATGTCTGGTCACAGTTCACTATTCCTATCAGTGAAGTTAGGTTTCACTAAAATCTAAGATGATTACTTTTTTTTTTTTTCGTTCCCCCAGAAGATTTTCTGTATTTAAACATTCATATTAGCCAGCATTTCTTTCCTGGCCATGCTGAAGACTTCTGACCACTCTTGCTTATGTCTCCTAGTTTTTCCCTGCCTTGTCCCCTTCTGAATGCTGCATTTCAGGAAAGGTATGGTTCAGCCTTATGGCTGAGACCTAGGTGCTGAGCAGAGTGGCAGAACTTTTCCATGTGTCTTATGAACTGGACTCTCATGTGGAAGTCTGAGTACAAGGATTATTGTGCTGTAACAGAGTAGGAAATGCTGAATTATGCTTTGTGATCCACCCTGTAGTCTCCAAATTATTTCTTGCAGAATTTTTGCCCCACCTCCTGTTTTCCACACTGTATCTGTGCAATCAGGTATCCCAGTAACTTGCAGTTTTACTACTGAATTCATTTTTTTCCCCGCTTCCCCAGGTTTACCAAAACTATCTCTTTTTTTCTAATGCTATCATTCAGCGTAAACCTAGAAACTCCTCCAAGGGATTACAGACAAAAATAAAAGGTGGTGTCGATGTATTCTGTGCCCACCAGGCAGCACTAATGAATTTGAGAGACATGACAGTAATTGTTTCCTATCTAGAAGGCCTGCAATTATGTTCCAGATGAGAATTAATTTGGTTGGGCAAGATTTATTGTTGGTAGATCTAAAGCAACTGCTGTTACTCTCTTGATTTCCTTCCATGGCAGATTAATTATTTACCATATAATTTTTCTATTGATTTAAGTCATGTCTAGAAACCTACATGTTGTTTGACACATCCTCTGCCACCCTACCTCCTCCCTTTTTAGAGGCAGCCACTAAGTTTGCGTCTTCCAGGTTTCTGGTACAGCAACCATTCCCTGTTAGCTCTCAAAGAATAACCATTCGAGGTTCTGATTTTAGTTTAGCCCAGTCTTTAAGTGTCCTATGACAAAGACAAGGTGAGAGCATTTAACTTAAGTATTCTTTTACTAATTCTGCCTCTGTTCTACAAGATAGGTAATCCCTGTCACTGGTGTCACTGTACCAGCAGCCTGCTCACAGCTGGCTTTTGTCAAATGCTGATGCAAAGATGGTGTTAAACACTTTGGCCTCCTTGGCATGGGATCAGTCAGCTGACTCATAATTTGAAGCCATCGCTCATGTTTTTCTTAATCCTAGTCAGACTTTTTTAAGCATGTGTTGCTAGGTGCTCAAAAAGCTCCTGCACAGAGCTGCAGTAAGGAAGCCGCCCAGGCAGGCAGAACTAATGGCTGATGCAGATCAGGCTGTCGATGACAGAGAACTTGCAAAGAAAAAAAAAGAAATTAAAATGGAAGGGTTCATTGGTTCAGCCATGAATGGTAGAGCCTATGCTGAAAGGGGTTTAAAAGTAGGAGTGAAGAAAACGTTATTAGTTTACTTAAATGTAAAAACAGAAGAATGAGCAGTGATGCTAAAAGGCTGAGCATTTAGATTTGTGTACTGTGTTTGAGAGAAGTCCAGTGACATAGAAATTGCAGGATGAAATCAGAAGTATTTCAGTATGGCTCATAACACAGGAGGATACTAATTAGGAGTTTCTTAACCAGCTGAAATGACTTGCATCTGAGAGTTTTAAAAGAGCTGGCTGAATGAGTCTCTGGCATACTGATTTCTTCCCCAAATAGCTATTGGAAACTGTGGAATGGATTAAGAGATTTGAATCAAAACTTAACATTGGAGCAGCGTTTTTAGAAAGATAAATTGTAGTGGTATTCTGGGAAAGATACTGGAACAATGAATATGAAACCTGGTAAAGATTAACTCAGTGCAACAGTGCAATAGTGTAAAATACAGCCCACTAAACAAAACCTTTCTGGGAGGTTTGCTTCCTGTAAAATATTTCAATTATGTCATAAGCTGTTTAAATAAGAAATTAGAATGACTCAGTTTAGCAGAAGATTCTCAGTGTATTAAAACTACATGACTGACAGGTCTCAAAACATAACTGTGATAGGGACGGAGTTTCTAGAAAGGTTTGGAAAAGTTTAGTTCTTCACCCAACTCTGATTACTTTTAACAGCACCCTTGGAGTAAGCAAAAACTAGCCAACAAACGTTTGCAGCCTGTGCAGGGGCTGAGGGAGCACAAGGCAGTGGAGACTTGCAGCACCTGAAGGAAAGCAGTGGAGATGCTCTGTGAGCTGGACACTGCCAGGCTGAGGCTCACTGTGCAGTCACACAGCAAACTAAATATGGAGGCTGTGTTTGCAAGGTGCAAACCTGGCGCGCAGTGACTGACAGGAGTTTGATTTTTTTTTTGGCTGCATAACTTACTGAACCTCAGTATCTGTTATGTCTGTAACTCTAAAGACTAATGTGATCCTTAAATTTATGAACTGAAGAATTTCAGGCGCTATCAACAGAACCTATGCTTGCTCTGTGTTTCACACAGGAGATGCTTTTATGGCACTTTCCAGTTAGTCCGACACAGAAACTGCAGGAGATCCATCTGGGAATAATTAAGAGAGCAGAGAACTGCTTGTAGTGGGATACAGGGAGACAAAACCTTCCTGAAGAGTCAAACGGAAGGATGAGAGCTGACTAGATATGATGTTTTATTGGCTTCTATCTGTGGATTTATGACAATTGTATCTATTAAGACTTTTTAAATGGAGCGTTTTCAGTGAAAATGAACTGTCAGTTTGAGAAAAGGATGAAGAGTGACATGGGGAGAAAGCTGTGAAGGAGGAGTCTGGGATGGCTCTGTGGGATACAGGAAGAGGAAGGGTGAAGGATTTAAAGGACGGTAAGGAGCTGGCACTTCAGCAGCAGACTCCTGCAGGACAAAAACTGGTTAGGGAACAACACCCGTGTTGTTCAGAAGGCAGACAAAAACATGGGAGCCCTTCTGTTTCACTCTGCCTTAAGAGCTCTGTGCTTCCCCTCTGCTTGGGTACAACCCCAAACTGCTGGAAATCCCACTTGGTTCTCTGGAACTCCAGAACAGACATGTTAGAGACTCCCCAGAATGGCAGAACTAACTCTTTTGAAAGATACTTTTAGAGACATCTTCTAAGACATGAAGATTAAAATTAACTCAGCTTTCATGGGGTTAAAAAAAAAAAGGGAGAAATTCCAAGAGAAAAATAAACTGAAACCCATTTACAAGACATGGAAAATTTTGATCATTTGGAACAGTACTTCATGGTTCTCTCTTTCTTTTTCTCCATCTTCTTCCTCTTTGTGGCTGACGTTTCCACATCATAAAAGGAGTATTTCACATACCCGTTTCTGTTTGAAGCTCATAGGAACTAAACAGCTTTGTTTATGGACAAAAAAATCTCAGCTAGAAAGTGAAAGTCATCCCACGTAAGTGCGAGACAAGAACATGTGTTAAGCTCTGAGCTTGGTACTAGTCCTGCTTTGATTCTGATATTACCAGTAACACTGCGTGCTTCATGCCAGGAGTGAAGCAGTACAACTTCCAACTTTCATCGCAATACTTCATAATCTGTCTGTTATTTATTAAAGAAATTTAGGAGTTTTGACGTAAATTACGTATTTATTAATCTCTTGGAAGATTAATTCTCTCATTTATTTGCCAGGTTTCCTGGAAGAGAATTGAAAATTCCCATGCAGAATAGATAGTTCAGGGTTGCCTTTCTGTTTTTCATTATTTTAGGTTGCATGGCAGGGATATTGGGTATTTTCTCGTAAAAATCAGTTTAAGAAAATATTCAACATTTTTTATGTGAACTAGCTTTTAATTTGAATATAAACTCCTGTTTAAGTTGCATGCATTCAGACTGCAGAGCTTACTATTTCAATCAAAAAGCATCTGTTCACAGGCATCTTCTCTTCCGGAACATTTTTAGGAGACAAAACTACAGAACATAAACAGAGAAATGAAAAGTAAATACAAAATGTAAACAATAATATTTAGGTACAAAGTAAAAGCCATGTTAATAATGCAAACACAGAGTTAATTCAGCTTGTTGGAGAACTCTGCTGCAGTCATTTATGTGCCTGTAACTATGGAAATAAGTCAGCACTCTGCATTAAGCCAAATCATGAGTATCCAGTCAATGAAGGACTTAAGTTTTTAAGTTCTTTACTGTGTTCAGGACAAATCATGGTTTATTTAAGTAGGACACTGACTCCCAGTTGTTGCCTTGCCTTTAGACGTTGCTACAAACTATGAATGTCCTTTTATTTTTCTGACAATGTGATATGCACTGATTTTTTTTTTTTTTTTTTTCTTTTCCTAATGTTTTTCTGAGGCTCAGATGCATTACACAACACAGCTTGAAAGACTTTTAATAAAGCATACATCTGGACAACCAGAAGAAGCTCCATGCAATCAGTGTTTGGAAATGTGTAGGTTTCGGGAAAAGCTTTGACATTCACGCTGGTTTTGAGCTGAATTCTAGTGATAACAGCAATTGGTGCTGTGATTTCAAAATCTTGCTGGTTTTATTGAAAACTGGTGTCAGTGGGGACTTAGGGAAGTCCCACTAGTGATCATTTAGTACAATGAAAATAAACTTTACTGACGGCAGAAAATGTCTGAAACTGACTGATGTAGAAGCCTTTAATGTTAATTGGGAAGGGGCAGGAGGTCCTGTTTTCAGTTTCATGATTTGCACAGATGTCCTGTAGGATTCTCACCGCAAAACTTCCACCTGGGTCTTTGACAACTTGAGCGCAGTGTTCACTTGTCGCTCGTTGTTCGCTTCTGATGTAAGGCACGTCTGGGACTCTGCTGTCCTTGTCTCAGAGTTGGTGACACAATTCAGGGAGAAAACCTGCTGAGCCTGTCAGGCTGGCCAAGATTTTGGGCCGTACTGGCCTAACATGTTCCGCTATTTGAAAAATGTAATTGGAGGTTTTAGCTACATTCCCAAAGCCTCTCTGTCTGACAAGAAAAACAGTTTTTAACGTTGTTATTTCCCTTGGCTGCTGCACTTATGTTGTCTGTAGGACATATCATATAAAATCAATATGTCAACAACTCCCATAGCTTGAGCAAACACTTTTGCTGCAACTGCTCTGAAGCACAGGGTAGATGTAGAGCTCTAATAAACTTGCTGGAGATAGATGCAGACGTTTTAGCACTTTTTGAACTTAATTTTAATACCGTTGAAAGATAATGTGAGTCTTTGGAGCAGCTCCTTTGTCACTAGTAAAGAAAGAAGAAAACCCATTTACAAGTGTCTCAGATTCCGTATTGCTAAATGGCATTTTCAGATATTTGAAATCTGTAGCTGTCTGTAGCAATGTAAATTAAGAGTAACTTGGAATCAGTGACTATGTAAGGGTATTTATGTAGTCCCTAGTCTTGGCTTTGAAAAATGTAAGTACCCACCCTGGTTAGTGGTGGTGCTGCTCAATATTAGTTTTGTGCGTACAAACGTGGGATGTTGAACTCTTTGCATGTGTGTGTTGTGACCAAACTCCCTGTTAGCTTAAATTATCTTGGGTTCCTCATTACTGTTAATTTGCACCAAGATGGAATGGTCCTTGTTTTAATTCTGATGGCTACTGAAACCCGAGGGTTAAGGGTTTGGAGAAGGTTAGAGCATTTTCTTACCAAAGCAACCTGCAATTAAATTAAATCTATTTCTCCACAGAAATAAATGACTTGGAATATAGTAGTTGCAGTTTTCTCCTATTATTTTTTTCCTCAGTGAAATGATGCATGTTATCACAAATTATATACTATGGTGTAATGAAGAGAAATGTTCCTTAGTACGGACAGCCAAGGTCATTATTGAGAACAGGCACTTCATGCAAAGCGTGCAGCACATAGACATGGAAGAAAAAGATAAAGCACAGAGATGGCTTTGGGGGAAAAGGGGGATGACTATCCAACTCCTTGTCTGTATGTGAATCACTTGTACTGTTACAATACTTCACGTTATCTCTACTTACGAGCCTATAAGTATTTCCAGGAGCAGATCTACTTCAGAAGCGAATGTTAGGCCCCATGCCAAATTGGTCTTGGAGCGGTTCCCTAAAACAGAATAAATTTCAGGGCGAAGGGGAAAAAGGTGAACTTTACCAGCACTTTAAATGGGTTGCTGTAATCTTGTGGCTGTTGAGGAGGTGACTTGTGAGCAGCTCAGTGGTCTGGGCAGTGGGGGTGTGGGGGGTAGGTGGAGGCTGTCCCAGATGTCTCCAAGACCTGAGTTGTTCCATGTCACACTCTTGTGGAACTTATGTTCCATCCCTGACTTGGAGGGAGCTAAGGGAGACTTGGTTATGGTTGTGCACTGGCAATATTGATGACGGCCTTGGGTTGGTTAAGGTTTTAGAGTACCTGGTCATATAGCAGTATCTTTGGGACTGGGATTTCAATCACCAAGAAATTGTAATTGCCCACTAAATACTGAAAGCTCCAGCAATACTGTGCAATTCTTTTAAAGGATGCAATGATCAATAACTGATCTATTTATCAAAGTCTTCTGCTCCTAGAAAAGGTCATTTTTTTCAGCAAGGGTTTGGCATTTAGTATTGCAGCAACTGAAGAACTTTGGATTTTTGCAGGTTTACAATGATTTCTCACCTTCTTTTAAGTGACAAGTGTCCACAGGGTTAATGGGTGCAGTGGCTTTGTTAAAGATCACTAATTTAAGAATAACTGTTTTAAAACAAACACTTTTTGAGATTTTCATTAAAGTAAATTAGTCTTTGGTGAATAAAAACAAAGCCCAAATCTATTTGCCTGGGTTAAATCAACATTTAGTGCTGGTATTAGAAGAGAGTTCACTGCTTTGGTTTTATTCTAACCTAAGTTTTCATTTGGGCTCTGTTAGAAGGAAATTTACTACTATACAGAAAGCCAGTATAGCCTTGAGCATCACCCAAGTGCCATGCAAACCCTCTAGAAGTAGCTGCCAGAGATTAAGAGATTTCGGAGCTGCATTTCCATTGGCATTTATTTTCCTAAAATTAAAAAAAAAAAAAAAAAAACACAACTCTTGGCTCTTTTTAAAACTCAAAGTTCTGTAGTGGGCATGTTACACTGTCTCTAAATAAATATTTGTGGAGTGACTGAATGTTAACTACGAGGCATTTAGGCATTGGTATCAGCTTCAGTATTGCAAAAATCTTCAATCACAGCTTCCCATCTCTCTGGCCATTCATCCAGCACACAGTGCTTTTGCTCATGTTTATGTTACTGCTCCTCCTCCTCTGTGACAATAACTGTTTCTTGGGGACAGGAGGTAATGAGCATTAAAAACATCACCACAAAATTTGTTTTTTAAAATCTACCCAGGGGAACAGTTTCCCTTCCCATCTCCTAAATGTTACTGTTGTTTTTGCTGGCTTTGAGTAAAACACACCTCTGGTGATCTTGCACCCATGTTTCCTTCTAAGAGATTCTATTAAAGAGCAGAAAGAGGCTGCAGACATCTTCTGCCCAACACTAGCACTGACAGCTGGTGTGAGTAATGTGGAGGGTGAAGTATATAAGTTAAAATGGAAAAGGAGGTAATAATTAATATTATATCTGTATGGTGCCTACCTTCCAGAAACATTGCAAAAGAATTTCTGAAAATTAAGGGAAGGCCAGATCTGCTTCATATTTCATTTTCATTAAATTGGACTATTATTGCATTATATAACCAGAAAAACCCCATACAGCAAAATACTATATTCCTAGATTAAGATCACTCCTCTTCAGTAGTTTTTTTTTTTAAATACGCTGGAGTCTCACATGTGCCCTAAGTCTTTAAGCTTCTGAGTCGTTGCCCTGGCTGCCCAGCAGTTGTTTGCATTCTAGATGATGAACTGGGGTCCTGCTTAGCAAATGTGTTCAGGCTTTATTCTCCAGGGACCAGTTTAACAAAAAAAACCCCACAAACCGAACAAACAAAAACCAAAACCAAACCAAACCAAAACCCAAAACAACAACAACAACAACAAAGAAAAAAACCCAAACCAAAACAAAAGTAACTGTGAAACATACTGTTTCTAAATAATAAGCTATTGAAGGCCAAGGGAAAAACCCAGAACAAAAGCCATCTTCATTTAACAATCTGGTTTGCATCTGCTTTCTCCTTGGTTTCTTGGTTGAACTTTCCCAAAATTTCAAAACAATAGTTACCAGTATGACAGGAGTGTTTCTGTGTACTTACTCATCATTGGTTTTCTTTCTAAACCGATTCTATTGCAACACATTGCTATGTTAATTAGACTTTCTTTGTTTTACCACTTTTTTTATCCTTGAGTTAGGCCTAAGACATCCTCAGTATGTAATTTTGAAAAAGGCTAAAAGATAAGCTGAGTAATTTTAAGCCTTTTAATATTTACAGGTACATTCCCAACATTTTGGCCATCCTGTGTTTTGTTGTGGTGTTGTGTGTTTTTTTTTTTTCATGGGAGTGTGATGGCTGAAACGTCTGGAATGTGTCTGTAAGTAATCAATGTCTCAAAACGCTGGAGCTTATCTGTAAGCCTTGCTCAAAGGTGTGCACTCAGTATTTGGAAGCTCTCAAAGACGTATTAAGGTATTCCTTCAAAACGACATTTTGAACTGGCTGGTCCAGTATTGCCTATAGAGTGTATATTGCTTTTTGCCTGGGGTAACGGGAGGAGTGCTGTTGTAAGTTGTTCTTGATACTTGTTCTCGTATAAGAGAAATATGTCTTAACATATATTCTTGTATAAGAATTCTCTCTCTAACATGAAACTGGAGCACTAGGCAGAGGAATCCTAAAGGCTCCATGGGTATGTTGGCTGAGGTGCTGTTCCCTGCCCTGGCAAGTGGTTGCTGCCCCTGTGGGGAAAGGGCACAGCTACTGCTTTTGCAGAAAGTACAGTTATGCTAAGACACAGACCCACACCTGTAATTATGAAAGAAGGTGTGAACGTGAGTGACCAGTTGCATACAGTACTTTTTTTTTTTTTTTTTTCCCCCTAATTGCACCAGGGTTCAGGCATTTTTGTTATATCTCCATCTTGAGTAGTCCCCACTTTCTCCCGTGGACCTTTTGTGTTTTATCCAGTTTATACATGTCACTTTTTCCCTGCTAACAATTTAACCAAAAGTTTGATATTTTTCTGTCTTTTATCGCATGTGATAAAAGTTCTGTGGCTGTAACTTACTTATTCTGGTATAAGTGAAGAATCCTGTCTCTTTCCTTCAAAGGATCGGCTGTGTTCCAATAACAGGGCTGTCCTTTCTTCCTTTCCCATAATGTCATTATTTGTTATTACAAGCATTGACTTTTTTGTCATACTTTCTCGCTGTATTGAGGGGCCAGAAAATGAAACCAGAGATTATTTACGATTCTGAAACACTTCATCCTCTCAACGATCTGTTTTTACTAGCTGCTTTTAATATTAATAATAATGCCTTTGCAAGGGATGCAGTATCCGTGTATTCTTCTGACTACTCCGGAGCAGTAATTGCTGAACAGTGTTGAACTTCTGTGTATTTTACCAATACCCTTCAGTCAGTTCTGGCCAGCAGCACACACACACAAACCAGGGTACTAGAGGTGCTTTCGCTTTGCCTGTGATAGCTATCCCCATCAAACTGGTGCAAGTACTGATTTGGATGGTTGATTACATACATATGCATATTCTGAGAAAACACGATGTAGCCTAGCTAGTCTGAAATTGGTGGTGTGTTTCATATTTCAGAACAAATGGCAGTAATCGGGAGCTTGCCTGCTGCTTCTCTGGGTGATGGGGTGTTCCTGCCTGGCAGCATCAGGAGGGTGAGCTGAGCACCAGGCGCCCCGTTGCTACCGCGTGCAGACTTCCTAATTTCTCAATGTAGTTTAAACTTGAGGGTGGGTTGAAAAAATTGCTCACATGCTACCATTTTATTTTTGTAAGTCTTCTGTTGGTTTGTTTGGGTTTTTTTCCTTTTTACCCTAGAGGCTAGTCCAAATGCAGTTAACATAAACTGTAGACTTGAAGCGCCCTTCAAGAACCCATCTGCTATCCCAGCAGATGTTAATTACTCTTTTCAAATATCTCACCTGAAGGTTGCTTTTAGGAAATCAAAAACTTTCTGTTCCTGTAGCATTTCTGGAATAATTCACATAGCAGCAATGTGGGTCATCTCCTGTAATTTCCAGAACGGAGTGGATGACATAACCACTTATGTTTTCTATGACCACTAGGAGTAGGGAAGCCCCACCTGTTATATTGACTCTGCTGGAAACTTTGCGGGGGGATAGCAACAGAAGCAAACCCCTTCTAAACTCAGCTCCTGAAGTTTCACAATTACTTTTTCCCCTTCCATGAGCTTTTTCCTTGAATTATACCTACTCGACTGCATGTAATACATAGAAAATGCAAGATAGAATGTAAGAAGTAATATGGGAATATGAAACAGAAAGCCCTTATGATGGTGATAGTAATTAAGAGGACAAACTGTGCTTACTGTCAGTTTGAGGTTTTTCTTGGCTTTCCTGGCAGTTGTCATCTCCTGCAGATTAAATAATGCATGTTTGTAGAGTAAATGCATTCATGGTGTGGCTCCTATCAAACCCGAGTAGTCCAAGATTAGAGAAAGTCCACCTTAGGGTGGATACTGCCATTAATAAATATTGACTGATCATAAAGGAGATCAAAGCAGTAAGGAGGTGCATTTGAGAATAAAATTGTGTGATTCTCTCTACTGTTCTCCATCAAGGAAAAAAAACCTTCTGCATCCCTGTAGGTGCCATGGGGTCTCTTATTGTTGCAGAATGTGTCAAGTAGAATGATGGTGCTGTTAAAGATATATTTGATCTTTCTCTCCCTGAATAATCATGGGAAAGAGGGGGAACAACTCAAGTAAGCTCCAGAAGACAGGCCATTTGTTTTCCTCGGGGTCAAGATGGGGAGCTCGGTTGCCAGAAATAATAGTATAGACAACTTCAGGAGGGAGCTGTCAGAATCATTCTGTCTTGCTTCACCTTATTGATGCAGCAGCAAGATTTGCTGGGCACTGACCTGCCTTGAAGGTCCACCAGTCTGTCGCCATAGAGGAGGACAGGTGGTGGTTCTTCAGTGGCACTTAGATGTGAATTCTCCTGTTGTGAAAGCACCATCAGGCCTCATTGGTCAAGAGACCAAGAGATTTTGATTGTTTATCAACTGCACTATATTGATGGAGGCAGAGCCAACAAGTTAGGCCAATGGGCTAGACCTAGAGTGTTTGAAATTTACTGAGTGGTTTAGATTTAGCAGATTTGAATGCTCTTCTTGTCTGATTTCTGAAGGCAAGTTGTTTATCCAAGTGAAGTGCTTTAAGATACAGCAAGGAGCATTGACATCAGCAGAGATCAATGAAGGACGAAGAGGTCTATTTAATCTAGGAAATGAGTGACTTGGCTCTTTGATCCTATTGCATTCTCTTATTCCCAGAAGGTTAAATTTAGTCCTGCATACACAAATTCCCTTTGACTAAGTTTACTTAGGTTTTAGATGTTTGTGGGTTTCTTTTGTTTAGGTTCTCTGATATAACAAGAAAAAACCCCAACTGTTACCACATAATTAGGCTGTTGCTGTGTAAGCATGTGTAGCTCATTCTAGATTTGAGAGCAGAATATGCAAATTCAAAAACAAATGTATTTTTTTAAACATTCATATGGTATAAAAGAAAAAAAACTTCTTACCCATTGTACACAAACCAGCCTACAACAGAGTATAGGAAAATTGCTCAGATTTGAATAACCAAGAAATAAATCTAGTTTGGCTCATTTTGCCTGCAGTACTTCCATTTTCCAGATGTTAAGGAAACTTGGTGCAGTTTAATGCAAAGGTGTATGTTTTGTTTTGAGATGTAAAAATGTAAGGTAAGCCTTAGAAAACATAAGGATAAGACTGCAGTTTCTACTGTGATGAAAGACAATCTCAGAAAAATTCTTGTAATCCCTTGTCTAGCAAGATTAGTTGCTTTGGTGTAAAATATATAAAAATCAAAGGGGTTTTTGTGTGTTTGTTTTGTTTGTTTTATTACTGCCATTGATCTTATCTACATCAAACCATCAAAGGTGCTAGCATAAGACAAGCATTTGCACTTCTTGCCACGTTTCGCTGTGTGTCAGCAACCAGGAGTTTTAGAAGTGCATGAGTCGAAATATGCAGAATGATGTAGAGAATAAAATTGGAAAACCAGGGTGAGGAAGGAAGACCTATCAGGGACTCAGAATTGCAGTCCCTCTGCTCCTTTCCACGTCCCTCTAACTCTGACCACTACTGCCCTCCCTTCCCTCGGTCCCTCGGCACTGAAACCCGCGGGAGCCAGCTGCAGCGCATGGTCCCAAAGCCAGTACGGTCGTTACTGTGAGCGCCCGTTGTGCAAGACGCTTATTATTTTTACATTTTTAATGTATTTTTTTAAAGAAACCCTCCCCTGGCTCGGGCTGCGTTGGGTACCCCAAGCAGCCACCGGCAGGGTTGCCTCCCTGGTTTCTAAGCAGGGAGGCTATGGGGAGGCGCTCCGGGTCCGCGGCTGCTACCGCGACCGCTCCGCGGCCACGGGGCAGGTGCTGCGGCGCCCCCCGCCCCTAAGCCCGCACCGGCCACGCGCGCTCGGGGCTACCGGGACAAAAACGCCTTGTGGGAAAAACAGAAATAAGTTCAACAACTACTAAGAACAGTAAATCGGCGGCGGGAGGAGAGCGACGCGTCCCGGGGTCCCCGGCTGCGTGCCCCCGCCGGAGCCGGCGCGGTGCCCGTGGGGCGGGGGCGGCCGCGCTGACCCCCCGCGACGCGGCCGGGCAGGCCGGTGCCGGGGGCGGGGAGGCCGGGGCGCGGCGGCGGCGCCCCGTCGGCCCCCATTGGCGGTGGCGGCGGGGCCGGGCCGGGCCGGGTCCGGGGCGGAGGGGCCGGCCCTGCCCCCGCGGCCGGCGGCGGCCCAAGGTTTAAAGTGAGAACTTTCTGCGGGCGGCGCCGAGCCGCACAGCCCGCCGCCGCGCCGCTCCTGCCCCGCACGGCAGCAGCCGCCGCCACCTCCCCCGGGCGGGCCGTACAATCCTCGGCAGTGTCCTGAGACTGTACGCCCGCCTCGGGGGCGACCCGGCAGAACCAGACTCCGACCCCCGGCCGCCCGCGGAGCCCCCGCAGCCCCCGCAGCCCCCGCGTCCCGCGGGCAGGTGCTGAGCCCGCCCCAGCCCGCCCGGCCCGAGAGGCGGCGCAGGAGCCGGCAGCCGCCGCGATGACAGCTGACAAGGAGAAGAAAAGGTGAGGGGGCCGCGGGCGAGGCTGCGGGCTGCTCGGGCCGCTTCGTCCTCCTGCGGCTCTCCCCTTTCCCCGCAGCAGCGCTGTCCCGCGCGGGGCCGCGGCGGGACGCCCCGCGGGCAGGGGCCGGGGACAGCACTGCTGGCGGGACGGCGCGGCCTCGCCTCCCACCGCCCTGCTCCTTCGCCAGGGCTCCGCACCCGGAGCCTTTGCGGGTGCCAGCAGCGGCTGCGACGGGAGTTAGTTAGCCCAGCCCAGGCTGGGGCTGGCGGGGAGAGGGGCCGGGCAGCAGCGCTGGGCTCCTCCGGGGCAGCCCCCGCTCCTCCGCCGGGGGAAGAGCGACGTCCCGGCTGAGCCGAGCCGGGGAGCGCCTGCCCGGGGAGCTGCCCCCGCCGGGCGTCACCGCTGCGGGAACCGGCCCCTGCCCCGGCCGACACGTCCCGAGCGGCCGCCGCCAGCCGGAGCGAAGGCGGCCGCCCGGCCCCGGCTCTGGCTCTGGCTGTGCCCGGCGGGGGCTGCAGGCGGGCGGGCAGGTGCACCTGGCGGGCACGGCCGGCTGGGTCCGCCGCTCCTGCGGGATGGCTTTAGTGCACGTGTGGCAGGCTCGTTCTCTTGCTATCAATTAGGAGCTACTTGTTAGGAAATTATTTTTTGGTTGAGGACGGGGTTTTTAAAGGACGCACACTTAGCAAAACATGTTTCACAATTAAAACGGTCTGGATGCAATTCACAGGCCATGTAAGCACTTACTAATTGTATAAAACTAATATATTTCGACACATCCTCGCTCCAGCCCAAGCACCTTGCCGCGTTATGCGGGGGGACTTGCGTCTGGTGCGGATCGTGAAGTTCCTCAACTGACAGCAAGTTTTCCTGGAGGGTGAGAGCTTGAGGAGCGCCTCACAGGGCACTGCTGTTTGAGGAGGATGTAAAGCTAGACATTCCCATATTGCCGTGATGAACTTTCCAAAGGGAATAAAAGTAACTTAATTTTTTTTTTGTTCTGTAGTTGCATCGAAGAGATTATTTTCGTGTTAGTTCTTGAGATTGAACGTCAGAATAAAACTCGTGGTCCCTAACTACAGAGGTTACACGTGGAGATTAGGAAAATAAGTATCTAACCATGGCTCCAAGCCTATACAATTCCTGTGGGTGAGTGAGGGGGCTCACATGGTGAAGGCTGAGGAACTGAGTAAAGGTCCACGAAGCCTCCTAACAGTGTGTTTTATACAGCAGGCAGTCACAAGGCTGAGTCTATTATTGGCTCAGGTTGCTGTTCTGACTATAGATTGTGTTCATAAATGATGTGATTTACAGACTAAGAATTTTATCTTGTTATTTGCCATGTGTACTTTCCAGTTGATGATGCACCAAACTTTAAACACTGGGTTTTCGTGTGTATAATAGCTCCTTTTTATTGAGTCACTCTGTGACGATGTAATAGGGGAAGTATTGTAGTATAAACCCTGCTTTTTCCATGTAGCTAGCCTCAGTTTATCAAACACTAATATATTAAGATTAAACAATTACCTCAAGTGTATTTTGTTCTAGGTATCATTCTTCTGTGCAGGGTATAAAATATGGGTACTTTTTGTGTCCTTGTGTGTTGAACAAGAGAGTGAAAAATCATAGTACTACACGATGTAGTTATAAAATTCTGTTATAGTGGTTTATAGGGATGAGAATGAAATAGTGTACAATTGAAAATACACTGCATTCATTGTATCACCTCTTTTTAATGAGGTGCTCTTAATCTCTTCAATTTTAACCTTTTATTTTTGAACACAGTGAGGGATTGAGTGCTGTCTGATTTTGCAGGACAGCACGCTGAAGCGCTTTGTGGAAATACTCTTCAGATACAACATAGAAACTTCACAGGACTAAAGTTTCAATGCTAATCCCAAGTCTGTCACTGATTTTATGTAACTATCGTGACAATTTTCTGTCTCTCTCAGAAGCAGCCTAATTGTTATCTGGCTCATGGGATTGATCTGTAAATTAACGTTTGTGGAGGAACCGGGACAGTATCAGATGAGGGATTTAAGGCAGCTTGTTTGTGCGTGTATGTGTGTCCCTACCGGGGATGTACCCTATGTAGCCTATTGAAGCAAGGCTTTTTTGTTTGTGTTGTGGTGTTGTGTTTTTGTTGTTGTTGTTTGTGGTTTTTTTTTCCTTTTTGAATTTTCCATTGCTGCTATAGAACAGATTTATTGCCCTGAGTTCAACAGTCATTGTATTATTTGCTTGATCTCTATCCAGATATGCAGCTAGGAGCTCTAACCTGACTTACTAATAGCATTTATAAATCAATTTCAGGGAGAAAAGGTGGTGGGGGAAATCTGGTTTACCAGATTTGCAGGCAGCTCTGGAACATATGTTTAGAGAAGCAGTTCTCTTACTGTCAAACAGATGCTCTATGGAAGATAATCTTTGATTCTTTTAATGGTTCATTTAAGTTGAAGATCATCCTCAGGTTCTCATTTGAAGCGCTGTCTGTCAATAGAAAAGAGCAGTTGCTTCCTTTGGAACAAACGTTCTAGCACTTTCAATAGGCTGATTTCCCATGTTTGAAGTTAGTCCAAGATACTGAGTTGAGATTAATATCATTATTATTTTAACTTAATTTAAAAAATAGATCTTCATTATCTACAGAGTCTTAAATATGAAGTCTGATGTTTCCTAGAATGCCAGTAATTAGCAATTGCGAAAAGGAGGAGTAAAAGGGTAAAACGCATTTTAGAAAAATAATAAAAGCTAAGGAAAAAATATCTGTGATCATTGTGCAGTGTGATGACAATTAGTAGATAGGCTTCAGTTTAATTAGGACAGTCTTGTAGAATATCTCAGTGTGTTTTTTAATTATTTAGTCATGTGGTTTTGAGTTACTTGAGGGACATATTTATTTTATTAGGAATAGATGTTGTGTTAAATGGACTGTCCTGGATAGACATTTGTTTGAGAAAAGTTTGAAACCAGGCTCAGGACAAATCAGATACCACTGAGTAGGATGCATCATTTGGCTTCATCTTTTCCATTGTGTTGTTTGGGGATTTTTGTGTTTGTTTTCCAGTTGTATGAAAAATAAACTAATTTTGCAGCTCAGGGAGATTCTGTACTAGTGATTCCTCTATATTTATATGGTACCATTTTGTGATCCTAAGGGTGTAATGTTATATAAATCTGTTTAACTTTGTCTGATGCAGATAGTAAACAAACAGGATTCCTCTCAGTTATTGACTAGGTAACTGAATGCTTTCAGATGCCCGTTCACTGTGGGCTTTATTAATGCATCTAATGAGGCAATTTGTGCCTCGGTTTTCACTGACCTTTACTTCAGGAGAGTGATTCTGCCAAGCTGAGGTCACTCCTGGCTGCTCCTCCTCTGGATGAGGAAATGGTCCTGACAGCACCGCTCTCCAGAGCTCAGGTAGTCACTGGCTCTTAATGGATGTGATTCGGATGCCAGGAAATGTGAGCGTTTGAATGTGCCGAGGTGTTAAACTGCAGGTTTCAGGAAACATACAGGCTCTGTTTTGTTCTACCCAGTATGCTTTCTGTGTTGAGGTGTGTCACTGTTGTCAGGTATTCTACCTTGTGCCTGTTGTTCTGTGATGGTGGTGAGTTCAGTGATCTTGTCCATTCACTTGCCAACATAGGTTGTTCTTTATATTCTTGGAAACCTCCTTTTTTGTACTTCAGCTGATGGAGCTTTGAATGCTTTCCTTCACAGACTAATACAAAAATTGTTCAAGTTTTGGTATTGCTTAACATCTCCCTCTGTATAGCCCATGTGTTTAATTTACTACTGTTTGCTTCTATGTTAATATCCGCCCTTACAATTTTTCTTATTTGGAGTTATCAAAAGGAAATGTAGTCTCCTGAATTCATGATGAACAATCTGTTAAAATAGCCTCTTTGGCATATGTTTATGGTATGTTGACTTAGGTTTCAGCACCAGAAATGCAGGCACTTCATAGCCTGCGAGTCTTACTGAGTGACTCTGGCCAGTCCTACTCATCATACTTTGATTTCTCCTCGTCTGGTTGCTGCATTCACCACCCTTGCTGTATTTCTACAGATGTGGAAAGGGCTTTCCTACCAGAGGGTGGCCCAAGGGCACATGAATGAGGAATGGCGGGCTGTATGCGTGCCTCCGTGTGTCCCTTTGCCTGCAGTGGCACGTAGCAGAGGCTGGGCTGAGCTCCGACTTGGCGTCCTGGCCTACTTGGGAAAGCTTTGACTTCTGCTGCCCAACTGCTATGGGTTCACCTCTATAGACCCAAAGCGTTTGAGCGGAACGAGGGCTGCACGGGTTTTGCCGTGGGAGCGGTGTGCCATGTGAGGCCTTCCCTGGGTGGTGTGTACCACCCTCCCCAAGGGATCTGGGCTTCTGGGGATTTGTGCTTTGCAGCGATGCCACGAGGGCTGGCTCTGCTCGTCCTTAGCACTTAGCCCAAGAGCCGCTTAGAGATATAACACCCCTTGGCCTACAGCACCTTTCTGTGTCACGTCCTTTTCACTTATTCCTCTGATGTCGGTTGTCTTCTGTCACGTTTTATCCTGTGTGGGTCATTGGGAACATCTTGCATATTGGAGGTACTCTGCTAATAGGAGTTTTGGGATTATGCTACTAATTTAGGAGACCCATCATGACTATCAAAAATGGATCTCTCTGCCTTTCTATAATGTTTTTTATTATGGTGGATTCATAAACATGGAGTATTGTTGGTTTTAGGTTCCAAGTAGGAGCCACTGTTAGGTGTGGTGGGGGCAGAATTCTTCAAGTATTGAATGTTTTGCTATTATTTTCAAATGGATAACCTTCTTAAAACTGAGAATTAGGATAACCATTAGAGTAAGGAAATGAGCAATACAAAGGCAGTTTGTATTTTAAACTAATTTTGATATACGGAATGGTTTTGTTCCTCTAAAGCTATTTGAGAAATGCTGTTCTGTTAATTACTCCAATATTCATTGTGTCATGTGTATCTTAGAGATTATAAATACTTTTACTCCTAGTAGATGGCACAAGGTTGACAGAACCCTTTTCCTAAATTAAGAGAAAGTGCAAGTATGGTTATTATGCAGCTGCCAATTTTTTTCTTTTCATTTTATCATTCTTGTGCTCCATTTGCTTAAAAGGCAATATAATAAAGCAGTTATCTGCTAAGATCTTGAGTATTTGTATAAGAAAAAATAACTACTTTCTTAAATTTAAAAGGCGACTTTTCATGAGGACTCTTTCTGAATTATGTGAAATGGGAAACTATTTTACTGTGCATTTGGAAAGTCGATTAATGAAGTACAGTAGGCCAACTGGCTGATAAATAACTAATGATGCGGAGTAACTCGCATTTTAATTATGCTTTTTACTTCTTGAGGTCAAATCTAATGATGATTTTGGTTCTTTCCTCTGTGACTTTATTTAGGTCTAGAAAATTTAGCTGAAACAAAATCTGCCATAATAAATCTTGATTAAATGGGCATATTTAGGTCTTAAAACAGTTAGAATTGTAATTTAATTTACTTGACTGTTATTCCAAAGAGTTTGGAGTTGGATAAGACATCTATTGTGGTTTTCTGTCTGTTGCATTACATGACACAGCAAATATTCAATATTTAATTCTATAGAAATTCATCAAATGTTTTGCCAGATAATAAGTAAAGTTGCTTTAGTTGAATTTGTAGGTCTGGTCTACAGTCAAAAAGGTGCCCCGGTCTTGACCCTTCCTCTGTGTGCTAGTATCTGGAATTAGCAGTTTTCTTTGATTAGGGGAATGTTTAGGGTGTTGCCTCCAAAAAGCTTGACTGAAAAATTCAGAAACTTTACAAATGCTTTATGTTAGCCCGTGGGTGTGCAATTAATACTGGCTTAATGCAGCTTTATGAACAAGTTCTGTGCATCTGAGCAGGAGGAAAAAAACGCTTTCTTATTTTGCTTCTGCTCTCAAGTGACACAAAACCAGGATAATACAGCTCCTCAGCATTTTTCATTCGTAATGCACATATGTTGAACCATCCCCTGTGTCACAAATACTTCTTCATTCTGCAGTGTATGTATTCATACAGTGATCTGCTTTCAAGCAAACATTAAGTAACATATGTTTTAATTTCAAGTATTTGTGGAGTATCTGTAGAACCAAACTGACTGTTTTCCAAAAAGATCTCAACAACTTGTTGGTGTTTCCAACAAGATACAGGGGAATAAACTTGTCTCTAAAAATGTGTCTTGCCCATGCCTGGCTCCCCCTCCAGCCCCTAGTTCTTGAGGCCTGTCCCCAAATCCCAGCTGTGACCTATGTGAATGAAAACCCCAGGCCAGATTGCAGGCAGGCTGTAAAGCAGGAGTGTGGTGGAGAGAACAACTAGGCTGTGGCCACTTACAGGCTTTGGCTCAGATTTTTTTTTATTTTTTTTTTAAATAATAACATCAGTAAGCTTAAGAGTTATTGCCTCACCATGATCTTAAGATAATTCACAGCGACTAATACATCTCAACTATTTTTTGCCAACTAGGTGTAGTGGTGATTAGGTCACCTTTTGCTCTATAAACACAGTGGTCATTTGGCAGTGTACCAGGATGGAAGGTGAGGTGAACGGAATGATGACTCCCCCACAAGTATCTTCTTCAATCCTTCAGATCTGTAAAATAAAGGATGTATTTATGAAATAGGTGGTGGGCAGATGATGCTGTGTCTTATTGATCTGGGCTGGTGTCACACTCACCTTAAGTTTCTTTGAATTGGATAAAAAGGAAAAAAAAAAAAAAAAAAGACTTTCTGCTGAGCACTCAGACGCTCTTTCCCGCTGTGGGGAGGTTACACCAATGACCAAGATATCCCGAGAGATGCTTTTTCTCACTTTCCACTCTGCCGTACCCACCACCAGTTTAACATCTCAGCTGTCTTGTTGGTTTTGGCCTGGAGGCTGTCCCTGGAAGCCAGAGCCATAGTGGTGGGGGACATGGGGTGATGGTGCATGGCTGGCTTTGGGCGGTCCCGTGCTCTAGTGGGTTGCCCTAGTCTTTTTTTTTTTTTTTTTTCTACAGAAAAGCTGTGAGTGCTGAGTCCTACATGGGCTCTGTTGTCTGCCTCAACTTTTTTTTTTCCCACAAATCACTCCTTCCATGTCGCTTTTGCCTCCTTCTCCGTGGCCCTGGCGGAACAGAAAGCTGGAGCACTGCAGCATCCCTTTATATTTGGATATGAATAACCACGTACATTCAACTACTTTTACAAATAACATTTTGGAGTTGGAGAGCATGAGCAGTCTGACCCTCTCTTTGTTTCAGGAAATTGTGTTATCTAAGGAGAGGCTAAAATTAGAAGGCATATGGGGAGGGTTGTGTGTTTGGTGCATGGGGTTTTTTTGTATGCGCCTTTTTATTTATTTTATTTTTTTTTTTAGATCGAGCAACTCTCCTAATGGATGAATCATGTGGGTGTAACTTATGGCACTTGATAGCAAGCAGTCTGTCTGAAGGTATATGTGTAATGAGATTACCAGGATCATTTAGAAACTATTTGGAACTACTGAAACGTGAAGTTAATCTATTGTAAATATTTGTTACTCATTATCTAATATATCAAAATACATTTGGTTATAGTTAGGCAAATGAAGGTTAGATATAAGGTGCAAGTTTTGAACAATGAGATACTGAGCACTGGAAGAGATGCGGATGCAGTTGGTGGAGTGAATATTTTCTGTAAAAATAAGTATTTTCTTAGACAATAATTTTTCAGAGCACAAGGGAAACAAGAGCTGGTGAATGAAGAGATGGGACTGAAAAATTGGCAAAACATTTGGAGAGTGCTGAAACATTTTAGATTTGGCTTCATTTTAATAAAATTTCTGAATTCCTGTGTTGCACTACATTGTTAGTCTAAAACTGGATGTTTTAAATTTCATTTGAATGACACTTAAGTAATCTTTAATCTCCTTTTAATTTAAAGATTCTTTTTTTTCTTTTCTGGTGTTTGACTCAGTTGTTTTGGTTTTGGTGGGGTTTTGCGTGTGTGTGTGTTGTTGTTGTTGTTTTGTTTGGTTGGTTGGGTTTTTGTTTAGTTGTTTGTTTGTTTGTTTGGGGTTGGTTTTGTTGGTTTTTTCTTCCAGATATTCTTTGTTTTATTGAAAACCATGAGGCACATACATTAATCTGGTTTAGGGGCTTGATGTGAATCAAGTTCCTGTCTTCCTTTCAGGAAGACTCTTTATCTGCTAAACCAAAATATTAGTATTCCTTTTACACTACTCATGAAGCCCTCATCACTTGAAACAGTCCCAGTCTTTCAAAAACTGCAATTGCTTAAACAAGTTACCCAGCCTGATGAGAATACTTGGTTGGTTTTGGATTGGGTTAGGCAGGAAGTGTGACTCGTGATGACAAAGATCTTCTCTAGCTTTGGTTATATGAACAACCTTTTAGGACAGTAGTGTAATTGAAAACACAGCAATAAAGGCCCTCTCCAGCCCCTGGCCCACATTACTGGCGCCTAGTATGACAAACAAGAAAGTCAAAATGTGAGAGAGATTAAAACAGCATGTTGCAGAATTTCTAACTTTGAAATTATCAGTCCTTCAAGAACAACAGAGTTACATTCTTGAAAACCTGCCTGCGTATGATGAGAGATAGAAATGTTTGCCTTTCACAGGAAAGCTATTGCTTTAAGAAACTGATATAAAAATATCTTGAAATATAGTGATCCTAGGTGATACCCACCTTTGGCCTAGTACATGTGTTTTCTTCAGGTAGTCATCTTCTGAGTCCCTTAGTATATATTATTTAATACACATAAGGCGATTTGCTTAATGGCTTCAGTTTAGGAAGCCAATACAATGGTCTGAATAAGTTGCCTGAAATCTAATATATCTGCCCTATTGCTCTTCTTTTATTGAAAGGGAAAGCTATTGCTAATTTGTAGTTTCAAAGGCCTAATGAACTTTAAAAATCTTAGCGCTGGAAAGAATCCACCAAAACCTGAAATTTTTAGTGCAACTCATCTAATAGTGTTCAGAAGTTACTGTATAGTATTTTTCCTTTAAGATATATTCACAGGCTTGCAAGATAAATATTTGCTTAAGTAATAAGCTGAAGGAAGTATGAAGTGGGATGGTTATTAGGCCGTTTGTATAAGGGTAGTGGAAGTTGCTTTAGAGAACATTCCTTGTATTTTGTTTCAGCCATTAGCATATCTAAGGTCTTTACTGCCATAAAAAGGTACTTAAACTCATGGTATCACAGTTGTCGTTCACACTTGCATTTGTATGATAAACTACAAAGCAACCCTATTCAGTCATTGTGTTTGGGACATTCTCCTGGCTGGTGTTGGTCTTCGAGCCCTGTCCATTCATTCACAATTGTATCACCCTCTCTGCCAGTAAATTCTTGATGTTATTGAGTACTTGCTGTCACAATACTTCAAAGATCTTTGTGACGTTGACAAACACTCAAAAGAAAAAAAAACAAAACACACCTCTCTGTATTTCAACATTTGTAAATGGGGAATATTGCTAGGAATGTGCCAAACTTTTAGCTGTCATGCAATTTGTATGCAAAATTTGTTGCAAATACCAGAATGTCTTCTGAGATTGTACGTGTTATTGTGCCTAGTTAGAGTTTTATATGCCATTATGATGAAATAACATACTCGTCAGCTGATGGCAATGACAGTATCTTCAGACTCTTAGGTAGTTATGGAGAGTATTGACTTAAAGCTGATATGAAGCTTGCTTAAAACAAAAATATTTTTTGAACGATCTATGGATTGGCAGCATCATACATTCGTGTGTGAAAAGAAATTCAACCTTAAGTGGCTTTATCATGCCACGACTTCTTGGGCAGTATTTCCCTGGAATACAAACCCAATGACCAGTTATAGCTTTACTCCACTCCAGGATTTTTAGTTAGAACTCGGTTGCCTCCAAGTGTGTTTTGTAACCTGTAAGAGAAGACTGGAAATTGGTGGAAACCCATCTGGTAGGGGGATTCTTCTGGGAAGGCTGCATTTGCTCAGCTCTCTGAAGAGGAATGCCTTTAGGAAGGGGCGAGCCTTTGGGAATGGCCTCTGCACGTTGCCCTCAGCAGAAGGGAAGAACTGTTTTTGGAGGAGCAGCACGGCTTTGCTTACTGCTGGCTCTAACTGTCCCTGGGTTTTTCCATCCCTCCTTACAGGGAACCTCTGTCGCAAAGGAAATCCATGACGAATTTAGCTCTTGGTTTACTTCTTCCAGTGTATCCCCATATTGTCTCGGGCAACCCGTTTCCCGTCACCTTTAAGCTGACTCATGTGCATCGGGGAATGCAGAGAGTTGGAACTGGTCAACTTTTGCATGAGATGGGTGACGTTTGCTGGCATAGGAGGAAACCAATACCCCGTCTAGCCAAGATGCCTGGTCTTAACACAATAGCATTACTAACATTTTTAAGAAAAGGTAGATATCGGGGGGCGCGGGGGTGATCCCCTTTACTGCTTAACACAGCACTTTTACATGCGTGATTGGGAGGCAGATTTCTCATTTGACTGATGGAATGTAGCTTGGTTCAGCTGCGGGTGGGCCGTTTATGTGTGACAGCTGTGAGATTATCAGTTACTGTTAATAACTCCAGTTCTTGGTTTTTCCCCTGAAAATGATTTGAAGGATGTGTTTATTGCCATTACTAATCAGAGGGATGTTTTTATGGGAACATCCTTTCTGTGCCCAAGTTGTCTTAACACTGCTACTGGCTTTTACATAACAGCAAAGCCATATTTATGTTCCAAATGATTCACAAAAGGGAACTATCTCGTTCACTTAGGCATGTGCTGGCTTGAAAATGGAATAGAAGCAAGTGCACATATCTTGAGGGAAACTTAATGCTGGTGTTTCGAAACACCCATTATTTCCCATTTAAGAAAAACAAACCCCCCAACTCTACTTTTGTTTGTTAATCGCGCGACTGGCCTGAACAAAGCCTCTTTGGCATGGGGACCTGGGCCAAAGTGCAGTGAGGCTGAATAAACCCATTTCTTGGATTCTGTCTCTTGAGCTTGTTCGCTGCTCGCGGTGGAGCTGGCTGCAAAAGCCGCGTCTGGCTGCTGACCTGGCTGCTGAAGAGCAGCTTCAGCAAGTGGTTCTGGCCTCAGCAGCTACGTCTCCCGTCGCCTTTCCCCTCCACACCCTCTCCGAAGGCTCTGCTCACTCGGCCCCGGCTCTTTGTCCTGCTGGGGACTGGGGATGTTGGGTTGGTAACGTAGGCTGGGCAGGGTGGCTGATCTCCATGATTATCCTCTCCCCCCAGTCTGGAAAACTGGGATGGTAGCATATCCTTCCTTCCACCCTTTGTGTGTCTTATTTATTTAGACTGTAAACTTTTTAAAGCAGGGACTTTCCTATTTCTATGCCCAACACAATGCTGTAGTGATGTTGGCAAGAAGCTTGTGCGATAAACCAAACTTGAAAATGCTTAAACAGGGGGTTGTCAAATGGAAGGAGTTTGGTTCTCTCTCGCTCTTCCTACATTGTCTGGTTAGTTGCTTTCTTTACTGCACCACTCCATATAATCCCTCAATATGTAGGTTACACCCACATGCTGGCGGATGGACGTACAGCTTCATTTCCTTCACGTTTGAATTTGGCCTTCCTGTTGTATAAGATACATGTGCAGTTTGGAAGCTTCAAGCAATTGAGGAGATAGGGCAGTGGCAGCAAGGGATTGCAATGCCCTGAAGGTGTCTGGGAGATGGTAAACCCTTTATTCTTTCAGACTTCATCACAAAGCAGCCGAGTGAGCAACCTGTGGGGCCACAAGAATGAAAAGGAGGGTTTGACCATCACACGAA
Organism: Caloenas nicobarica; assembly: GCF_036013445.1. Taxonomy (NCBI): domain Eukaryota; kingdom Metazoa; phylum Chordata; class Aves; order Columbiformes; family Columbidae; genus Caloenas; species Caloenas nicobarica. The sequence continues at coordinate 92,608,663 of NC_088247.1, read as the reverse complement.
AACAAGTCCTTTCTGCAGATGGAGAGTTGAATTGTGTTTCAGCCCGCAATTGTTTGCTCTTAGTTTATTTGAACTGAGAGCTGTGAGAAAGGAAAGCTGTGCTGAATTACAGGGTTAATGTGACGTGGGTTTCAAGGTTAGGTTAGGAAGGCTCCTTCATATAGACCACATGGGCTGAAGCCTGTGGATCTTCATTCGTGTTAAGGCTTCTCCTGCATATGGGAGGCAGGGCAGGCCTGAAGAGGGAGCAGGCATGTACTCCAGTGTAAAGAAAAGATACTGAGAAAAGCCTGACATTTTATACAGGCTTTTATTGGCAGCTTTGCATACTGTATACACAGGCCCTGAAGGAGATAATGTGAGAAGCTGTGTTATCTGCATAGCATTGCTCCTTTCCCTTTGCCTGCCAAATCTTAAGACAACATTCCCTACCCCCCAAACCTAAACGCCACTATAAACATGGTGTAACTAAACTGAATTCCAGCTTCTCTAAAGGCAAGCATGAAGCAATGAAGCAGCACTATTGCTTTCTGACTTTTTTTTTTAAACTTATTTTAAAGAAGGTGGATGACAATAGTGACAATAGCAAATAGTGTTTATTCAAAACGCAGTGACTTTTCAGTGCTCTTGCAGCCCAGGGAATAAAATGAGCAGGGAGCAAAGTCTGCATTGCAGGTCACAGGAAGGATTTCAGGTGCAGTGATGGCTGATATGGAGCAGAGGTCCACCTGAAGACACAGCTGAAAGAGGAGGGGTGTCTGCAGCCTGACCTGTTAAAACCTTTAAGAGCAAATTATCTCAACATGAAGTCATTCTAGAGCATTCCTTTGGAGGGAGTTGATATGATGAATGCAGTGTGAGCATAGTATGATTTTGTTATATTGCATTTTGAGTAGGCTACAGCCGTGGAATGAGCCTAGTGAGTCATTTGTACGTTGAGCTCTGTGCTCTTGTTGGTCAGGTTCCTTAGTTTCAATTTGTACCTTACTTAACAGATTGAGTGCTCAGGCTTTTGTACCAAAATAGCTTCAGCTCCAAAATCTTTGAAGTCTGATAATATGTCTAGAACTTCGCTTAAAATGAGGCTCAGTTCCTGCCTGAGACCTCTGGGTACTGCTTTGTGAAAATACCTTTGAGGAAAATGTGATATAAACTGTGTATAGTGTGAACCTTCATTCCTCTTAAAAGGGAATTTAATGATTCCACTTGGGTTCTACTTCCATTAGCTGGTGGATTAAGCAAATGAAATGGTCAAATACTTAGTAAGGTATGAGGAAAGCAGAGCAAGCATCTGTTCTTATACCGTTCTTTCTCTAGGAAGTCAGTTCTGATTTACAAAGTTGCAAGAAGGAAATATTTGGTGGGCAAATTTATTTCAGTACACTTTGTTTTGAGGGTATTTCGTTTGCTTACATGCCAGGAGATGTTGTAGAACATAAGGTGAAGCTGTGGAATATGAAAGTACTCTACTGAAGGAAAATAAAGTGAAGACCTCAACCTAGAGTTATACTGGCTATTGAGAGTCAGAACATCTCCCCTTCCACCCAGAGAAAGGGAGTGCTGTATTGCTTGTGGCGGTAGGTATATTAGGTGTATTATAGTTTTTGTAGCTGACTATGAGTTGCATACAGGAGGTTCAGAAAAGGATTTTGGCTGGGTGAGTGTTGCCTTTAAACTACTGGGAAATGCAGTCATCAAAAGAACTGTTAATGGAAGAGGTACTTAGAAGATGAGACGATGATTAGAAGAGCTGTCCTCTTTTAGCTTGTTTTCTTAAAGAGTTAAGGTTTACACTGCTTCTGTATGTCTGTGTCTACATCCCTGACAGAGCTGTAAAGATCTCAGGGGTATTAAATTCCTGGGAATAGGTGTTCAGAAACAGTGCTGTGATGGCTTCGGGGAAAGGCTGCAGCACAAGCGCATTCCCCTGTAGAGACCAGAGACTTTGTAACCAGGAGATATTTGCCTTGATATTTAGTAGAAATAAATAGAGATAAAATGCTTTTCTTTACTCTGGCCATTTCTGAGTGTTTTAGTGTGCTTAAACCTTACAGGTTTTGGACAGAAATTGCTGTCTTCAACTGGAGAAACAACTGGACTTCTAACCAGCTAGAACTCTAGATCCAGATATAGAAAGGTCTGTTTTGGTTGGAGAGGTCCAACTGTGTGCGCATTTGGTGTTGATTGTCAGGTTCATGATTAATTTTGGGCATTGTTATGCCGTCAGTAACAATGAAGGCAGTCACCATGCACATTTTCACTTTCCTGTGTTGCTGCTGTGCTCACTTAATTATTTTTGCAAAAGTGGTAGGTTATGGGAACCTTTTTGTGTGTGAACCATGGGGAAGATGGGAATCTCTTGTTAAGACGTGCGTATGTTTGTCATTCCCATAAGCGATTGTGATGATTAAAACTTCTAAAATTGGTTCGTTGGCGTTGGCAATCAGTATCTGCTGGAGATCTGTTATGCTTCTCAGAATCGCTTCCCCCAGTTGAGGCAGTACTACTGTTTGGTTTTTATTTGTATTATGTATTTGCTGGAAGGAGAGCACTATTGTGTGTTTTTTGAGGGTGATTACAAACATAAAATAGATTCTCTTGAGAATGCTTTGTATACTCTCATCACAATTGGTAATTGTTTTGTGTTGTGTAAGACTTTGCATGCTGCACTTCTTGTTTGGCAGCGTGTATGTGTGTGTGAACCTCAAAATGGATTCCCACCTCCAGCCTTTTATCATTGGTGTTTTAAAGGTGAATCCTAGAACAAAGCATTAGGCTTCTCTGAAGTCACGTATTGCTGCATGATGAACATTTGTCACATTAAGGCCAATTTTTTCAGCCATTTGGAAACAATGTTTGCTGCATCTTAATGGATGTCTTCTCCAAGTAGGAACTGGATGAGGTAGTTCTCGAAACTTTCTGCATGGAAGTGGATTAAAATAGTGTAGTTGTGTGCAAGGTGGGTGTCACCTTTTTGCACCAAGTCTACTTGCAGTGGTCATTCCAAAATGCCAAGGGAAAAGGAATCCATAACCCTCATATATCCTATTAGCAGAGTGCCTGGAGGTAGATGGGCAAGATGCATGGAAAAAATGAGGCTTCTGCCAAACGTTTTCTTTGTAGGTCACTTATTGTAGTTGAAATTACAGGGAGCATTAGAACAAGCGGTCTATTAGCAAAGCCATGAAAACAAACCATTTGCCACTTCTAACAAACGTTGGACAAAAATATGCTCCAAATTTTAAAAATAAATGAAGACTTGGCAAAAAATAAGACCCGGGTTTATCTGCATTTCATCAGGTACATGGCGTCCTGGAACGTAGCCCACTGGCAAAAACATGGGGAGTGTTATCCTTTGCAGCACTGGGAATGTTCTCTGCTGAATTTGGCGCCAATGACCGAGCTTTGCTTGTTAGCTGAAGTTCACACAGACTCCTTGCCAGGCCTGCCCAGAATGCTGTCTCCTCTGACTTCCTGTGGTCTTGCATAATATTTCCTTGCTTCTTGTATAACTGCGGCTCGATCTGGTCGCTGCCCAGCTGACACGGTTGACTTTTTTAAGAGGCCAGTCCCGCAAACGTGAGGCCAAGCCACGTCGGTGGCAGGGGCGTCCCGGCGGTGACGCCGACGGAAGAGCCCTCCCACGGGGAAACCGGCGGCGACGGGGCCGTGCGGCGATGCCGACGTACCTGAAGGCAGTAAAGTTGACTGCGGCGGCCCCGTGACGAGATAAGCGCGAGGCGCGGCTTCGGATTGACTGCGCCTTTGAAATACTCACCGCTGTTGCTCTAATTTCTGTGACCAACATAGATGTTAATTAAGGAGCCGGGGGAGGCAGCACCACAGGCAGTGCGCCGATGAATGGACACATTTTCGGAGCACCGTGGAATTCTCATTGTTGCTAGTAGTCATTCGGTTAAAAGTCCCTGCATTTGCCTTCAAAACGTGCTCCAGGTATCCAGAGTGTTAATTTGAAGACAAGGATAGCAAGTGAAAGCATTTAAGAAAATAGGCTTTTCATTCCGTTGATTTTTTTAATGCTTCCACACAAGTTGTTTCTGAAATTGTCTGCTGTCAAAATATGCGTTAATTTTGCATTACTGTTGAAGCAAGTGTATTTATTAATATTTACCCTTTATGAGGCTGGATCATTTGTATATATGCTTTGAAAGTGAGTTTCATTGCAACATGTGCCATATAACTGACTATTTTTCTAATGCTAGTGCTTGTACATGTATTTGTACATAGAACACTGTGTAATTACAGAGCTTTGTCAGTAACTTATTTTCAGAAAGGCGCTCATCTAACATGACGCTTCCTAGGACCCCCTTTTAAATGCAGTTTTCAAGCCATTTCTCATGTGCTTTGGCAACCCTATTCCTGGCATGGTTTTGAAAAGCTGAAGAGTAGAGATTACAAAATAGTTGCTTCAGTATGTTTGTAAACTTACTCAACAGACTGTGCTGATTTGTGTGTTATAGTTCTCAGATCTTGTATGATTTTCCAGTTAAATTCTGTCTGCTGTGAAGAAACAGAAGAGTAATTTTAATGGAAAGCATTAGAATTGACTTAGTCATCAGTTATGCGAGGTTTTGTTTAAATCATCTCAAACCATCATCTCTTCCATGAATCCACGTCACTGATTTGTCATAGTAACTTTGACATCAAAAAGTTCATGCTGCTTACACGACTTCTTGCAACACTGTCTATTAATCTCATTAATTTAATGGAAAATACACTTTTATTGGTTAACGTCTGTTATGAGGCAGCTATTCTGGTCATTTAAAAGTGGTTTATTACCTTGTATTCTTAGGATCAACAACTACAGCCTAGCTAATAAAATGCTTGGAGGATTGTCAAAGTAATATAGCGGTGATACTACTGACATCTAGCAGACTGTTTTATAGTATGGTGAATATCAACGCTTCTGGGGAGTGTGTGTTAAACATACTGTATTTTTGGCAGATGGATGCAAAGCCAGAGTTCCTAGTATGACTTGACCACACAGCTCTACCATCATGGATGCCAAATAAACCAGGTTCACCTCAAAATGTTTTTGCCAGTGATGGAGAAGCCACTTTATGTGCCAGTGCCAAGCTTGCTTCTCACGGATGGGTTCAGAATCCTGGATAAGCTATACAAATATGATCTGCAGGGTAGAAGTAGATTGGTGCTGTGTTGGTCCTAAGATTAACAAAGAAGTATAAGAATTACAAAAGGTGTTGGGTTGAGCATCACTTAGCCAGCTAGAGAACAGTTCATGGTCAATAAAGAGAGATTTCCCCTCTAAATAGAAGCAGTTAGGGAGAAATTTTAGGGCCTTACAGTCTGTTTCTTTTAAAAAGTATTTGTCTCTCCAGTCTAAATCATCTGAGCAGTTTTAAAAGATTTCAGAAAAAAAAAATTTGGCTGATAAAGTCACAGAGCTGGAGATTTACTTGGCATATAGACTAAAGAGCTTTAGAAACTCTTGTTCAAAATAGATGGGACTGAGCCTTAGTGCACGTATCAGCAATGTTAGAGAGGCACACGTGCTCTCTCAAGCCAAATGTAGCCAAGTGTTGGAGAGGTCCACAACCACATGAGCATGTTCTTTCTGCTTTTCTTTTTTCTTTGGTTATTTAGAAATGTGCAAATGGGCGCTGCAGAAAATTTAAGGGTTTAATACTCAGCTGCACAGGCAGACACCGTCTGCATTCAGTGGGAGTTTTGTCTGAATAAACACCTCGGGACTGTGCTTGTATACATGTCTAAGGATGGATCTCGGTCAAGTAAACAAACGTGGAGCTGTACGCAGTAATCTACTTTCGAAGCTGGGGAACACCCTGCATCCCTGGTGTGCCTGGGTCCGTGGCCATGTCTCGAGCCTCATGCGAGCCCAAGTTAAGGACGGCGATGGCCCGTCCCCATGCGTCTGGCCGCGGGAGTGGAGCGATGGGTATCTGTGAGGGGTACAGCAGCCTCCGTCACTTGACTTTTGGTGCAGTGAGATACCGCTCTCCTTGGAAGGACGTGTCGGGGCAGATACACGCTTGCAGAAGGCCTGTGCTCGCAGATAAAGGCAGAAGGGAGCAGCTCGCCTAACGCTGGGTGTTTTCAGCCCTGCGTACCTGCCCCTTCATGAAGCTGAAGATCTTGCTCAGTGTTTCTCAGGCTGAATGTTTACAGGAGCAAGAAAAAACTTCTTATCTAAGGAAGAGACTGTGTAAAGACTAACTGGAAACACCAGAAATAGGGTTATGTTTATGGTGCCAAAGAGCAGAAGAGCATTTTTCATGAACTCTGTTCTGCAGCTGGCAAAGTGGGCAGCGTCTGTAAACCTCTTTATGGTGGTGTGCAGAGAGGAATGGGACATACCCCTGACTTTATTTAGATACTCTCATATGGATATTGCAGTTGAGAAAGAGTTGCTGATATTTATTTTCTTCTTATCATTTTAGGGGAGGTTTTTTGTTCTTTTTTTTTTTTTTTTTTAATTAAACTTGCCCATAGGCCGTAGTCTGTCAGCAGGAAAAGCCAAACTTAAAACGTCACCACAAAATGCACCGTGTCTCATGCAATATTGTGACTTGTATGCTGTAATTAGGGAGCTGTGCACATGGGGGAATGCTGTAGGTGTGTAATAACATTTTTATTGTATACCATAAAATCTGGTCTCGTTACATTCTGAGGACCTCAGGAGTTTTGGAACAGCTTCTCCTACTGTCTGAAGGAGTAATACAGTACAAAGCCTCTTAGAGGATAGGTCTAATAACAACAATTAGTATGTTTGTATGTTTAAATATGCTTTAAAAGCTTACATGGATGTGGTTTGAAAAAGTAAAATGAAAGAACTGTAAAATTAACATTAAAACCCAGCATATGCTGTGGTGAGGAAGTGTAGTCTTAGCCATACTTCAAAAAATAGAGATCTGAAAAGCTCTCTGGTCATCAGATATGCCAGTTCAAGCAGAAGTGAATAGTAAATGTTACCATTGTTTATGGTGCACTGGTTTTCATTTGCATTTTTTGAATCACTAGGGAATGATGCGGGGGGGCGGGGAGGGTGGAATAAAAGTTATGAAAATGCACCTTTTGAAATGTCAAGAAAAAAGTCCCAGAAAGAGCAATGACATCTCACACAGTTTGCACACTTCAGTTTCTCTAAACAGAAAAAAAAGAAAAAATCTGCTGCCTTTAAGTAAGGATGGGAACAGTTTTGAAACAAAGGCAAAGAAAAGCTTAATGCAATGGGATCTTTAACAGAAGATAAGAGGTATGCTCTTGTGTTTCTGGTGCAAGTGCTCCTGCAGGCTTGGTGAGGTTGTCTTTTGGGTGGAGGTGGTGTCCCAGCCACCAGTGCTGCATGGGGGCTCTGGCCTTTCTGCAGAGCCCTGTTTGCCAGCATGAATTCCTCCAGAGGAGACAGGACCATGAGCTGGGAAGAAAGCTGATGAGCAGTTTCAGCTGGCCTACCACAGCATGTCGTTTCAAAGGGTTTTGCTGAAGCTTGGGTGTATGCTGGACTTCAGTCATCAAAAGCATCTATAGCCTCTAGAGGTTTGACTGAGCTGACTTTTTTGGAGCTGGTGCTCAGCTGAAGGTCTGCAGACAATCATGAGGAGGCTGGGAGGATGTTTTGGGGAAGCATCACTCTGCATTCTGTGTCCTCCTCTAGTTGTCTGCTGACTGAAATGGGCTGATGGGAAGATTCTGGGCTACATCAGCCTCCCATGTGGCCTACCAGGGCTATTCCTGTTTACCCCTTGTAGACAAGGATACCCCAAGGGGGTAGAAAGGGTTGAAGAAGAGGCAAACCAGCTTTAATTTCACTCTATCCAAATGGTCAAAAAAACCCTCTCCTGCTGATTTCAGTGGCCATACATGCTTTTTGAGCAGACATCCTCATCATTGTGTATCTATACTTAATATGTATATAAATCAACTTTTAGACTAATGGTTAATAAGGGCTCTTAAGAAATAAGTATTTTTGTTGTTTCTGCTTTGCTTGTTTTGCAGGAAAATAAACATTGCCACTAGCAACCCTAATTATTCCATACCAGTCATTCCACCTTTTCTCCAAATGCAATGCATTTTTTTCCACAGTAAAGCACATTTTACATACCCTTAGCACAACTCTAGCCTTGGCCTAACACTGGGGGGATTACAGAGATAAGATACTATCCATGGCTAGCATCATCTGATAAGCTGGAGCATCAGTGGAGTGCAGAGTTATAGCCTTGGAAGGTAGAGAAAACAGCATTTAGGGCTGTTTGAAAGTCTTGCTTTAGGGATTGAATAGGAATATGAACAAAAAGATTTTTGCAAGGATTATGGGGACCCTGTTGTTAATTTTCGCAGTAATTATTGAACTGCTTTCTTGTTGCTTAAAAATTGGTGCCCTCATTTGTTTGTAACTATTCAACCAATGGAGTGAAATACTTGGTAACAAATTGCCGTATGGGGAAATAGTAACACAGTCTATTTCAAGCAACATTTGAATACTGGAAACATAGGTAAAATGGAAGGTGAAGGTTAATGACTTAATAAGGTACCCAGGACTGTGCCTTATGTTTGGAAGGCAGTAATTTGCATTTGTTTCCTGTAGGGTGACTTTAGTGAGAAACTGAGGACACTTAGCATATGCTGATACCGAGACTCTTCTATACATCTGTTGTTCCTTAGAAAGTGTAAAATCTGTGGTGGAGGCTTGTAAGATGTCGCAGGAGGAGGAGTGAGGCACTGACAGATAGGAGAGCGCTGGTGTAGGCAGGGAATGATGAGGAGAGGAGATGGTTTTGTGCTCTCCAAAAAGCTGGGGGGGCACCAGGGTAGTTAATGCGGGCAAACAGGCTCTGTTTAGGAGAGAGATGTTTATGTGCTAGATAGAATTGCATATCCAGCAAATAGCCTTAAATATATTTTGTGGTTACCACAACTTATGTACAAAGCAAAACCATAATTACAAGGCTGTTCTTGTTTTTTGAAACATCATCGCGTGCCAGACAAGTTCTGGATATTTGTAGGGCACGGTAACGTCAAAGATCCCCTCAGCGTGAAGAGGATAGGTTTACAGGTACTGGCTATATTCACAAAACTAACTGAAGCTTAATTCTCATTCCCATCGTATTGCAAAGAGTTTAACCTTCCAGCGTTTGGCTTCTGCAGCACCCCTGTGCCCACAGCAAATGTCGCGGGGGGTGGGTGGCTGGAGATGAGGCAGCTGGTGGAGCAAGAGACTTGTGTCCTCAGGCCCTTTGAGTCATCCCTGATCCTGGGCAGGCTCTGCAGTACGTGCACCGGCATCGTCAGTGTCCCTTTGCTCTTCCCCAATGCTGTATGAACAGCTTGGGGCAGAAAAATCTCCTTAAATTGAATTTGCTGGTGATAACAGTGTCTTGTGAAACTCAGTAGTTTCTCTTTGCTTTTTTGATTGTGCTGGTAGCTCCTTCTGGAACAATCTCCAGTAGGCTGACTGTTTTATTTTTTTGAACTGTTTCAAAAAGTTCAAGCAAAAGTTGTGTGGTGGTGGTGGTGGTGGGTTTTTTTGGTCATTGGTTTTTATTTTATTTTATTGGTCAGAGACCATTTGAGAAGAATGAGTCCTAACTGCAGTTGGAAGGACGATTTCCTAGACAGTTCAGCACACTCATTCAACAGCCCTCCCTCTCCTACCGACGTCCCGGCTGTTGTTTTAAGATAAATTATAGACATGGAATAGCACACAGGTCAGATGCCTGGCGTAAGAGCCAAAGGCTTCAGCATTGGCAGAGTGGCCAAGCTCCCACCGACTCCACGTCCCCGGGATTCCTCCAGGTTAGCCGAAGGGTATTGAACTTGCTCCTCCAGTCCAGCTTGCAGAGCTCACAATCTCAAATTACTCAAATTATTTGTTGGGCCTCTGCTCAAAACAAAAAACAAACAAAAAAGTGACAACCCCAAGTCCCTTTGTAATGCTTAATAATAGATCAGTAGTTGTTTAAATACATCGGGGAAAAAATATATTATATATGACAAAATGCCTGTATGTTTGCAGTGAAGGATTTGTTTTGTCAGCCTTTCACAGCACGTTTTAAAGAGCATAAGAAGCACTAACTTTTGCAGGCATGAGTAAAGAAACTAATTGTAAATCTGGAGATTTCGTGCTTTTGCCTGCCTTGCTTATGCCTTGTTCAATACTAATGGGACTGTATGGGATGTAAATGGCCACAGCACTTTTGCTGTTACATAAAAACTAAATTTGGGGAACTTCTAGTGTTTGTTATGCACAGTGAACCTCTGGGAAAGCTTCAACCTTTGACCTCTGTAGTGGGTTATGACAGGGAAGAATCGTAAGAGCTTGATTTAGACCCATCTGTGGAAAGCTGGTTAAAAATATTCAACTACCATGTTCTTCCTCCTCCCCCCTCTCGGTAAAGGTCCTCTTAAAATACATTCTCTGTGGCTTCATTTTTATCATTACTTTGGGAGCCCCGTAGCCAAGCCTACTTGTAAGGAAATGATTAAATTATATTCATGTTTGTGCTTTGAAATTGCCTTGGTTGTGGTCCAAGAATTATTTTCTTGCTCTTCCAAATTTCCATGTCCTTTAATATTAGTCTATTTTCATAAATGTGACCTGCCCCAGCAGTAAAATTTGTTGGTAATTGGTCATGTAATGATTGCTGAAGGGACATAAAAACTAAACTAAATTTATCTCAGGCTTTTAAAAAACTTATTCTAAGAAAAATAAAGTTTTTATTAGAAAATGAAATGGCATTTGACTGTATCAGTAGGTAATTTGTCACAAAACTGAATAGTCATTAAAGAGATTATGGTAGCAGAGCTCTTTAATTTTATTTTTGCAAAGTAGAATATTCTTTCTTTGAAATACTTTGTCACTAGCTTTTAATTTTGCATTATATGTTAATAAATGTTTATGCTTGTGGTGGCAATTTCATACTGAACAACCAGTAATGACATTATTTGTTGCCTTTGAGAAAGAACTCTTTTATGTGGTCTGTATATAACAAATTAAAACTGTCCCAAATGTCTAGAAATAAATAATCTTTTATTTTTTTTTTAATGATAGCACAGGCAGTCTTCGAAGCAAGCCACAACATCTGACTGTCAGTTCAGACTTTGAAATTCTGTTGCTAATACAGCTCTTTTGTTAAGAAAAGGTGAAAGGATATTTCATGCAAGAACAGAAGTCACTTTATTACCAGCTATTACTAATGACTATGAGTTGCATTTTTAGAGCAGTCGATAATATTTTGTTCTTTTTCTTGCAAAATTGTGTGTCATCAAAGCCATTACACTAATGCTGAAGTGGAAAGGCCACCATTTGCCCAGAGTAGCTATGTAGTTACATTAGTTTCTATAAATAAGTTAATTATTTTAGATGAAAGTTATAAAGCAATCTGTTCCCTGAAGTAAGTAGAATAGCTGAAAAAATGCCTAAAAAAAAGGATGCAGAGGAGCATTGGAACAACATAACACTCTCCAAGGGTTCTTTATGCATATTTAATATTTTAATCAAACACAACTTCTCTGTGGTTTTGTGGTCTTAAGAAAACTGGAAGGAAGGAAAGTGCTATTTCACTGTTCAGCTGACTGAAATGTAGCAATTTCCTTGTTTAAAATATTGATTCTCCCTGATTGCTCCGAGATGTTTTTGGAGGCAGATAGAAATGAATGGGAGGAAAATATAAAATATGAAAATATGGAAATTTCCATTAACTGTGTGGAGAGGATAAAAACATTAGCATGCACTCTGTTCTCCTTCAGAAACACATGTTGGTTAGATACAGAGGTTTCAGTACAACATATGATGAAAATGTGGTCTAAGAGCTTTAATTTACCTTCATCTGTCGATGTTAATGGACAGAGCAAGTGCTGGAGCTGCTGCAAAACAAATCTGTTTTCCTTTTGTCTGCTGTGCCAGATAATGAAATAAAAGCTAAATTATAACTGATAAAAGTAATTTGCAGAAAAGCAATGATAAAAATATAACAGCAGAGCTTGCCATTAGCAGTTTAAATGGATAATGTTTGTTAGTGCTCATAACCTACTTCTGTCCTCTGGTTTATATTGTCTTCTCCTCCTTCCCGTGCTAGCAAAGGCCTTTTCATTCAGTTGAGGCTTAGAGCAATAAAATTATGGGTATGCTAAATCCTGGCAGGGGTAACTTTCTGAGGGATAACTGCTGTTTTATTCCTTTTTCTGCATTATAATATTGTCAAATGAAAGCACGTAAACAGTTTGAAGTGCTGTTATCAGTGTAATTTTATCCATCCTAAATTGAGGAATGTATCTGCTCATGATGAAAACTGAGAAAATGGTTTATCTCATTGCGGCACTGGTAACTCTAGTAAACTTATCACAAGTTACACAATATTTTCTGTGAAAGCCTTAGTCCTTGGAGTAACGTGCTTAAGTGAGACTCATACTTTCTTTCTGTCTTCCGGTATGTCTGTCTCTTTTTTTTTTTTTTTTTTTTTGGCTGTAAGATAGAGAAGTTCGAAGTCACGTCCCAGTTCACAAAAACTCAGAAATGGGAAGGCAAATGTGCAGACCTCTGAGTCTTGTGTGTCTGTGTGTATGCACAGTGATTCTAATATGTGCACCTATAAATGTACACACACATGCACAAGCATTTAAATCTTATAACTTCCCTGTAAACCAGCCTTATCTCTCTTGAAATTGAGTCGCCATTTTTTAAATGCTTGGAATTTAGATTACTTTTATGACGGGAAGCCAGCATCCAGAGTAAAACATTAGCCACAGGATACTTGAAGGATGATTGGTTTCTTGCAAGAGCTGGACATGCTCATTGGTACCTTTCTAGTTTGTACAAGTATTTCTTTAAAGACATTCAGTTGTGAATGACTGACTAGGGAACAACTGCTCAACTCTAGCTGCAGTACTTACAAGTATTCTATGTTTGCAGCCTGGACGCTGCTGTACAGGGCTTGCCAGTTTGCAAATGTCAAGGACAGTTACCCTCTCACTTTCCTAAATGGCTTGCTCTGACCATCCTTCAAAAAACCTGCCCTTTCTCCAGCACTACTTCTCCAACTATTGCTGCCAGTTGCTGCTTTGCTGTGTGGCTGCAACACCTGTAATCCCAACAAAGCCTGGGCCTTGTTGGTCCAAGCAATCTGGGAAGGCACATGAACCTCTCTCTCCTTGCTCCAGAAAATAAGACAAGGGCATCTGGAAAGCTAGGGAAACTTTTTGCGAGTGTGGTGGTGCAGAGTATCAGCTGCAGCCCACGGTCTTGCTGCCACTCCTCAGACATAGGTGCAGGCTTATTACAATGTCAAAGCTCCTATTGTTTTAATATTTTATTGTGCATTAATATATTGATTTTTTCATATATAACATAGGAGAAATACATGTATGAACTTTCTAAAGCACTTTTATCTGACAAAAACCTTTGCATTAATCCTGTAAGTGATATGGATCTCCATTGTTCTGAAGTACTTTACTGTCGTGGCTGAATGCTGTTGTTATAAATTTATAATTTTATAATATTTTGAGTTTTGCTTCTGTACCATGTCCATTCTGTGTGTCACACTTTATTCCCCCTACAGATTCAAAGGATTTCGGGGAAAAAAAAAAAAAGGTGCTATTAAAAATGTGTTTATAGCAGAACAGATGATGAAGTTCATATTTTGCAATACTGTTCAGATAGGTGAAAGTTGCCTTTAAAGATGCATTTAGTGGCATAATAATTAGATATCAGTATAATGGAATAATAATGCCATGTTGGAAGAAAACCTCCATTTCAGTTTACTGATGTAAACCCAAATTTACGGCAGTAGCCTGAAAGCGTGGTGGCAGAGGTCTGCTTGCCCATGTAGCTTTGCAGCTGTACTCAAGGCTTTAGCAGGCAGGATGTGTTGCACAAGCTGATTCTTTTCATGGAGTGTTAAAACGCAACTTCAATGAAGCAAAACTTTGATGAGTAACATCAAAGCTATATCACCATAGGATACCAAAGCAGTCTGGTGCGTTGGCCCCATCTTTACATACTGGTTAACATCAGAGAACAAATTAAAGTAGCAAAACCTATGCCAGAGTGTGAACTCCAATGTACAAGTAGAAATAGGGGTACCTCTGCGTTACGTGTTTGTGATCTTGTAGGTATGAATGGGTGTTGGGCAAAACAGTTTTGCTGCAGAAAATGGTACCCTGTTCCCTGCTGACAGGGTGAAATAGAGGGTTAGACCACAAAACTACTGAAAACAGCAGCATGAAACATTGAAAGCTGTAGGGAAACGATGTCTCTGCTGAAAACTCAGTGTAAAATACATATGGAAATGCACACTACAGCAGAATTAAATCCTGAGGATGGCTGGTCTTAGACTAAGCTCTTGTCTGAACTTTGCATCCGTCTTCTGGGAGGAGGCTGCAAGTGCTTGACACCTCCTGGGCTGCGATGTGAGTGTCAGAAGCACACTAGAAAATTAGCCGGTTTAGGTAGTATAGGTGAGCAGTCAGACCGGAGATAAAGCATGTAAGACCTGAGCTGTTTGGACAGACAGCTGTGGAAATGTTTATTCAGGCCAAAATTGGAAAAGACGGTGCAAAAGGATTTTCGGTAAATGAAATTGTCTCTGCTTCAAGAGAGAGTTGTCTTCATCAGGAGAGCATGTAGCTTTCTGAGAAGGGCTGGTGCTCACTAAGCACTGGTCATGGGAGCTTCCCAAGGATGAGGACGGTGCAAGGTCGTGGTCGTAGAATGAGGAAAAAATATTTGAGAGAAAATAGATCCCAATATAAGGTTTATTCCAGATTTTTTTTTGAGGTCTGAGTTGTATATGCACAGATGTAGTCACGTATGTTTATATGAAGATACTGCTTAATAGCAGGTGTATTTTTATCCTTTCTATGAAGCTTTTATGCAGTAACTTTTCTTCTTTACAGTCTCCTTCTGGAGGTGAGAAGTGGCTCCTTTAACACCATTTCTGATCTACTGAGTTTTGAAACATCAGGCTGATGAGCAGGCTGGACCCTTTTATTCTTAAAAGTGTTTTTTCCTGGAGTTAAAAAGAATTAATCTTTGTCCTTCTGACTGTTCAGAAAGCTTGGTTAATTAAGATGATCAGTCCTTACATAAGTGGGACTTAACAGAGTCCAGATGTTCCTGTATTTCAGCCACACTTGTACCTTTTACTCTGTGTGAAGTAAGACTCTTAGAGTGAAAAGTTCTCCACTTCTTTATCTAGTTCTAGGTCTGCACTTGGAAATATTTTCCATACTCTTGAAGTCTTTCTACACCCATGGGATATTTTTTTGGTTGTCTGCTTTCCCTTTCCTCTCCCTAAATCTGCTGACGGCACTCCCAAATCTTTCTCCCATTTTCTGAATTGTGTTATCTGCTTCCTCCAGAGATGGTTTGATAAAATCTGGTTTCCAGTTCTCTCCATGCTTTGGGCCTCTGTGGTAGAGAGCATCATTTAATTAAGGTCTGTTAGTGGTCCTTCTTGCTTTGCTTAAAGTGGTATCCATTTCAAGTGCTCTTCAATAATTTTATTATTTTTTTTCTATTATGAAGTGCAATTGTATTGAGACATTGGAAATTCTATATCGTAAACTAACTAGACATTCATTCTTTCTTGACCTATGAAATTATGTGAAATTTTCATTGCTTTTTGTGACAGACTTGTAGAAAGAGTTACTTTTTCCATGCGGACCCCTTGTTTTGTTTAAACTTCCCCCAAAACTTTGTTCCCACCTACTTTCTTTTTAAAAATCTTTATCCTCCTCTCTTGGGGGTGAGTAACAGCACTTACGTGGAAATTTGGATGTTCCTTCCCAGGCCAAACAGTGACTGCCCGCTAGTAGCTGGTCTGGTGTAAGGAGTGTGAAACGTCTTGAGAGAATCTGAAGGCAAAGTATTTCCTGTTCATTGGCATTGACATAAGACAAGAAAACATAAAATAAAACTTCTTTAGAAGACCTGTGTTCTGATCTGACATCCTTGCAAGTCGGGATAACTCCATTTAAGTTAATGTAGTGAGGTGAGGATTGGTCCCAGGGACAGTCGTGATGTGGTCCCCCGAGAGGGGGGAACTTGTGGAGACTTTGCCTCGAGTAGTTGCAGGCTAGTCCTTTATCCTGGACTCTGTTATGTCCCCACTGTGCCTTCATCCTTTGTACCACAAATACCATTGTTCTCGGGTGTTTTTTTGCTATCCATCATGTGCTTGGGTTCCCTGTCTGTGTGTGGAGGTGAGTGTTGACGCTGTATCCCTGCTCTAAGTTGTAGTCTGATGGGGCAGGCGTGGGACAACCCGCTCGCCACGTCAAAGATGCTTTTCCTAGTAATTTTGTTGCTGTTTTGATTTTAATTCTGAAACGAGGAAGTGAGGAGTTTAACATTTCAAGATGATAATTTAAATAGCTGCAGCTCCCATAACACAGGAAAGACGTGTTTTTGAGACTGGGCCTGCAAAGCTGTTTTGAGTCAACCTTAGATCAGAGAGTGTTCTCCATGGGTTGAGTCCGTCCCATGTCAGCTCTGGGGAGAGAGCACACAGCAGCAGCTTTGCGGGGGCTGCCTGGAGCCACCCGTCGGCTTGTACGGTCCAGAGCAACTCGTCTGTAGAAATGTTCGTGCCAGGCAAAGTTGTGTGATGGTGAGTACTAGTGAAACGTGTCATTCTAAAAAGCACCTAAGTAATGATTTGCTGTGACTGGTGCATATGTAATGCAGAAGGAGAAACTGTTCACCAGAGTAGAAACAAACACTGTTATTTTCTGGGAGCTGGCCTGGGGGCGTGAGGGTGTTTGTGTGCGTGGTTTTTTTTTTTTTCCCCCAAACCTCTATGGCTTATCTTGCTTGTTTCTCTGTCTTTCCTCTCCCCTCTGGCCAGACTCCAGTTTGTAATTCTGCATTCTTTGCTACTCAGCCTGAAGTTTTCTCATGTTAAATGTTTGTTTTGAATTTGCACCTTGCTTTTCCACAGAACATGTCAGCGATGCAAGACCTGCTGGTTAGGAGCTTTTTCAGCATATAAAATGGAGCCTCAAAGTCAAGTGGTATTGCCTTGGCATGCCTATGTGCCCAAAGTATCTTCAGACCTATAAAAATAGGCACTAAGAAATTAATTCTTATGGAGGGAAAATAAAATCTGTGCAATTATTTTGACGGTGAAGGTGACTGACCAGTAGAGCAACCTACTAAATGATAGAGTGGGCTGGTTCTCCATCCCTGAAAGTTGCTTAAATTGACCAGACTGTTCTTTTAAAGAAATGCTCAGATTCAAACTGCATTAATTCAAGCAAATCCTGCAACCTCTCATCTACAGGTTAGACAAGTTGTTGGGATTCTTCTTCCTTTCTGGGCTGATGAGGTTTGATGTCATCATTCATCCTTCTCCCAGAGCTGTTAGTAAGCCAGAGCTTCGGGGAAACATATCTTCATTCAGGATTTTAATAAAACATGCTATAATTTCATAGCAAACAAAATCCCTGCATCTGCAGAGGCATGGGCCTGCACCTTGCCTCCACTCCAATTTGAAACTGAATTGAAAATACAGTAGATCAGTGGACTTTTCTATTTCTTGTCACACTGTGGGTCAGTTTTACTCATGCTTTCGGAAGTTTTTCCAGCTTTTGTTGGTTAAAGCTAAGCAGCCTCTTCTCAGCTATGGTAAACATTTATTGGTAGATGATAAAGTTTCATTTAGTATCATTTGATCACTATTTGATTCTTAGTCAGTGATTTGAGATCTTGGACCCATCAAAGTGGTTGAAATGTTCACCCATGTGGATTTCTTCTCCTAATAACTGTTGTTCCAATGTTTTCAAGCTTTCTTCGAAAGATTAGTGCAAGGGTCGACAGAAATTGGTGGAAGACCATTACATGTATGAGGAAATGATAATAAGAATGAGAAGGAAAAGTTGATATTGGTGATTGCAGCGTACAATGATGAATAAGATTTTTTTTTTAATTTGAGAATAAATAGGATGTACTTGAAGTGTAGTCCTCTAAGGCTTATTATTTTTTAAATGTACTATTGATTCAAAACTCTGTTAAATCAAGTTGAAATCATATTTGTACAATTTAGATTGACTCCATTAGGTGTGCTGTGCATTGCTCTTTAATTATTACTGTTGTTTTCCATATCCATTGCATTATAAAGATTTCTTAGTCTTAAATGTATTTTATAGTAGCATATGGCTGTTCCAGTAAAAGAGTTAAATATTTATTCATGTTCTGTATTCTGTATGAAAGGACTTTTCTCAAGATTTTTTTTCTGTCTATAAAGGGATAAAAATATTTTTGTAACTACTGTTGGCCATAGCAGCACATTTTGTACAAATGTAGCTAACTCTACAGGCATGCAAGTACAGTTCGTAACAACAGGTTAGCGCAAGAAGCAGAGTTACCTCTTGGGTTCAGCTTGTATCAACGTGGGTACGTGATGCTCTCTCTGTGCCTGTGTCATCCCTCTGCTGTGCTAGCATTTGGGGTAGGGTCATGGTATGATTTTTTTCTCAGTGTACCTCATCTTTGGCCTCCGTATCGTCCCATTTGTGATTTCTAACAACAAAATAATCACTTTTGGCAGTGAGTGTAGCTTCTTTTTTTTTTTTCTTTTTTCCTTTTCTTTCTGCTTCTCCTGAGAAAGCAGTCATTTTTGGAACAATCATACACTTCTGTTGATTAAGTTATTTAACTTAGGAAAGGACAAGAAGAATAAAAATTGAAAGAACCACTGTAAGGAGGCTTAAGGTGTGTTTACAAAGCGGTGTTGGTAGTTATTGAGACTCTTGGCTCCAAACAGATGAGAGCACCTTCGCCCCTGCCTTGGGAAGTACCATCTGTTTTGTGTAACTCTTGTGACCCCTTATGCCTTGTTTGCTTAACTTTTATGAGAATAAAAGCTCCAGCAGGAATTATGACAAAATACTGATACGATAATTCATAGTTCTGAAGTAAAGAACAGAAAATATGAAGAAATGTGGCCATGTGAATCCATCTTTCTATACACACTGAATGCTTCCTAGCTTTGGTGCTTCCCATTTATCATAGTCTTTTATAACGATAAAGCAAGAAACACCAAAAGAGAGAGACTGCATCCAGTTATTCAGTTTGTGTTACAACACAGACTGCCCTTGTATCAGTTCCCTTTGAAAGTTTGTGTTTAGCAAGCAATTACTCAAAAGAGCTAGCGGCCATTTCCCAACAGAACCAAGCCTTAATTTTTAAAATATTTGAAATACTGCAGTTTAGTGTGGAGAGGCCACAATTGTTTCTCCTCAAGTACTGGAGCTCAGACATCCCTCTGGCTTCTGCGGTGGGTGCCGAGAGGCCGGGCAGCAGCGAGAGGCTCCACGGGGCTTTGCCAGCAGCCAACGAAGGCTTTGCCAGGTGTGTGGGGTCAACAGAGAAAGGCACTGATTGCCCCCAAGTTACATCACTCTGGGCTCTGATTTTAGCTGTTAATTTAGAGGAATTGCCTAACTTTCTTAAAGCAACTGCAGGTTTTCTGGCCAGGTAGCCCAAGTAGCATGACTCTTTGCTTCAATCCTTTTCTCTTGTAGTGAGAGAATACAATTTACCCCAGCTCAAGCTACTAATCTTTAATTTTTATCAACTTAAACTAGTGACAGACTTGAATACTGATGAGAGATAAAAATCACAGCATGCAAAGTTATCACTATTCCAGTTCACCTGATGACTTAATTAAGAGACAATTAAAGAGCTACTGTATAAAATAGCAGCCCCCTGAAAAGAAAGCAGGAACTAAGAATAAGCTGTGTCCCAGGGTGTTTGTACAGACGAAACTCACACCCCAGAGGGCAAAAAAATGTAGCCTGGCTCTCAGGGGCTGCACTTAGTCGTTGTTGCAGGAAGTGGAGGAAACTGTGTTACATGGAATGATCAAAATTTAGAGCGTCTGTATTGTTATTCTCAAGAATTATTATTCCCTGCTTGCCAAAGAAACGGCTGTTTAATCTGTCGTTCTTGTCATCCATCTTCTTATTGTGAATGGCTTCAAGTTGCCAAGGGACAGGGAGAAACCATTAACTTCCATCATAACCGAGTGCACATTAAAATGATTAAGGTCCAAAAAGTAAAGAAGGGTCAGCATTATTTCATAAAGATTTTATTGCAAGAGCTGTTTTCTTAATTTTATTATGAGAAAAATTGACACTTTGGAAGGAAAACGCTTATTAGCAGGCAATGGTGCAAAGTAATTTTGGTGATCACTTTGAGCATTCTCTAAAGGAGACAAAGCATTTTCATTTTGAGCTGCTGTGTGGCACCATGAAGTGGCTGAATTTCATTTGTTAAATGCTCAGCACTTTTTATATGCTGAACTTGGGAGGAAGGGTGCTGTAGGGTGCATCACCACAGAGCATCCCAGAGCCCTAGGAGACGAACCACTTCTCTTTGTGTTCCCCAGGCTGGGAGGGTTCACCTGCTTGATCTTTGCTCTGTCAATAACCTCGCTGACTGTGATGGAGACAAGCCTGTATGAGAGCTGGGCCTCCATACCTTCAAAGACTGGCCTCCAGTCTTCAACTCTGCTGATTTCAGAGACCTCTTTCATTAGGAATTGGCTTTATTGCTCCTTTTCTGTCTTGCAGCTGTTTTATGTTAAATATTTTATTAGTTCTAGCTACTGTTTTAGTTGGTGGAATTAGGAAAAAGAAAACATGAACACACAGCTGAAATGCATTCTGGAGGGCTTTTCATTTATATAGCAATCTTTAAAATTCTGGCAATATATTTACTTTATGATCCCTATAAATGCTCAGTATTGCTTTTTTACCAGCCAATACTGTTTTAAATTTTGATTTCTCTGGAAATAAAGATGTCTAATTGAGTCTGCTTACACAGAAAGCCTGGATATGCATGAGGGGAGAAAGGTGATGGGGGAGGTTTTGGTGGATGCCTGCAGAACTCTTACAGGGTTCTGTTTGGTGAAGATTTCTGCGACATTACGACTTGCTGATCTTTTTTTCAGGGGTTGGAAAACTTAAAACGTATTGAAGGGTGGGCTGTTTATTTTCCCTGTGTTGTTTTTATGTACTGAAATATTGTAGTGAAAATAGCTGGGTGGGGTGTAATTAATGTTTTCAAAGACCTTTCTTTGAAAGAGTCTTTTTTCCAGCCCTTGGTGGTCACCACCCATTTTCCTGTGCTGTGCGCGCCTCTCTCATTGTTCCTACCCACAAAGGCCCCTTGTGTGAACCTGTCAGCAAATGTGCCAGTGCAACGAGATAAACGTCTTGGGGTATTGGTCTGAGCCTGCTGAAGCACCAGGGATTTCACCCGCAAATGTCGGTGGGTATTGCTCAGGATGGAACACAACGTAAGATCATAAAACTTGGGATTTGTCAACAATTTTCAGCATGACTCTCAACCATTTACGGTTGAGCAGGTTTGGGGCTGAACTGTAGGAACACATACCACTGATAGTAAAGTCAGGTGATAGTGATGTTTGTCCCTTGGGCTTGAAATAAAGCTTAATTGAAAAATTGTCCTCATTTAGCTGCAGTTGTGCCATCTCGATAAATAGTGCTGGTTGTGGTTTGGTATGGGCTGCGATGTGGTCAACACACCATCTGAAAAATGAAGCCGATTTTGACTTTAACTTCTGCCCGCCCCATTCTCCCCTGGCCCGTGAATTGCACTTCGTTCACCTTTAGCTTTAACCCGCTGGTGAACAGATAAAGCACGTCCTTTGGTATGTCTTTTTTAGAGTGGGTAAATAGTTGGGTTATCTGAAAGCAGATCTTAGCAATACCTGCTGAGCTTCTGAGCAACAATATGTATGGACCTCTAGATTAGCTGTCAAAATTGACTGATTACAAGTAATGCCACAAGATAAGGATCTGTAATCTCTCAAACACAAATCACTGATAGAGATCTCAGGTTGTGCTTTGTCATAACCTTATCCCCACTGCTCTGGTGTGATTCCAGCTCTAGCTGTGCTGCAGGGATTCTTGAATATGTCAGTAGAAACTATGGAGAAAAGCACAATGGTACATTTATCACCCCTCAAAAATTTGCTGGTTTGAAAACAAACTTGGTTTTGGCCAAGGTTGAAACACTCCTTTCTGTGGTATTGTTCAGTGGGTTTGGTGACAGGCTTCTTTAGTCTGCAGGTTATCGCTGAAGCTTGCCATATATTGGCTGGTATCAAAGAGCAGATTGCCACGGGCAAGGAATCCGTGATCCTGTATCTTGATGGAGCAGAGCAGTGCCAAGCCAGTCTGGGGTGGGAAGACTTGAGTTTAGGTGACTTTGTGCTTCTCTGATTGAGATTTGACCGTGTGCTGGGCTGCTTGTTTCTCTCCAGATTTCCTTATTATTTGAGGTGTTTCACTGATGTGTTTTAAGTGTGGGCTACAACAGCTTTACAAGGGTGATCCAGAGCTGTCCTGACCCTTTCTGTGACCAGCACTGGGGCTTGCTGAGCACACGGCGACTTGGAGTGGGAAACCGCTCTGCCTGAAAACTGAGCCACAGGAAAAGTCTCTCTGCCGTCTAGCCCTAATGCAGGGAATGGGTTGAAAAGGCAAAAAGGCCATGCCTCCACCTGCTCTAACTGCTGATCGAACAGCAGCGTGGCATCTTCTCCGCACACCGTGAGCCTCGCACGGTTCCCCGGGGCTGTGCCTTGCCCCAGGCGCAGCGTGCTCGGTGTGTCCTCTGAGGTACCAGGCTTCTGCTGGCGTGGCGACTGCAGGACGGGCTGCGCTCAACAGCATCGTAAAATAGTCCAGGACCAGATTAATGGCTGCTGAAATCCTAATACTTATCTTTCTGGTTCAAGGTACTCATAAAACTAGAAAAAAAAATGGTAGAACATAAATCCTGCAGACATTGTTTTGCTTACTGTGATTACGTTTATCAGACTCTAGTGACATGTTGTGAACCTAAATGCTTTAGAAAAATATAAATGCTCCTGCAGCCTCAGTAAGGTCTTCGACATTGAACTCCTGAAGTACTATTTAGTTGCTGTGACAACTTCAGTATTCACAATGATACTTTAAATTGCAGGTGGAAAGTTTTTTTATTATTTTAGTAGTTGCATTAAATGCAGCTAGTGGTATTAAAAAAAGATGCTAGTTTTAAAACTGTATAGGTGCAATTATTTTTGTCTCAGCACCACTACTTTTTTAAGAAATAAATGCTAGGAACGTTCATGAAAATAAATAAAATACAGATCCAGCAGAGCTTAATTTTTAAGACTAAGGGTACCATCGGAGCTTCACATATTGGAGAAGTTACAGTCTTGCATGTGGTTTTAAATTTTGTATGGAATTTATCCTGTTTAAAGGGCTGATGTGTTCTCCATTCAAGAAAACATTCCTGGCTGTGTTACTGTCAGCTGTGGTGGTCCTAGGGTGACACAGATTTAATGAATCATAAATTTGCTCAAAGACACCAAAAGTTTGGTATTCACTTAGGCCTCATCTCTTGATACTCTAATCCTGCTAGCCAAGTCCCTTATCTTTGTGCCGAGCATCCTTGAAAAAACCTAATGAGAATGGAAATGAGTTCATTGCCCTTTACACGAACTCTTCACTCGTCTGTCCCCGAGACACTCCTCTAGCCTTTGGTTTTACTTGGAGGAAAAAATTGCATCACATATTGATATGGTAGTAGGTGCCAAGCTTTTCTGAACTAGCGGAGGTTTTTTTTTTTAATTTAGTGGGTGTGTACAGAAGCACAAGAAATTCCCCAGTCAAACCAAGGAGTTGGTGGTGACTTACTGTAAGTTAGGGCAGCTTTAAAGGAAGGGTGGAAGGTATTTCATTTCCTTATTTTTGTAATAGCCCTTTCTGTTAGTAGCTTTTCTTGTTACCTTCGAACTCTCATTTCCTCTATTAACAAATTCCATGTTTTGGCGTTGTTTGTATTTGTTTTGTCGTGTACTGGGTACCGTATCCCAATGTGCAGCAACACTGCTTTAGCAGTTAACAGCCATGAGCACTCTACGTATTTTCAACACCTTTTTTTCCTCTCAGTCCAAAAATAACTGCATCCTTCCCCTTTCTATCATTCTTGCTGGTGTGCTGAACCTGGGCATCTGGTCTCTTCTCAGCCTTTAGAAAGAATTGTTTTCACTGGAAAGAGGCATAAGGAGGGATCTGTATGGCACTGTGCATGGGTTTCATTCACAGCTTTCATAGTTTGGCCTGAGTTCCGGGGAGTGAGTAAATTGCTGTTTGTAGCACTTTTTATTTACTGATGGTCACTTTTATTGCTTTAATGGACGGGGCTTTCAAAAGCACAGCATGCCATCCAGAATAAACTGCTCGTCAGGTAGAATGGTTTCAAATACTTTTTGAAAGAATTTTAAGGCTAAGTAAGCATGACCACTGGCTGCTTGGTGTCTGTGCAAGCAAACTCTCAAGCGGTGTGGTTCCGAGGTAGCTGTGGAGCGCCTCACAGTCAGCAAAACTCCTTTTTAGATATTATGCTGGTTTAAATCATCCAGGGATTTGCCAAGCAGAAGGTAAAGCGAAATATAAACACACAGCAAAAAATGCATTTCCTAGATTGAAATAAATCTTTGTTGTTATCTAAGATAGTGCTGCTTGTTAAAGTATGTTTATTGAGTTTTTATTGGTTTGAATTGGAAAATCTTTTCATACTAAGTGTCTGATCAGTTTTTTCATTTATTTGTATCATAAAGTATTTTCTTTGCATCCCTAGAATGTATGTTTCTTGTTCTGCAAGTTAGCATTTGAAGCTCTAACTCTAAACCATTTGAAGTGAGCATTTACTACAGAAATTTCATGTGACAGCTTAATTAACTGTGGATTCTCGACCTTTAAAGTGCTGGAGCTGGAAACATTTAAGAACCAGCCGTTGGATATAAAGTAATACACTTGTTGTTTTACTAGCTTGCATACATGGCAGTTTGAGGCAAAGTCCAAGGGTCACCAAAATCGGGAAGTAAACTGAAGCAAGTCAATCTGAACTACGTATTTCAGAGCATTGTACAAATGTGTCACACAGTATATGTGTATGACTGAAGGCTACCGGGTTACGTACAAGGTATTTTTATGCAAGGTGTGGATTACGATTTCTCTAAGAGCTTCTGTGATCTGGAGCCTACAAGGTGGAAGTGTAAATTCAGTGCAGTTACTGTGCTGCCTGGTCTTAAACAAGCAAGGCTGTGCGTATGCAACCAAAGTGTCAACCTACATGGACTTGTTGAGAGCAGTGAAACCCTGAGCAGAAGACTGCTATCTCAGCAAGTCCCCTCCATCAGCTTAAAGGAGGCCACTGATGTCCTTGACCGAAGGGAGGATCGATGAAGCTGACCACCCGGCACCGTTGTTGGCTGAGTGGGTACCAAGGGCTTTGAGGGGATGATGGCATGTGGGAAGGACCAAGGAGATGTATGGGTGGAGGCGGTGGGCAGGGATTACTGACAGAGATGAAGTACTGGTGGGATTGGGACTGCAGACAGCAAGTGCGGTCACAGCCAGTGGAAACAGTACCGAAACGTCAGGTCAGTCCCTCTCTGCTGAGCTGAGGAGGCTTGTGTGGGTATCTAACCCAACTTCAGAGCAGTGAGTGATGCCGTATGCCTGCGTGTAAGCTCCTGTGCCAGGGGTGGTGTGTTTGCTCCAGGGTTTGTGGGGCTAACCCCCGCTGTGTCTGGGTCGCAGGTCCCTTCTCTGGGTGCCCGGGCAGGGCGGCGGCAGCAGCGCAGACCCCGGCCTGGGCTGGCTGCCCCAGCATTTCTCGCAGCTGCTGGAGCCTGGGGCTGTCACAGCAGTGAGCACCAGGAAGACAACCCCTAAGATGACATGATAGTTTTGTGAGGTTGTTTGAGCCAGATCAGCTACGTGGGGCTTCAGGTTTTTCCAATAAATTGCTGTGCCTGGAGGTTTCAGTCCTGCAGTAAGAGAGGCTTTGGGAAGCCAGATTACGATCTTCTCCTCTGGTCTGCAAGACCTTGGCCTGCAGGCATTCCTGCCGATTTCAGTGAAGCGATGTTGCAAGGGGTTGTCAGAGATGAGCGAGGGGTTAGGAACCTGGCTCCCGGGATCCATGCAGGGCATTCCTACACCCCTTTGGATGCTTCCAGCAGGTGGGACTGCGTGCTCTGTTCCCATGCGTGGGTGTACCCCTGGGACTGGTTTTGTTGTTTGGGTTCCTGGGAGAAGCAGGGAGAGCTTTTGTCCCTGAAAATTTGGGAGCTTCACCTGAGAGGGCAAAGACTTGCCAGTTGTTTGTCATCTTTGCTCACATGCATCGGCCTGTAAATTCTATTTTCAGAGCACAAACTAAACATGGCCAGGAGGAAGTGGGAAATCATGTAAACAGCCATCCTAGGGGTACAGTGCCATACTTGTGTTCTGTGGCAGGGAGCTGCCTGCACCGCCTTAACTCTTCCATTCCCTACGGCTTGTGAACGCCACGGCCCTGGAGCTGGCGTCGTCTGCAGCCCTGGGAGAGTCCTTGCTGGGCGCCCGGCTTTTCCGTCTCCTTCAGCCTCCCCACCACCCAGTCCTGCATGGAGTTCCCAGGGCCCTTCCTCAGCTCAGTCACCCTGTTTCTAGTGGAGATTTGAGCATCTTCGTGCCTTTCTTGTTGTTCTGTCGGGAGCGGTCATGCTGCAATTGCAATGTGAGGGGGGTATGTGGCCAAGCAGGGTCTTGTCCTGCCAGATCCTGGGACTCCCAAAGGAACGAGTGCTGGGAAGCCCCCGGGGGGCTTCTCCCCCAGTACCTCCGGGCCTTAAACCCACATATGGTGGATCCATTTGTGATGCCTTTCTCCTCTCTCTCTCCTCTGCACTTTTAAAAATCTGACACAGGTTTGGATGAGTGAGGTTTTTGCCTCTGCTTGGGGCACTTTCTCCAAGCAGTGAGGCACACATGTGCTCTTTTTTTTTTTTTTCCCCCCATATAAGTGGGTGGTTTATGATTCATAAACTAGCTAGAGCCTAGGCCTTTTGTCTATTGCCTTAATGATGTGTGAAGAGGATTTGGTGTCAGCCTTTCTTCCTGGCCTTCAAACGGGCAGGTTGCTGTGACAACATCGTTGAGTCACATTTTCACTCTCTAGCTGTGGGTAGTCCATCCTTGCCCAGGGTAAAATGCCGACCTCACACATAAATTGGGGTAACTGCTGAGAGAGTTAATGGCCTGTGGCCTGCAGACTAAAACTGTGAAAATACAAATACTGCTTCTTGCAGGATTCTGTCAGTTGACTGCACTTTTTGGAGGCTTTTGCAACCGGGGCAAGTAAGCACGGAATGGCCATCTTTGACACAGGTGTCCCTGGGAGGGACAGCAAGCAAGCGCAGATGTCTGTCTGCTGGGGAAGATGGGGAAGCTGCATGGGGCAAGTGGCGTGGGGCATGAGGATGTTTGGGCCTCTGAGGGCTTGTTCTGGACTGGCTACAACAACAATGCGGGTGGAGGGTGCGCTGGATGGGGGAAGATGGGGAGGAAAGTTGAGGTGCAGGAAGCTAGAGGGGAGGAAATGCTTAACGAGCAAATTGTTTGTTTGTTTAAAACGATAATGGGTGAGCAAGAAAGTCTTTTGAAAGCCACCAGGCAGGCTGATTCCTCTCCTTGTTTTCTGATGTGAGAAACCCGTCATGTGGTGTGTAATGAACAGCTAGGTCTGTCTGCAGAGAAGACTGAGCTCAGCAGTCAGAATCAATGTTGAGGGAAAGCATCTGCAGCACAGAGGAAAAAAATCATTCTCTGCTCATAGCATTAGTTATTATTATAGAAACCTTGAGCAACCCATGGTTAATAAAACCAGCTTGTCTCATTAGCCACACTTGAAAATTATATTTACAGAGGTTAGCAGAACTAAATATTTTTCTTTGTGGCTGGAGTGGCGTCATGAGAGACCCTGTCGTATACAACCCATTTTTACTGCATGAATTGCAACACGGCTTTGGCCTTGGTTCCCAAAGTTTTGTGTATAAATGAGGAGGGATTGGATCTTGTTTTGCCCACGTTGGTTCTAATGTGAAAATAGTGGGCTCTAGATTTAGAGCATAGCTCAAACATTTATGGTTCAAGTTAAATTTCCCAAGTGGCAACTGGAAATTCTTGCAAATATTGCCATGTAGCTTTTCTGTTTGGTTTTGTTTTGTTTCTGCTCTTTTATTTTGTTAGTAGAATTAGAAACTGAGAAGACATATTCCCAGTCTAGCATGTTTATAGGCACAGTGTAGATACATTTTTCTTTAGAGAGCAAGACAAACTACTGAAAGATGCATAGGTGTGAGTATTTCACGTGGCTGTCCCATTCCCAGCACCTGCCCTGAGAGGACACGAGGCATTTTCTGTTGTACCTTCCCGGACAGTTGTACAAAGGGACTTTTTTTATGTGGATGTAGTGTGACTCTTACTTGGCAAGGAGAAAAGTAAGAAGTTAGTGTCACCTTGTGAGTATCCGATCCTTTAGATTAAAAGTTGGGTGGGTGGGTGTTGCTGCAACGATGCCCCTGAAGTCATTATCAAAGTTGGATCCTGCCGTTATGCACTGAAATGTGCGTAGGTCTCCTCCAGTACATGTCTCCCGCAACAGATGCCATGTTAGCAAATATTCACCTCAGGCAAAATAATTGTGAAAGAGGTTTGCCAGGGGGCTGATCGCAGATATTGAGAAGATACTGTGAGCATTTATGAGGGAGCCCCCTTGCCCTGTTAGCACACACCCACTGGTGAGCACCTATCTGATCCCTACACATAGGCCCAGTTTCAGCGTTTTGCAACACAAGCGTCTACTGATGTGCTGTGAGCACATTCCTGCTTTGGATGATGATGCCGAATGCTCAGCCGTGCCGGGGCCCCAGCAAACACCTTACTGTAACTTTACTCTTAGCATTTAACACACACCCTGGCTATTTTTCCTCTTTTGTAATTTTCAAAGCCACATGTGGCTTCAATGCTAGAGCCTTTTGCAGGCAGTCTAGTTCTTCTAGAGATGGTCATCTTCTTTAGAATACTTTACTATGCAATTTTACACGAGACCAGTCATTATTGGAACACTTTCTAGGATTAAGTGAAGCAATTAATATTTATTTTCCTCATAATATTCACATAACAGAATATATTTATTGAAATACCCTGTTTTGATAGAATATTTTTTTTGCTTGATCCATTTTTAGTTTATAGACTCATTATTTTATACTGACATTGGAAAAAGCACATTATAAGATGCTGCATTTTAGGTGGCCCTGCGAATGGAGAGCTGCTGCTGGTGATTCTAGAAATGAATGTGCCACCACAACAGCAAAAGCAGTGGGGCTGATCTACTCCACACCCTGTTTTGTGCTCCTTCAAGCTGCGCTACTCGCGGTGGTACCCTCTTACAGGAGCCCGCCTGAAAATAAATATATTCTGTGTTGGTGTGACCAAGATGCAAACCTCAACTCGTGCAAGTCAAGGAAACTGGTAGTATCAGCAGAGCTACGTGGGGTTGAAATAGCTGATGTTTTTGAATGGATTCAGGTTCTTCATGTTCTGAAATAAGAATTGTACTTTATAAAAGCAGCTTAGACTCCGTGAAGTTCCCTCTTAAACTGTGCTACCCCAGATCCATTATAAATGTATCCCTTGTGTTTCTCATATGTTAAATTTAGCTTTATGTCCCTCAGTGGTTTAATTTTGCATACTTGCTTCATAAAATGTCTTCCCCTTTGTTATTTCCTGCTCCTCTGTTCTCTGTGGAGTTTGGCTCTATCAGTCATGTTATTTTGCTCAAGAAGGAATCTGTTTTCATAGACAATGGAGAAATGGTGATTTAATTAGAATAGCTTCTACAAAGGAGGGGTTTCTTGCAAGCAACAGTATTTTCTTTCCCATTTTATATCCTTCATGGTCAAGGAAAGCTGTTTTTCCAGAGTACTGTTGGATTAAGAGCTGAGACAGTTGTATACAAACACTGTTTGATACCCTGCTATTACTTTTATTTTAATGCAGGATACAGCCATTGAAACTCTACGACATCCGCATGCACTGTAATTGTTCTAGCTATAAAATGGATTGTCACTTCAGCCCAGAGTATTTTTCAAGTAAATTGATTTAGATTGAACAAATGAAAATTTTTCTTTTTAACATTTCCTGAATTCCAGGAAAAAACATTTTGCTGTTTCATTTTGAATCTATCACTTAAGGCAGATCTTGATCTTGTTACACTCAACAGAGATTTGGGGAGTCCAAAAGTGTAGAATCTGAGCCCTTTCCAGCTGTGGCAGTCCTCTCCTAATTCTCATTTTTAAAGCAACAAATAGATATTAAACCTAGTCAATTGCTTTAAACCAGTTGACAGAAGGGATTCATTACTGAGAAGATTTACTCTTGTAAATGCCTCTCTCAGGTCATGAATTGCGTTTGAAGAAATGCTTTTTTCTTTCTCTCTTTTACCTACCAGGAGCAGTTCCGAACGGAGGAAGGAGAAATCAAGAGATGCAGCAAGGTGCAGAAGAAGCAAGGAGACTGAAGTCTTCTATGAACTGGCACATGAGCTGCCCCTGCCCCACAACATCAGTTCCCACCTGGACAAGGCATCCATAATGCGCCTGGCAATCAGTTTTCTGCGCACTCACAAGCTTCTGTCTTCAGGTAAGATCTGGCTAAAATAAGATGTCGGGTGCCTCTCCAAAAGAAAACCTCTCAAAACTCTTGAATGTGGTTTATTAAGCTCAGTTACAAGACTTCAAGCTTTTAAGAGTTTAATCAGAATTCAGACGTGTGTCTTAAGCTTCCATGCTGAAACAAGTAAATTTTGATTTGACGTGGCAAGCATGTTTGTGCCAGCACGTTCAAAAGGCAGCTGGGAAGTTCTGAAGGTCCAATACTTCGTTGAGAGGACTAATTGTGCTATATGCTGACAATGAGTAGTAGGTAGATTGTTTATGATGAGGTAGATTAAGACAGCTAAAGCAAACAACTTTTACATACTCAATATGAGTGGATTCTATGTCATTCAGAATCTTGGTCATGTTGGACTAGGAGGAAATGCGAAGCAACATCATTTTCATGGCCTGTGAAAATGGTTAAAATTCACAATATTATTATTTCCACCTTTATTTGAATAAGCACTTTGACGGAAATCTGTGGTTTGAGTAGCCTGTAAGATCAATTAAAATAACTGATATTTCTGGGGGAACTTTCACACGGTGACCTATAAGTGACAAGAATACATTCACGAAACAATGCCTGCATTGTTTTTGAAAGGTAAACCCAAAATTTCATCTTTTCCTTCTTTAGTGGCAAAACTCCCAATAAGGTCACGATTGCGCTTCCTCTCTTTAGAAATGTTGAGTCATACCATAACAATTACTTTAATAAATGTTATTAGGAAGTATCTAATTTTGTGGATGAGTATGCTGCTGGTTTGTTGTTGGTTAGTCTGAAAGATACAACAAATTCAATTCTGTTTCTGTGTGCTTTGTAATTTTAGTAGCTTTTCTGGCTTCTGCTAAGACTATTGTATAAAATGTGGGTATTTTCATCTTAGCTTATAGAATGTCATTTTAGCATTTGCTCCTGTGAAAAGTTTATTTGCTGAATGGTCTTTGGAAATCCTCTCTAATTTCATAATGTAATTAATACTTGAAGAAGTTGCATAAATAGGTGAATGTTCTTATATATGCCATACACCAAGCCAATTTGTTAGTAACTTTCTCATAAAAACACAGCTTCAGCTTTTCAAGTATTTATATGGCATGAACTAAAGACTGGCACAGTGTAGGAAAAGCAAACTTTGGAAGGGCTGTAAGATAATATGACAAATGTGTGTGTCTGTGAAACTTGACATGAGAGAGTTTTATGCTGTCATCATCAGAAAAGTACATTTGCTTACCTGGAAACTGCTAAGATTAAAGTGAACTTTTCAAATACATGTACATTTCTTGGTGAGGAAAAAATCTACAGATAAAACATTTGGTTTAGTCTTTCTGTAGTGTTAAGGCTTAGGCTCATATAATTTGATAGTGATGACAACTTAGTATATGTATATAATATTCATATATATGCATATGATTTTCCTGTGACAGTGTTTGAAAAACAATGTGATTCATGTAACTGATTTACATTTTCCTGAAGTACCACCAGTACCTAGTGGTGAGACAGGAATCTGGAAATGAAATGTTACAGTAGCAACAGGCTGTGATTTAATATTTTGGGCTTTCTCTGTGTTAGTTATTTGTATAACCTTAAATCTGATGCACTTCCCCAGTCTAAATATTAACTTGGAGTAAGTCCTCTCATCAAAATTTCTGTTGTTGATCGAATGCACTTTGGTCCATGGCTGCATCCTTTAGATACGGGAGATGTAGAGAAGGGTTTCAAAATCTTCAGTGCTTCTATTCTGAGGAACTGAACTTAAGGTACTTTAAAGGGACTGATTTTCTGGAAGAGTTGGGTATTATTTTCTGATAGTAAGAAAGAGTTGAAATGAAAGAACTCAAGCCAGAAAACCTCGTCTGTGATTTATATTCTTCTGATTATAGATAACATTTAAATTAGATTTTATATCTTTGTGGGCTTCTGAATAATGTCAGTCTTTATAAGGACACACTGGAAAGCTGCCCGATTTAATTCAAAGTGCTAGGTTTTCAATACAGCTTTAGGCTCACAGATGAAGAGGTTTGCTGCCCATCACATTTTTATGAGAATGTGGAGCAAAGTGGAAACTGGGTTTGTGTGGTGCCTGTCCACCCCCCATTCTTGCTTTTGCTCTGGACCCTTTCTGAGCCCCAAGCAAAGCTGCCCCCATTTCACATGCATGTTTAGCAGGCTGGAATTTGGCCATCAATTCAGTATTGCATTTGAGGAGCCTGATTCGACTGACAGGGAGCACAGGGTTACTGTGTCGTCTCTGACAGGTGATCTGGGAAACGGGGAGGTGGAGGACTGCAGTGTGCATGAAAAGCAAATGCCTGCCCCAGCCCACAGACCCCCCCTTTGCTTTGTGTTATCTTCATGGAAATGGTTTTGATTATTTGAGCTAGATGCTCAGTATAAATGGGAGTTAAGTGGGAGTATTTGTTCTGTCGTTAATTAGGACATTAAAATAACATTTACTGCATTTATCTATAAATATACACACAATGTCACTAAAATAAGTTTGCACTGCAGCTTGAAAACTGCTTCAGAAGATAATAGAGAAAAAACTACTGCTTGATTAGCATTTTCCTTATTTATTATTTATTCTATCGATACCTACCGGTACACTAGATTTTACCTTATGTTACTGTTTGTGGGCATGATTCTCAAACGTGGACACATCTCGTCGTTCCGCGGCAGTTTTCCCTGGAGCAGAGAGCGCCAGGCCTTTCCCAGAACTGCATCCTTGCCTTTCTGCAAGCTCATGCTCCAGGTGGGATTTCAGAGACGGCCGTAGGCAACGTGCCAGCCTCAGTCCACTGGCATTGAGCGTCTCATGCCCCTTCCTATTATTCCCTGTCTCTCAGAATAGGGCTTTTCACTTGTGTAACTCCGGCTGTTTTACTAGCTGTGTCTGCATAATGATTACTTATCTGTCTGGAAGCCAAGACCTAGGGAAATCTATGCCCACATTCTTCCAGCAGGTGAATGGCAGAGCCCATGAATCGGAGGCAGCATTGAGAGCTCTCCCGCTACGTGCCCCCGAAAATCCCGGCTCCTGGATTGCAGGGTGCACGTCTCCTTGCAGGCGTTGCAGGACCCGAGCTTGGCCCTTGTGTCTGATCGTAATAGGAAATAGCTGGTTGTATATCTCAGAGTTCAAAAGGGTAAAAAATACCAGGTTTTGCTTTATAAAAGTTGCTGCTTTACTTAGTAACACGTTTCCCTTTGATTTTCACAGTAGGCAATTCTGTGTGGGAATGTTCGAGAGGAAGCCTTTAACATTTAGAAATGCAGGCTGTTCGTCTGACGGCCTGATTGAGATTAGTATCACAGGAAGCAAACTGAAACAATAGCTTTATAATACTGTTTCCATGTTGTGCACAGAACAGTACACAGTATAATTGGAATGCTAAGTAGAAATATCATCTAATTATGATCATCTTAAATATTTTTCAAGATGTCTCCTAATTCTGTTGGCATAATACATTTTTGCCATCATCACATGCAAATGTTTGGGATAAATTCAGAACTGATCTTTGTTCATTTCAAGTAAAGGTTTTGATCACATAAAGTTGCTGCTGAAAATAAACTGATGATTATCAGTAGTGGAGCTTTTGGATTTGGCATCTTATGTCCTTTAGTGTGGTCAGAAAAACTGATAGCAGTGCTTGTCCCCTGCTATTCTCTCATATAGCTAGTAAATTAGTCTAATTCTTTGTGAGAGGTTAATAGATGGTAAAAGAGAAATAACTGGTTTTTGCTAAAGAATGGTTTTGTTAACACCTAACATCGTGATAGTTGCTAAGGCTGCCTCAGTTGGTCTCTTTTTGTCTGAATAGGAGGAAAATAATCCACTTTAAGAAGACTGTTTGGGCATTAGCAGGTGGTGCCAATAATTGTAAGCATTTATTTGGACCACACTGATGCCAAAGACATTACGGGAACCAGAACTCTTTGGTACCAGTGAGTTCTGTGTGCCAGAGCTACAGGCTTTTTAGGCTGATCAGGCAAACACAATTTCATCAGCTTTCTTTAATCCCGTCCCAATCGTGTGGCCAGCCGGGTGTCTTTTCTGTGTGGAGATCCAGCAAAGGAAACTGGGTGGGAGTTGCTCCTGGGCAGGCAGACAGCAGGAGAAATGGGGAGGGAACAGGGAAGCAGACGGGAAGTTGTTTGGGAGAAGGGAGGCCACGAGGAAGCCAGTGTGAAGTTGTTTCAAGGGAGGGAGGCAACAGAGCCGGAAAGCCAGCAGGGAGCAGAAGGGAAAAAATAGCTTTTTCTCTGGGCTTTTAAGGGAGAGGACAAACCATAGGGAGAAGTGATGTGGGCATTGTGTTTGAATGTCTGGACAAGCTGCGTGTCATCTCAGACCATTGTGGCATAAAACAGTGCTTTAAAAATAGCATGTCTACTTGGTTTGCTTTTATTAAATTGGAAAAACAGTTTTGAGCCAACCATGGTGCTAGGAATGAGAGTGGAGCTGGGTGCTGAGCGCTTCAGATGCTTGAAAGGATGTCCCTTTTCTGGGAGCTTGCACCAGAAGTTCCCAAAGGGCTCAGGGAGCCTGGTCAGATGGGATGCTCTGTCCTGCTGTTCAACACTGACAACTGCAGGACTTGAAGCAGCTTCCTGGGAGCAGCATCTGAATGATTTGCCTAGATACAAACTCTGCAATCAAAATAACACTAACAAAAGTGTTTTCTTTATCAAAGTTGCTTGTGCACTTGGAGATAAGAGCCCTTCAGGAAGCTTCAGGCTTAAGAGTAGCTTTTTCTTGATGTATCTAAATTGAAAGCTTTTATTGAACACGTTGAAAATATCCCCTTGAACAGGATGTACTGCCCTGTGAAGACAGAAAAAAAAAAAAAAAAAGGAAAATCAGTCTCTTTCCTTTTGAGGCAAAACAAGAAACCAGGAAGAGACAAGTCTGTCTCAAAGCTGCTCTCTCTGATGCAGGATGGAGCTGCTGTTAGATCTTCCCTAACTTGTGCCTATGGGCATCAGGCAGTTTTTACAACCCTCCTCAGGAGTGGTAGCTGTAGCCTGGTGTCTGTTATGCACAATATCCAAGGAATTTTCTGGTACTTGTAGGATCTGGGATTAGAGACAAAGCCATGAAAGTTCTGTGGGGGTGACAATGTGACCTCCAGTAAAAAACTTTT
Organism: Caloenas nicobarica; assembly: GCF_036013445.1. Taxonomy (NCBI): domain Eukaryota; kingdom Metazoa; phylum Chordata; class Aves; order Columbiformes; family Columbidae; genus Caloenas; species Caloenas nicobarica. The sequence goes on along the minus strand of NC_088247.1, from coordinate 92,572,961 downwards.
TGTCACACTCTACCTCTGAACTGAGCAGAAAGGCCCCTTTGAGTCAGATCAAAGGTGTTGAGAGGAGTATAGTCTCCTTGCTAGGAGGTTGTTTGTACCTGAGCAATTATTTCTTGTAAGGAGGGCCTGACTTTTTGAGACTTCAGACTCGTTCCAAGAGGTTGGACTGAAGGAAATGAGCAAGCATCTACGGAAAAAGTGTTCTTAAACTTGGGAACAGTGCACATCCTGACAGTGGGAATTAATCAAAGCTTGTTTACAAGAGCTATTTTTAGCATAAAAGGTTATCATAAACACTGCAATAAGCATTTTCCATTACAGTTCAAAGTTTCTTGTTGATGAATAAATTGTACTTCTAGAAAGTGGTTAGAAAATTTTTCAAAATAGAGCTGGTTAAAAAAGTATTTATCAAAACTTGATGAAGGCTGAGACACGGGCTGAAAAATACTGTGTCAAAATTTGATGCGGACCAAGAAATACTGCCTTGGGTCAGTATGAAGAGTGGATGACCCATCAAACTGGGGCATGGGACGTGGTTGCTGTGTTCCTGGTTCTGCTGTAGCTCTGACAGTCACCCCAGGGAGGCAACCGCACTTTTCCGTGGCTCTCTGATGTGTTTCAAAATCTCTCGATCTCAGCTAGGCAGGGATTCTCCCTCCTTTATAGGCTTCCCAGGGCTACATGAGCGCAGTCTTGGCTGGGATCCATAGATGTAACTATAATATGAACAATAATATTACAGTATTCATTCTGCTGAATGTGCTATTAATTTATAGTTAAACTGGCGTATTTGCAATCCAGTCTCCCTGCTGTACTGTTGTGGTGCCTGGACTGAGGTGCTCCCTGCTGTACTCTTGTGGTGCCTGGACTGAGGTGCTCCCATTAGTAGAGGTGGAAAAGATGCAGGAAAAAAATAAGAAATGCATCCTTATTTCAAAATTTAGTTAGCAGCTATATTGAAAAGCAGTGCTGATGATCAAACCTCTACCTAAAAGTCAGGGTAGACTGAGTCCATGGTTACCTTTCCTTAAGACCTGGAAAATTCTGGCAAGTCTACATGGGGTGCCACTGCCCGGATAAAGTGACCTCAGACCTACTGGAAACCAAGTTCTGGCCCCACCTCCTCATGCCAACCTCTAGCTTCCATTTGGGCCTGGCTTTCTCAAATGTTTTCCATCTGAAGCTGAAATTTCTTTTGCTAAAGTGAAAGACAATAGGGATTTCTGCGAGCAGCTTGCAGTAGCAATGGTTTTATTTGTTTTTCTTCTGCAAAATAGATTCTTTCTAAAGCAAAATGGATTTTTGCTAGTGGCAGTAACTGAATTGCTTCTGATGTATCAGTCTCCTGATGTGTATATATCCTCTGTGTATTAGTAGCTAGTGATTTTCACAGGAGAAAGGGAACAAGCTATAATGCTGTAACTGCAACTGTATGAGGGACTGTTATTTATATTACTATAATTTATACTAAGTTACCTGATACAGGGCATACGAGGGCCACCGCAGTGATGGCATATTTATTTGCCGTGGATCTTCTTATTTGACTAAGGATCTTCAGGTAGTAATATGCTTCAGGGGTTTAGCACAGATGACACCTTCTGGGACTGTGTGTTTGCGGCCACCACAAAGAACCTGGACACAGCAGAAGACCCGAGCGCCTCTGGTGCATCCCCCAGTGCCTGGTCTTCCCTGGACAGGCTGCTGGAGCTGCCCAGGCAAGGAAGAGATGGTGGCGGCAGCTCAGTGGCCCCTGGAGGTACTTGTCACCTGCCTGATGGTGCCCATGGTTTCACCACTCTGTCTTTATGATGTGGGTATGCCCTGTTAAACAGTCCCAGAAACCCATGTCTGCCAGCTCCCCTTGCCTGCTGCGGCCAAGGCTGCTAAGGGAGAAGAGAGGGCACACGATGGGATTGTTTGAGTTATCAGGGAAGCTGGAGGGTGTCTACAAAACACCTTGGTCGTGTTTTTGGGTTACACGAGTGGGGGCACATGGCAGCACAAACTCTCTTCCTGCCTCCCTCCCAGTCCACATCACAGATGCCTGCAGCTGGACAAAGGTAATTTTAATAAAAAAGTTGAACCCTGATCCCACAAACCCTGTAACCACGTGTTTTAAAGCTGACTATATCTTTAAGTGCTGTGCTCGGCTAGGACATGAAGAGTTTGGACCTGCAGGCCTGATGTGAGTGATCCTATGTACTCTCTGTGTGTTTGGTTAAGTAATATAATTTATATACATGGAAAAGCAAACTTAATCATCTGATAATACAAGTAAAGTGTTTGTCTTTCACTGTTGGAGGCATTTAAGAATACAAATGCTTTGAATAGCCTTCCTGCCTTTCAATAGTCATGTTTTGTTAATGCAAACTTAATGAGCTGGGAAAAAAAATGGAAAGGAGGGTCTGGGGTTAGAGCTGAAAAGTCATTTTTTTCTCTGAACCCACACTTGGCTGATTGTCTTGGGCTATAGCCGTGATCCCTGCTGAATAAACCATTTGTTTGCTTCCGGAAAAGTAAAAAAAGACCCTTGACATTCTTTACACAGCAGAAACAAGCTTGGGAGCAGATGGTCACTTACCTTTTTTTTTTTTTTTTTTTTTTTCCCTAAATGTCATTATGGTCAAAGTGCATACTATTCAAATATATTATTGTGTATTTTCTGTATTTTAAACGCTAGCCCTGATGTAATTTCCTGAAGTCGGTCGCTTTGTGCTGAGGAGGAACTGGCCCCTGCATGCACAGTTAGAATTGCAGTGCAGGGACACAAAATGATAAATCCCCAGCCTGTGCCAGCCACCCCCAGAGAGCATCTTCTCTTCCCTGATAACAAACGGTTGTGTTGAGAAGCAAAGGGTGATAAACCAGGTGCTCCCAATGGCTCTAGGGCAGAGTCCATTTGTACCCTTGTTTGCAGGACAGGTAGTGGGCTGCTGCCAGGGAGGGGTGTTGAGGAGCAGGAGGAGGATGCAGAAGCAGTAGCTGGCATCATTTTTTTCACCACTCATCTGTTCCAAACAGCAGCTTGGTGGGCTCTGCATTGCACATGCTCATCCCTCTACATCTGCTCGCTGTCCATCCTCAGGCACTAGCAGCCGCAGTTGTAGGAGGTATATAGATCAAACTCTTCCTTTAATCATAAGTCATTAATACTTCAAAGTAAAAACTGCATTGGGTTTGGCTCAGCCTCATCCCTGTCCAAAAAAATAACCAAAACCAAACCGCTTCTAATAATGTTTTACAAAACAATACCCAATTCTTGCTTCTAGACTTCTTCCAAAATGAGTATTTCTACAAGAAACATGAGGGAAAATGATGAGTGTACTGTTTCAGGGAGGAGAAGAACAAAAATGAAATACTTTTCTCAAGTGCTAACAGTATATGTGCAAGAGAACAAAAACTGCATGCTGAAATCGCAACATTAAACCAACATAAAAGAGCAACTTCTCCAAGAAACTCTTTTAAGAGTCCCACTGTTCTTGCGAATAAGGCTGATGCAATTCCAGCTGGAGCCTCTGGCCAGCAGAATCAATGGTGGGCCCAGGCTGGAGCCCTTGGTGCCACCAGAGAGGGGCACAGGGAGCAGCATCGCTGCAGCTCCCCTCACATAATCCTGCTGCCTCGGGCCATGGAGCACCTTTGATCTAGATGAGGCTTACCCTTGGCCTTGTATCTTCAGCAGTTGGTTGGAGTTGGCTGGAGTTGGTTATTCTTTATTCTGAGACAATAAGGTTGGGAGTTCTTGTTTGTTTGCCTTTTTGCCCCCAAATTCAGAGCCTTACCACTACACATAATTGCAAAGACTGATCACTAATGTGCATGCTCACTGACAAAACTGTAAAGATAAGCTCTCAGCAGCATGTCTGAGGTACACAGAGCAGACACGATATCTGTAAATAGTTTTGTACAAAAACAATCCCAGAAGTTTAGTATAAAACATGCCAGGAAATTAATGGGCTGGCTCCTACACAGAAATTTTTTGACACTAGTCATCTACAAATCGTGTACTGCAGGCTTCGTATTCGTGAAGCTGAAACATGCCTGAAAGTGTAGAAGGGAAGGCAGGAGTGCTGAGTGGACACTTGGGTGACCGGCATTAGGAGGAGCAGTGTCTCCCTCCCTCCCTGCCTGCAGCTTTGCCTGCTTGCTGCCTCCCATTGCCGGAGATGAGTGATGTGGAGCACATCCAACAAGGGCATCGCAGTGCCTCTACAGCACAGCCAAAAAGCAACAGGAAAACAAGTAACCAAAAAAAAGGTGTCTTAATAAATATTCTAGCATGTCAGCATAGCAGTGGCACATCTTCTCCCAAAATGACAAAAAGCACTGAGCTGATGAATCTGCATAGGCAAACATAAGGGATGGAAGTGTGGGGCCTGAGGCTCTCCTGCTTGTGGGGCAGGAGCAAAGGTGGGTGATGAAGCTTGTCAGAGATTGGTAGAGTGGCACGTAGGGAGTTTTGACGTCTGCAGGTGAAAAAGTGGGTATCGATAGGATGGATCTGTGTTTTTGCCAGGAATACTGAGGTTAATGGGAGGAAAGAGAGATTCCCCTGAAAGGGATTCAAGGACGTGTTGTTTCCACTTTTTCTACTAAAGGTAGTGTTAACAAACCTCTCCATACCAAGCGGAGAGGTCTATTTAGGCACACTTCATAGAAAAAGTATTTAAACTTCTTGGAAAACTTGACCTGATGAAAATGTCTGTTTTTTAGACATTTGTTAGGAATGCACAAATTTACTTCTATAAGATTTGTCCTGTATTTTGTGCCCGTTAGGAGATATAAAGATTACACGTGGCCAAAAGAATGCACACAAAGAAGATGCGCTTCAGTGTCTGGTTGTAGAGGTGTTATGTACTGAAAACACATCTTGCAGAAACACGCTAAAGGTGAATAGGGGGTCTGTTGCATCTACTAGAAAGTTTAGAAAAATATCTTTTTAGTGGTAAGGACATCTCTTTCTTACACGGTGCAGACAGCTTTTTTCTCAAGGAAAGCCCACCAGAAGGGGTTTCTGGAAAGGATATTCTAACAGCAGAAAAATATTTTGTTGCCTTGTAACTGGATGTTCTTGCATTGAAAAAGGCTGACTGGGATGCTGAAGACTTTAGGTGCTTTTTTTCTTTTTTTTTCTCAGTATGTGCTGACAATGAGAATGAACTAGAGGCAGACCAACAGATGGACAACTTGTACCTGAAAGCTTTGGAGGGATTTATTGCCGTGGTGACACAGGATGGAGACATGATCTTTTTGTCAGAGAATGTCAACAAATACATGGGTCTTACCCAGGTAACTTGTTCCTTAACACTTTCCTGTCTTTGTAGTACAATTCCTAGAAACAACTCCTGTGCCTAAATACAGAAAAAGAGCTGCGTGTTACTGCAAAAAAGACTGGAAATAAAATGTCTTATTTCTCAGGCGGGTACCCTAAACACCAGACAACAGTGGGGGTTTTTCCCTCTCCCTTTCTATCACAGTTGTAGTGTCTTTGGTGACTGCAAACTTGCCTTCCTAGCTATTACCATGGAGAGGAGAACGGGTGTTTATTCACTTTATGCCTTGGACTATGGGACAGAGGTGATAGAGCTGCTCTTTTAGGTCCCCCCGCTTTCTGCTTTGTGGGTTGGGGGTTTTCTCCTGTGTTGAAAATAACCACTGGTGTTGACTGTTAACTGCATTGTGTAAATCCAAAGATAGGGAATTGTTCTGGAGAGAAAAAGAGAAGTTATGCATAGGATAAACAAAGGGAGGGTCACAGGATTTGTGTCTGTGAGCATCCTGTCAATGCACTTAGTTCTAGGGACCAGTTTCATCTGAATAGGGGATATTTAAAACCAGATAAAAACTATTAGTTGTTTTTGTTTGGCTAAATATAGTTCTTCTGCACAGGTGGAATTAACTGGACACAGCATTTTTGACTTCACTCATCCATGTGACCACGAAGAAATTCGAGAGAACCTGAGTCTGAAAAATGGTAATAATGAAACTAGCAAAGAGCCATTGTTTGCTTTTTAAATAACCTAATGAAGTCATTAGCTGGTAGTAGAAATCTGTTAGTCCACGGTAAAGGAAATTTTCATTCCTAAAGTAATCATTAACTGTTATTCAATACTTTGCAGATTTGTTTTGTTTTGCCAACTATTGCTTATGTATGATAGCACTGAGAACAGTTTGTTTAGTATTTTCCTTTCATCAAGTTAAGACAAGCATAATGTTTTCACTTGTAACACTTTGCAAAGATTCATGTGCTGCAAGCTAAAACATAGGTTTAAATGCACAAAGTCCATTTAAGTTCCACTTAAAGTTTTAGGTCTGAGCTCTACAAACTGCTCTTCAACGGTCCATGCATCTTTGATGGTCTCTGCAGGTAAATTATCTGAGAATTAGTCTGTTATTTCCATTGAAACCTTCATGCTTATAAATAGAAAAATCAAGAAGCAAAACTGAGAAAACTCGTTTGCTGTTTTCCTTATACAGGTCCAGGCTTTGGAAAGAAAAGCAAAGAGATGTCAACTGAGCGTGACTTCTTCATGAGGATGAAATGCACCGTTACCAACAGAGGCAGAACCGTTAACCTCAAGTCTGCCACTTGGAAGGTACCTTATTTTAGCCATAATAAGTGGTTTTGATGTAAAAAGACATTTTGACATGTAAAGAAAGTACATTCTAAGTTTATTTCTCATTCAGAAATAATTTTTTCAGGTTTTGCACTGCACTGGACAAGTTAAAGTGTATAACACCTGCCCTCCTCACACTCTGTGTGGGTATAAAGAGCCTCTTCTCACCTGCCTTATAATAATGTGTGAGCCTATTCAGCATCCTTCAAACATCGATATCCCCCTGGACAGCAAGACCTTCCTGAGTCGCCATAGCATGGACATGAAATTTACCTACTGTGATGACAGGTGAGCTCCACTGATTATTCCTTCCCATGGGTGTTCCTATCTTCTTGAACAAAACAAGCAGTCCTTCCAAATGTCTGCTTGTGTGGACCTGGTAAGCAAGGACGAGAAGTAGAGTCTATTACCAAGACAACTATTCAGAGGCTCACTTAATCCATCTCAAATCTCAATTTAGGCAAAATGCTACCCCTGTTACGTTTCCTCCTGAGTGAGGAATTCAAGTTCATGGGCAGAAAATGAGGCAACCTAGAGCCATAAGCATTAGCTTCTTGCATTTTAACAAACTGAAGACTATGCAGCATTTCTGTTCTCGTTTTTTATAGAACATCTCAAACAACATACCTTATGGACCTTAGTCAAGGACTGTTTTACGGTTGGTTTGGCCCAGGATGCTATTATTGGTTAGCTGGAAAGTACTTTATGCTCTAGATTAACTAAGAATTGCTAAGGCATCCAGAGCATCTGCAGCTCTGAAATGGGGTTGCAGCCTCTTGCTCAATGAAAAGCAAACAACCTTTGCTGGTTATCTGTCTGCTTCTTTTAGTGGCGAAATGAAGGGGAAGGGAAGATCTTGGGTCAAGCAAGGGGCTGTGTCCTCTGTTCCCCATACTCTCCTCTTGAGTGGAAAAACTGGAGATCCCCGCAGTGTCCACCTGCCTGATTTCCCCTGGGATCTCCATGGCATTTTGTACCATCCATCTCTTCTCTATGTCCCTACATATTGTGGTAACCACTTTTCGTGCATGTAAGTGAGCCAGAGATCCCTTCTCATGAACTGTCCCACTATTTCCGCAGAAAGTCCTGTCTGTACTACTGTGGATCTGGTGTTTGTTTTGGGATTTTTTTTAAAGTTTGTGAGGTCATCCTTGAATTTAAGATGGAGTTTTCTGTCTAATGAAACTGGTCTCCTGAAATTCAGAAATGCTAGCAACCACTGAGGTCTTCAGGGTTATCAGTGGGATTATATATATGCTTGTGTTTTATGCAAAAGCTCAGAGGGTTGAGATCTTGTTTTTTTTTTTTTATCCTTCGAAGATGATTTAAAATTTGTGCTAAGCAAGAGTATTATTTTAAGCAATGTGATGAAGCAACCATATAAACTAGCAGTGTTAGCAGCTGTGGATGAAAGCAAGATTACAAGTGTGAAACTTGTGACTGACCTTCTTCTGACCTCTCTGAGAATGTAGCAGCAAGGTTTGTAACTAGAAGTGTCTTCTGATGTAACCACAAGAAAATAGACTTATTTTTCTTAGTACTTTCAGGATGAAAATATTGAGATATCAGCAGGATTTTGCTGTTGGGGGGGAAGCAACAGTATGGCAGTGACTCATTGTTAAAAGCAATGTACCTCTGAATTACTGGGGCCTTTCAGAGACAGACTAGAGGAGGGTAACAGAGGATTTTGCTGTATTGCAGCATTCACGTTTCTCTGCTAGGTTTAATGCATAAGTAATAATAAATGAGAATTAGAGAGACTGATGCTATCCCGTTAAAGATACACATGCTTATTTTTAAAAAAATAACATTATGTCCTGCTTTTAGTAGTAGGAGTTGATTTATAGGGAAAACTTATCATATGGCAGTGAAATGCAACAGCTTCCAATGGAGGCTGTAACTTGTAAGGAATTTCAGAGATTTTTCTTTAAAACCAGGGAACAAAATATCACATCTTTTACTAAATAGTTTTGGTTGGATGTTTCCTTCATGTTTTATTGAGATTATGATAAAGTCGTAAAAAGCCAGCCAGGCCAGACAAGGGGGAAACCTCACAAACCTTTCAGGTTCTTCCCAGCAGATCCTCTTGGCTCTTGCTTCCATCCCAGAGGGATGTTGATTTCTCTCTGACAGACGACACATCACTAGACACATAAAAATGCAAAACACTCAGCTGTTCTTATCAAATTTGGTGCTGCTAGACAAATTGCATTGAAGGAGCAGCTTATGCCAAGAATGTAAATCCAGGCTGAGGAGTGGAGGAGGAAAAGCAGCATGTGCCAGTCAGATGCCTAAACCCTTTTCAACCTGCTCTGGCCTTTCTGCAGCAACACAGAAGGGCTGACACAGCTTATTTATTAGATCTCCTGGCTCATTGCAGGGGGGTTGGACCTTTGAACATCCCTTCCAACTCAAACTGTTCTAGGATTCTATTCTGTGATTCTATGATCATTTCTCTGTAAAAGAGTGCGTCTTTGCAGTCCAGGGCTAATATTGAGGACAGCGTGCCTCCTCTAGCCGGCTTCTGCAGCTATCCAAGTACCCCGTTTGCAGTTCATCTGGTGTGGACAGGTCTGCTTCCAGGGAGCATTAGGTTTTTGGTTTTGAAGAGTTGAGTTTAAATAAACTCTAGGATTTCTGAGGAAGTACCTTAGTGGCGTGCTGGACCTTACTAATGGAAGCATACACCTTCAGTATGAAGCTTAAGTGGGTACAAAGAAGAGCTGCCCTTGTACCTGAAGTTGAAATTTATCCTTGAGGAAAATGAGGATCGTATCTTTCATCTCCTTAGGAAAGCTCATGATTGCTGCCTGTCACAAAGCAACATGCAAAATACAGGGCAGCTACCTTTTACACTTCATAACAAAAACTAGTTGGCTGA